>NC_068910.1:142800669-143425669 GCF_023091745.1 Budorcas taxicolor
CCTAACAACATTGGTACATATGTAGACCCAGTTAAATACAAATAAAAGATTATAGGCTAGTTTACTATAAATCACCTTCAAAAGACTGAGAATCAGGGTGAGTTTGATGAAGAAAAAGAATCAGGGTATTGATAAAAAAAAGCCTGAGTCAATTTTTTTTCTTGTTCTACAAAGAATTTAACAGAACAATAGGTAACTATAAGACTAGATGATATCATATCAATATTAATTTCCTGACTTTGATAAGGTACTGTGGCTATGTAAAAGACTACTTTTGCTTTCAGGACATACACATGAAAGTGTTGGATTTTGCAACTTACTCCCAAATGGTTTAAAGAAATTGGGTAGAAAGAGAGAAAAGAAAGAAAAGAAAGCCAGAACTCTGAGTTCTATCTAGCATAATGAGGAGCCCACCCACTGTGCATCAGTGGAGACCAGATTGGGAACCTAGCTTCTACCCCCATGTGACAGTAACCTCAGTGTCCACCTCTCCCCCTACCTAAGTAGAGTTAGAAAAAGAAAGCTAAATTAGAAGGTTTGAGTAAGATCCAGCTTCTCCTAACATAGTATCAAAATGTCCAAATTTCAGTTAAAAAAAGAAAAACTTATGCCAAGTGCTGGGAAGATCTCAAATTTAATGAAAGAAGGCAATCAATAGATGCCAATGCTGAGATGACAGTGACATTAGAATCATCTGACAAATATTGTAAAGTGGCCATCATAAAGATTCTTCAATGAACAATTATAAACACAGCTGAAGCACATGAAAAAACAGAAAGTGCCAGCAAAAAAAAAAAAAAAAAATCTCAGTGAGAAACAGAAAATATAAAAAATTTATAATTTTAGCTCTTAAAAATACAATAACTGAAATTTTAAAATTCAATGGATAGATTCAATAGCAAAATGGAGAGGACAGCTTAATTAGTGAACTTGAATACAGTAGAATAAACTAAACAGAAGAGAAAAACTGAGAAAAATGAGCAAAGCCTAAAAGGCCTAGCATTTATGTAACTGAAGTTCTAGAAGAAAAAGAGAAATGAGGTCAGGCTGAAAAATTCTTGAAGAATGAAGCCTGAAAACTTCCTACTTGTCAAAGAAAATGAAAGAACACAAAACAACACATAAACCTCCAGATAAAAGAAGCTGAACAAACCCAAAGAGAGAAAATCCCAATAAATCCACAGCAAGACATACCATAGCCGTCACAAAAATTAAATACCAAAAAAAAAAAAAAAAAACTTGAAAGCAGCAACAGAGAAACAAAAACAAACCTCTGTGAAAAACGCCATTCAAAGAACTGAGTTTATCAGCAGAGTGTGGGAGCCAGAGCATGTTGCATATTTTTTAGCTTAAGTAAAAGAATTGTTAATTCAGAACCCAATTTCTGGTGAAAATACCTCCTAAAAGTAAAAGGAAAGTCAAGACATTCTCAGAAACAAGAAAATGAAAAGGGCTTATAATCAGAAAACCTCCCATGACAGAATGGCTTTGGAAGTTCTCTGATGGAAAAAAAAAAAAAAAAAAAATGGTAAAAGAAGAAATCTTAGGATACCAGGAAGAAAGAAAGAACATGGCTACAAAAAATATGAATCATTAAGAAATAAACTTTCCTTTTCCTCTTTGCTAAATTATTATTTTCTAAATTATTTTTGAAAACTGAAGCAAAAATCATAACATGATAAGATGTATATCTAAAGGTATATAGAGAATATGTTTGAGAGATCTATATTTTAAGTGGGGGAAGGTTAAGCAATATAAAGTGAGGTAAGATTTGCATATATCACTTAAACTGGTAAAATGACATCAGTAAACAGTGGTAGGTTATGTACATGTAACGTAAAACCTAGAGCAACCACTGAAACAGCTATATAAAGAGATAACATTGAAAAAATCCATAGAAAAATCAAAGTGGACTTCTAAAAACTTTCAGATAACCCAGAGGACATCAGGAAAAACAAAAAATATAATAAACAAGTAAGAAAAATGGCAATCTTAATCCTAAGGTATCAATAATTAATGTAAATATAAATGGGCTAAATACATTAATAGAAGTCAGCACTGACAGAGAAGAAAAGAAAATGAAGTGATATAAATAATGCTACTTGATATTAAGGCTTAGTATATACCTTCAGTAATCAATTCAGTTTGGTATTGATGGAAGAATAAACACATAACTACACAGACCAAGAGAAAGAACAAAGAATTAAAGTCACAAAAGTATGCCCAATTGATTTTTAACAAAGGTACAAAAACGATTCAATGAAGGAAAGACACTCTTTTCAACATAAGATACTGAAGTAACTAGACATCTACATGGAAAAAAAAATTTAACTTCAATATAATCCTCACATCTTATATAGAAATTAAATCAAATGGATCATGAATTTAAATGTAAAATAGAAAACTGTAAAACTTTTATTTTAAAAATGGGAAAAAGTCCTCAGTATCTTGAGCTAGGCAAGAATTTTTATAATTGACACTAGATGCAAGAACATAAGAGGAAACAAATGATAAAGTGGGCTTCATCAAAATTGAACTCTTACTTCAGGAAAGACTGTTTAGGATATGATAGAACAAGCTACAGGCTGGGAAAAAATATTCACAAACCACATATACAACAAAAGTCTATTATCTAGGATACATAAAAACTCTCACAAACCAACAGTACAAACAAACCAAGCACAGGAAAGACACTCATTGTCATTAGCTAAGAAACATAAACAAATACTGTAATGAGATATCACTATGCACCTATCAAAATGGCTTAAATAAATGTAGTGACCACACCAAATGCTGGCGAAGCCTCAGAGAAACTGGATCACTCATATGTTACTGGTGGAAATGTAAAAACTTACAGCTACTCTGTAAACAGTTTGGCTACTTCCTTCAAAACTAAACATGCAATTAACATATGAACCAGCAATTGTACTCCTGGGCCTTTATCCCAAAGAAATGAAGACTTGTGTTCATTCAAAACCTTACACACAAATGTTGATGGCACTGTACTAGCTTCCAGTGCTGCCATAACAAAGTAGCACAAACTGGGTGCCTTACATAACAAAAATTTATTGTGCCACAGTTTGGGAGGCAGAAATCCAAGGCCAAGGTGTCAGCAGGGTTGGTTCCTTCTGAAGGTTATGAGAGGGACTCTGTTCTGTGCCTCTAACCCAGCTTCTTGTGGTTTGCTGGCAATTCTTGGTGCTTCTGGACTTGATGCGTTGCCCCGCTCTCTGCCTTCATGTTAACATCGTGCTCTCTCTGTGGGCAAATTTACCTCTTTTATAAGAAAAGTCACACTGGATCAGGGCCCATCTTAATGACCTCATTGTAACTTAATTACTCTTATAAAGATTCTATCTTCAAAAAAAGTTATGTTCTGAGGTACTACAGGTTAGGACAACATATGATTTTGGGGGACATGCAACTCTGTTCATACCAAGCACCATTTTGGGTAATGTCCCATAAGTGGAAATAACCCAGATGTCTTTCAGTAGGTAAATATTTAAACAACCAATGGTATATCCATACCATGGAATATTACTCAGCAATGAAAAGAAGCAAACCTACTGACCTACACAACCACCTGGATGACTCCCCAGAAAACTGTGCCAAGTGCAAAAAGAGAGCTTCCCAAGGTCACACACTGAACGATTCCACTCAAATAACATTCTCTAATTTAAATGTTGTAGAAATAGAGAACAGGTTAATGTCTGCCAGCAGTTAAGGAGATAAAGAGGCAAGCAGGAAATCGCTATGGCTAAAAGGGGAACCAGAGGCATCCTTGTAGGAATGTTCTGTATCTTGACTCTATGAAAGTCAAAATTCTGGTTGTAAGATTGTACTATAATTTTGCAAGGTGCTACCATAGCTAGAAACTGGGTAGAGGGTACATGGGATCTCTGTATTGTTTTTTACAACTGCAAGTCAATTTATCTCAAAATAAACTTTTAATAAATACATAAATAGAGTAAATATTTTTTGTGTGTGCTGTTTTTCCTCAGAATGCAATAATCATATGATAAAAGCTGATGACAGAAAATAAAGGATAATAAACTGGGAAACATTTTAAAATCACTCATAGTATACATGTGGTTGGACTATTATTTCTGAAAAGTAATGAAGTTACAATACATACATCTGAGATCACCAAGCCCCTTAAAATGTAGATAAGATTGAGTCAATTACATCCTGACTTCCATGTCCCTTTCAGTGTTCAATAAAAACTGAAACGGTCTCCCCAGATTTCTGTTCTTGCCTGGAGGCAGGAGGAGGAAGTGATTAGAACTCACGGATGTCTGTGTTTCTCAAGTCCTGCTTCAGTTGAATCAGTTCCATTTGTGGATTTTCTCCCAGTTTGTTCATGACATATCCCATGTGTGGCAGCCCCACCTCTTTACTCTCTTGAGACAGGTGAGTATTTAGTATCAAAGGAAGGTAACTGAGGAGAGAACTACCTCATATCAACAAACATATATTCAAACTGAATACCAGATTTCTTTGTCCTAGAAAGCCTTTGATTCTCCCACAATTGGAAATTCTCACTGTTCACTTTTCTCCCGAGGTCTTCAGCCTTATATTATCTTCTAACTTCTTGTCTTTTTCCTCTTGTTCTTCTGCTTTTCTTCTCACACTCTCGAATACCTGTTTGTCATTTACTCAAAGATGTTTAGCTTTTTCTTTCATTGTGCTGACTCCTGGTAGCCCATGGCCTTTGAGTATCACTTTTCCAACAAGCATCTTGTCAAAAATTTTTCTAAACCAAGACATTTTCTTCCTTAAGAAAAATCCTTGTACCATTTGTTTGGGAAACCCATTTATTTCACTAACCACAGTACAAAGTGTGCGATCTCAGTGGATTGTGGCTAGCCATGTGTCAAGGGACATAGCTAGAGACAGAGGTGATCAAACACGCTGATCTTTAGTTTCTCTGAATCATTTGTAACATTGACCTCTTCAAAACTGGTTAAATTTGGGGAAAGGAAGAATCTCAAGTTTCATCACATGAAAAAATAATGATGCTAATGAGTGAGGATATCTGTTATAGTCCTTCTCCTTCTTTCTTGTTACCAAATTCAATGTTGTTGGAGCAGTAATATGCCAAATCCCAAAGGATCAATCATGATGGATATTATGGGCTGAATTTCATCCCCTCAGAACTCAAACTATATTGAATCCTCATGACCTCAGAATGTGACTGTATTTGGTGATAGGATCCACAGAGGTAATCAAGTTGAAATGAAGTCATTAGTGCATTATAGTGGATCTTAGTCCCTTATGACCAGTGTCCTTACAAGAAGAGGTGATTAAGACACAGACACACACAGAGGCGTGAACACATGAAGCACAGATTGAAGACAGTCATATACAACCCCAGAAGAGAGGACTCCAAAAAAAAAAACCCCGTAGCTCTGCCGCTATTGTGACCTTGGACTTTCTAGCCTCCAGAATCATGAGAAAATACATTTTTGTTGTCTGAGCCACCCTGTCTTTGCTATGGGTGGCATTCTGTTACGACAACCTTGGGGAACTAATGCAATGGCCCCTAGTCAATCATGGAAATGTGCCATTTTGCATATGGCCCAGTTATGAAAAGTTAGGTATAACAGGAAATCTTAAAGATCTTTTAAAAATACTTATGTTGTGCTTTAGATATCATTTTATGAAGATATGAGGCTTGGAGGGCTTCTCTGGTAGCTCAGACAGTAAAAAGTTTGCCCGCAATGCAGGAGACCCAGGAGACGTGGGTTTGACCCCTGGATTGGGAAGATCCCCTGGAGAAGGGGATGGCATCCCATTCCAGTATTCTTGTGTGTAGATTTCTGTGGACAGAGGAGCCTGGAGTGCTACAGTCCATGGGGCTGCAAAGAGACAGGGATGACTGAGCAACAGACAGACAGGCAGGTGATGCTTGGAACAATATCAGCCAACTTGAAAGCATGAAAGACAGACAAAGAAAATACCAGGAACATTGGCCTTAACCTTTGACATTGATGAATTTCTGATCCAACTCCAGAACTGCTAATCTCTGGACATTATTAATAAATTTTATTAATAAATCTGAGTTATTTGGATTGGTTTTGAGAGCTATCCCCTATCTGCAACCAAAAGCATCAAAACTGTTACACCTACAAACATTACAACAACTGTGTTCAAGTGAAGTCAGTCCCCTTGTATGTCTGAAATCTGGAAGACTCATTGTCAGAAGTAGTAATATCAGTGTAGCAATCACCAGAATGAATTCCATCATATTTGAGAAAGTGGAGGGAAATGGATAGAGGTACACTAAGAAAATACCATTAAATTGTATAAATTGTATGAAAAGCCTTTTAGTAGAAGGTATTCCTGTCCAAGCCTTTGTGTATTAATTCCTTTATCCCAGAAACACTGCTGAGCATCATCTACTTATACCATATTTGGTACCATTTCCATTGAAAGGAATATTGGGCTTACTTATACTTTTCCCTGATTCTGGTTCAAGATTGTTTATTGTGTATACGGAGACTAAATATTTTAGCAAGATCCATTTGGCTGACTAATGGAAGCCACTGAGTGAGGTAAAACCTGGCCTGGTGCCTTTGGCTCCCAAAGCAGCCAGACACTGTCCCTTCCACTTTCCGCCCCACATCATGATAGAGTGTCCACAGTGATCCCATCAGAAACTACCTGAAGAACCAACGTGAAAAGGCACAGTCAGTTGGTGGCCACAGAGGGATGGTGCAGCTGTGAGTCGCTGCTCCAGGGAGCAGCCCACTGGCACAGGCTGCTTTCCAGAGGACAATACCATTTGTAAAAGCATGCTGGCACCACCAAGACACGGTCAAATGCCATTCTCCCTGAGCCTTGCTGCTCCAGAGGTGGGAAACAGCTGACACAATCGGTGGCAAGTTAAATCATCCTTCTGAACCAAGCAATTCATAGCTGGAGGGAGGAGGGAAAAGTAAAATAAGCCTTGGGTTTTTGTTTTTGTGTGTATGTGTGTGATGACAGCCAAGGGGTTATTATTTTCCTTCCAGGTGCCCAATGACTGAACAGCCACTTTTGAGGGCGCCAATGCTACAGCTCAGTATTGTTGTTACCCCACTGAGGGGTGGGTAGAGGCTGGCAGAGAGACAGACTGTGTTTTAATTGGCCTCCTCTCTGAAGGGAAAGAGCCAAACGTTTGCGGGATGCTTATTCGAGCCAGTTTCAGAGTAATAAAAGTGCATCTTTGATACACAGAGAGTTTATGTTCTTCATAAAAATGCTAATTGCAATCTTTGCAGAAAGGAGTGGCTTGAATGCTTCCTCTTCGGCTTTTTAATATGAATACGGTTGTACTGTGTGGATGACCTTGCCTTCGTTAACAAGGGACAAGGCTTAAGTCCTCTCTGCAGCCTTTCAAAAACCCACTTCAATGATTCTACCACTGTGAATCTGAGAGTATTCAAACTCTTTTCATGGAAAACTGGAAAGCAATCTATTTGTTTCTTTTTTAAAAAAATCTCCTAGTACAAATACAGAGGGGGAGCTTAGAATATTTTTTTCCTTCAGTGAGTATGTTTTTCCAAGGTCAATTTGGAGGTTCTTCCTATTTGGCTGAGAAAAACTGGAGCCCCGGTAAGCGCGTTCACAGCCCTCTCTGTGGCTTGGAAGACTTCCCCACCTACAGATGCTACAAGAAGTTGCTGATGTTTTTCCAGGGCCCCACTGTTTGCTTCTCTTGCTTCAGAGAAGGAAGATGGAGTGATGAGTGAGGTTTTATTTATCCTGCGGGATGAGTCATTCAGCAAGAGTTTCCGACCCGAATCCTTGTCTTTCTTTGCTCTATTCATCCCCACCCCCAGCCCCCTTTAATTTTCAGTCCTTGGGCAGGTTTCCATTTATCCCCTCCTGTCAATCTCTCCCTCCAATCTCAAAAAAATAATAAGACTTTTTTTAAAGTTAAACTTCCCACAATTGCACTCAATTTACTCTGGGAACTCATTTAAAGGGCAGGGGTTTTGAAACATGATCAACAAAATAATCAGTCTGGGTTACATTAAATAGCATCCTTCCAGACTGAGCCAAGCCTTAAGAGTGAAAACAGCTCCCTTCAATCCCTCCCACCATGAATGAGACTCTGTGTCTTAAAAACTTTTTATTGAATATTTCCCGAAATGATGTCTGTCTTTCCAACAGGGAGAATGCGCAGTCTTTCTCAGAACCCAGTCCCATCTTCAGTCCAGCTGCAGGCAGGTGTTACTCAACAGCCTTGGGCTGCTCTGCTGCTTGCAATGTCTCCACAGCAGATACTCTGTGTTCTCAAGAATCCTCCTCTTTTTTCCAACGGGGTGGGATGAGGAGACACTAAGTAGAAGGGAATCAGTAGGCTAACTGGACCAGCAAAACAGCACGTCATCTAAACAATGATCATTGTTGCTACACATCCAGGAAATCAACTGTCAAGTTCTGGGTTTATAAAAACCAATTTTTAATGTCTCTATCATCTTTTCTAGTTCATTATAACACGTACGAGATATTGTTCCTTAAATTTTGTCCTTTTCCCACCTTCAAATTGGACAAAGAAAAACGCAGAGCAGTAATATTTCTCATGAGATACGGCTGCTCAGCTTTATATTCTAGGTCACATAATGAAATATTCATATGGAAACTGTCTCTTCTGCCTGTTTTAGATCTGACACGACCCAGTACTGACCACGGAGCCCAGGTTAATAGTCGTTTCTCTGGACTGCAGCTTATAAGAAGCAGGCTCTACCCAAGACAAGGATGGGAGCGATTAGATAAATCAAAGACTGTGTGTTAGGGAAAGCAGGGATCTTAAACTCAAGGATGATATTCTACAAATACTAAGTCCCAGGTGGCACAGCAGTAAAGAATCTGCCTGCCAACATAGGTGACTCAGGTTCAAACCTTGAATCAGGAAGATCCCCTGGAGAAGGAAATGGCAACCCACTCCAGTATTCTTGCCTGGGAAACCCCATAGACAGAAAGGCCTACAGTGGGCTACAGTCCATGGGGTCACAAAGAGTTGAACATGACTGAGAAATTAAGCATACACACGCACACAGCATCACAGAACCAAGGGTTCACAACTAAATCCATCAGTATCAAATGCTCTCATGCTCTTAAAAAGATAAAACAGGTACCTAATGGGTTGAGGGGGAGGGGGAAAAAGCTGGGGAGCATGTTATAGTTCTGGGAGGATTCTTAGAAGTATTTTAACCTGCATTAATGATCTGCCTGCCAATGCAGGAGACTCAAGAAATGCAGGTTTGATCCCTGGTTTGGGATGATTCCCTGGAGTAGGAAATGACAATCCACTCTAGTATTCTTGCCTGGAAAATCCTATGGACAGAGGAGCTTGGTAGGCCATGGTCCATGGGGTCACAAAGAGTTGCACATGACTGAGCATGCATGCAACACTAATTAACCAAGTGAAGCACTGCTGGGTGTTATAAGGTGAAAAGAAAGTAACAAAGGAAGAAAGAGCCACAATAGCAAGAGTATGGAGACAATAACTAGCATGGCATTACAGAGAAGCACATGAATATGTAAATGATGAATGAGTGATGGCATGAAATGAGTATATAATGAAAAGGGGCATTAATGTCATTTGGGAAGGAAAGCCTCCCAGGTGGCACTAGTGGTAAAGAACCCGCCTTGCCAGTGCAGGAGACATGAGAGACGTGAGTTCGATCCCTGGGCCAGGAAGATCTCATGGAGAAGGAAATGGCAACCCACTCCAGTATTCTTGCCTAGAGAATCCCATAGACAGAGGAGCCTAGCAGGCTGCAGTCCATAGGGTCCAAAGAGTCTAACACAAATGGAATGACTTATCACATACGTACAAGAAGGAAAAACAACACAGTCAGATAAATAAATATAGCAAGAATGTGTTGCCGGATCTTAGGAGAGTCATAAGACAGAGAAACCTGTGACTTCCACTGTTTTACTCCTGTGGTCACACTAGGTGAATTTTCTGATGTAAAATTTTTAATGTATATCTTTTCCCATGAGGGCAGGTACAATTTTTTCTTGTTCATATCAGCATCCCCAACACCAGGTAGCTGTCTAGCGTATAGGAAATATAAAATCAATTTCTGTGTTGAACTCAGAATATACAGATGAATGAATATATAAAGAGCAAAGAAACCCAGGGCAATGGCAGCCATAACAGAGATAAACCAAGCAAGTCTCTATGAAGTGTTAAGATCAATAGCACTTGATAATTGATTAGATTTGAAGAACAAAGAGCGAGGAGTCCAAGGGATGGTTTAGGGACTAAGTGTGGGAATACCGCAGGTTTCGGTGGGGGTGGGAGGCTACATTCCCAGCACCCAAAGGAGGAGCAGGTCCTGATGGAGAGAAGGCTGACTTCGATCCTGCTGAGTTAGGGTAGTGATATGTCTTGTGAAATGTCTAGAAGAGCTAAAAATACAGAACTGGGGCTCAGAAAAGAGGTCAAACCTAAAGAGAGAGGTTTGATTTTACCTGTGGAGAGGAGATTGTTAAAGCTGTGGGCTAGGAGGAAGTTGTCCAAGAGGGAGGACAGAGAAGAAAAAGCAAAGACAGAGGCTTAGAGAAGGTGGCAAAATGCCCTGCGGGTTGAAGTTTGGGAACCGTGTCTTGATCTCCTGAGTCAGTTATCTGGTCTCTCGTCACCGAGTCAATCCATAAAACAGCAGAGATCCTTGTTCTGCCTAGGAAGAGGAGGCTTTCAAATGCATACTGCACTCCAGCCCTTCACTACAATCAGCAGTCCCTGCATTAACCGTGAAAAGCCACAGAGCAACTCAAAGATTGCCACTCGAGGCTGTACATTGCGAACTTATTTTTCCCTCTGATGCTATTTAATGTCTGACGATGTTATTAAAAGGAAAGGAATTTTTTTAATAAGCTGGGAGGAAATCCACTTAACCAAATTGTTCGTAAAAGGAATACAACACACCAAGACTCTGCTTTGCGCCAATCCACCAATATAGGATCCTGCAAAAAAACTTTCTTGTGTAAATATTTACAAGGAGAATAAAAAAGGAAAGTGGTTTGGGGAGCAAACCAGATGGAATAATACAAGAACAAACTTGAATGCAGTCAAATTGGGATTCAGCAACAACAGAGCATCCTCTCAGGAATCTACTCTTGCCGGCCGGGGGCGGGCAGGGGATGAGAAAAGAAGAATATAGAGTTAAAAAGGAAAGCAGCGTCAGGGGAGCATCTCTTGAGCCCCATTTCAGCTAATCTCTAAAAACTGGGTTTTCATTTTTATTAAAATCTTCAAAAGCCAAATGTAATAAGCTCTCTAATAATACTATGTATGAATTCAGTATTCATCACTCCTCTAGAACAAACTTCTACTCTCTCCAGAAGTCGCTCAAAAGATGCCCTTTTGGCGCTTGGGGTCCATGAGCAGGAGTGGGGCCTCCTCCTCCGGGACAGGAGGACCACCCCGCTTCACTTCTGAGGTTGTTGAGTCTGCTCCTACTGTGACACGTGAGCCTACGATGCTTTCTCAGTTTTCGTTTCTCCACCGGCCTTGGGTAGCTGGATTACAAAGCAGGGATAGTTAACAGATAACTCAATTATAGAATGTCTCTGTCACTGCTTTCCTGCCCTCCCCTCCCCTCTCCCCGGCTCCCAAAGCGGCCCTCTTCCAACTCAGGGAACATTTGAAGCAAGCTTGGCTCACAATGCATTTTGCAAACAAACCACAAAATAACATGATTGTAAAAATGTGAGCTGCAAAAGTAATAAATAAGGGAATAAATAAGTGCGTAACCACAGAGGCTTGTCTGGCTCCTCGGCCCTCTGACCACAGCGGCCCTCTGCTGTCTGTACTCACGAGCGGGGAGGCCAGGAAACTGAGAAGACACTGTGGCCTTGCCCTCGGGGCTCAGAGATGGAAGTTACACAGAGAGATTCTCTCTCTCTCTCTCTCTCGCTCGCTCTCTCGCTCGCTCTCTCGTTGTGAGGTATTTCTATGTCAAAGCTATCCAACAACGAAAAATATGACCAGGGAGTCGGAGAGGTGGGCTTCTTGCCACCACTGTTTCAGATCCACTGACCATTTTCAAGCACATAATAGAGGTCAGACTGCATGTTTCAGTGCATTCACGGGACATCTCTGTAGTAAGCCAGGGAAGTGGATGTGATTAGTGTCATTATGCAGATGCAGAAACTGAAGCCCATCAAGAAACAAGTAGAGGTCAAATTACATTTCACAGATGCTAGAAAACCACCCTAATGGAGACTGGAATAGGGTGAGGGAGCGTAGGAGAGCTATGTGTGATTTTTCCCCTGCATTTAAGTCTGGCTGCTGAGACATCTTCATTTACAAGGATTTTGAGATTAGAACACCCAAGTTTAAACACCAGTCTTGCCAAGGTTTTTTGTTTTGTTTTGTTTCTTTACTAACTTTTACTTTGAAATCCTGATGGCCCCAAACTCTTCTTCACCAGAAGACTCCTGTGGCTTGTAGTTTCTGCCAAGAGGATGACCAGTACACGGCAGTCAAAGATGAAAGCGGAGGCTGAGAGCTGGGCCTGAAACTGAATAAGACAGTGCAAAATGTTTGATTCAGGGCCCAGAATCCAGTATTCAATAATACTTTATGTCCCAGGATAGGGCTTAAGTGTCAGGAATAGAAAACAGAATCCCTTATGTTTACTATTCGCAGAGACAGTGGGCCGCGAGGCATTTGATTCAGACCTCCTGCAAAGCACAATATAGAGGACTCTGTTCAATATACGGTCATATGAATAGTGTTGGGCACTGCACATGACCTGAAGAAAATTCAAGAAAGCCTTTTTTCAAAGAGACATGAGAAAAATCAAGAAAAACACAACCTCAGATAAGCTAACAATCAAATGAGGCAGACAGATGTGGATGCAAATGTTGCTTAGAGGTGGGGGTAGTTATAAGCACACTGTATAGAGAATGGAACCACTGCTCAGCTTACTAATGTCACAAGTAATGCTTCTGGTTTTCACAACAACTCCATGAATAAGAGGTATTATCTCTTTTTTCTCCCAAATGGGAAAACAGAGTTTCAAAGGAAAGTGACTTTTCTAAAATCTCTGGCTCTTGAGGCCCAGGTCCCAAGGCCCCCACCTCAGAGCTCTTCCCCAGCCCCTCTCTGCCATATTGGAAAAGCTGTAGAAGACACAGCTATAGGGTCACTGTGTCAGAATCAGGAGGGAGGCTGCTGAAAGCCACAGTTGGGGAAGAAGGGAAAGAAACCTTACAAACCCGGGAGGCGTGAAGATAATGAAAAGGAGACTGGAAGATGGGGGTGTGACATGGAATGACTCACAGCATTTCTGGATTTATTCAAAGTCAAACCACATTATTCCTTCTCTAGAAGGTAGCATTCCAAATGCTGAAGGCTTCTGGCTTTAGTACAAATTTTATTCTAACTCAATTGAGGTGGAACTCTCTAAAACTGATTATGCATTTGTCTACGTTAAAAAAAAAAAAGCATAAAGAGTATAAATTAGCCATTTCTGAAAGGACTATAGGCTGTCACTTTCTTCAATGAAAGTTGATGTAGGGTGACATTCTAGAGAGCTCTCTAAATTTGGAGACTGCTTAACTTCCACACCCCATCCAGATTGCTGTGATCTTTCTTGAGGATCTGTAGTAGGGTTTTGTTTTGATTTTCTGTCTCCTCTCTTGGCAAGCCAGGTACCTTGTGTTGCTCTCGATTTTCAGGAGCCTGTCTGGAGTAGCCCCTTCTCTCACTTTTAACTTGCTGTTTTGGTCTCATATGCATTTACAGGCAACCAACTTTATTAGCAGCTTGTATAAACTAAAATTAATCAGACTCTGAGTGAAGGACCAGAACCCATCAGCAAACTTAAATACTGCTGCACAATATGTGAGCCGATCTCAAGGCTCTCCTCATATCCTTTGCTCTTACACACCAGGCTTACTTGTGTTTTCAACAAGTGGCCTTTAAGACCTAACTCAAAATTTCCTTCAGAAAATACAATAGAAGTTTAAAGACACAGTTTGCATTTTATTTAATATCTTCCCCCAACCAGATCTTTGGCCATTATTATGACATATGTGTTGTCCTTAAGGTGAGTTCATCCTAAAAGAAGGGGTAAATGGGAGGAGGAAAAAAGAGAAAAAGTTGGTGGGGAGGGAAGATAAGGTGGATGTGGGAAAGGGAACAGGAGAAAAGAGGTGAAAGACACTTTATTCTCTTAGCTCCATTCATTTTCCCGAAGTACCATCAACACAAAGTGGGGCGTTTCTGGCACCTCCTGAGTCTCTCGCTAGACTCTGTCCAGTGGCTGCCGACCGATGTAGACAGTTGCCGCAGAGCTAGGGTGGAGGACTGAACGCAGGCACCAAGGTGAGCCCCCTCCAGGCCCGCCAGAAAGGACACCAAAGGCCAGGAGGGCCCCCTGCCTGGAGGCCCTCCGGAGGAGGGAGCTGTCCCAGCTGGCAGGAGACAATCCAGTCCTGACGCTGTGGGCTCTGCCCTTTCCTGCCGCCCGGCAGCCTGGCTCCATAGCGCGGAGCCTGTCCTAGGGTGACCTCGTCAGAGGCCCTCTCGCTTTCCGACAGGTATTCAAATGAGTGAATGTTTTATTTTAAAAGACTTTGTTTAGAAATATGGTCTCAGAACTTTCTCTGTTCCTCTTGCTCTCATGCTCACCAATGCCAGTGTAAGAAAACTGGGCCAGTTTGAAATCAACAAAATGAAAGCTATTAAACATTTGGTTGGACTCCCAATATAGGCCCTATGAATATCCCCACTTTGGAACTTTCCACAACCTGTCTTCTTTCAGATTTGTTGTGGAGTGAATTGATATTCTGATTCACCACGGTATCTTCACAATGTGTGTGGCATGGCGTTAAACACAGCGTTTGCCTTTAAGCTCTCGTGGCTTGGATGCTGCAAAGCATCTCTGCTGTCTTGGCCTTTCCAGCACCTACTTTCTCTTGTTCTGGCAACGGTGCTTCACTTTTCCTTTAGAAAACCACTCCTCCCGCTCTGGATCCTTGTGGCTTATGAGCATCTGACATTACCCCTCTAGGTTCTGCTTGTGTAGCAGACCCAGGCTTGGCCAATCAGCATATTTAAACTTGCTGGCCATAGTGACCAAATTAGCCATCGGCTCATGCCTGTGTCATTCCATTGGGAATTAATTGTGGAATTTTTGCCAAAATTACTTGGGGGAAAAAAAAAAAAACAACTTTTGGTTAAGTTTTTTGAACTGATAGGATATAAACCTACAGCTGCTGAGAAACACCAAGAAAAAAAGATGCTTGATAAAGAAGCTAACACAGAGAAAAGCATAGCTGATGGAAGAAGAGAAGTATCATTCTGATTTTCTCACTTAATATGTGATGCAATTATTTCAGTATGTGTCCAAAGTATCATTTTTCATTTAGTTTACTCTGAGTTGAGTTTCTGTTTGTTGCAACCAAAAACACCCTGATTAGTTCAGGTGCAGAGACAAATGTAATCTAAAATTCCTATCTTTATAATGCTTTACAGAGTCTGTGAAGTACTATCTTATACATTATCTCACTTAAATGTCATAAAAATTCCCAAAGATGAGCATTATTATGTTCCCTATTTAATAGATGACAAAACAGATATTAATGAAATGACCTTACCTCTGGTAGCCAGTAGGTACCACAGTCAGGATTGGAATCCTGTATTCCTGTTCTATATCCAGTGGTACCCACCCTTGTTACAATCAAGAGGAAAAGGCACAATGAGCCCATGTATAAATTTAAACAACACAAAACCTGGCAGTCCATGCAATGGAGCAATATACAAATGAGGCAGTATTTGTTTGTTGGTAAAACAGGTGGTTCTTAGTATGAATGATTTGTGTATTCAGAGGGGAGAGCACTGAGGCTTGGCCAGCATTACGACAATGTATGGGGAGACGGGACTGCACTGTTGCCCGAGGGAACTAAAATTTCCTAGAGAACTTTAAGACATCTTGGGATGTCACATTCATAAAAGCTTTATAATTTTTTTCTTCTAGTCCAATCACATCTTCAAAAAAAGGGAATAGAAGGACTGGTAAGAGAAAAATATCTGTTATTGTTCTTATCATTGTCTTGTTGGTCATTCATTGAAAATTTACTGTCTTTAGGCTCTACTTATGTTTATTATCAACACTGAAAGTTAAGTGCTACTATCCACGTTTTTCAGATTTGGAAAGCAAAATTCAAAATATTTTCCCTTGGTTCTTTTGTACAAGCTGTACTTTTATCTCAAATTATGCTTCCCTTTTCTGTCCAAATGAAGAACACCTTTTCATATTCCAGGTTGTCCCTGAAGACACCTTCTTCAGAGAATTTTCTGCCCTTCACCCTTTGCTGTACCCTCCGCTGGAGCACCGATGAACTGATCAAAGCACCATATTTCACTAGACTTGGAGGTCTTCAGTCACCCATCCATCTCCCATCTAACAGAGGGTAGATTCCTTAAGGGTAGAGACTATTTTATTTATCTTTGTATACCCAGAGCTCATGTGTGTGTGCCTTCTCAGTCACGTGTGACCCTTTGCAACCCCATGGGCTGTAGACCACCGGGCTCCTCTGTCCATGGGGTTCTCCAGACAAGAATACTGGGTGGGTTGCCACTTTCTCCTCCAGGGGATCTTCCTGACCCAGGGACTGAACTCACATCTCCTGCATTGGCAAGTGAGTTATTTACCACTGAGCCTCCAAGGAGGTCCAACTGTATACCCAGTACACAGCTTAAAAGCTGGCTCCAGAGCTGATGAGAGGGGCAAGAGAAGAAAACAGAAGAACAGCCTTAAGTTTAGGGACATGCCCAAAGTTGAGAGGCTGTGAAAGAACTGAAGAAGGTCAGGATGGCAATGTTTGAGAAGACCCAGAGTAATACTGGGTCTCAGGAAACACTGAAGGAAAGAATGCCAAAGTATGCAACGCTGCAGAGAGATACGAGAGAATGGGATTAGAGAGAAGGTCAGACAGTGGAGAGCCATGAAAGTTTTGCAACCTGCTGGTAATTCCTCAGAAGAAATTATCAAGGGTTTTAGAATTATTGAGAGAAGTGCTTTTTTCCCCAGGCAATCTGGAGGATTTATAAAGTTGAGCAATGGTGTAATTACACTTCTGTCTGGTTTGTCTAAATGACTGAGGTTGAAAGACCTCTGGGACTTCCGGTTTCTGTCTTCAGAGCAGAGACTCCTAGTAGCGCTTAGCTCTCTTGGGGGAAAAACCCAGCACAAAGGATAGCAAAGCACATTTCACATACTGAGGAAATTAGGATTCAAAACCAAAGTATAAGCCGAACTGATAATAAGTTTCACAAGGGTTTAATCAAACTCGTAGGTGAGAAATTCTTAACGGATTACTAAGAAAACAAATCTAGAAATACAGGAGTTACTCCCCTTATTTTGGTTATTGCAGTCAGACAAACCAGACCCTTCTCCAGAATACTCTCCCTAGCTACTATCAGACACCCAGTCCTGAGATGGATCAGCCTTGAGTCTTCCCAGTGGGAGGAAAGAAGAATAAGCTGGAGCACCTAATTTCAGGGCTTCTTCTGACCAGAGGTGTGAAGGTTAGGCACGGTATTTCCCTGCTCTGAACCTCAGTATTTTTACCTGTGGAGCGAGTGGTGTAATACCTGTCCTACAGGACTGGTATGGGAATCCAATAAGACACTGGCCTTAAAAATTATTGTAAACTCTAAAGAGCTATCCCGATACTAGAGATTTCCATCATGGTAGAACTGTTCTCTTTACCAGTAGAAATAAATGGTAGAAAGAGCCCCAAAGTTTGAAACCCCAGCCCACACAACTCAGTCATGTTTCCATGTATTTTTTGACCTTTAGGATTCATTAATCTCAGTATAAACATCTGCTGAGATACATTTTTATTTTCTCATTCCCTATTTATTGAATGCCTATTATATGCTGAAAACAGTGTTCTAGACCCTGGAGACATGAAGGGAAGAATAACAGCAGGAATAATGAAAACAGCACCAAACACCCAGGATTCCTTGAGCACTTGCTAGTTCCAGGCTTTGTATTAGGCACTTGACATGTGCTCTCACATCTAATCTTTGTAACATACTATGAGGTAGGCATATTTATTAGCTTCATATCACGGATACGAACACCAAGACTTGAGAAGAAATTCAGCCATTTGACCAAAGGTACAGTTAGCGGCCAAATGAGAACTAGAACCAGGGCTGCCCCAGGCTGCCTGACCCTAAGCCTGTGGGGTTACCCACTGTGCGATTACTGTCATGCTTGCTATCAGGGTCCTTACGCTCACAGAACTTACAGACTAACAGAGGGTGCAGGCAGGCCATCAGGTGATGAGAGTAATGCCTCCATGGGGAACACATGGGAAAAGCAACCTCTCTCGGGAATAAGAACATGTCTTGTCTGTTGATCTGTGCCTGAGAGCCAGGGTCTGATGCAAGAGGCAACACCTCACTCTAACCATTGCTGCTGTTTAGTCGCTAGGTCACGTCCGACTCTTTGGCGACCCCAGGGACTGTAGCCACCAGCCTCTTCTGTCCACGGATTTCCCAGACAAGAATATTGGAATGGGTTGCCATGTCCTTCTTAGAGACCAGGGATGACTAAGAAGACCAAGTCTCCTGCATTGGAAGGTGGATTCCTTACCACTGAGCCACCAGGGAAGCCCAGCTCTAACTCTATCCTTTATAAAGTACAGAATATGCCCTTCAAAGTGCTTATGACCTTTCAGATCTAATTGTAATACTACACCCTCACATTCTATGGGATCTTATGATCTGTTTATAAGGTACTGTACACTCATGGTCTCATTAGATCCCACAGTGATGTAAGATGGGCAGGACTGGGATGATTATCCCATTTTCCAGCTGAGGATCAAAAACTGTGGGAAATACCAGACCACCTTACCTATCTCCTGAGAAGCTTATGTGCATGTCAAGAAGCAACCGTTAGAACCGGACATGAAACAATGAAATGGTTCAAAATTGGGACAGGAGTATGTCGAGCCTGTATATTGTCACGCTGCTTATTTAACTTCTTTGCAGAGTACATCATGTGAAATGCCAGGCTGGATGAACCACAAGCTGGAATCAAGATTGCCAAGAGAAATATTAATAACCTCAAATAAGCAGATAATTCCACTCTAATAGCAGAAAGCAAAGAGGAACTAAAGAGCCTCTTGATAAGGGTTAAAGAGGAAAGTGAGAAAGCACACACTTAAAACTCAACATTCAAAAAACTAAGATCATGGCATCCAGTTATTTTCTTGGACTCCAAAATCACTGTGGATGGTGACTGCAGCTATGAAAGTAAAAGACACTTGCTCCTTGGAAGAAAAGCTATGACAAACCTAGTCAGCATATTAAAAAGCAGAAACATCACTTTGCTGCCAGAAGTCCACATAGTCAAAGCTAGGGTTTTTCCAGTATTCATGCACCAATGGGAGAGTTGGGCCATAACGAAAGCTGAGTGCCAAAGAATTGATGCTTTTGAATTGAGGTACTGGACAAGACTCTTGAGAGTCCCTTGGGCAACAAGGAGGTCAAACTAGTCAATCCTAAAGGAAATCAACCCTGAATATTCATTGGAAGGACTGATGCTGAAGCTGAAGCTCCAGTATTTTGGCCACCTGATGCAAAGAGCCAAGTCACTGGAAAAGACCCTGATGTTGGGAAAGATTGAGGCCAAAAGGAGAAGGAGACAACAGAGGATGAGATGGTTGGATGGCATCACTGACTCAATGGACATGAGCTTGAACAAATTCCAGGAGATGGTGAAAGACAAGGAGGCCTGGCATGCTGTAGTCCTTGGAGTCTCAAAGAGATGGACACAACTTAAAGACTGAACAACAGCGGAGGAAACTGAGGCCCTGAGAGAAAAAGCCATGGGTCCCAAGTCATTCCAAGTGGCAAACCAGGGACTTCAGACTACATCATCAGACCCAGGTCCAGGCTTCACTAAAACCCTATAGCATCTTGGTCCGGATGCACTGACAAACTGAATTACAAGAATCTCTTGTCAAACCTGCTGATATATTATAATAGATCTCAGAGTAAGATTTGAAGTTCTGCTTTGCATAAACCTATAATTTTTTAAGTAAAGCTATTTTGTATTTATAGAGTGTCTTTTGTTACTTCTGAATACTTTCAGGCTCGGAGTTTAGAGAATTTTTACCCTCAGGATCACTTGGGCTTCTCTGGTGGCTCAGGCGGTAAAGAATCCTCCCCCAACGCAGGAGACCTGGGTTTGATCCCTGGGTTGGGAAGATCCCCTGGAGAAAGGAATGGCTACTCACTCCAGTATTCTGGCCTGGAGAATTCCATGGACAGAGGAGTCTGGCAGGTTAAAGTCCATGGGTTTGCAAAGAGTCAGATACCACTGAGGGACTTTCACAGGATCACTTAGCCATTGACTTTGAGCCCCCCTGACCTTGTCTAATGTGATCACCTTTGTCATTTTATTTTTTAACTTTTTATTTTATATTGGAGTATAGTTGATTTACGGGCTTCCCTGGGGGCTCAGATGGTAAAGTGTCAACCTGCAACCCAGAAGACCTGGGTTCAATCCCTGGGTCAGGAAGCTCCCCTGGAGAAGGACATGGCAACCCACTCTGGTACCCTTGCCTGGAAAATCCTATGGACGGAGGAGCCTGGTAGGCTACAGTCCATGGGGTTGCAAAGAGTCTGACACAACTGAGTGACTTCACTTTATGGTTGATTAACAATGTTGTGATAGTTTCAGATGTACAGCAAAGTGATTCAGTTATACACATACAGGTACCTGCTGCTGCTGCTGCTGCTGCTGCTAAGTCACTTCAGTCGTGTCCGACTCTGTGCGACCCCACAGACAGCAGCCCACCAGGCTCCCCCGTCCCTGGGATTCTCCAAGCAAGAACACTGGAGTAGGTTGCCATTTCCTTCTCCAATGCATGAAAGTGAAAACTGAAAGTGAAGTCGCTCAGTCGTGTCAGACCCTTAGTGACCCCATTGCCTTCTCCGAAACATGTACCTCTTCGTTTTCAAATTCTTTTCCCATTTAGGTTGTTACATAGTAATGGGCATAGTTCCCTGTGTTACACCATAGATCTTGTTGGTCATCCATTTAAAATATAGCAGTGGATACATGTCAATTTCATACTCCTTAACTATCTCTTGCCCTCTGTCTTCCTTCCTGATAGCCATAAATTCATTCCCTAAATCTGTGAGTCTCTTCCTGGTCTGTAAATAAGTTCATTTTATTGAACTTTTATTTTTTATTTTTAGATGCTGCATATAATTGATATCATACGATATTTCTTTTTCTCTGTCTTGCTTACTTCACTCAGTATGACAATCTCTAGATCCTTCTTAGTCATTTTAAAACATTGCTGGTCATAGTACTTATCATGTAGGGAAGCCTGTCATACACAGAGCTCATCTGTATCAGAAATGCACTGTACTTATTTCCTAGGGCGAGGAGTTACCTCCAAGCAGATTCTTCCACGGGCCTACACTTATGAATAGCATCAGGATATGAAACTGATTGCCAACCACCATGAAAAGGAATCTTCAGAGACTTTGAAAACATTTTCTACTTGCTGAATACAGTCAATATATTTTTGAATACCAAAATACATTTTTTATTTCCACTCCTTCTCTCTCCCTCTTTCCCTTCTTCCCCAGAAGTCACCCAAGCCATCTTGTCAGGGGAAGCTCCATGCAGGCAGTCACTTTTATAGTGATTAACACTTAGTAAGGACAAAAATTATTACCACTGACTCAGTAGTGACGAATAATAAGAAGGTGATGAATGACTAATTTCTATATAGAGGTTGAAAGCTATTCATTTAAATTTAAGGTTCTTTCCTTTCTATATTTTATCTAGGGTTGTTCATATAACCAAACATCCTTGAGTTTGACTTCTGTTGATCCTGGGCATGTCAGAGCATTTTGGGGAATAACCAAACTAAACCATGTATTTTTTTTTGAGACACAGGTTGAAATATGTTGTTATTCATCAAACTCAAAATTTGAATATGCGATCTGAAATGTAATATGAGTACTTTTACAATGACAATAGAGCAGACATCTGAGGAAAACTGTAAAACCCTGGACATATATGATGAGCACCAGGAGGAGAGACTGTGGAAGGGACCAGCAGGCCAGAGCCCAGACTGCAGTCTGAATACATGTCTGGAGGACTGGAGGCTCCTAGCGCAAGCCCCTGGACATTGTAACTGTGTAACTGAGAGCTACCAAAATTGCTACTCTATCCTCCAAGATATCCTTGGAAAAATACAGCTTCTGATCATGATACTTAGCAGATCAAAACTAATACGAACCTATTGTACAGGTCAAGGAATTCTGCTCCATACTTTGTAATGACATATAGGAGAAAAGAATCTAAAAATAGAGTGCATCTATACATATGTATGTGATTCATTTTGCTGTACACATTAAAAAAATGGATGTGTGTATATGTATAAGTGATTCATTGTGCCCTACAGTATTGCTGTAACAGAACAGTGTAAATCAACTATACGCCAGTAAAAATTTAAAAAATGCATCCTTTTTCATCTCATTCCAGAGTGGTCCACGCTCTTGTTGCAGATGTGATTCCCTCCACCTGGAATGCCCCTCCCACACTTTCTCTCTCTGAGAAACTCCTGCGTCCTGATCTCTGGCAAGCTCAAATGTCACCCACTTTGAGAACTTTTCCGTAACTACCACTACAGTTAGTTGCTCCTGCCTCTGTGCTCCTTAGCACTTTGTTCATGCCTCCAGGCTAGCATTAACTGTTGCACTGCAGTTTTTTACAGGTTTTTCTCCTTGGCTAGGATAGACTAGAATCATACCTTATATATATCCTCACTGTCTTATACAATGGGTGGTACATAGCAGGCACTTAGATGTGTGATGAAAGAAAGAAAAAAGGAAAAAAGAGAAGGAAGAAATCAGGGAGGGAGGAAAGGAATGGAGAGGTGGAAAGAAGGGAAAGAAAGAAGGATTGAGAAGGAAACAGAAGAAACAATGAAAAGAATTCTGCTTTCCCAACTACTAATCCTAGTAGGTAATAGGAATAATCTCTCCTCCCTCTTCACAGATATGAAGAATCCATGTTTATTTCACAGTCTCTCAATTAAGTTGCTCATTTGGATCTAACAAGACATTTATTGATTCTTTGTTTTCTATTGATTCTGAAGAGGTCCTTAGGAAGATCTGATAAGTGTGGAAAAGATAAATAAGTGTACAGATAATAAACTCTAGATTACATAAGCAAACATTACTTAATTACATTCCTATTAATACACTGACTCTGTAATGAATTTTGAGGCATTTAATTATCAATTTGACAAGATAATCTAGGGGTAGTTAATGATTATACCAGTAAATTGTTTTTAAAAAATCACTGACAATTATTAAGTCTCGTAACAGACATCAAATTAACTTGCTGGAGCTGTCTGGTTAAATAGACAGCAGTTAATTATGAGGTACTTACACATGCCTCACATTTTAATGTGCAAGCCTTTTTAATTGTGTAACGTCAAAAATGTTGTGTAAGGGAACAGTTTACCCATGGGGAATATTCCTATTCTGGGCAGCGTGGCCACTGGACAAGCAGGAGCATGATCTGTGATGCTCAGCCTGGCATGTCCCACTTCTCATCTTGGAACAGAAACACAGAACTCTCTATAAGAGACAAATGATTGTCCTATGCAGTCAGGTCTGTGGGGCCATTCAAAGCCTCTCTCTCAAAAGGAATTATGAAAAAGTGGTCTGACAAAGCTTTTGGATAACAGTGGTAATATTTATTACCTTATGAGAACCAGCTATGCCAGACATCATGCAAGATGCTTTTATATGGACTGTCTCTTCTAATGGTTAAAAGGTAGAAAATCCCATCAATAGACAGGTTTTTCTTGGAACACTTAGTGGAGGAGGAGACATAAGAAATCACACGTACCAGGCCACTGAGATGACTTCCATCTTAGCTTAACACAGAGGCTACTGGCCACACAGTCTGGAGCCAGACAGAGAGCAATGGCCACAGTGTTGAACACATAAACCAAAGATCATTTACTTTTCAGAAGTCCTGGGTACCTATTTCTCCAATTTGTCTCTTACCCAAAATCTGTGGTCACAAGAGTCCCCTATCTCCCCAATGGCTGCATCACTTTTTATTTAATGAGCAGTGGAAAGGTGAGAATTTACAAAGCACCTTTATTCTGACCCTCACAGTTCTAGATTTTACATTCTTCCTGGAGACTGACTTATTCACCCTATATTTTACCATCATCAAAACCCAATGTCTTGGGTCCTACTCCTCTCTGTTAATGTTTATACTGCTTAAGGCAGTGACTGTGGGCATGAGTTCAACTTTCAAAAGAGTACTTCTTGAGCTGAAATGCCTTGAAATGAATAGAATTGCACTGGAGAGAATGAGACTGCATTGGGTTGCGTTGCATTGGACCGGACTATATAGAATTGAACCTTGTAAGGAAGGGGAACAGACTCTAGAAACTAGGTTTCTTTACATTTAGGCCAAGGCAGGCTCAGTGATAATAAAGAGGCATGAGAACTATGCATGGACTCTGTGGCTAGACTACAAAGTCCTAAATTCAATCTCAGTGCCACCCCTTACCAGCTCTGTGACACAGAGCAAATTCCTTAATCTCCTGCACCTCCCTGAGTAGAACAATTGTACCTAATTTATAGGACTGCTAGGAAGATTCACTCAGTTAATTTTTGTAAAGTCTTTTTGGAATAATGCCCAGCACATAGAATATACTATATAGATGCTTTTAAAATAAAACAATTTTAAAAAACAAAATCACCAGTTTGAATTGTATTCCACTTTACATTTTACAAAGCCCTTTCACATATGGCAACTGACACCACAGATGCATGGGTGGGATTATACCTATTAATCCTCATCTTGCCAATACAAAAACCAAGGTTCATAAAAGCAAGAGCAGATCAAGAAATCCAGCAGGACATAAATCACCATAGGACTTGAGCTAAGTTCTGTCTTACTTAAGGCATATTTTCAATTCAGTTCAGTATAATATCCCAGACAATTTTCATATGTAGTCCTGACTGCAGTGTATTCTGCTAGTTACCTGATAAACAAGAGTTAAGTCAAATCATAACATCCTCAGTGTTACTGCAAGTGGTTTTTTCTTACCCAGTACACAGCAAAGCAAAGGATTGCAGCCTGGACTAGGATGAAAAGTCTGTGGTTTGGTGTGATAGAAATAACCACAATGAAGGAGTCAGGAAACCTGAATTCTGGCTTCGACTCAACCACTAACTTTTGTCATACTGATAACTAACATTGATTGAGGGCTGACTCTGTGCCATGTACTACATTCTTATCATTTAAGATTCATAGCAAGCAGTGGTCATAGGGACTTTCATTATTCCATTTTGCAGGTGAGGAAACCAAGGTATAAAGCAGGAAAGTAACTTGTATATGTCAAACTGCTAGTAAGTGCTATAATAAATGTTATTTGTAAAATGAGGGCATTGGACTAGTATGACCTCGAAGGTACTTTCCAGCCCGTTCCATCCATAATTCAGGGAGTTCTTGCCTAATCCTCACTCCTCTGGGGGGTAATTCTGTGGTTCTGGGCAGCTCTACATCAAACCTCAGACATCTCAAGGCCTCCCAGGACACCAAGGTTGAAAAACTGGTGAATAGTTGCATAATGTGGGATTTTTCTAATAATCGAAAGAATGAAACAAGTGAAAACAGGAAAAAAGTAAAAATCCTAACTCTCCCCCGGATCATCAGTTTCATGTATACATTTATTACATTTGTAGTCACAAGGTTCATTCCATTTTGCATTTTTCTCTCTTCACTTAATTTACTATCACAAATATTTTTTCAATAATTATGACCAAAATTCTTCATGATTATCATTTTCATGACTATACAATCAGTAATAACTACCACATGATATTTGACCATAATAAAATGATTACCCCTTTACAAAATAATTTAAGCAGGTTTTGATTTTTTTTTTAAATATACAATGGTGTAATGAATATCTTTGCACAGTTCATTTTTCTCACATCAGATATAATGTTTCCTCAGAAGGCAAGGCTAAGCAAAGGGCATACCCACATTTGTGGCTAATACACTCTGTAAAGGGAGGGTGTAATGTGATGGTGACCACACGTGACCCACATTGTTGAAATCGTATGATTTCAACATTGAATATGTTTCCAGATTTTGAGTGAATACGACCAATTTGGTAAGGTGAACAAACATTAGTTTAATACAAGTTTTGAATGCTGAATGCTTGGTGCTTGCGTTCACGGGGGGAAAGGTCTATAATAAGTGCTTGCAAGAAATAGACTTAAAGGAATACAGAGAAAGAGAAATATCATGTGAAATCCGGTACATGTGGAATATAAAAATAAATGTTACAAGTGAATACCTTACTTATTACAAAACAGAAAGAGACTCACAGACTTAGAGAACGAATTTATGATTACCAGAGGGAAAGGATGAAGGGAAGGGATAGTTAGGGAATTTGGGACAGGCATATACACTCTGCTATATTTAACACGGATAACTAACAAGGACCTACTGTATAGCACATGGAACTCTGCTCAATGTTATGTGGCAGCCTGGATACTGGATAAGGGGGCAGTTTGTGGCTAAATGGATACAGTACATGTATGGCTGAGTCCCTTCCCTGTTCACCTGAAAATATCACAACATTGCTAATCAGCTATACCCCAATACAAAATAAAATGTTTAAAAAAGAAAGATCCCATATCATGCAATGAAGATCCTGTGTCCTGCAACTAAGACCTGATACAGCCAAATAAACAAATATTAATCAAGGAAAAAACCCTAGGAAAGAAGCCGCCCAGAATTAAAAAGAAGTAAAATGGAAAACCAACAAGGACCTACTGTATCGCCCAGGGGCTCTGCTTAAGGTTATGAAGCAGTCTGAATGGGAAAGGAGTTTGGGGGGAGAACAGATACGCACATATATATTGCTGAGTCGCTCTGCTGTGCACCTGAAACCATCACAACATTGCTACTCAGTTATACTCCAATATAAAATAAAAAATTTAAAAGAAGAAATAGATTTACAGGAGTAAAAAGAGGTTTTATGGGAAGTTTAAAAAGGCCAAACCTTCAAGAGATTAGTACTCAGGAGACATAAGCAAGCCAGTTCTCTTGGACCTCACTTTGGTAAAGAAACTTTCATCTTATGCTAAAGAAACTTTCTGCCGCCTGTGTCAGATAATCTGAAAATGTGGTTAAACCTGGGAATCACTGGAATCCTTATATTTTAATACAAGACATTGATTTGCCAGTCAGTATGCCAAGTTCTTTCTTAAAGCATGCATTTTCCAATTCCGGAGTCCCTTCTCAATTTTTCTTGACTAACCCACTCCCATAACCTATCCTCCATTATTTCCAGTTCCCAGTTTTTGTTTTGGTTTTGCTTGCTTTTGTTTTATTTTTCTTAATGAAGCAAGTATTTATAAAAACTTAAAGAATTCTTCTAGATTTTAATTTTTGTCATCTTTTACAGTTGTTTCATCCACAAACTAATTGTATTTTTTTAGCAACTTATCTCCTTTAAGCCTTTCCAAAGCAAATAACTTAACTTTCATTGAAACAGTCTCTTATTTTCACATTCATACTTTGTTTTTATAACATTTAAGTAATATATTAAACTAACTCACTTGGCATAATTAAGCTTTGTGAAAAAAATTAGTTGACCCTTGGTAAGCATACATTTCAACTGCTGGGAGGAGATGACCACAGGACAAGGGAGCAGCCTCATAGCTAGGAGTATTTAGTGTGCTATGGGCATCTGTCAGAAGGCTTTACAAAGGGAATGAAGGGCTTCTGCCAGTTAAGTGGAGTTACATCTTCTGACGAATGAGTGCTCCTCAAAATGAGAGAGAAGGAGAGAATGAGGGCTGAATTCCCGGACCATGAATGCACAAGCACTGTATACCTGCTGTTTCCATGTCAACAAGTGGCTAATGAGGCACTAAGTCTAACTATGAAAAGAGAGCTCATGTCCTTCACTTTCTTGGAAACCTCATTCCAAGGTTAACTCAAGGATTTGTATAGATTGTGAGGTGGTCTTAGACCCTTCTGATGACATCTAAGGAGGTTTTTCTGCAAGGTTTTTTTTTTTTTCCTTCTTCAAGAAAATGCACAGATGCATTAACAACTGCACTTATCTCTAGAAAGTTCATAGATCTCCCTGTGAATCCCCCTCCTACAGGATTCTGAAGATCCCAGAAGAGGGATGACGTTTCCAAAAGGGAGGAGTGCTTTTGTAATGGTAGCAATACCACCATTTGGGAGATACTCTGAGCCAAGATGGGCTTCCCGGATAGCTCAGTTGGTAAAGAATCTGCCTGCAATGCAGGAGACCCTGGCTCAATTCCTGGATTGGGAAGATGCCCTGGAGAAGGGAAAGGCTACCCACTCCAGTATTCTGGCCTGGAGAATTCCATGGACTGTATAGTCCATGGGTTTGCAAAGAGTCAGACTCAACTGAGCGACTTTCACTTCCACTTCACTGTGCCAAGATACAACATACACTTGAAAACCTTAACCATTTGCTCCAGAACAGCCCTCAGTGATCACACAGGTTCCCCCTGTCTGAATAAATTAGGGCTCAGAGAGGGCAACAGTTTGTCTGAGGTCATCTGTCCATGACACAGTGCTCAGAACAGATTATTTATCTATACTCTGCTGGTTTAAGAAAATAGCTTCTCTTGAATGGCTAGTGAATAGGGCCATAGGTGTATTTGAAACCCAAATATCCAACCAGAGTCCAGTTTCCAGGTTCACAGAAGGTGAAACTCTGGAAGATGTAGGAGTTGAATCCTGAATCTAGGGCACCAGCAAAAAGTCCTGGGCTCTACTTCAAGCTTTAATACACAGTCACTCATGGTGGAAGTCATTTCTATTCATGTGGTTTAATTATTCATTCCATAATTTGACTAGGACATTTCTAAGCTTCATTTTGTTTCTTGTTGTTTAGTCACTAAGTCACGTCCCACTCTTCTGCAACTCCATGGACTATAGCCTACCAGCCTCCTCTGTCCATGAAATTCTCCAGGCAGGAATACTGAAGTGGGTTGCCATTCCCTTCTCTAGGGGATCTTCCCAAACCAGAGATCGAAGCCATGTCTCCTGTATTGGCAAGCAGATTCTTGAGCACTGTGCCACCTGGGAAGACCGCAGTTCTCATTAGCAATTCCCAAGACAAAGTCTGGGTTTTCCTCCTTTTCTTGGCCTTTTCTCCCTTTGGCGCAACCCAGAGATGATGACCACTAGGGGTCAGACCTGCAAGAAGGTATCCAAGTCATTTTTGTTTGTTTGTTTTGTTTTGTTTTTTAATTGGGAGGAAACGAGAGGTCTTCTAGCCCAGCATGTATTGCCACATTTAAACTCTTTCAACATGCGACACTCTTAAATTCTTAAAGATTTCTAAGAAACAGAGGTTTCACAACCCTCTCTTCCAAGGAAGTCTTCTTTATATTTAACCTAGATCTCTCAAATATAATGTGAAGCTATCTCTTATGGTGGTTCAACAGTCCATGAACCAAGAACTTCCAGATATTCAAGATGGATTTAGAAAAGGTAGAGGAACCAGAGATCAAATTGCCAACATCCGTTGGATCATAGAAAAAGCAAGAGAGTTCCAGAAAAACACTTACTTCTCCTTTATTGACTATGTCAAAGCCTTTGACTGCATGGATCACAACAAACTGTGGAAAATTCTTAAAGAGATGAGAATACCACACCACCTTACCTGCCTCCTGAGAAATCTGTATGCAGATCAAGAAGCAACAGATAGAACCGGACATGGAACAACAATCTGGTTCCAAAATGGGAAAGGAATATGTCAAGGCTGTATACTGTCACCCTGCTTATTTAACTTATATGCAGAGTACATCATGCAAAATGTTAGGCTGGATGAAGCACAAACTGGAATCAAGAATGACAGGAGAAATATCAATAACCTCAGATATG
This sequence comes from Budorcas taxicolor, assembly GCF_023091745.1. Taxonomy (NCBI): domain Eukaryota; kingdom Metazoa; phylum Chordata; class Mammalia; order Artiodactyla; family Bovidae; genus Budorcas; species Budorcas taxicolor. The sequence continues at coordinate 142,830,648 of NC_068910.1, forward strand.
CAGATGACACCACCCTTATGGCAGAAAGTGAAGAGGCTCTAAAGAACCTCTTGATGAAAGTGAAAGAAGAGTGAAAAAGCTGGCTTAAGACTCAACATTCAGAAAACTAAGATCATGGCATCCACTACCATCACTTCATGGCAAACAGATGGGGAAACAATGGAAATAATGACAGACTTTATTTTCTTAGGCTCCAGAATCACTGCAGATAGTGGCTGCAGCCATGATATTAAAAGACACTGGCTCCTTGAAAGAAAAGTTATGAACAACCAAGACAACATATTAAAAAGCAGAGACATTACTTTGATGATAAAGGTCCATCTACTCAAGGCTATGGTTTTTCCTGTGGTCATGTATGGAGGTGAGAATTGGACTGTAAAAAGAGCTGAGCACCAAAGAATTGATGCTTTTGAAGTGTGGTGTTGGAGAAGACTCTTGAGAGTCCTTTGGCCTGCAGGGAGATCAAACCAGTGAATCCTAAAGAAAATCAGTCCTGAATTGACTCATGCTGAAGGACTCATGCTGAAGCTGAAACTCCAATACTTTGGCCACCTGATGCAAAGAACTGACTCATTGGAAAAGATCCTGATGCTGGGAAAGATTGAAGGAGATGGGGATGACAGAGGATGAGATGGTTGGATGGCATCACTGACTCAATGGACGTGAGTTTGAGCAAACCCTGGGAGATGGTGATAGACAGGGAGGCCTGGTGTGCTGCAGTCCATAGGGAATGACTGAGTGACTGAACTGAACTGAACTTATGGTGGTATCTCAGGGGACACTGGTAATGCTTGGCTATTATCGTTTGGCTAAGATAGGTGCTCTTCTGAGCAAGCATCAGTTTATGTCTCAGTTTCCATATCTGTAAAATGGGAGCCAGGATTGAAGTCACTCTTTCACTAAACAGCACCTAAGTACAGGCTTCCCAGGTGTGTGCATGCTAAGTCGCTTCAGTCGTGTCTGACTCTTTGCGACCCTATAAACTATAGCCTGCCAGGCTCCTCAGTCCATGGGATTCTCCAGGCAAGAATACTGAAGTGGGTTGCTGTGCCCTCCTCCAAGGGATCTTCCTGACCCAGGGATCGAACCCGCGTCTCTTATGTCTCCTGCATTGGTAGGCAAGTTCTTTACCACTAGGTGCCACCTGGAATTCACCTGCAAATGCAGGAGACACAAGGGGTGCCGGTTGAGTCTCTGGGTCAGGAAGATTCCCTGGAGAAGGAAATGGCAATCCACTCCAGTATTCTTGCCTGGATAATTCCATGGACAGAGAGCTACTGTCCATGGGGTCGAAAAACATTAGGCACAACGGAGCATGCACTGTAGCTGGCATTGTTTGCAGGAAACACAGACATGGACCAGCTCTTGACGAGTTTTGACGATCTCCAAGATCTCTGACGTTGGCTCTAAAGTTCAATGATTAAATGAGGTTACTTGTCATTTTCTTAAGTAGGGCTGCATTAACCTTTCACAATAGAGGAGGCCCTTAATGTTCCTTAAAGCCACTTACAGGAGGATTCTATGGTTCTGCTTGCTGGGCTTTTCTTTCTTTTTTTTTTTTTCTTACTGGGCTTTTCTAATCCTAGTAGCCTTCTTTCAGAATTCTTTCTTTCAATCATCTTAATTATGCTTTATACCCTTCTTTTCCCACAAGACCTGTCCATATTTTATGGCTCAGATGCACCTTTTCACTAAGTATTCTTCTCACGCAGAGCTTACCATCTCTACTCATTTTTGAGGCTCTATACCAGACCACCTGACCTGCCTCTTGAGAAATCTGTATGCAGGTCAGGAAGCAACAGTTAGAACTGGACATGGAACAACAGACTGGTTCCAAATAGGAAAAGGAGTACGTCAAGGCTGTGTGTTGTCACCCTGCTTATTTAACTTATATACAGAGTACATCATGAGAAATGCTAGACTGGAAGAAACACAAGCTGGAATCAAGATTGCCGGGAGAAATATCAAGAACCTCAGATAAGCAGATGACACCACCCTTATGGCAGAAAGTGAAGAGGAACTAAATAGCCTCTTGATGAAAGTGAAAAAGGAGAGTGACAAAGTTGGCTTAAAGCTCAACATTCAGAAAACGAAGATCATGGCATCCAGTCCCATCACTTCATGGGAAATAGATGGGGAAAGAGTGGAAACAGTGTCAGACTTTATTTTTGGGGGGCTCCAAAAATCACTGCAGATGGTGACTGCAGCCATGAAATTTAAAGACTCTTACTCTTTGGAAGAAAAGTTATGACCAACCTAGATAGCATATTCAAAAACAGAGACATTACTTTGCCAACTAAGGTCCATTTAGTCAAGGCTATGGTTTTTCCAGTAGTCATGTATGGATGTGAGAGTTGGACTGTGAAGAAGGCTGAGCGCTGAAGAATTGATGCTTTTGAACTGCGGTGTTGGAGAAGACTCTTGAGAGTCCCTTGGACTGCAAGGAGATCCAACCAGTCCATTCTAAAGGAGATCAGCCCTGGGATTTCTTTGGAAGGAATGATGCTGAAGCTGAAACTCCAGTACTTTGGCCACCACATGCGAAGAGTTGACTCATTGGAAAAGACTCTGGTGCTGGGAGGGATTGGGGGCAGGAGGAGAAGGGGATGACCGAGGATGGGATGGCTGGATGGCATCACAGACTCGATGGACGTGAGTCTGAGTGAACTCCGGGAGATGGTGATGGACAGGAGGCCTGGCATGCTGCGATTCATGGGGTCTCAAAGAGTCAGACACGACTGAGCGACTGAACTGAACTGAACTGACCTGACCCCAAGGGTATGGAGGCGAATACAGAGGGAGTGAATACAGAGGTGAATACGGAGGTATGGCAGAGGGAGAGCCCAGATTCACATCCCTCAACCTCTCCCCATCCCACAAGGAGCTTAGTTCCCGTGTTGTTTTGTTTTAAAAATACTTGTTCTATATTTTTAAATCTCTGTGTGTGTGCGTGCCTAAAGCTCAGTTGCTTTGGCCATGTCTGACTCTTTGTGACCCTATAGGCTGTAGCTCGCCAGGCTCCTCTGTCCACGGGATTCTCCTAGCAAGAATACTGGAGTGGGTTGCCATGTCCTCTCCAGGGGATCTTCCCAACACAGGGATCATACCTGCATCTCTTATGTTTCCTGTGTTGGCAGGTGTGTTCTTTACCTCTAGCATTGCCTGGGAAGCCCCTTTTAAACCTCTATATATGTGTGAAAATTTCATCCAATATAAAAATGTCTACATTCAAGAATAAAATTCCCCATTTCTTCCTCTTGCTTCAATTGTGTGTCTCAGAGGTAAAGGCCATGTGTGGGTTAGTGGTTATCCTTTCAGATTTTCACCTTTTGTACACACACATACAGGCTTTTTCTTTTTACCAACTCAGTATCTTCAAAGAGGTATGCGCATCACTTACTAAAGATAGCTTTATAACGGGAATGAACAAACTGCCAATACATCCAGTAATGAGAATGAGTAATTGAAAACATTACATTGAGTGAAATTAGACTTATACAGACAAGTACATACAGTACTATATTATTCCATTAGTATGAAATTCTAGAACATTAGTGTTTTCACTAATCTATGGTGAAAAATATCAGAAGAGAGTTTTCTCCTAGTTGGGGAAGATCGTGATTGACTTGAATGAGATATGAGAAAATCATGCATGTTAAGATGTTATATATCCTAATAGGGGTTCAGGATGCACAGATGTACTCATTTGTCAAAATTTAGTGACTGTATAATAAAAACTATTCATTTCATTGTATATAAATGTATACTTTTAAACCTCAACAAATATTGATCTCCAGCAAATGCTGAAGAATTAAAAAAGGCAATGTACTGTTGCCTGCAAATTACTTTGAAATACATAAAATGTGGATTGGTGGATGGATAAAGGAATGGATAAATAATAAAGCAAGTTCTGTAAAATGTTAATGGTAGAATCTAAAAAGTAGGTCTATGGGCGTTAAAGAATTTTCTCATCTTTGCTACAGATTTAAAATTTTTCACAATAAAATGGGGAAAAAAAGTGCCTTGAAAAATTTTAAAAACATACAAATAGAATAGACTATTATTGATCATTGATAATTATTATTAATAGTAACAATAAGTCATCACATTTTGCAGCCCCTAGTGAAGGCACTGGCACCCCACTCCATCACTCTTGCCTGGAAAATCCCATGGACAGAGGAGCCTGGTAGGCTGCAGTCCGTGGGGTCGCTAAGAGTTGGACACGACTGAGCGACTTCACTTTCACTTTTCCCTTTCATGCACTGGAGAAGGAAATGGCAACCCACTCCAGTATTCTTGCCTGGAGAATCCCAGGGACAGAGGAGCCTAGTGGGCTGCCATCTATGGGGTCGCACAGAGTCGGACACGACTGAAGTGACTTAGCAGCAGCAGCAGAAATAGCATAAGGGTAAGGACCTCTTATGCTGTCCTCTAGATCCTCACAAATTAGTAACTATATCATTCATATGGGCTCCTCTGGAAATAATAATGATATACTGGAGACTCCTACATACCATAAGCTTCACATACAGCATGTCACTAAATCCTTTCACTTTGAAAAATATTAGTATTGCTAGCTTAAGAAAAAGCAGGATAATAAGGCTTGGACTTAAGACAACGAATTCCAAATCACATGACAAGTGAATGGCTGGGCCAGGATTAAAACTTAGTCTTACATAATCCTGAAGCCCATGCTCTGCTCACTAGAATACACTGTCTCTCAAACAAAGCCCCTCCTGGCCTCTGCCTGCCAGGGAGAACCACAGACCTGGCATCAAGGAATGCAGAGGATGCGAAGGGAGGAATCCCCAAACTTGTCATGGAGCAGTAGCTGCCTTGGTCACCTGAACCTCCTGGTGATGGGTGAAGTTAGCTCCAGAAGCCCACAACGTCAATCAGCACAAGCTTCAACACGAAGTGACAACCTCCGGGCGTTGTAGAGGGAGTTAAAGGCAGTAAACTTTAAGCCAGCAGCAAAAGTCCAGTGTGTTCTGATGTGTCGGATCAAACTTGGAAACCTCAAGGGTTCCACCCTCCCCACCTCCCCCTCAACAGCTGCAAATGTTTGTTTTATTTCTCTCACATCTGGCCAGCCCATGTGTAAACAGAACGAAGGGTCAGAGTGAGGAAAGGATCTGAATGCCTCATTTCTTAGCCTCTTCAGTATATAATAGAATGGGACAGAGACTGAATTAGGAAATATGTATTTTTTTAATTTCATTGAACTTGAGGCAGTAGTTTACGAATGCACGTTAGGATTTCTTACCGATGGGTCCTTTTTCATACCTTTGTAGGGAGGCAGTTGGGGAGTGGTGAAACCTCTAGGTTGAAAATTAGATGACCCAGATTCCAATCTGGGCCCCTCCAATAATTGGGAGGAAATTTTTTTCTTTCTAGGTCTTATTGTACCATCTGAGTTATAACAGGGGGAAACCTTTTCTAAGGTTTCATCCAGCTTTAGTATTCCATTTTTTCAGCATAATTTCAGTGTTCACCATATTACTGCCTCTGTTTATTCAATAAGTATAGTCCTAGCCAATGTCTTTCCATCATCTATGTGTGTGCTAAATCACTTCACTCGTGTTCGAGTCTTTGCAACTCTATGAACTGTAGCCCGCCAGCCTCCTCGGTCCATGAGATTCTCCAGGCAAGAATACTAGAGAGGGTTGCCATGCCCTCCTCCAGAGGATCTTCCTGACCCAGGAACTGAACCTTCATCTCTTATGTCTCCTGCATTGGCAGGCAGGTTCTTTACCAGTAGCCCCCCCTGTCCATTGTCTACATGATACCTCAAATTAGTATTAATCCCCTGAACTTTTTAAATGTCCAATAAGTTTTACCTTGCTTCCCTCCAAAGAACATGTTAGGACTAAACTCAATGCTAACGATAGGGTTCAATCTATCAATTATTACTTCTGTTTGAAAAGCTAATTATTTAAGCAAGGTCTTTTGCCTTGTTCAAAATTATAAGCAGATTAAGTGTTTGCTGAGCCTGATTTTTAATGTGAAATGTAGGCCTTTGATATTCAAATATACTTTAAAAAATTTCAATACATTTTCATTTCCTAAAAACTAGATCAAGGTAAAGTTCTTATTTAAAATAAGCATGCTATTAGCCTTGATAAATGAAATGCTAACAAAATCATGCATTATGAATTTATAAATATACCTTGAATGAAGGTAAAGACTGTTGACTTAATTTAATGAGCAATGAATGACTGATGAAAGTTTTTAACCTAAGGAGTAATACAATCTGAGATTAGAAGTTATTTTAAGAAATTGCTCTTTGTAACCCTACCATTAGGCCTCAAGAAAAAGGTAGAATTCCTAATTTTATGTCCATTTCCCTAGATCCAGTTTCCCCAAATCATATGTTTCCACTACAAGATAATCTTTTACGCTGAATTGCTACAGCCAATTCTATCTTATCAACAAGATGAGACAAAAGAAAGAAATTGAAATAGAAGGAATGAGAAATGGGGAGACAAGAGAACCTCATGGAATGGATCCATCTTATTTTGAGCTTGTGTTTAAACAGGCATAGCACAGAGCTTCCCTGAAGGGGAACCCATGTCTCAAGGAAACCCCAATCCTTTTTCATCCTTTCAGAGTTCCTGTTGGCCCCATTTCCAAGAAGGTCGAGACTGCTGGAGCCTGCTCCGGACCAGCAGAGGGCACTCTTGGAGCAGAATTAAGGACCTTGGTGGGAAACTCTGGGAGGACAATCTCAACCTTCTTCACCAGAGGGCTGGCTGGTGTTATTGGAACCTTGTGTGCTGACCTGAAAGACAGATGATTGGTCCTTCTCGCCTTATCTGATAGAATTCTGCTCATAGTCCAGTTAAACTGCTGAAGACCCCATTTTACAGCTCAAGCTTTCTTCCCACTAACAAGAAAAAAAAATGACTAACTGATCCTTCAGAGATAAGGAGTCAGGAAATGTGACACCTAAGCTCTTGCACAGAAAAACTGCTAAGAACTGAGAAATCAGGAAAAGGTTAACCAGGTTTAGAGTATCAGAGATAGTCAAAGCAGCTTGAGCAAGATCACCGGTCTGCCTCTCCCTACCTCACCATCCACAAAGGAATATCCACTTAAAATAAAAAAAAATGTGGTGGCAGATATAGATGAAGCCCAAATAATGACACAAAATGAACCTTAAATTAGGAGTGGGTAGCAGAAATCCACAAAGGTTTTTTAGCCCAGGGATGATGCAATCAAAGCTTAGCAACTGGGTCGCCTAGCAAAAGATTTATCCATTGCAACCCAGTTAGTAGCAAAAAATAAGCACCAAGGAATAGTGCAGATTCAGAGTCCAGCCCTGACTCTGAGGGTTTTTGGCTCTGTGTCTTGGGCCAAGTTCCAAGAGTAAGACTCTTTCAGCCTCAGTTTCCTCATATATCAAGTGAAGGAGTTGAACATACAATTTGTCAGATTCCGTTCACATTTTACATTCTGAGTCTGTGGGTTTCTAGCATCTTAGAAATTCAATTTAAAATATTTTTAGAGAATCCATGTAATACAGGCTCAGGGTAGCTTGTCATTCATTCAGTCACTCGTTGTTTGGTGGACAATACACGTCCTTCAGGAAGAAGAAGAGCTTATGTCAAACTTCCTGCGACATCCCCACTTCCATCCAGATAGGCCCTTCAGACACCAGCAGTGAGGGTGTGGCGTGAGGGCTACAGGAAAGGGAAAGAATATCAGTTTCTCAGCTGGCTTATAGACTTCAAGGAGGATTGGGGTGATCCATCAGTCAACTCACATAGACTCTGACTTGTAGTCAAAAAGAACGTGAGGTCTACAAGAGACCTCAGAGCTCAACTGCACTCCTCTCTCATTTAGTAAATGCTGAGACACAGATCTCAAGACAACACAGTAATTGACAGAATCAACCTGGCTTATGGTGTCCTTGGGGGCTACATGTCACTCTCACCATATAACCTTCACACCTGCTAATCTCTTAACCTCACCGGATTATTTACATTTTCTTCTTCTAATTATTATTGGGTCCTTGCACTGCTTACAGAAAATCACAGTCCCCTCAAACCTTGTCACATGAAGCTGCAACTCAAACACAGGAGCCGTAAGATAGTTTGAGCAAAAGATGCTTTCATTCATGATGCTCTGAAAATTGGATCTTTTGCTTCAACTAAAGTTATGAGGGCCTCCATCAGTTCACTGATCATAAGTGGACTTATTTCCCTACTTCACACAATGCCTTGGGTCCAACTGAACCTTTCCTTATTTATTTACTTATTTACATAAACTTACATGGATAAAAAATTGAGAAAGCTAACCAAAAAAGGATAAGTAATTTTTCAACCAACTATAGTGAGCATACATGTAATTGTCCCTGAAACTAAGGGAACTATTGCAAACCCCCAAATGACCCCAAAAGCCCACTTTTAATGATATATTCTTCTTTACCATATGAGTTCACTGAGGGTTTTCTGTGTGAGTCTTTACATTAAAACCATTAAATAACTTAACAGACGATATCAGGATAGCATTTTCACAATAAAGAATCTTCTATATGCCAGTCTTACAGTGTACTTTGGTAAATGTCAAGGCATATCGTCAAATCGTATTTTCAAGGGGGATTTCTGAGGCCCCAAACCCTGTAGTCTTGGATGGTATAAAGCTTCCTGGAAACCTTACATAGGAGAGGGAGCAATCCGAAGCATCTTGAGGAACAGCTGTTTAGCATGAACCTCAATGCAGTCTTCTCAAATATCACCTGCCACAGTCCGACTAGGAAGTAGGCAGCAGAAAAGTCTAGACAGAGGTTGCTGACCAGGCCCTAAGTACAGATGTGCTGTGTTGGGACCTGAAGAAAGATCTCTGAGCTTTGGACACACAGGGAGTCCTTCAGACCTGCTTGAGCTCTGGAGACTGGTCAGGCTTCCTACCTGAAAAGCAAGGCTGCCTGACATGGCTTTTTGTCAAACAGAGCAGTGAGAGCCTCTTACACATTACACACACATACACACACACACAGACATGCTCTCTCCTTGTGGTCTTCACTGTAGCATCTGCTGTGTGGTGCTTAGCTCCTCGGTCATATTCTACTCTTTGCGACCTCATGGACTGCAGCCCACCAAGCTCCTCTTCCAGACAAGAATACTGGAGTGGATAGCCTATCCCTTCTCCAGGGGATCTTCCCAACCCAGGAATCGAACCAAGGTCTCCTGCATTGCAGGTGGATTCTTTACCAGCAGAGCTACCAGGGAACCCCACATTAAAGTTATTTGGGGTACCCATTTATTTTACAAAGATGGAAATGGAAGCTCAGATGGAGGGGAGCTGCCATTTCCTTAAGGCCAAATTGGGATGTGACAGAGACTGCCCTCCATCTGACATACGTATCACTGAAATACCCTGAGATCATCTCTCATCCCCTTCGCTGATCCCTCAAGGCCCTCTGGAAAAAATGATGTCCCCACCGAGCAATAAAGCCCTCCATGCATTAAAGCCCTCCATAGAATAATCCTGTTTGCTGTTTATTCCCCAGTTCCCCTTCTTGATGGCTCATGTGACTCACTCCCACTCAAACAGCCCAGACTCATTCCCACCTACATCTTGAGACTGATTCTCCCACCCATTTCCAGTTTCAGAGAGACTGTTCTTAGTGAACTGAGGTGTCCCAGGCACTAAAGCAGAATTCTAAAATGGCTCACATTCCCTCCATGCGTGTCCCTCCAGAGACTCCAAAATACACTGACAGTGCATTTTTACTTTTAATCATATTTTTTTGTATAATTACCAAGGCCTCTTAAAGCTTCAGCCCCCTCCTGTGTGGTAGGAATGGCATATACGCCCATTTTATAGGGGAGATAAAGGAAGTGAGACCCAATGCCGAGAAAGGGCATATGATTCATGCTCCAGAAAGCAGTGAGTCAGAGGAGAAGGAGAAAGAAGACCCAGGCTTCCTGAAGCTGGCGCTCCATTCTCAGAGCCAGGCATCTTGCCTGCTGGTATTTCCAAATGCTTGATATCTTTAAAAATAAGTCAACAAACAGCCTAATAGACTTACTTTTGAGAAAACTCATGATGCAAAAGGGCAAGGGACCATGTCTTTCCTAACCTCTGAGCCATACCTAGAATGTTAATTACATATTTTGTAATAAAGCAGCTCTGAGCCTTCCAAGTTATGGCCTCTTAAGGCAACTACATAAATGAAAGTAATTCTGAAGAGCTGGACCGTTAAAGAAACTGGACAAGACCACAAATCCAGCTGAGGTTGGAAATGAGGGCTTCAACCCATAGACCTTCTCTAGCGCTGGATACCTATTTTCAATATCCAGCAGCTTCCTGACTCAAAGAGGCTGAAACATGGGAAGGGTTGAGGTAAGCCACTTCTAGTTGGGTCAGAACATTTTTGGGTAATCCTGGAAGGGCTTGTCAAAAAAGAAAGTGGTAGTAGGCCCTCCCGTGGTTCTTCCTCAGAGAGGAGGAAGAGGAACAAATGCCTCCAGACTGAAGACAAAGGTATGGCTGAAGGCTCCTAGGGAATCAGCCAAGAAGTAGTTCTTACATGTTCTCCACAACAGTTCACCACATTTACTAAGTCTACTAACATGCCAGGTGCTTGGATAGAAACCGTCAATAAGGTGACCACGGAATATATCATCCAGACCAGAGCACTCCAGGGTAAAAGAGGAAGACATTAATCATATCAGGGCAACAAGCATAGGTAGGAAGACAAACCAGGACCTATGGTCACCTTAACCTTCAGAGCTGAGATCAGCAATGAAGGGCTCCTATCCGTAGACAAAAGTGTACTCCACAGGAAGGATGTAATAAGCACAAAGATGGTTGGTTACACTGAGACAGTATTAAAAAGTCCCAAGAAGAGTTGAAAGAGAAAGACGTCCCATCTAGAAAGAGGAGTTGGCATTTGAGCTGTGTTTTGAAGGAAGCAAAGGATTTGAATGTGAGTTCATGAGAGGTCAAGTAGTCTGCCAGGTAAATTTAAGAAAGAAGCTCCAGGCAAAGCTTAGTGGCAGGGGAGTGTGGGCTACATGACACATGGTGAGGCAGAATGGATCTGCTGTGGCCACATGGAGGGCAGAGTGAACCCCGGCAGGGATGGGCAGGAAGAATCCTGACGCCTGGTCAGACTTGGTTCTAATTCTGTGAACACCGCCAGGGATAAGCTGTCCTTTTCCTGAGTGGGGCTGCATAAGCCAACTTTCCCAGTCCTTGGGACTTGGAGTGAGACAACCCAGATGTCCAGACTCACGGGGCTTAGGCTGCTGCCATTCTCACCAAGCCAACTGTCCTCCCTCCCCCAAGTGAGCTGGTCTCGTCATTTGAGGAACTGCACCATCTCTTTGGGTTTCAGTGCCATGCACTTTCTTTCTCTATCCAGCCGCGGGAGAAGTGGGTTTGGACATCAGGGGGAAGTATCTGTTTGGCAATCCAACAGGGCTAGACAGCTTGAGAGGGGTGGATTTTAGGGGCTACCCCCTTGTGAGTATTCAAACCTTTGAAGCTTCATGGTAAGACTACTTGATATTCCTATATTTTTCAGGAGTAGACACAGATCCGCAAGTTTGGACCTTGGGGCTTTCAGAGGAGTCAAAAGTCAGTGACACTAAGTCAGTCAGTGACAATAAGCAGAGCTTTGCAGTTTGCAAGTGACAGTCACTTTTGAGCCTCATGATTTTGCTAGATGGGTCAGGAAGGTGTTACTGTGGCCAGCAATTGACATATAAGGGAATGAAGGAGTCGACAAATGGATGACTCATCCCAGGTCACACAGTAAGTGACAGAGCTCAAGTCTCCTGGAGCCAGCCACGCACCCAGACAGCCGCCCCACAGCCTGCTCTCAGAAAGGAGACCAGAGAGGAGAAAGGAAGAGAAGGCCAAGTAGGAGGAGGGAAGGAGGCAGAGGGAGCATCGCAGAAGAGGAAGGGCGAACCCTCCCCTCTAGTCCTGGGATCTGGGATGGACCTAGAACCTGTTCCATTAATCCTTCCCCACCCCACTCCCATTTCTCCTCCAGGACCCAATTAAATGCGCCAGAGGCTGTGCGGTAGGCAAGGGCTGCCGGGTAACATCTTTCCAGAGGCGCGAGCTTGGCCCCGCGGGGTGGCCCGGCCTTTCAAAGGCCACTTGTACACTGGGACGCCGCGCAGGGGCGGCCAGAGAGCCCGGGCCAGGAGGAGGGGCTGGGCCTGCTTTTGGTGCCTAGAAATCAAAGCAGCCAACCTTGGGGCTTTTTCTTCCCCTCACACTGAGGCACTTTTATTGGCGAGATGAAGGGAGGCAGAGCGGGCCTACAGTCCTCGCGTTGCTTTTGGAGGTTAATGACCCAGTTAGCAGCTCTTGGCTGCGTTTCCGACATTTTGCAGACATCAAGCCCTGCGTCTCTGCCAAGTACATTCTGTTCCCTGGAGCTCATCCAATGCATCTCAGATTACTATGTAATGCGACAAAGAGGGAGAGGTGGCTGGGAGGGGCGGCGGGGAGGGCGGGGGAGCAGGCGGGAGCGGGGAGGGCGGGACGCCAGAGTAGCCGGGTGGGGTTAAGGGGGATGCCACCCCCAATACAGCCACCCTTCTTGACAGGGGGCCCCAAGGTGAGGGTGCGGAGGGGGGCCCCGTGTCCAGGCAGTAAGTGAAGGAATCCTGCGGCTGAGAGCCAAGCCCCTAGCCCGGGGCTAGTGCAGGGTGAAGGCTGCGGGAGACTCCGCGGGCGGAGGGCGGGGAACAGACTGGAAAGGGGTGGGGCTAAGGGATAGGCCCTGCCCCCTGCAGCGCCAGCTGCCTGTGCAGCCCGCTCTCTAATTATAGACGTGAATGGAAAGCGGCAGCTTTTGAATGATTGTGTTGCTCACGCTGCCTTTGGAGGCTGAGGAGCAGGTGCTGCCCCGCTAGATACAAAGTGATTCATTTAACAGGCCTCTTGTCACGCACACACACTCACCGACGTACACGGAACCTCTGGCTTTATCCCACTACTGCCAGGCAGTGGTTCCAAAATTGGTTTAAGAGGCCTGGGCCCCGGGGGTCTGGGGCAAAGACTGTGGTGTTTTTCCTGTCTCTTTGATTCATCCGTCGAAAACTCCTTGAATGAGAAAACCTTAGACTTTTGCAACCTTTGGGAAAGTAGCATCTTATTTTACAGATGGAGAAACTGAGGCTGGGAGAGAAGCTGGGGTGCCCTCGGTCCATAGGATGAATCAATGCAGAGCTGAGAGAACCCGATCTCCCAACGGCCTCTCCCTTTCCCTCACCAGGTTGGAACCTGAGCAGCGTTCACTTCAATGACATTAATTTCCAGACGTGGATCTCAACTCCATTCATCCATCCTCCCCTCTCCTTTCTCCCTGGGCTGCTCCCCCATCCTAGCCAGCACCTCCACCCACTCCCACACAAAACTTGCTAGTGCTGCCGATCCTCACTGGTAGGTTTAATAGTTCCAGAGCTGGAAACTGGGTAACTGAAAATCGTGCCCATCTTCCTGTCAGATATGTGTGAGTCAATCTGCTGTGCCTTCCGTCAGCATAAGTGCCTCATGAGGAACTGCAGAGGAGGCGAACCTAGACTCGCCTTCCTCAGTGTCTCACCTGTCTGTACGTCCACAGTGGGCTAAGCACACTCATGAGCTTCATGGCCACAGAGCACAGTAGCAAGTCGTATGGAGTGTCAGTGAGGGACCTGACTTGTTCACAGTCGTCTGCTGGTGAGTGACCAACTTGGGAGCCACACTTGGGACTCCCACCCTTGTCCTAGGGTGCGTCCAGTACTCATACTCTGGTCTTCCAGGGGAGCAAAGATCCACCTAGTCAGAGAGAGGAGTTGCTCAAAGTGACCTGGGCATCTCCAGCATGGCCATTGGCCTCGCGCCCTATGGCCTTGGATCACTACCCCCATATTCTCACCTCTATCCAAGTCCAGAGTATGAAACTGGGCACAAACAGCCGCTACTTTCCCCAGTGCCAGAAGTCTCCAAGGCCACTCATTGCTCCTGACTCCAAAAACCAAGGCCAGCTTCACTCACTTCTGGGACTAATCTAGCCCCTTACCTTTGCTGACCACTCTGGACTTAACTCTAGGTCTGTCTCCCATGTGCCCTCAAGATCTCCACCAGATGTGTGAATAAAGAAGCAGCAACAAGTAGCACACTGGGAAAAAAGAGAGAGAGAGAGAAGGAATAGGTAACAGAATATTTTAATTGTTTTGTATTTGCCTCTTTGAAGCAAGGGCTTCCCTGGTGACTTAATGGTAAAGAATCTGCCTGCAATGCAGGAGATGCAGTTTCGATCTCTGGGTCAGGAAGATCCCCTGAAGAAGGAAATGGCAACCCACTCTAGTGTTCTTGCCTGGAAAAATGCCATGGTCAGAGGAGCCTGGCAGGCTACAGCCCATCAGGTCGCCAAAAGATTCAGATGCAACTTAGCGACTAAACAACAACAACTTGGAAGTAAGGTACTATATCTTAGTCTTTGTAGGTCCCTACCATGCCCAACAAACACAAAATCTAGCCCAATGCACTGAGCAGAGCAGACCCACAGATATTATGGCTGAGGAAATTTGTATAAACCTAGCCTGGCCCTTGTCATGAGTGACTCAAGAACATGAGCTTTGTATGTACAAGACCAGCTTTGCTCTGATCATTTGTATAGTATTAAGAAGCAAATCCCTTATGATTATACAGTGGAACTGAGAAATAGATTTAAGGGCCTAGATCTGATAGACAGAGTGCCTGATGAACAATAGAATGAGGTTCGTGACATTGTACAGGAGACAGGGATCAAGACCATCCCCATGGAAAAGAAATGCAAAAGAGCAAAATGGCTGTGTGGGGAGGCCTTACAAATAGCTGTGAAAAGAAGAGAAACGAAAAGCAAAGGAGAAAAGGAAAGATATAAGCATCTGAATGCAGAGTTCCAAAGACTAGCAAGAAGAGACAAGAAAGCCTTCTTCAGAGATCAATGCAAAGAAATAGAGGAAAACAACAGAATTGGAAAGACTAGAGATCTTCAAGAAAATTAGAGATACCAAGGGAACATTTCATGCAAAGATGGGCTCGATAAAGGACAGAAATGGTATGGACCTAACAGAAGCAGAAAATATTAAGAAGAGGTGGCAAGAATACACGGAAGAACTGTACAAAAAAGATCTTCATGACCCAGATAATCGTGATGATGTGATCACTAATCTAGAGCCAGACATCTTGGAAAGTGAAGTCAAGTGTGCCTTAGAAAGCATCACTACGAACAAAGCTAGTGGAGGTGATGGAATTCCAGTTGAGCTCTTTCAAATCCTGAAAGATGATGCTGTGAAAGTGCTCCACTCAATATCCCAGCAAATTTGGAAAACTCAGCAGTGGCCACAGGACTGGAAAAGGTCAGTTTTCATTCCACTTCCAAAGAAAGGCAATGCCAAAGAATGTTCAAACTACCGCACAGTTGCACTCATCTCACATGCTAGTAAAGTAATGCTCAAAATTCTCCAAGCCAGTCTTCTGCAATACGTGAACTGTGAACTCCCTGATGCTCAAGCTGGTTTTAGAAAAGGCAGAGGAACCAGAGATCAAATTGCCAACATCCTCTGGATCATGGAAAAACCAAGAGTTCCAGAAAAACATCTATTTCTGCTTTCTTGACTATGCCAAAGCCTTTGACTGTGTGGATCACAATAAACTGTGGAAACTTCTGAAAGAGATGGGAATACCAGACCACCTAACCTGCCTCTTGAGAAATCTGTGTGCAGGTCAGGAAGCAACAGTTAGAACTGGACATGGAACAACAGACTGGTTCCAAATAGGAAAAGGAGTAAGTCAAGGCTGTATGTTGTCACCCTGCTTATTTAACTTATATACAGAGTACATCATGAGAAACGCTGGACTGGAAGAAACACAAGCTGGAATCAAGATTGCCAGGAGAAATATCAAGAACCTCAGATATGCAGATGACACCACCCTTATGGCAGAAAGTGAAGAGGAGCTAAAAAGCCTCTTGATGAAAGTGAAAGAGGAGAGTGATAAAGTTGGCTTAAAGCTCAACATTCAGAAAACGAAGATCATGGCATCTGGTCCCATCACTTCATGGGAAATAGATGGGGAAACAGTAAAAACAGTGTCAGACTTTATTTTTTTGGGCTCCAAAATCCCTGCAGATGGTGACTGCAGCCATGAAATTAAAAGACGCTTACTCATTGGAAGAAAAGTTATGACCAACCTAGATAGCATATTCAAAAGCAGAGACATTACTTTGCCGACTAAGGTCCATCTAGTCAAGGCTATGGTTTTTCCTGTGGTCATGTATGGATGTGAGAGTTGGACTGTGAAGAAGGCTGAGCGCCGAAGAATTGATGCTTTTAAACTGTGGTGTTGGAGAAGACTCTTGAGAGTCCCTTGGACTGCAAGGAGATCCAACCAGTCCATTCTGAAGGAGATCAACCCTGGGATTTCTTTGGAAGGAATGATGCTGAAGCTGAAACTCCAGTACTTTGGCCACCACATGCGAAGAGTTGACTCATTGGAAAAGACTCTGATGCTGGGAGGGATTGGGGGCAGGAGGAGAAGGGGACGACAGAGGATGAGATGGCTGGATGGCATCACAGACTCGATGGATGTGAGTCTAAGTGAACTCCGGGAGATGGTGATGAACAGGGAGACCTGGCGTGCTGTGATTCATGGGGTTGCAAAGAGTTGGACAGAACTGAGTGACTGAACTGAACTGAAGAAGCTGTTTCATCTGTCTGATTCTCAGTTTTTTTATCTGTAAAATGGACATGATTATAGTTCGTAGAGTAGGGGTCTATATGCATGGCTGTCATTTTCAGTGAAGGACTGAATGGTGTAATTTATGGAAAGTCCCTAACCTAAAGCCTAGTAGAGGATCAGCACCCAATAGTAATAATAACTATTGCTATATCCTCATCTATAATGTGAGACTGATAGCTCCTCTTACACAGGATTGTTTTCTGGCTTAACTTAGATAATATATATGAACACTCTTTGTGAAGCTATATAGTACTGTTCATAGGCCTTATTATTAACTTTATTACTGGGGCACTGATTCAACTCTAATTGTGTGCTAACTGCAACTCTTATTTGAGATTCTGACGTAAATTCTATCCACGTATTCAAAATGCAGAGAAGTAGGTAAGGCCAAGGATGGGTATAACTAACGTAACTATCTCACACCAGGCTGAGGTGATGAGCACTCTGATTAGCACAATAACGTAAATGCCATGAGGCATCAGGGAAGGCAGCAGCAGGCAAGCAGATACCTTGAGGCAGAAAGAGGAGTTTAGGAATGGCTGCAGCAGGGATATAGGAGCATAAGAACCTGGATGAATGAGCAGGATTTGGACAAATGAGGATAGAGGTGAGAGAAAGACATTTCTGGTAAAGGGATCAGAAAGAGCGAAGGCCCCAAAGCACGAAGATAAGTGGGTAATTGGAGAACTGCAAACACATCAGTGTTCAGAGAACACAGTCTGACAGAGAATGGCTGGGGAGGTGACCTAGGAGGCCAGGCAGCAGAGTCCCAGGCAGCCCAAGAGGACCCTGAGCTCTTCACTGATGACATGGAGGGATGATGTGCTGGGGACAGTCTAGGGATGATGATTTGTGGTCAAACTGAAGAATATCATGTAGCGGAAGTGCAGACAGAGTAGAGGAATTCTTTTCTGAGGTCAGAGCTGGAACAGCAGGAACTGGGGTGGTTTCATAGTTCCTTCATAGAACCTCTCAGATTTCACAATTGTATATTGACTTTTGTGTTTTGTTCTTTACTCTGACATGTAAGCTCCCTGAGAGTCATTCTTATTTATCCCCAGTGTCTGCCACAGTGACTGACACATATTAGAAGCTCAATAAAGACTCCCAGAGCAAATAAATGCTCCCTTGATTCCAAGGTCAAAAGGACCACCCAAGTATTTCAAAAGCGGTCAAAGGACTCTCCAAGCTTTACCTTTTGCATCAGCAAACAGGTGTCCCCAGGGTGACAGAGAAGAGTTAAAAATTCACTGGACAGGAGAGCAGGACTTGACCATGATCCTTCAGATGTGTCTATTTTTAGAAAACAAAATCAGAAAAAAATGAAAAAAGGAACGGGGATAAACCGGGACTGGATCTGGAATAAAATTTCTTCTTCCTTCCTTACTTAGTTACCTTAATTAGCCATCTTCTATTTTTAGTCCTCAATCTCTAAAACCAAAAAAAAAAAAAGAAGAAGAAGAAGAAGAGAAGGAAGGGGAGAAAGAAAGAGAGAAGAAAAGAAATTACCCCAAAATGTGAAGTGTGAGCAACTGGTTTTGTTGTCTTCTAAAACCCTCTGTGACCTAGATCCCTGCCTGGCTCAAGTTAGAAGCAGAAAAGAAATCCAACTGGTTTTATTTGCTAAGGATTTGGGACAAGCATCTGGCTGATAGAAGCTTTGCCTACTCTCTTATCTTAGTCTTCTTTTAAATATCAATGTCCGTACCTTTCTTCCTCTCTCTTAAGATGGCAATTTGGTGTTATGATTCCTAATCAGGGGCTATAGAAGGCCAGAGGTGGAACAAACAGAACCTAGAGTTTATTTGGTTCAACTCCTTTATGTTATAAATGAGAAAACTAATAAAAAGAGAGAAGCAATGAATTGTCCAAGGTCCTCCAAGTCATTTGTGATGGAGAGCAAGACCCAAGAATTCTGATTTCAAACTGAGTACTCTTTCCAAATTCCATGACACCCCCTTTAATGAAGTAGCATTTGTATGATAACATACACACTTCTCTGAGAAATGAAAAAAAAAAAGCTTTGGAAAAGTAGATCGGGGTTTGAATACCAGCATATAGTAGAACTGGGAACTAGTTCTACTATACACTAGCTGTATAACCTTAGGCAAGAAGCCGGATATTCTTCAATAACAATAGCCATCATTGCTAGGCATCTATTAATATCTTATGTCAAACTCAGAAAAGTTAAGAAATTGGCCAAAGGCAATATGAGTTTGAATCCAACTTAGTCTGTCTTATTTTAAATCCCGTAATTTTCTCCATTGTAGTTTTCACTGCTTCTCTATGCTTCAGACTTCTCATCTGTAAAATATGAGATATTTTAAATAATAAATGAGATTAAAAGTGCCTAGTACAGTACTTGATGTAGGGGCTGTATAAGCAGCACCTATTGTTTTGAACAACACATCTTTAACACTTGTTACACCTGAGGTGTTACCATTTTGATTATAGTATGTTACTCAAGAATGTTAGCTGCCATGAATCATCATCACCATATTCACGCGCCTCCACCCTCCCAGTCTCAGCTTTCCCCTGATGTGTTCTCTCAAGGGGTTGGGTTCCAAATATGGAAGATCTAAGCAGAACAGGTAAGGCAGGGTGGGACCTGAACCCGCCTACTGGTGCTGGAATGCTGAGCAGACTGGTCAGGTTTGGCAAGAGAGCTACATTCATTCACAGACCAGGCAACCGGGTATCCAAGCACAGGTGTTCTAGGGGGCCAGAGTACAGGGATTTGAGATGGTCAAAGCCAAAGGCAGACGGACCACTGTTTCAGAAAGGCCAAACCAAGGATCAAGGTCCATGTTACCATTTCTGGCAAAAGCCAGAGAAGACGTTAGCTAGTAGGAAATAGGCTGGGTAGGAAGATAGCCAGAAAAAGAACATAAAAATCAGGTTTAAAGCAAAATCCAGTTGGAAAAAATAGAGATTAAAATGAACCTGAAGCTTTTGAACATGACAGATGAGTCTTTTTTTTCCCTCTGATTATAAAAACTAGTAAATAACCATGAAAGTATCTTGGTTATATAAATAACTATGATATTATTTATGGATACATTCTCTTAGAGTGAAAGTACCAAAACATTCATAGGAATGATACCTGCCAAATTCAAATGGTGTTTTCCTTGGTAGGGAATAGGAAGGAAAGAAGGAGGGAGGAAAAGGAAATAGAAGGTGGGGGCTTTGTTACTTTTAATATCTTTTAAGAAAAAAGAGATCTGAAGCAAATATGGCAAAATGTTAGCAGCTGTTAATCCTGATGGTGAGTACATGACATCTGTTGTATCTTTTTGGTATAGTTATGTATTTCATAAATTAACATAAAATATAAGACAATAAATATATTTAAAAGCTAATAAATTGTATTAATATTAGCATGTAATCATTGTAGAAAGTCTGGAGATTTTATGAAATAATAACATAGGTAGATAATGAGTTCTAAAAGTTATGGTGTTGGCCAGGTGATATGATATTTCTCAGGTAAGACAATAGGTCCTAATCCAATGAGATTCATAGAAGTTCGTAGAAGTTTAGGTTTGTCCCTTGACAGTCCATATGTGTTTGTTAAGAGGAAAACTTCAGAATTCTCCAAATCATACTATCTGGCCAATCATTCCAAAAATGCCCAACTGTTGATCCCTAACCTGACTGGCCAGAAAGTCCCATTTTATCATAAGAACCAAGGTCTTACACTCTCATATGGAAAGAAAATCTACAAAGATTTCTGGATGATTGAAGCTAACGTTACAAACTTCACAAAGTAGAATTCATGGGTGGAAACCCAGCAAATATGAAGAACAGAACAACCCCATCAAGTACTAGATATGATTGACATTTATATAGAGCACTCTGCCAAATGAGAGCAGAATGCACCTTCTTTTCAAGAGCATATGGAACATTCACCAAGATGGATTATCTCTGGGTAAACCTTCTAGATGTCTCCCATAAAGCAGGGACCTTCAGACCCTCCCTCAGAAGTGAGTCTCATTTTACAATTGATAGGCCATCTGGAGTCTCTCTGACCACAACATGGCAGAAGATGAACCATAATTGCTTCCCAATGGGCAATATTCATCAGTAATAGCTGGCTGCCAAACCATTTGGGAGGAGACAAAAGAGCTATAAAATACAGACACAAGGGTGCAGAATATAGCAGTCTAGGGCCATCTAGTTCGGGGGCAAAGCATAACAGGCCCAGAAATCCCTAAAGCACTCCTGCATTGGTATCCTCAGTAGTTTAGTAGAAAGAGCATGGGAGTCAGCTGAAGAGGGCTTGGGCCTGGCTCTACCACGAACCCACAAGAGGCAGTGAGCTGGGCTCTCTCACTTCTCCTTTCTGGGAACTGGCTTCCTCTTGGGCAAAATGGAGTCACTAGAATCTAGTGGCTATGTCTTCAAGATGATTTCTACTTCTACCACTCTGTGATGATTTTTGTGTTCATTCGAATATCCCCTGGGTCTTCAAATACATGATGAATAATTACTGGTGATGTTTGGACTCGAAGACAAGGGGCTGCACGAGACCTCAGAAGGCCTGTTTGCTCTTGTGTGCTGGAACATTCCCCTCTATAGTCATGGGTAAGCTCAGAAGTGTCCTAAAGGGTCCCGCAAGGACATATTTACAAACAGCTTCCCCAAAGCAGTAAAATGGCAAAAACAAGCCTTGCAAGAGAAATTCTGTATACCAGACAATTTAATTCTGAACAATGGACCACATGAGGATGTATAAATAACTAATTACGCTGGACAACATGAACAGCTTTGGGGGATGATTGCAAAATTGGAGAGGAAGGAAATGTGATGGGTATTTATATATTTGGGCTTCAGTCAAGTATTTCATATTCACTCTTAAGCAATTTGACTTGCAAAATTAGCTCAGACCAGAACACAGTCAAACGACTTGAAACTGGCAACAAGTCTGCTTGTCCAAGGGGGATGTTTATTCCCAAGCCTCCAGGAGGCTAGAGTAGAAGGCTGGTTCCATGCCCCTGCTGTATCTGTAGGATGTTCCATTAGAGATGATTTGGTCTCCACAGTGACCCTGAGGTGAAAAGACTGTTCCAGGGCATTTGTATTAAATAGTTTCAATGGTAAGTTAAGCTCATCTTGTTGTAACACAAGCACATATTCCTGGATGCTCAGTTCCACATTTTTCCTGAATTTGTACTGTGTGACCAGTACTCTGCCCAGTCCTGGAGTTACAGAGACTGGATTTCTTCATCTAGAATGCCTCATTCACCCCTGTATGTCAGGTGTCTCCCTCTGCCTCTGGTACCCATATCCAAGGTGAGCAGAAATAACTTGGGCAATCAGTGAATTGTTGAATAAAACAAGTAACACACAGTCCTTACCCAAACAGAATCCTTGGTCTGATGGATAACATAAAATTGGGTAGTAGTAGTAGTGGTGGTCACAATAAACTGTGGAAAATTCTGAAAGAGATGGGAATACCAGACCACCTGACCCGCCTCTTGAGAAACCTATGTTCAGGTCAGGAAGCAACAGTTAGAACTGGACATGGAACAACAGACTGGTTCCAAATAGGAAAAGGTACGTCAAGGCTGTATATTGTCACCCTGCTTATTTAACTTCTATGCAGAGTACATCATGAGAAACGCTGGACTGGAAGAAACACAAGCTGGAATCAAGACTGCTGGGAGAAATATCAATCACCTCAGATATGCAGATGACACCACCCTTATGGCAGAAAGTGAAGAAGAACTAAAAAGCCTCTTGATGAAAGTGAAAGAGGAGAGTGAAAAAGTTGGCTTAAAGCTCAACATTCAGAAAACGAAGATCATGGCATCTGGTCCTATCACTTCATGGGAAATAGATAGGGAAACAGTGGAAATAGTGTCAGAATTAATTTTGGGGGGCTCCAAAATCACTGCAGATGGTGATTGTAGCCGTGAAATTAAAAGACACTTACTCCTTGGAAGAAAAGTTATGACCAACCTAGATAGCATATTCAAAAACAGAGACATTACTTTGCCAACAAAGGTCTGTCTAGTCAAGGCTATGGTTTTTCCACTGGTCATGTATGGATGTGAGAGTTGGACTGTGAAGAAGGCTGAGCGCTGAAGAATTGATGCTTTTGAACTGTGGTGTTGGGGAAGACTCTTGAGAGTCCCTTGGACTGCAAGGAGATCCAACCAGTCCATTCTGAAGGAGATCAACCCTGGGATTTCTTTGGAAGGAATGATGCTAAAGCTGAAGCTCCAGTACTTTGGCCACCTCATGCGAAGAGTTGACTCATTGGAAAAGACTCTGATGCTGGGAGGGATTGGGGGCAGGAGGAGAAGGGGACGACCGAGGATGAGATGGCTGGATGGCATCACCGACTCAATGGACGTGAGTTTGAGTGAACTCCGGGAGTTGGTGGTGGACAGGGAGGCCTGGTGTGCTGCAATTCATGGGGCTGCAGAGTCGGGCACAACTGAGCGACTGAACTGGACTGAGTGGTAGTAGTGAAAGTTGCTTAGTTGTGTCCAACTCTTGGATTGTATGGACTGTGCATGAACTGTAGCATGACGGTAGCATTCCACATAGCCTGGAGCCCTTCAAGACACTTCTGAGCATACCCACGACTGTGAAGGGGAACAAGCCCATGCACGACCCCATGGACTGTAGTTTGCCAGGCTCCTCTGTCCATGAAATTCTCCAGCAAGAATACTGGAGTGGGTAGCCATTCCCTTCTCCAAGGGATCTTCCCAGCCCAAGGATTGAACCTGGGTCTCCTGAGTTGCAGGCAGATTGTTTATCATGTGAGCCAAAAGGGAAGCTCTATTGGTTCTCTCTAATATGCAGTGGGTGTAAATACATATGATCACTAAGGTGCTAATGCTCTGTGAACACAGAGGAGACAGAGCAATCAATTCCAACCTTAGAGTTTGGCAGGGTTCTTTCCTTCCTGCTGCAGGGTCCTCACGTACCCATTTTCCCAATGATACTCTCTGCTAAGTCCTGTTCATTGTCATAATATCACTTCCAGATTTGAGCAGAACCTTGGAAAAGATTCTGACAAATATTCAGGAGAAAAATATTCCAGGAGGATAGAGCACCATGACCAGAAGCAAGGACAGGGAAAAATGCAGATAAGAGGAACTGAAATGGTCCCCACAAGCAGACCAGTGTTCCCCACAAATGACACATTGAGGAACCATTAACAATTTTTGAAAAGAAAGAAAGGTACTAGAGCTGGAACTTCGAAAAGTGGCTCAAGACGCTTTCTGAAGAATTGATTGTTGGAAAGAGAAAACTGGAGAGAAAAAGATAATTAGAAGGCAGTTAAAGTGATCTGTGGGAAAAGGGATGGGGGTCTGACCAGGGCAGCTCTAGCAGGAATGAAAAGATCAAAGACAAAGATACAGAATGATTGAAAGAACCTATGTGAGACAGGAGAAGGAGAAAACAGCAAGAACTCTCAAGTTTGTACCTGGGACACTGGCTATAGGGAGCGGAGCTATGAGCAGAAATCACCAAGACAGCAAAAGGATTGGAAGTTTGGGAATGAAGTAAGAAAGTTCAACAGGAACATCTGGTGTTGAAGGTGCTGAAGAGCCATGAATGGTTCACCCCCAGACAAAGGAAGTCAGGACTAAGGTGTGGATTTAGGCAGCACCTGCCCAGAGTGGGTTTGGGTTCGCTTGTAGCTTGGATGGTAAAGATTCTGCTTGAATGAGGAGACCTGGGTTCAGTCCCTGGGTTATGAGCCTTAGACGGTGACCCCAATGCACCTGGATCCTACAGCCCTCTTTCTGCCACGTTTGCTGGCGACAGCACAGGCACATCCTGCTTGTCATTCAGTTGTTGGCACAAATGTAAGCTCTGTTCATGGTTCCTGGAAAATCACCTCTCTGACTTGAAGACCTCTTTGACAGTATCTCCTTCCAACCAGTGCATATAGCCTGGGCTCTCCCGTCCCACATTTCTAGTAGATAGGATGGGGGCCAGGCACAACCATTAAAAGAATTTCACAACCACTGATAACAGCACACGACATAGACTGGTTAGAGTCAACGAGGTCCAAGATGGCGGAAGATTCGCCCTCCAGTGGACCTTCAGTCTCATTATACACTCACTGTAATACATTAGCATATGCTAATTGACACATCCACGGGCACGGTGACAGTCCCAAGGCTGACTCTAAAAGGCAGGAAAATAGGTGGTGCCCCGATTCCCAGAAATTCTTTCCCATTCTCCAAGGTTGTTAGAAAATGTCTCCCACTTCTTAGCCTATGAAATTACCCAGCCTGCAAAAATCAACCACCCCGCATTCTGGGGCCACCTCTTGTCTTCTGTGATGGCCCACTCTCTGCCTGTGGAATCTGTATCTCTCTAAATAAACCTGCTTTCACTTTACTGTGGCTCACTCTTGAATTTTTTCTTGCACAAAGGCAAGGACCCTCTCTTGGCGGCCTGTCCCAAGGACTCACCCCAGACCTGGAACGTGACCATCTTCTCACTCCCTAATTTTTCTGCAACACAAGTAGCCAAAGCTAAATTCCCCCTCATCACATTGATCCTTGTGTCCTGATCAAGGAAGAGATGGACTTGGGAGAAAAAAAACACAAGCAAAATCCCCAGATAGTGCTAGAAAAGATTATCCCCCAAGTAGAAACTTCAGCTCTGATTGACAGAAAGATTACACTCCTTAGTGATTCCAAACCTAAATAAAGAGAAATGCAGCGATGTGCTCGATAGGTGTAAAGGAATTGCCCAAGGTGGGGGCACCCCATGGTTAGTTGGTCGTTACAATGAACAGAGAGAACACTTTATCACCAGTCATGCAAGATCAGGCACGGGGAGGGGGAGGACAGACCGAAGCAGACGCACTCAGCTCTCAAGGAGATTTTCCTTGAAAGAGAACAACAAAGGCAGGATGAGAACTCCCCAAGCTGCTTCCTCCTGGAGACCTGCTGTGGCAAAAGTCACCCTTCACAGATCTGCCAAGAAGGAAGCTTTGAAATTACTGACAAGGACACAGGGTCAGAAGTTCCTAGAATTACTTCCTACGTGAATCAAAGAAGCACAGGGAGTGGAGGGGATCTTCCATCAGATGTGAGTGATCTTGAACCTAAGCACATACTCCGATCTCGTTTATTCCCTCATTCCCTCTGGAGTGAAGGGGGAATCCTGCCTTGTGGCTGACAATCAGCACAAGTCATTTGCTTCCTTTAAGGCCCCAAAGCATTTAGTTTGAAACTTTCTGTGGGAGCAAGGACATCCCTGCCCTAGAGCAAGACCGCAGCACCCTCCTCCCAATCCCAAGGGACATCCATTATTTTTTTGTCTTAATTTCAAAAGTATTTCTCTTGTCTTTGATGATGGTATTTGCCTTACCATGGGAGGCAGCAAATTTGGGTTTGGAAAAGGGCCGAGATTACAGTCTGCCCTGCCCCTGGCCGACCTCTGGGTTTCCCTGCTGAGCATTCTCAGACTGAAGTTCTCAGGAAGAGACAATACATGCACACGGGAGAGGACTTCATGCACTGACGCTCTCCATGCCTCAGAGATCTTAATCCCACACTGACTAAACCTGTTGGGTGGGTTTTCTTCTCCCTTAGTCACTGTTCCATTCCCCTAAAGGATCATGCAGCATGGTAAGAGGCCATCCATCACCCGCCTTCTCAGGCAGCTTTCTCTCTGCCTCTGTCTCCAGTGGAACTGACAGATTTATGGAGCATGAGGCTACTCAGCATCTCCAGTCTATGAGAGCTGTTTACATGGCTTGCTGCTGCTGCTGCTGCTGCTGCTAAGTTGCTTCAGTCGTGTCCTACTCTGTGTGACCCCATAGACGGCGGCCCATGAGGCTCCCCCATCTCTGGCATTCTCCATTCAAGAACACTGGAGTGGGTTGCCATTTCCTTCTCCAATGCATGAAAGTGAAAAGTGAAAGTGATGATGCTCAGTCGTGTCCAACTCTTGGCGACCCCATGGACTGCAACCTACCAGGCTCCTCCATCCATGGGATTTTCCAGGCAAGAGTACTGGAGTGGGTTGCCATTGCCTTCTCCATTACATGGCTTACGTTAGAGCAAATAAGACAGGAAAAGAAAGCAGACTGATTCCCGCCATTAATGTAATCCATGACAAAGCACAGACACCTGAGCAAAGAATCCTGGATCAACCAACCTGTCCTAGAACATCCTCAGATAAAGGGAGTTCATTCTGATGGATGGGAACTTGGAGCCCAGTCATCCTGGGTTCGTCTCAGAGACTCTTCTAGCTGGGTGGTTCCAACCAGGGTACCTGACTTCTCACAATGTCCTTGTCCACATATTGTGGCTCTTCTCTGGTAGCCCAGACAGTAAACAATCTGCCTGCAATTTGGGAGACCTGGGTTCAGTCCCTGGGTTGGGAGGATCCCCTGGTGAAGGAAATGGCAGACAACTCATTCCAATATTCTTGCCTGGAGAAACCCACGGACAGAGGAGCCTGACGGACTACAATCCATAAGGTCCCAAAGAGTCAGACGCAACTAAGTAACTGAGCACACGATACACAAGGTTCTAGGAGGCTTATTTGTATGGCGTCAGTCTTCACAACTGTTTCCATCCTCATGTGATGAGACTAAGCACATACTTGAGGCCAAGTAGCTCCCGGGGCAGAATCAGGCTTTGCTGCGGGCAGCCTGGCACTCAAACAGCACGCTCCCCATGAGGCTCTATTGCTCCCCTTGGCTATGGATCATAACACACAAGGCCCTTTCTGCTTTGTTCTGAGATTTGATACAGAGGCTTTCCCCCTCTCATTAATATGGAATGGCTTTCTAGAAAATATATATTCTAATTAGTTTTTTAATATTGCAAATGTGTTTTCCTGCCATGTATAAGGACTCAGCCTCTGACAAGCTTGTTAATTGAATGTTATTTTTCCCCCCACCTAAACCTCCTTGGCAAAGTTCACATGCATCGTGCAGTTATTTATGGTTTGAGGAAGAACAGCCGATATGTAAACTCAAGTATGTTTATTAAAGTTAGACTTAACAGAGATTGATTTGATTTCACTGATTAGGTAATTGGGGAAATGAATAGGTAATCTGGTATTTACAGAAGAAGGTCAGGTGTGGTTTCTGGGAGGGGCCATCAGACCCCTTCTAGAAGCCACTGTTCAGCCTTATCTCCCCACCAAAACCACCCCACTGGGGAGCAGGAGTGGAAAGACTGCCTATGCCTTTGTTTCTGGGTCTTTCACTTTTGTCACTGTGACGGGATCTACTCTGTCACCTCCAAAGGCACTGTTGTCTGCAGAATAAAACCAAACCCCAGATGGGCCTCAAGTGCCCTCCCCACTTGTCCACTATTCCAGACTCCTTCTCCAAAACTCCCTTCTCTCACACTTCAGACCCTGTTCTTCCCCTGTCACTCACTGAGCCCTCCTTCCCCTGGGCCTGGGAGGCGGGGCCTGCCAACTTCCACCCTGCCAAAAGTTCTTATACGATTTCAAGGCTGCTTAAACTGTGCCTTCCTCAAATGTATGTCCCCGATAACCACAAATCAGAATTCGTTTTCCTTGTTTGAGTTTTCCACTGCATAAAACTTTGCTACCATTTTAGAATTGATCATCTTGAATTAAATGTGTGTATCTGTGTGTGTCTGCTCCTTCCGCTAGAGTGAATCCTTAACCGGTAGGGTGA
Organism: Budorcas taxicolor; assembly: GCF_023091745.1. Taxonomy (NCBI): domain Eukaryota; kingdom Metazoa; phylum Chordata; class Mammalia; order Artiodactyla; family Bovidae; genus Budorcas; species Budorcas taxicolor. The sequence continues at coordinate 142,859,029 of NC_068910.1, forward strand.
AGATCACATTCATCTCTAATCACCCTCACAGTCCTTCATCAACACAATTCCTAGCGAAAGGAAGCTTTCAATAAATTTGACTTTACCTGGGTTGAGTTTCTCACCCAGTAGAGTGAAACCACTTCATGCCCATGCTTGAGCTGAGAGCCCAGCCCCAGAGGCTAAACCAGCCAAGGAACTTTTTCCACAGTCTCACGGTCACATCGATCTTGCAGAGCCAGAAACAAAACTCTTCTTCAAGCATCTGGAGATTTATTTAACTAAAGGAATCATTCCACCCGAATGCATGATTGTGATTTCTCTTATTATCCAGAGCATTAATGAGTCATCATCATGATAAATTAGTGGCAGGAGTCACTGATTTATAGAAAGGAAAATTAGTAACGCACCATGAAATTGTATTTATAGAATCTTATTCAGGCATTCTTTGTACTTACTCTCTAAAGATAAGACTTCACTTTATAGTACTTTACATCAAGGTATGATAGTACAATTGGTACATCAGTGTATGATTTCATCCACATACCAACCCAGAGAACCTGGAGGCCTTATTAATTTACAGATAAGCAAATCAAAGTCCAGGCAGACAAAGAGACTGAGAATTATTTAGTGCTAGAGTTGGGCCTCAAACTCAGGACCTGTGACTACACGGTTCTCTTCTCCTGGGCGTTGTGCTGTAGATGGAATGGTCATGCTCCCCCACAAAATGTGTATGTTGAAATCTAATCCCCAATGTGATGGGAGGTGGGGCTTTGGGGAGGTGATTGGGTAACGAGAATGGAACACTCATGAATGGGATGAGTGCCCTTATAAAAGGGACCCCAGAGAAACCCCCTTACCTCTACTTCCAGGGAGATGACAGCCACCTACAAACCAAGAAGCATCCCCTCACTGGACACTAAATCTGCCATTGCCTTGTTCTTGGACTTCTAGCCTTCAGAACTGTGAGACGTAAACGTCTTGCTGATAAGCCAGCCAGTCCACGGTTTGTTTGTTAAAGCAGCCGAAACAGACTAAGACACAGGGCCGAGGGCCCCAGGTCCCTCCCAAAGGTACATCCGTCAGCTGAGCAGCTTCCTCTCCAGACACGGGGGTCCTTGCCCAAGGCCTGTATGTCTTATATCATTTGCGGCACCCCAACCACACTCGGACAAGTGACCTAGGAGTCTTGATGCTGTGGGATTGCTCACCTGCAGTATAGGTGCTTTACTATCTAAGGTTCTCCAGGCTTCTGATAACATCTCAGGGACTTACTCTCCATTTTTGTATCCAAGTTCCCTACATTGAAATAACATTATGCCTTTACTCTCTAAACCATACCTTTTCCCTATCACCTTCACTCCCCACAATAAACTGCCTTCTTCTTTCGAATATCTTCTTTCCAAATGAAATTGGAACATAACTGTACCCAGAGGAGGGGCTGTTCTAAGTGAGCTAAACCCACATCTAATTTGATAGAACGTTAGTTCACAATATAAACTCTCCAGTCACCTAGGCGAGAACTTGGCACAGAGAAAGCCCTTGGTACATATCACTGCTGAAGAAAGTTAAACAAACAAGAAATAATAATATTAATAAGCATGTTATTTAGATCTGCAGAGGTAATCACAATCAAAACTGAAGCCAAGATGGTGAGCAGTCCTTGTTTCTGAGTTAAATGATTCATGGTGGGAAGAACATAAATCAGGAGCTTCCTGCCTTTATTACGTGCCTGATGGAGTATTTAGTTTCTGGGAAGACTCAGCCTAATCCCCACTGAAGTCTTTTTTGGGGCTTTCTACCTGTTAACTGCACCTTCCCCACCTGAAAATTGAAACCTCCCCACTGGGGAACCTGATGTCTGCACCTGTTTTAACCATGTGTGGTTCTATCAACTTGAACAAAAATTCAAGCATTCAATCTATGTTACAAATCAGTCCATTTATATGCTTTGTGTTTGTGGTTTCTATGTTGCATAAACAAAAGAATAAAGACCCCTAGCAAGCATCCTTTCTTCACTCTCCTTTCTGTAGCCTAAAACAATGAAGACATGTGGGAGAAATAAGCAAATACCAACAGGGAGCCTCACAGCCTTTCATACGCTCAATACTGTTTCTTTCAGAATGGTTTACTAAGCCCTGTCCCCATCAATTTTCTCATGAACCTGTGCCCAGAGTGTATTGAAGTCATCCCCTCCCCCTCACCCAGCGCTAGGCAACCCTTACCCTGCACAGGGCAGAGTGAGGGTCCTCCAGGGTGGTCTCACAGAAGGAGCTCAGGACACATCTGTGGGACTTCTGATATAGCCTGATGCTGAGGTTCACTGAGAATGGCATGCCATATTGGGAATGACACAATCTAAGCAAAAGCCACAGATAAATGTTTAAGTTTGAAATTAAACAACAGAGACAAAGAACAGCGGGTAGGAGGAAGTTGTATGCTCTGGGCCTGCCTCTGTGGCTCAGTGGTCTCTGAACAGGCCACTTCCTGGACCGCAGGCAGCTACTCCTCACTAGATGGGGACAAAACCTTGCCTTGCCAGTCTCATAGAGTAGCTGTGATCCTCAGAGAAGATCCAGGGTGTTTAACGGTCTGGGGAGCTATGCAAGCATGTGTGCTAAGTTGTGTCTGACTCTGTGACCCTATAGACTGTAGCCTGCCAGGCTCCTCTGTCCATAGGCTTCTCCAGGCAAGAATACCAGTGTGTATTGCCATGTCTGCCTCCAGGGGATCTTCCCGACCCAGGAACCTTCGTCTCTTATGTCTCCTGCATTGGCAGGCAGGTTCTTTACCACTAGTGCCACCTGGGAAACCCCTTTTGAGGAGCTATAAGTTTCTGGTATGTTTTGAAAACTTTTTGTTATCATACATTGGGCTGGAAAGAGAAGAAATTGTTTTACTTTTCCCTGGTCTAACAAACTTCGGATCACAAAACAGCTAACCTAAGCAGCTTTGGGGCAGATCTAGCGGAGGAATTCTGGCCTCCTGCTTCCTGTCCTAGTTGCTAAAATCCAACACAGTGCTTGAGAACAGAATATATCATACAGACATCAGCTTTAAAAGTAAACTCAGAAGGGCCAAGGGCTGCTCTCCATGCCTCCCCACAGGACCCCAGAGAACAGTCACACACTCTAAGACCCGTGCTTTCTCCCCAGGATTAAACTTTCAGAGTCAGGTTCAGAAAATAGGCATTGAGGGCCTCTTGTTCTGGGGAAGGTTCATGGCATTTAGCTGAATCCCAACAGCCATGTGAGGCAGGTGCAATCATCACCCCCTTTACAAGATGAGGACTGAGATTGAAAAAAGATGAAATGAGTTATTCAAGCCTCGAATTCCAGGCCCAGATCTCCTTCACCTGAGCTCCTGGGCTTTATGGTGTTTGGACACGGGGTCAAGAAACCAGCTATGAGTATCAGAACCCAGCTATAGGCTAGGCTGGGCCAGAGGTGGTGGATACCCCACCGTCCACCCTCCTTGTGAAGCACTCGCTCTCAAGAGGTTCTAGAGGCTTCTGGGAGGAGCTTCTCTAGCCAGACAATAATAGTGCTGCCAGCCTGGTGGAGACGTCAAGAGGACCTGTCCACTCCTGGTTTCTCCACTCGAGGGGGTCCCTGCAAAGGGAAGGTTACACTCGGGACAAATCTCCAGGGTCTCTGTCTGGAAGAGGACACTCTCCGGCAACCCACTCACATAGCACACTCAGGTTCAGCAGGCATGCCCTGCTCTGGTTCCCAGCCAACCAGAGCCTTATTTGAGAACATCCCTGTTCTGTGTACATGTGTTCATTTCCTCAGTCATGTCCAACTCTTTGTGACCCCATGGACTATAGCCCACCAGGCTCCTCTGTCCATGGGATTCTCCAGTATAATACTGGAGTGCGTTGCCATTTCCTCCTCCAGGGGAATCTTCCCAACCTAGAGATTATACCCACGTCTCTTGCGTCTCCTGCATTGGCAGATTGATTCTTTCACACTGTGCCACCTGGGAAGCCCATTTCTCTGTGTATGAACCTGGGACAATTACAGTAGGTTCTGGGAGGGGTCCCTTGATCTCTAGCCAAGAGGGGACTCAAAAGAGAGTGAAGGTGAAGCATCATTATATTCTCCAAGGATCTCTGGAAGCCATGCAGTTTTTGTCTCAGGGTTTATTCTGTCAAGCTCAGGCTTTGATATAGGTTCCAGCTCAGGATCAGGGTTAGTGATTCCAGGATACCATTAAGCCTCACGGGGTCAGATAAGAGGGAAGCTATTGCCTAGAGCACATCCATTTTTAAGTTTAATATGCTGGATTTCTGTTTAAGATTTTTTTTTAATGTGGATCATTTTCATAATCCTTATTGAATTTGTTACAATACTGTTTCCGTCTTATGTTTTGTTTAGTGTTTTTTTTTTTTTTTTTTTTTTTTGGCCACAAGGCATGTGGGATCTTAGCTCCCAGACCAGTGATCCAACCGGCACCCTCTGCATTGGAAGGCAAAGTCCTAACCACTGGACCACGAGGGAAGTCCCTGTTGGATTTCTGTATAAGATTTTACACAGAAGCCACAACAAGAAAAGGAATGAAAAGGAAAGGAAAGGGGGAGTTACAGACTAGCAGAAAGAAAGGAGAAGAGACAAGAGTTCTCAGCTGGGTGATCTCCAAGCTCATTCCGTCTTCTCCTTCTCTGACTCACCATCATGCTCTCCTGTTCACAGTTTCAAGAACCACTTCTGTTCCTTTCTGCCATCCTCTCAGGGAAGCATCCATACATAAGCCCAGAAAAAGTCACTGGTGAGATCTCGTTTCCCAGCTTGGAGGAGTGCTGGCGTGCAGAGGAGGAAATTGGGGGGTTTATGTGGGCGGGGAGTGAGGAGATTTGAGGCCCTGAGCTGTAAATCAGGCTCAGAGGTTTGGATTCCCCACAGCATGACCTTCAGATGCCCCCTCCGCTCCAGAAACCGGCCTGCTAACACCCAGGCCGAGGGAAGTGTGCCCAGCTCCCAGGCTGCCCCTGGAATCTGGGCCCACTCTCAGGAGTTGTTTTGATTTTTCAGGAAAAACTACTCCAAGCCAAAGCTTCCCTCCCAAGAACAACACAGGCAGGGATTTTCGACGTGCTCCAGAGATGAAGGCTTTGGGTGGCTCTAAACCATCGCCCAGCCAGTAAGACCCACAGACAACATCCCCACCTGAATCAGTACATACGGCTCCTAATTTCTATCTCTTTGTATTCCAAACACCTCCCGCCCCTGCCGAGTCTTGGGATGTCCTCCATTTGCCAACCTGACTGTGTGGTTGTCCATCCCTCAATACCCAGCCCAGGAGGCCAGGAATGCCACAGCTGACTGGAGATGTGGCAAGTCCCGCTTGAACTGGGGACCTCCTTTGTGTACTCACAAGCCACCCAGTCAGGGCACTCTGCTGCCCTCTCACACAAGAAGAGGGTTTGCTGAAACTATCTGAATGTACAGGGTGGTGGGATAAGATACAGGAATCAAAAGAAAACTTCTCTGGAGCCGTCACAACGAGACCCTCTCCCTGTCTGAGCTCTAGTCACCTCCGCTTTCCAGCCCTGCTGCTTCCTCTGTGAAATGAGGGGGGCCCCTCACTCAGTCAACACTCACCACCTGCCTGCTCTCCAGTGAAGTGGGCCTCCTTGACCAAGGTCAGAGCCCAAGGAAAGGCATGGAAGCCACACAGCTCAAGTTAACTCTGGAGTTCAGGAGGGTATCTGATGTTAGGGCTGTTCTGCTGCTGTAAAGGAAATGAATTAGATGTGTTCTCATCCCTGGGAAAGCTCACAGTGTAAGGAAGGAGAGTGACATCGAAGGATAATTACCTAACAGGGCAGTAAACGCTCTGAGAGGCTGGTACCTACAGTGTGTCCCAGGCGACGTGACAGCTAAGTGGAATTTTAAAGGCTGAGCAACAAGCTGGGGAAAGGAGATGGGGAGAAGAATAGGGGAAGAAAGAGGTGAGTTTGGAGAATCTCAAATAATTAACCAAGGAGGAGCCCTTGTGGAGTGAGTAGGGCAAAGGATGTAAGAGATGGAGTCAACCATACCCCCAGGGGCCTGTGTCCATCAGGCTTTGTATATTTCAGGTTGCTGATTTCTCCTGAAGGCAGTGGGGAAACACTAAAATGCAGGGGAATGAGATCATCGCATTTGTAGTTTAGAAATGTCACTCTAGTTCTTTTGTAGGGCATGGTTTGGAGAGGAGGAGAAATGGAAGGCAAGGAGATCGTCAGGAAGCAAGAGCAGGAGGCAATGGCCCCAGGAGCCGTGTCAGGCAGGGTGGGAGTAAAGAAGGAAGCAAAATCCAAGACGAGAGTAAGGACTGCGACTAGATGAGCATCCTCCATTTCTGACTTTCTAGGACTCGACAGCTAAAGAAATCTCTCGACACACATTCCACCTCCCATTTTTATCCTTCCCTCCTCCCACCACCCACACACCCTGAAGTCTGGCCGGACCCTCCCACTCCCAGGCTTAGATAATAGGCGTGGCAGCGGGCCCAGGAGTTCCCGCCATCCCCTCCACCAGCATGCTCCGCTGCCTGAGCAGTTGGCGGCTGCCATGAGTGTTAATTGGAGAGACATCTGAAGTGACCAGACTGGTAACGCCGCTGCCATGATAGACGCACTCCATCTGCTGCACCAAGGCGCGCCTCCCGCACACAGGAGGCTGCCCCACTCCTTGCCCGGGACTCGTTAGAAGTGAGACTCAAGTTAGATTCACTGGCTTTTAAACTGAAAACTGCCTGTGAGAACATTGAATCCCAGCCCCTTGGTTGACGAAGAGGAAAGTAAGGCCCCAAGTCATCCAGGGTTAGTCTCTGAGCTCAGGCCCAGGGGGTCTGCTGCCCTTCCTTCCTAGGTGGATAAGGTGGGAAGCCAGGGACTGAGCTTCTAAAATCACAAACTGATCCGTATGGTTCCCTCCACAGATCTGCTCTAACTATCCACAAACTGGTAAGTGTTAGGACGTGACTTCAGGATGAAATTTTCATTGCACCTATCAATTTCTTGGAAATGTTTTATTCAAGCTTATTCTATGATCTGGCTTAAGAAATAATCCAGTCCAGTGGTTTTCGTACTGGTATTCATGTATTTGGATTCTGTTCTGTTTTGTCTTAGTAGTAGAGCCTTTATCAAATAATGAAACTGAGGCTCAGAAAAGATAGCACTTGGGCACGATGACAGAAGCATAAGTGAAGAAGTTACAAAATGTGGCTGGAACCGAGCTCTTGGAGCCCCAAGCACATGGTTCACATCCATTTCCTTATTTGGTCTTCACAACTCCCACTGCTGCCCACTCCCAGTTCCACCACTGATGGGGACAGAGAGGAGGAAAGTTTCATGATGAATAAGTGTCTGTCTTATTTTAAGCATGAAAATCTTCCAGAACAGACTATTTTAGTATTACCTGATTGTCATATGGCGTTTTCTAATTAAACATTCATATCCACATATACAATCCCATGTTCACTGAAGACTGTTGTATATGCCCATTTTACAGAAGGCACGGAAAACAGACGAATGAATTGCCACACAGTCAATGAGAGGAAGCGCCAGGATTCTCAGTGTTCAGGCCCCCATGCCGTGATCCCCATACCCAGGAGTTACTGTGCATCCCGAGAGTACTCACGCCCTCCACAGTTGTCTTTTGTGGACTGAACTTTTATGAACTGAAGGTATAGGAAGAGAACTGCTGTTGCTAAGGTTCAGCATTACAAATAACACTGCAACATCCTTGATCATGGTTCATCTCCAGGGAGATAGAAGTCATTAAAGAGATCAGTCTGGCATCTATAATTAACTAGGAGCCAAAGTGTCTTGAGGAACCAGCAGCGACTGGAGGTCTCAGTAAAGAGAAGAAGGATGCCTTCTTTCTGAGGGTCAGGCAGGAAGCCCAAGCTCAACCTCCACTGCTGCCCAGGTGCTGAGGGGATAACTATGCTGGCCCACTAGAAAGACAAAGGCAATGCTGGGTGGCAGGCCCTCATCAGCAGGGTGGGCAGCGCAGGCAAGATTCTGTGCCAGGGAACCAAAACGGTGATCCTAGGAGATCCTAGTCATCTATAGGCCCAAGGCACAGCCTCCATCTGGCTGGGGGACCAAAGACCATGCCTAAGAGAGAGGCTCAGGAGGAGGTCATCCCCTCCCCACAGACATTTTCAGAGTAGGTTAAATCTGCCTGTGGTGACCCTGGGAGGGAGAGAAATGCAGCGGAAAACGCAGCTCTAAGCAGGGCCATGGCTTTCTTTATGGAAGGGGGGCTTCAAACACATTCTAATTTAGCCTATTTTTGGTCATGCGGTGATTGAGTCACTTGGCAATGACAGCTGCCTGATTCTTGGAAGCAGCTAACAACTCTCCCACGACAATAATAGTGATAAAAATAACAAGAATAGCGGTGGTAATTATTAGTATAACTATATATTAAAATAACTACTGTTGCTTTAAGGACAGTCAACAGGACATAAACAGTGTTTAGTCCTCAGTAGCCTTCACTGTTCATCATCGCACTTGCTTTTCACAAAACCCGCAGGTGGCAGGCAAGTCGGGAGTGGTAACCACAACCCATTTTGCAGAGGAAGGAACTGAGGCACAGTGACTAGGAGTGGGTTGCCCGAATCACACAGTGAACTAGTGACAGAGCAGCCAGGATGTGGAAGTGCGAGAAGAGAGGGGAAAGTTTGACTAATCTGCGCCTGCTAAGTCCCAGCGAAGAAGATGCAGGTCTCCCTTTGGAAGGGATGCAGAGTTTTCATCATCCTCGGCACAGTGGCCTTGGGAGGATACACTACTGAATGGGAAGACAAGACTCCCAGAGATCCAACTGTGTGTGTGGAATGTGTTTTCAGAGGAAGACTTGAAAAGGGGAGATTCCCAGAACTCCCCCGGTGGTCCAGCGGTTAAGACTCTGTGCTTCTACTGCAGGGAGCACAGGTTCGATCCCTGATCGGGGACCTAAGATCCTGCATAGCATGCAGCACAGCTAATAAACAAGTACAGGAGATTCCCATCTCAGGGCCTTGAGCACAGAGTGCACAACTCAAAGTAGCCTGACTTCACTTACGTGACAGATACCACAGAACGGTGAAATAGAATGAATGAGCTGCATATACACACCTCCGGCATTGCTCTTAAAGATCTTGCTTACTCCCTGCCCTGTCTTTCGGCTTCTGATACTCTGATGTGATGAGCTTCAAAAAGTCCGAGACTTTTTTTCTCCTTTGTCCTCGGAGCCTATTGTGTTGCCAGGCACATAGCTGTGATCAGTAAGTGTTGAATTCACATGTGTGTAGAGGAATAGATGGATACATCAAAAGGCAACTGACTTGGGGGCTGGGGAGACATGAAAGGCAACTCTTAACTGAGATAACCTGCTTCTTGGCACCAAGAATTTGGTCTCTATGTGTCTTCCCCTCTGAGACCACTAATATTTACTCCCTTGGAAAGTTCGGTGAGAACAAAAACAACGTGGAATTGGAAAAGACAAAAGGTTAAATAGAGGAAGAAAACCCAAAGTATCACTGACAGGCTCTGCTTAATAAATGCCACACAGATGCACCCACCACCACATTAGGCCTGGCATCATTTCTAACCTGATGAAAACCCAGCCACCTGAGATGATGCCCGTGTAGCAGTTCCAGCCCACCTGGCTTTATGTGTACAAGTTTTAATCCAGTTCTGGGACTTCACCCAAAACTACTTGATTTAAATTCAATACTCCAGAGAGGGCATTTGATTTAAATTCACAAACAGAGTAGGTATATACATGTGCAGAGATCTGTGTTAGGTACCCAAGGGATAAGACCATTAATCTGATTGGTCCTTGCTCACAAGGGGTTACAATATTATGAAGGACAAGATAGTACCAGGCAAATAATACATAAACGTTAAGTACAGAATATTGGTTTCTTCTTGCAGCTTTTAAAAAAGTACCACATAATTACCACACTTAATGGCTTCAAATGATACAAGTTCATTATCATATGGTTCTGGAGGTCAGAAATTTGAAATGGGTTCACTGGGCTGTATTCCTTCTGGGTGCTCTAGGAGAGAATCTCTCTCCTTACCTTTTCTAGCCTAGAGAGGCCACCTGCATCCCTTGGCTCCTGGCCCACTTCCTCTATCTTCAAAGCCAGGAGGGTAGCAGCTTCTCCCCTTGCTGATCTCCTTCTGCCCTTTTATAAGGACTGTTGTGATTACACTGGATAATCTAGGATAATTTTCCCATATCAAGATCTTAATTGTGTCTGCAAATTTCCTTTTGAAATATGAGGTGACATGGTCACAGTTTCTGGGAATTAGGACATGGGCATTCTAGGAGGTCATAATTTTGTTGAGCATATAAAGGAACAGTTAGGAGTTTAGGGTTACAAGGAAAGCCAGGGTGAATTCCAACAAGAGGCTTGAGGATCAGAAGGGTGTCATGACGGAGGCGACTTTTGAACTGGTCTTGAAGAATAGGTAAGGTTTTACAGGGAGAGAGGACAGAAGAAACCGTGACACATAATCTGATGAGAGTGGAATAGAATATCTGTATGGGAGGGAAGCATCGGGATAAGAGGCTGATGGTATTGTTCACACCACACTGAGGAGCACCTCCAGTGCCTTGGGAAACCCTTTGTGTTCTGTTTGCAGGAAGACCTCAAACTTATTTTATGTCCTGTCCTCCTGAAAGATCATTCTAGCAGCAGCATGGAGAACATACAAGAGAGGGAGAATATATGAGAGAGGGTAAGGGGACCAGTTTGAAGCTGTTGTAGTAGCCAAAGCAATAAATGACGACCTTGGCAATGGTCTGAAAAGAGGGGAAGAAGTAGAGACACTGAAGAAGTAAATCTGTGAGGACTTGGTAATTAAGTATACACAGACGGTGAGGAACCTGGGAGAGAGAGAGCTGTAAATGCAATAACTTGAACTGATACCCTTGTATTGATTGTTAATTAGATGAACCACTAGCAGAAACATATATGGGAAAAGGAGCAGGTTTGGGGAAGGAAAGGGATGGGTTCAAGTTTAGGACACACTGCTGAATCCAAAGTGCCTGTGCAGCTTCCAGGTGGGATGCCAAGAGGTCAGTGGAGTTTCAGAACCAGACAGTGACTGAGAGATCAAGACCCCTTACATCTGGCTGCCACCTATTTGTCCGGTGCAAGGGTCATAGCTAACATAAGTTTTTGAAGTGAATTGCTAAGAACTGTCATCACATGGCAGAAATTCTAGTTCTCAAGATTGAAGGAAGCATGACAAGAAGACCCACCACCCTTCCCAGGCTAGTTATTCTCAGACATGAGATTTCAATAAATCACTATGAGGGAGCAACTGTGGGTACTGTCCTCAAAGAAACAGGAACAGAGCCTCTGTGTACCCATGATCAAAGCCACCCTAGGCGGGGGGCAGGGGAAGCACGCAGTCAGGCTATGAGCAGAGGCAGAGAAGAGCAGTGGGTGAGAAGACGGCGCTCTCTAGAGCGGGCTTACTCTCCTCCATTTATATGTGTTCCAACTCAGCTCTCCTTTTGCTTTCCTGTCTCCACGGTTTCTCATGTCTCTTTCTACTTAGAGTTGCTTTTTCGCCTTTCCATCAAGGTTCAGCTCAAACACCACTTCTTCTGGGAAGCCTTCCATGGTGTCCTCCAAGGACATAATACTTTTCCCTACCATTGGCTGTATATTTTTTATGAGTTTTCTGCCGGTAGTGTCTATTACAGTCATCTGTATTATAAGCATTGCAAATATTATTATAATAATCTGGTGATTTAAGGCTTTCTTCCTCACCCAACTCAGAATTTCCTGAGAGTGCAGATTTTGCCTGATCTTTTTTTGTGAGCATGCTAGCACCTTACATATTGCCCTGTATACTGCCAGTGCTCCATAAATGCACAATAAATGGGCAAAAATGGGGGGGGGGCATTTATGTTATTCCCTCCTCTCTCTCTCTCCCACTCTTTGATAAATAGATTTTGAATGACATCATTATGGGCAGGGGTCAGTTCTTACTCAACTCCCAAAGCATCTCTTATGGATACTTTCAAATGACTGGAAATCTATCAAACATTGTTGAACTCAGTTATGTTGATGACTTATTGCTTTAGCAAAGAGACGTAGAATAATGAGGCCTGGCAAACACTTATTGAAAGAATATGCCATGAGACATATTTAGGGCAGGAACTCTGCCTGTCTGATCCTTAACACTAGCCTCATATTCTGTGTTTGTTGTATTCTAGGTATTCAATATTTGTTGAGTATTAGACTACCTATGAAATGGAAAAAGGTTGGGGAGTAAGAAGAGATGATTTCTAAGAAAATACTGTCTCTCCTACCTGTACAATTGTACATCCCATTCTGTACACCTCTGGTGCTCTTGAAAACTCTGCAGTGAAATATAAATTTTTGTCTCCATAATTATTCCAATGACATGCCCTTTGGCATATAGTTGGTGGCCCAATTCTTTTTCAAGCCTCTGGAAAATTCTACCAATAACATCCTTCATTTTTGTTGAGGACTGTAATTTAAAGTGTACTTTCTCACTTGATCCTACAACCACCTACGGTAAAAAGTATTATTATCCTCTTTTACAAGTGAGAAAACTCAGAGCTCAGCAGGGTGAAGTGATTAGCCCAGGGTCACACAGCTTGGCTGTTGCTGAGGCCCCCAAGTTCTATGTTTGATTTCTAGTTCTATGGTCTCTTGATCCCAAGTTCTATGCTTTCTTCCTAGACCTCACTGCATTTTAGCCATTAATAAGGTAAAGCTCTATACTGTGTGAAAAACAGTCTACATAAGATAAATTCTCCAGTTTGCAGTTGCTCCCTCTCCTGTGATGGCATAATCAGGTGGGTTCACTGGGCTATTTAATTCTTCTCAGTGTAAGATCAGTCCAACAGTGTCAATATTCTGGGCTGTGAGACCCAGAGATTGATTACAGAAGTAGAGAATGTTATCGTGAAAAATAGAAGAGTACCTAGATATCACCGACTTTTACCTTTTTGCAAAGAAATGGAGAAACTGAAGCACAAAGGAGAAGTGACATCCAACTTCTCCTGAGTCCAGATCTTTAAGTCATTATCCCGTAACTTCTCAATGTCTCATGAAGACACGGGGCAATCAAAACTGGATTCTCTGCTTTAGGAAAAAAAGTGAGCCTGGCCCGCATTTGCCCAGACCCGGTAGGGAAAACCTGAATTAATGAGGTGACAAGGAATAAGAGCCCCTTCTCTCCAGCAATAAAGGAGAGTGCAACCGTAGGTCCTTCAGAGCAAATCCCACAGCTAAGATGCTCTCAGGAGCTTGGGGGACTGGAACCCTCGTCCCTTGAGAAATGTGACAATCCGAGAGTCTCTGCTCCAAGCTACGAGCTGTTTCTGCCTGTGAGGTGGGTTGGAAACAGTCCACCTGAGTGGTGCCCCCAGGAGAGGATTTGCCTCAAGAACACTAGATCCAGATGGTTTCCAGGGGACACAACATACAGGACTTGATTTGCCCCTAAACTCACTGAGAAAGACAAGTTCAGTTGCTCCATTTTCTCCTCCGCAGAGCATGGCAAAATAGCCAAGGGAATTCAAAGTGATTTACTCATTGACAGATCCTAGCCTGTTGGAACATTATTGTTTTATCTTTATGAAAAAGACAGACCACTCAACCAATAAACAAGACAAGAGAAAGGTGTTTTCTGATCTGGGGCATTCCACAGGATTTTCTCCATCAGTGCTTAAAGAACTCTTTACACAGTTGAAGTGAAAGTGACAGTTGCTTAGTTGTGTCCAACTGTTTGCAACCCCATGGACTATACAGTCCATAGAATTCTCCAGGCCAGAATTCTGGAGTGGGTAGCCTATCCCTTCTCCGGGGGATCTTCCTGACCCAGGAATTGAACCAGGGTTTCCTGCATTGCAGGCGGATTCTTTACCAACTGAGCTATGGCTTGTTATAATTTATTAAATGTTTTCATGTTCATTATGTCATTCCACCTTGCTTTATCACTCCACTTCCTCTGTGGGGGAGCCAAATAGGTACTCACTCATTCACTGGGGAGTTAGCAGGTAATGATAAGACTTTGTGTCAGCAGCTGTGCTAGATGCTGGAAACACGTGCACAAAAGGTGACAGAAGGGGAAACCAAGGCTCAGGAAGATGATATGAGGTTTCTTAGGAGTACAGAGTTACCCTGCAGGGGAACTTGATCCCAGAGCCAGCTGTGCCATGTGGCTTTTTCCTTGTCTACACACACCTCACCATCCATTTCTGCACGCAGAAATTCAAAAGGATGATATCTCTCCTGCTTCCTTTCTTCTCCTAATTTACATATTGCTAAATGATGAAATTATACAGTACATAATTCCACAGCAACTCTGCTGCTTAAAAAAAAAATTGGGAATGGAGTAATTAGGCAGAAAGGATTCTCAATTAGGCAGTGGATTCTGTTTCTAAAGCAGTAAATGGGGAAGAGATATTTTTTAACTGTCTCTTGCATATATTGCCTCAGAATGATTGCTGCCTTGGAGAGCAGCAGTGCGGCTCTGAAATGAAGCCCTCTGGTCTGGCCTCCAAGCTGTATTTTGTATCTGAGTTCCCTGCCTAGCTCCAGATCCTAAGATTTCAAAGGCAAAAACACTTTAGGATCATTGGCACCAAGACAGACAGCCAAGACCATCACCTAATTCTACGTGTCCTCTCTAGGTTTCCTTGTTTGAGATAAGAAATGTGAGAAGTCCCAGAGGTTTTGTCAGGATCCTTTGTGCTGGGAAATAGCAGAAAATGATAGAAAATCTCTGGGTTTTCCAGGGCTGGTCCTGACTTCCTAAACTAGGACCTGCTTGAAGGTTCTGACAACCTTCCAGTTGGATGGCCTGGTGGAATTCTATCTCTCTGAACTTCAGCTCTCTAGACTAACGAGCACTGGGTATTTCAACCCCATAACAATAGTGAGGATGCTATGTGCATGTGTGTTAAGTCACTTCAGTTGTGTCTCACTCTTTGCGACCTCATGGCCTGTAGCTCACCAGGCTCCTCTGTCCTTGGAATTCTTCAGGCAAGAATATTGGAGTGGATTGCTCTGCCCTCCTCCAGGGGATCTTCCCGATGGAGGGAAGATGGGTAAGCTGCATCTCTTACGTCTCCTGCATTGGTAGGTGGGTTCTTTACCACTAGTGCCACCTGGGAAGCCCCTTGGGAGGTAACAGTAGGCACTAGTGTATGGTAGGAGCTAAATGGAAGATCCATTCCCCTCCCCAAGAGGGAATGTTCACTATGTTCAAATCGATAAACGGTTGATCCTGGGAGAAAAAGGCAGGTTTGTTGAATTGACTTATTGTCCATGGCATCAGAGGATGTAACTATAATCAGTGAGTACAAACTCAAGTGACTTATATATAGCTCACTATTTTTAAAAATGGCTTTTTGTAGAACTGTTCAAAGTAGAGTTCAACAGAGACTGAGTTTTCCATCACTGGAGATAATCAAGCTATGGCTCAACAACAATTTGGAAGAGATGCTTCAGAAAGGATTCCAGCTGCTAGTAACAGCTGAACAATTTGACCATTTAGGACTTTTCCCAAGATGAAGTTCCATCATTCTGACTGTGGTCATTTGTGGCATAAGGGAAAGACCAACACCTATTTTATTTGCAAGGGATTGTCTCTCCCCAAAGGAAAATGAGACCAGATATACTGACTTTTAGTATCCTGGCCTTCCTCCTTCAGCATTACTGCTATGCATTGGGTTAATACAAACAGTATCTTGTTCTGTCTATAGGCTATGATTTCCAGGAGAATCATAGAACAAGTTTCAACTAAACGCAAGGAAGAAAATATCTTGGTTTCCTGTTTTTGTTTTTTTCACGTAAATTAAAATGTGAAAGATCCCCATAGTTATTCACAGTGGGATACTGCTTTTCTGACATTTTATTTATTTGGTTGTTCCCTGGAAGATAAAGCATTTCTTGGGTATGAACACCAATAAGGAGGCCACTGTTCTTTGTTCCAAATTTCTCATGCTCTGGGAAGGACTACATTTTTGCCACAGCAGCCAGTAAAATCTGCCAAATGTCTTTAATGGATTAGCCTCACAAAGCTAAATGGATTTGATGCCAGACTTTGAGTGAACTAGAAAAAGTAACTAACCCTCTGAGGTTGACACATCTTCATATCTTGCAGGGAAATCATAGCTTTTTCCTATGAGTTTCTTGGCAAGGTTCAGTTAGACTGAAATTCATTCTAAGTACATGATGGGAGAAACACTGACAAGAATAATCCTTCATATGGGTACTTATACAGACATTACTTCAAAACTCGTTTAATTAAAAATGTATGTATATCCCCATTTTATTGCTGATTACATGACTTTTCCAGGAAGGGATTATATAATCCGCATGTGAGAACCCAAATTATCAGAGATTAGTTATGGTTTACAAAAAGAAATCTAGTAAAAATGTGTGTTTAGTAGCTCAGTCGTGTCCTATTGTTTGCAACCCCATGGATTGTAGGCCTCCAGGCTCCTCTGTCCATGGGGATTCTCCAGGCAAGAATAATGGAGTGGGTTGCCATGCCCTCCTCCAGGGGATCTTCCTAACCCAGGGATTGAACCCAGGTTTCCAACGTTGTGAGTGGATTCTTTACCATCTGAGCCACCAGAGAAGCCCAAGGATACTGGAGTGGGTAGCCTATCCCTTCTCCAGGGGATCTTCCCAACCCAGGAATTGAACCAAGGTCTCCTGGTGGATTCTTTACCAAACAGCTTAGCATAATTAGCAATGCATCTTTTTGTGTGTTTGAGGTTTGATATGAAGTCAACTCCATATACAAAGAGGTAAATGTGGGGCTGCTTTGGTGTCTATAGGTGGAAGGTAAGAAATTTTTAGTTGAGGAAGCCGAGGCATCCAGTTTAGCAAATAACTCATTTGGGATTATATAACGGCATGACTGAAATTGGGACCTCTACCCACTTATATGGATAAGCATAAAGGAACTGGAAAAAGTGAAAAATAAGAAGGGAGTTCAGTCCTCAAATTCTTGGGCTCTCCAATCCTAAGGATGTATCACACACTTCAAAATTCTTCAACCCAGGGACTTCTCTGATAGTCCAGTGGTTAACAAGCTGCTTTACGGTGTAGGGCATGGAGGTTTCATCCTTGGTCAGGGTACTAAGATCCCACGTGCCGCAGAGCAACTAAGCCCACTAGTAGCAACTAGAGAGTCCGTGGGCCACAGTGAAATATCCCACAGGATGCAATGAAGCTCCCATGTGCCACAACTAAGACCTGACACAGCCAAGTAAATAATGAATAAATATTTTCAGAAATTCTGGACCCCAGCTTTTGAACTTCCACTGGAACGCAAGGAAGGGAACCTCAGTTATCAGATTTTAAATGTTGACCTGGTCAGGCTGCGGAGAAGAAGTAGACCACCAGGGAAGAACACGTCCCATAGCAAAAGAGGCAGCCAAGCCCTATAATACCAGACAATCCACAAGTGTTCTTGAAGCTCTTTCTCTGAACAGTAGTAATGATGTGTTACAGTCTCATTAATCTGAAGTTTTCAAAGGACTTGCATATTCATTCTTTAGTTTGATCTTCCCACCAATCCTGTAAAGCAGTAAGGGCTGGTATCATTATCCTCATTTTACAGGAGAAGAAACTGAAGCTTGGAGAAGCCAAGTGGTGTGGCTGCGGCCACAGTTAGTAAATGTGGTTGAGAGATAACTTGACCCTGATTCCCGTGTGGTTCTCTTTTTACACCATGGTCTCGTGTTATTTTGGGTGATATGGGCAAGCAGAAAGGAAGATGTTAGGAATCTTTCTAAACAGGTGCAGGGGAGGGCTCTGATGTACTGGGAAGTTTCACAACCCTGCGTCATTCTTCCAAACCAGAGGAAGATGCTGGTTAAGATACTTTCAAATGGTGACAAATCACATGGCTGCCATGAAAACCGAGGCTCTCTTGCCTTTTCCCCCTCAATATTATTACAGGAAAAATGGTGGAAAAAAGTCAGACAGAGGCATATGGGAGCTGGACTTCCATAAAGCTCGTCACTTTTTTTTTTTTATAGTTTTTTATTTTTTTTAATTTTAAAATCTTTAATTCTTACATGTGTTCCCAAACATGAACCCCCTCCCACCTCCCTCCCCATAACATCTCTGTGGGTCATCCCCATGCACCAGCCCCAAGCATGCTGTATCCTGAGTCAGACATAGACTGGCGATTCAATTCTTACATGATAGTATACATGATAGAATGCCATTCTCCCAAATTGTCCCACCCTCTCCCTCTCCCTCTGAGTCCAAAAGTCCATTATACACAGCTGTGTCTTTTTTCCTGTCTTGCATACAGGGTCGTCATTGCCATCTTTCTAAATTCCATATATATGTGTTAGTATACTGTATTGGTGTTTTTCTTTCTGGCTTACTTCACTCTGTATAATCGGCTCCAGTTTCATCCATCTCATCAGAACTGATTCAAATGAATTCTTTTTAACGGCTGAGTAATACTCCATTGTGTATATGTACCACAGCTTTCTTATCCATTCATCTGCTGATGGACATCTAGGTTGTTTCCATGTCCTGGCTATTATAAACAGTGCTGCGATGAACATTGGGGTACATGTGTCTCTTTCAATTCTGGTTTCCTCGGTGTGTATGCCCAGCAGTGGGATTGCTGGGTCATAAGGGAGTTCTATTTGCAATTTTTTAAGGAATCTCCACACTGTTCTCCATAGTGGCTGTACTAGTTTGCATTCCCACCAACAGTGTAGGAGGGTTCCCTTTTCTCCACACCCTCTCCAGCATTTATTGCTTGCAGATTTTTGGATCGCAGCCATTCTGACTGGTGTGAAGTGGTACCTCATTGTGGTTTTGATTTGCATTTCTCTGATAATGAGTGATGTTGAGCATC
This sequence comes from Budorcas taxicolor, assembly GCF_023091745.1. Lineage (NCBI taxonomy): Eukaryota > Metazoa > Chordata > Mammalia > Artiodactyla > Bovidae > Budorcas > Budorcas taxicolor. Next base: position 142,877,888 of record NC_068910.1, read on the forward strand.
TTTTCATGTGTTTGTTAGCCATCCGTATGTCTTCTTTGGAGAAATGTCTATTTAGTTCTTTGGCCCATTTTTTGATTGGGTCGTTTATTTTTCTGGAATTGAGCTGCATAAGTTGCTTGTATATTTTTGAGATTAGTTGTTTGTCAGTTGCTTCATTTGCTATTATTTTCTCCCATTCAGAAGGCTGTCTTTTCACCTTGCTTATATTTTCCTTTGTTGTGCAGAAGCTTTTAATTTTAATTAGATCCCATTTGTTTATTTTTGCTTTTATTTCCAGAATTCTGGGAGGTGGATCATAGAGGATCCTGCTGAAAAATATGGAACGCTTCACGAATTTGCGTGTCATCCTTGCGCAGGGGCCATGCTAATCTTCTCTGTATCGTTCCAATTTTAGTATATGTGCTGCCGAAGCGAGCACAGCTCGTCACTTTTTAAAGTTTATGAACTTTGGTTACATTCTTCCAAAGAGGAATACAAAACTCTATCATCCTAGCAAAACATCTGAAGGAGCTGAGATTCTTACTCTAGTTGAAGGATACACAATAGGCAGTTAACTGTCTTACTGAGTAAAGTAAGTCAGAAAGAGAAAAACAAATATTGTATATTAATGTATATACATGGAATCTAAGAAAATGGTACAGATGAAGCTATTTGCAGGGTAGGAATAGAGACACAGATGTAGAGAACGGACTTGCGGACAGAGAGGGGGAAGGGGAGGGTGGGATGAACTGGGAGATTAGGACTGACTTATACACACTACCAGGTGTGAAATAGACAGCTAGTGGGAAGCTGCTGAATAGCACAGGGATTTCAGCTCGGTGCTCTGTAGTGAGCTAGAGGGGCGGGACGAGGAGTAGGGTGTGATGGGGCATGGGGTGGGAGAGAAGCCTAGGAGGGAGGGGATATATGTATATATACAGCTGATTCATTTTGCTGTACAACAGAAGTGAAGTGAAAGTGAAGTTGCTCAGTCGTGCCCGACTCTTTGCGACCTGTGGACTGTAGCCCACCAAGCTCCTACGTCCATGGGATTCTCCAGGCAAGAATACTGGAGTGGGTTGCTGTTTCCTTCCCCAAGTTCTGTACAACAGAAACTAACACAAAATTGTAAAGTTTTTATACTCCAATTAAAAAAACAATTGGAGACTATATATATAATATGCATGTGAATAAAAATACATGTGTGAAAATTTTACATGCAGATAAGGTAAATAGCTCCTATGTGAAGATTACATATTGCATTGGACAAAGTAATCAATTCACACTGGTTATGTGTCAGTATTAGACATTTGATGATATGATATAATATTTATTGACTATTATATGCTAGGCACTATGTTGAAGGTTTTTCATATATTAATAATACTAATAATAATTATGAGAAATTCCATATTTTCTTTAACCATTAGCCTTGTAGTAAGTATGAGGATGAGATTTTATTCCCAAACTGTGCTTTCCTGGTGCTATCCTCACCTGAACATCAACGATTTCCTTAAAGTTCTCTCAGATTGTTTCTGAGCAGCCTGAGGAGGGACTCACACACGCTCTTGTGCGTGCTATGTCACTTTAGTCGTGTCCAACTCTTTGCAACCCCATGGACTGTAGCCCTCCAGGCTCCTCTCTCCATGGGATTCTCTAGGCAAGAATATGGGAGTGAGTTGCCATTTTCTCCTCCAGGGGATCTTCTCCACCCAGGAATCAAACCTATGTCTCTTATATCTCTTGCATTGGCAGGGAGGTTCTTTAATATTAGTGCCACCTGGGAAGGATCATGCTTTCATACACAGCCCTATTTGGAGGATGTCATTTTGCCTCTTCAAGATCCTTCTTTTGACTCTAGCAATGAACCGAGGCAGAGCCTCCAAGCTGCCGTCCCAAATTGAAGTTCACGTAACTGTCAAAGGTGCAGACACCACTTGTAATTGTACCTCAAAGCACCAGAGCTACCTTGTGCCGCCTCCTTCTCTGTTTTATAGGATGATGTTTCATGGGTCCCCTATTGGAGCTGCCTGGTGTTCCTAATTTTTACAGCCTTTAAGGAAACCTTCCATCAGATTAATTTAAGTGGCCATTCTCCTGACTTCTGACATGAATTGAGCAGCAGGTAGACCTGAAGTGAATGGGTATGATACTCTGGGAATTGTCTTTCTCCTTTCCCAAGATTCATGTTCTATGGCTCTTTGTTAGAGGCCTCCACAGTCCCTCATCTCTTAGAAGCCTTCCCTTGCAACAGGTTTCTTGGTCACCACTGTTAACCTGCTGGCCTACCCCATAGACATTCCAGTCCTCTTCAGACAGACCTGCATCTAGGCTAGGATGAACTCAGCCAGCTGCTTGTCAACATTTCCACGTAGCAGATGTCCACACTACATACAGACACATGTACACATGAAGTGAAGTGAAGTGAAGTCGCTCAGTCGTGTCCAACTCTTTGTGACCCCATGGACTGTAGCCTACCAGGCTCCTCCCTCCATGGGATTCTCCAGGCAAGAGTACTGGAGTGGGTTGCCATTTCCTTCTCCAAGTATACATATACATATACACAAATGTATACATATACAGTAAGTCCCCTACACACAAACCTTTAAGTTGCAAATTTTCAAACATGCCAACACGAGTTCTCATGTCCTATCCCATAGGGTAGCTCACATGTCTGGTGTACATTGTCACACACGTGCATCCTCTACAGATGGTGTGCTTTTGTATACTATACGGCACCGTCTAGATTACAGTAGCAGAGCATCTTTATTTCAAGCCCAGGATGTCTGGAAGCAAGTGTAAATGCAGTGGCATTGTAGCTGGCATCTCCTATTACTGATGATCCTTCGTCTCTACCACCTCCCTTCTTCCCTCCTCCAGTTCACTGGATGTCCTCTTCTGGGTGCCAGCTGTTGTACTGTACCACTGTACTTTCCAAGGTACTGTGTGTGAGATTTAAAATGCTTTTTTAAAATTTTTCTCTTTTTTATGTATTCTTTGTGTGAAAGTATTATAATCCTATTACAGCACAGCACTATATAGCTGATTGTGTTAGTTGCATACGTAGGCTAATTTCATTGGACTTACAAACAAACTGGACTTAGAAATGTGCTCTTGGAACAGAAATTGTTCATATATAGGGAACTTACTGGGCTTCCCTGGTGAGTTAGCAGTAAGCAATCTGCTGCAAGGCAAGAGCCGCAGAAGAGGCAGGTTCGATCCCTGGGCTAGGAAGATCCCCTGGAGGAGGGCACAGCAACCCACTCCAGTATTCTTAACTGGGCGCTCCCATGGACAGAGGAGCCTAGAGGGCTAGAGTCCATAGGATCACAGAGCCAGATATGACTGAAGAGGCTTAGCAGGCTCCCAGGGAACTTACTGTGTAAAATCCACAGATAATAAATTGAAATTGTGCTATACTGGCAACTGGAGGATACAATGTAGTTGAATACAAGTAACTATGAGATAGATTTTTAGACTGTCAGGCTAAAGTTGCTTTCTCTCTGACCTTGAAAAGTGCAAGAGGCCTAAGCTATTCCAGGGACACAAAATGGACTCAAGCTGTACTGCACTCTTTCACATATGAATGCCACCATGTGAAATCATTTCCGTAATTCAAATGCTCAAGCTAAAGGCTGATGCTGCAGCCTGAACCTCACCAGCATGGGGACCTTTCTGAGGTGGGGCCTCTCGTTTGCAGAAGCACTCAGACATCGCTCACCAGACCAATGGCCACCAGCCAAGCCATGCTTGGCAAAGTCTGCAGTGTCCTGCTTGGAGACTTTGCTCTTAGAAGGTGACATAGTAACTCCTTAAATGAAGAGAACCAAAGACAATAGATCACTTCCTATGTCCATTTCACAGAGGAAGACAATATTTCAAGGAAGCAGATGTTTTACATCTACACAGTTTTCCACTTAGCTTCTGACCTCTTCTACTGCTGCTGTAAATCTAAGGACTGCCCAGCTGTCAGCCTTCCAGATGACATTTCTCTCCAATGCCCCTTTAGGAGAAAAAAAAAAAAGTGCAACAGAGGGGAGAGAGAGAGGCTATCTCAGGAAAGGACTGTGTGAACAAAGCCCATGGTTGTAGCATGAAATTAATGAGAAGATGAAGGCTTCTTTCTAATGAGAAGGAAGGGAGTGTGAGTGTGGAGGCACACGTGCAGATGCGTGCACCTCAAAGTTCTTTTTTTATATATATATGAACCATTTTTAAAGTCTTTATTGAATTTGTTACAATTTGTTGCTTCTGTTTTATGTTTTGAGTTTTTGGCCACAAGGTATGTGGGATTTAGCTCCCTGACTAGGGATCGAACCTGTGCCTCCTGCAGTGAAAGGTGAAGTCTTCATCACTAGGCCACCAGGAAAGTCCCCTGGAAGCTCAGTATTTCGAGTGATCCTTTCCCCTTGGTACCTCGATTGGAGTTGGAATTGTTGCTTAGGAATCAGTTCTGAGGTCACAGTAATGGAACAATTTTGTCTCAAACACTTTATAATTTCAGAATTGGATTGCCTCTTTTCTCTACCACTGACAAAGTGACCTTAAACATTTTATTTAACCCTTGCGAGTCTCTCTCTCTCTCTCTCTTTTTTTTTTTTTTTTGCATAACTGAGAAAACATATTTATCCCACAAACACTTATGGGGTACCCATTCTATACCAGGCTCTCTGATAATTGTGTGGGGAGGGTAGAAAGGGGGAGAAAGAAAATAAGCCACATGGTCCTCTCTACCAAGTTCTTATTGGACTGGTTAATTCTTTTCTGCTTGCTTTTTGTGTTTCGTTTTGTTGTTGTTTTTCTTTCCCATTGGAGTATAGTTGTTTTATAATGTATTAGTTTCTTCTGTATAGCAAAGTGAATCAGCTACATGTTTACATAAATCCCCTCTTTGTTGGATTTCCTTCCCATTTGAAATCACCACAGAGCATTGAGTAGAGTTCCCTGTACTATACAGTAGGTTCTCATTATTTTATCATCAGTTGGTTCAGTCATTCAGTCATGTCCGACTCTTTGCGACCCCATGAACCACAGCACGCCAGGCCTCTCTGTCCATCACCAACTCCTGAAGTCTACCCAAACCCATGTCCACTGAGTTGGTGATGCCATTCAACCATCTCATCCTCTGTCATCCCCTTCTCTGCCTGCCTTCAATCTTTCCCAGCATCAGGGTCTTTTCAAATGAGTCAGTTCTTCACCTCAGGTGGCCAAAGTATTGGAGTTTCAGCTTCAACGTCAGTCCTTCCAATGAACACTCAGGACTGATCTTTAGGATGGACTGGATGGATTTCCTTGCAGTCCAAGGGACTCTCCAGAGTCTTCTCCAACATCACAGTTCAAAAGCATCAATTTTTTGGTGCTCAGCATTCTTTATAGTCCATTTCTCACATCCATACATAACTATTGGAAAAACCATAGCCTTGACTAAAGGGACCTTATTTTATACATAGTATCCATGCTTAATTCTTAACAGTCTCCTCTCTTGGCTTGCATGAAGGCCTTTGTCTTTCTCTGTGATCAGACCCTCTCTGGCCCCACTTCCGTCTCATCTTTCCTTGCATGGGCATCTTCCATGTACACACTTATAGACTCTCTCTCCCTCATACCATCTTCTGTATTCTTGTTTTCTTGAACTAGGAGGTATGTGTACTATTTAGATTCCCCAACATTTTGCTATAGACACATTCCCAAAGAGCCATTCCTTTCACCTTCATAGGATTCAGTTCAGTTCAGTCGCTCAGTTGTGTCCGACTCTTTGTGACCCCATGAACCACAGCACGCCAGGCCTCCCTGTCCATCACCAACTCCCAGAGCTCACTCAGACTCATGTCCATCGAGTCAGTGATGCCATCCAGCCATCTCATCCTCAGTTGTCCCCTTCTCCTCCTGCCCCCAATCCCTCCCAGCATCAGAGTCTTTTCCAGTGAGTCAACTCTTCGCATGAGGTGGCCAAAGTACTGGAGCTTCAGCTTTAGCATTATTCCTTCCAAAGAAATCCCAGGCTTGATCTCCTTCAGAATGGACTGGTTGGATCTCCTTGCAGTCCAAGGGACTCTCAAGAGTCTTCTCCAACACCACACTTCCAAAGCATCAATTCTTCAGCGCTCAGCCTTCTTCACAGTCCAACTCTCACATCCATACATGACCACAGGAAAAACCATAGCCTTGACTAGATGAACATTAGTTGGCAAAGTAATGTCTCTGCTTTTGAATATGCTGTCTAGGTTGGTCATAACTTTTCTTCCAAGGAGTAAGCGTCTTTTAATTTCATGGCTGCAGTCACCATCTGCAGTGATTTTGGAGGCCAAAAAAAATAAAGTCTGGCACTGTTTCTACTGTTTCCCCATCTATTTCCCATGAAGTGATGGGACCGGACGCCATGATCTTCGTTTTCTGAATGTTGAGCTTTAAGCCAACTTTTTCGCTCTCCTCCTTCACTTTCATCAAGAGGCTTTTTAGCTCCTCTTCACTTTCTGCCATAAGGGTGGTGTCATCTGCATATTTGAGGTTATTGGCAGTTATCATTTCACCTTCATCTTTATTCTTTAATTAATGGCTATCTTGCCCATCTGACTGCAACTTACATGTAGACAAGACCCACAGCTGCTCTTCTTCACCACTCTATCTGCAGAGTCTAGCATGTCCCCTGATGCCGAGCTGGCACTGAATATTTGTTAGAGGAATGAAGTAATGAACATTTGTTTTCTACTTTGCTTTTCCATAGATTCTCCTCTGGACTTATTTGGCCCAATTGCCTCATTTTACAGATGAGAAACCCAGATTCCTGGGAGGAAGAAACTTGCTCAGCATCACACAATGTCTTAAAGGCTGTCACAGAACTACAGACCAGGTTTTCTGGCTCCAGGAAAAGAAGACAGAGCTCTTTCCAGGCTGTTCTTATTTTTCTTTCAGAGAATAATTAAAATGCCTCAGGACTTACCCGTCTGGGACTATCAAAAAACAAAGAAAGTGTGTGTGTGTGGGGGGGGGGGGGGGGACTTATTTTTACTGACAGTATGCTAATACAAACTACAACTTGCCTGATCACCAGAAAGCAGTTTCCATGAAAGAATCTGTCATCTGTAGTTGGGAGTCCCCAAAGAAGAGGGTAACGGAGAACCACAAAGCAGAGTGTCAGCAATAGCCACTGCTCAGCTGCCCAGGTCTTTGCCTCTCCCTTCACTTGCCTATGACTGATTACCGCAGAATGAATTGCAGAACTCTCCTCGTTTTCACCCTCCGTTTTGCCGTCAAGGATTCTGTCTCCAGTGTCTCTGGTCTGCAGGATACAAGACCGTCCCTTGTTTCCTGCAGAAGGAAGGAGTGCATCTCCTCCTGCCTGCCTTACGGACTGCTGTCTGTGTTCAGTCTCACTAAGGCTTGTGTAAATCCTCCAGATCCTACCGGTGTCATACTACAGGAGCCACAAATCAGCCCGAGGACCAGTGAGGGATGGTAGGTACCACTGATACCCTGGCTCACCCTCCCCTGCACATGTCCCACACTAAGTCTCTGAAGGGACCTTGCTGGGGACTGGGGGAATGTGATGTGATGTCTATACTATCTCAGTCTGAGCTTGGCAGTAGAAATGTAAATTTCCATCAATACCTTGGCAGAAGCAGCACAGAAACTCAGATGAATAGACAGCAAAACTGATGACCTTGCTTCTTTGTAACAAAGGCCTTTTGTTTTTTCTTTTACTGAATTCAAAGATTCACAAGTAAAACTATCTATTATCTCTCAGGGGCTTCCTTTATATCATATTACGTCTCTCACTGAATGTAGCCTGCTGTGCTTCTCATGAAAGGCCCCATAATACATGTGCTGTATGTTTATATCACATCCTGCAGGCTCTCTCAATTGTTTTGATGCCACAGATTTTTGTCAAAATGAACACTTGGCTAAAAATCATATGCCAGTTCGAAGGAGAGTGAAATGGAACAAGTTCTCCTTGGTCTCTTCTAGCAAGATCCTAGAGGGAGATGGCATTTCTGTGCTCTTTCCTCCACCCTTTCATTTATTCATTCATTAGAAATTATTGAGCTGGGACCTGCGGCTACCGACAGAGACCCAGGTCTCGGCCTCAAGGTGCGCTTCATGTCCAACTGTACTGGACACATGAACATGGAAACAATCTAGATTTCAGCATGGTACATGCTGAAAAACTGCTGGCCATGGGGGTGTCTGGGGGAGAAATGGCTGGAGTTCAAACTTCAGGGGCATGCATGGGTGCTCATTCGCTCAGCCATGTCTGACTCTTTGCAAGCCCGTGGACAGTAGCCTGCCAGGCTCCTCCATCCATGGAATTTTCCAGGCAAGAATACTGGAGTGAGTAGCCATTTCTTTCTTCCAGGGGATCTTCCCAACCCAGGGATGGAACCCGTGTCTCTTGAGTCTCCTGAATTGGCAGGCGGATTCTTTTACTACCATGCCACCTGGAAAGCCCGATATCAGAGGATATCAGAGGAACACAATTCCAGAAAGATCTGAAATAAAGAGGAAAATGCCAAAAGAGGAAATTGGTTATAATATGGACAAATAAAGATCAGGAAACTGAGTGGGGTAGCAGATGGCTAAGCAGGTCCAGACATTAGGTAAGGTCACTAAATGACGTGTATTTGGGCAGCAACTACGCAAAGCCAGGAGGAAAGAGAGTGCACACAGGATCAAGGCGTCTCCTGTCCAGGCAGGCTCCTGGGGAACCCAGGCTGACATAGCCCTGAAAACTGAGGGGCAGCTCAGACCCTCTGCTGAGCCTCAGAGACCTTTCTGGACCCTCTGCTGACTGGAATTAGATGTGACCCCAGCTTTACAATGTTCCAGTTTAGGGAGGCAACTCTCAATCACTTGACCAAGGTCATAGTGAAGAAGATTTAAGGCTAAAAACAGGGCCCCCAGACTCCACAAATTCCCCTAGCTATCTGAGGACTCACAGTTTTGCAGAATTCAAGGGCCAGAGCTCCCCTCAGAACTACGGATGTGGTAGGGAAGTGGAAACCGAGCCGACATTTGGTGTGTTTGTAGCGTTCCCAGCTCTGGTTTAACACAAGTGATGTGTTTCGCTCACAAACTGGCACTGAGAGCTCATTTACATTTAAATAAGAGGCTTGTTAATGCCAGCAGGAGGACGCTGTCAATGCCAAGCCTGGCTCAGGATTCCTGCCAAGGAGTTTCTAAGAGCATTGCTCTAGGAAACTCCCCCAGAAGAGAAGCAAGCGTGCCTTCTCATTAAGACAACTCCACCACAGTGACATTTGCCTCAGAGCAGCAAGCCTTTGGCTGGGCTGGAAGCAAGTTGTCGAGTCTTAGAGAGTTACCTGTTGCCAAGACAGTCTTTTAGTTCAGCTTGGCTCCATACATACCCAGAGACCACCTGGCACATGTCTGGGGGCCCAGTCGGGAGGGTGGCAAGTTCGATCCTGACTGCTGACCCCTCCAGTAACTGAGAAACACGTGCAGATCATTTGAGATGTAAAGAGAGGACCTATGCCATTGTTGGACAGCTCTTAACATTGGAAGTTCCTTCCTGGCACTGGCAGAAAAAATGTTGGTCTCTTGTAAGGATGGTGCACTCAAATGCCTGCAGATGCCCAGCAGGGAACACAGAGGATGAGACGTGCTGTTTATGAAACTGTCCAAAATGGTTGGGAGCCTAGCTGTCTAGTCCGAAGGCGAATGTGCTACTCAGCGAGAACTGATTCGGGTTTTGTAAACATGAATCTTGTTCTCTGTGGCTTAATGACTATTGGGGGAGTCAGGTAATTAGACAAGAATCACAACACAATTAATGGCTACTATCTTGGGGAAGTAAAAAGTGCAGGCAGAAGCACACAGAGGTGATAGAGGTACACAACGCAGAATTTAAAGGTCACGAAGGGACTGAGGTTTTAAGTTCATTCTGAAGAAGGAACAGAACTTACCCAGGCGTAGATGTGCTGGGAGAGAGGGCGGAGCAGGTACCGAGGTCCTGAGCCTATAGCGAGAACAAAGCACCTTAGAGAACCTAAAGAAATTTTGTATGAGAGGAGTTTAAAATTAAAGGGAGGGAAAGGATGAAGGGGACTAGACTGTGCAGAGATTTCCAGCCTCAAAAGAGTTTAGGCTTTAACCTAAGAGCAGTGAGGTTAAGCAGAGGAGTATCAGAATCAGGGTTGACGCTGGCTGAGTCTTCTAAGGTCAAAATACCCCCAGTTCTGGTAAAAAGGGATAGAGTGGATAGAAAAGAGCTCAGAACTTGGAGTCAGAAAGCTGTGGGTTATGAGTCTAATTCCATCACTCTGTAAACATGGACAACCTCACATATCTTTTCTGTAAAATGGGAAGAACATATACCATTGCTATTGAACGAACAGAGCAGGGAACTGTTGCACTCTGTGTGTGGTATGGTAAAATCATAAAATATTGTCAAATCTTGTCAGGACTGTTTGATAGCATGTATCAGAAGAATTAAGAATATGCATTCTCTGTAGAAGAATGGGACTGATGAACCTCTTTGCAGGATAGAAATAGAGATGCAGACATAGAGAATAGACTTGTGGACACGGGGGAAGGAGAGGGTGGGACAAATTGAGAGAGGAGCTTTGACATATATATACTACTGTGTGTAAAACAGACAGCCCATGGGAACTGCTGAATAGCATAGGAAACTCAGTCCTGTGCTCTTTGATGACTTAGAGGGGTGGGATGAGGAGGGAGGCAGGAGGAGGCTCAGGAGAGAGGGGGTATATATGCCTATGCAGTTATGGCTAATTCAAGTTGTTGTACAGAAGAAACTAACTCAACATTGTAAAGCAATTATTCTCCAATTTAAAAATGTAAAAACAATCTAGTGAATTTGTCTGAACTCAAAAATAAAACTTTTTTAAAAGGCAAAGGAAAAAAATATGCACCTCTTGGATCCAATAATTCCATCTCTAATATTTAGCCCAAAGAAAAAGTTAAGTATTGTTTGCAAATATTTAACAACAATGGTATTCTATGTAGAGTTGGTAAGAATTACAAAAAATAGGAATGTAATACAAGTGTCTGCTGACTGGATATTCCTTAAGTCCTTTATCCTGCTGAAGTCATTTTGCCCCTTAATATTTAGCCAAAATTGGCTCAGAGACTCATGTCATATGCGTGGAAAACCTTGTGACCCTGATCTGGCTCTCTTCCTGAGTTGATTCTGCCTCCACAATCTGTTTAATTCTCTATCCCCACTGTGTATTTTGCACTTGCCCCAACTGTCCTTCTTCTGTGTAATGCAATTCACCCCAAATATCTTTCATTCCCCCATGTACTTTGGTGAGGAATACACTGCAAGGCGTGTGGTTAAGCATTACTAAGGGTTGGGACCATGAATGGTTTGATGTTCAGCAGACAGTCACCTTCCTCAGCACCACCTCTCCCCTTTATAAGTTTTGTCCACCTACCGTCCTCTTTGTTTTTCAGGATCCAGCATTCTTGGACTCTTCTACAGATACCCACCCCTAGACTATCTCCCTTCCGTTAAACTTCTCAAATTCATCTGACTCGCTCCTCCTCAATCCCTACCCTACTAAGCAGAGACTCATGAATGGACTATCCCAAGTATCTTATCCATTAACAGTGCAGAGGAGTCTTAAAATAGTCTCCTCAATGGTGTCTATGAGTGCGAAGACATAGTAGAAAGATTTATTTCCTCATTCATATGCATTATTCCAACCTCTTCCCATATTAGAAAGCAAAAGAGGCACAAAGAAATGGCTTTTGTTTTCATAGTCTTACTGCCTTGGAAAAGAATCTCCATGTCCCCAGATCAAGGATGAAATCAATAATGTCATAACTGCAATGGAGCAAAATGGAAAAGTTAAGATAATATTGTAAAATAGACATCAACATAGAGAAATGTTCAGGAACTTCAGTTAAGCAAAAAAATAAAAATCACATATGAATTACAACTCTATGTAAAAATATGGATCACTTGTTTGTCTATAAGAAAAAAGACTGGAAAATGACATTATTATCTCTAGAGTTTTAGTTTTTATTGGGAATAATTTTGTTGATGGGGGCATATGGCAATGTCTTGTGACCTGTTTGTTGTTCCAATTTAAGGTGGAGGAGAGTGTGCTACTGGCATCTAGTGGGTAGGAGATAACAGGATGTTGCTAAATATCCTACCACATGCAGGGAACCCTCATAGCAGAGAATTACACAGCTCTCTTATGTCAGTAGTGCTGAGGCTAAGAGACCCTCCTCTACATGATGGGCTTATAGAATACTACAACTTTTTGCTTGCTTGTTTTTATTTTCTACAATGAGCATGCAGCTCATGTGTAGTTTTTATTTTTCTAAAATGCATTGAGACAATGCTTCTGAAGAAGATCTGGAGCAAACACCTATATTTTTGCTATAAGATAATTCGCGTGTAAGTACTTGGCCCCGTTCCTTGGGTTTCCTCACCACCATGGTGCCATTCTCTAAACTCGTTCCTTTAAGTTGGGGCCAAGGAGCAGGGGACCCAGAAGGACCAGATGACTTTCCCTAGATGTGCTTCTAGTCATTCCCCATCCATGGCCTGAGCCTTTGGGCAGTGTCATAGCACAGCTGACCCAGTGAACTTGCTATTCACAAGCATATCACAAGCGGTCCTCAAAGGCCTCTCAACAGAACTAGAGGTGGAGCAGGGCTCTGACAGAGGAGACAGGGTACCTTGCACATCCAGAGTTCCTGGCTACCCATTCTCCATTCATGAGGCCACATCTTGAGGATGCTGTTACCTGGGAGAACCTTTGCCAGGGAATGGTTCTTGTGGTAATCAAAGTGTATTTCCTTTGCAGTTTAATCACTTGAAGAAGTGGTTTATTGCCCCTACAGACTCCTCTGCTGTGAACATTAGTCCTAATTAGTAGCTGAAATAGTGATGATTTAGCAGAGCCTCTCTATATGATGGCTGTGGTTTCTGGGCCACCAATCACAGTTGAAAAGAAAACAGCAGTCATCTCTGCCTTGTAATGAACCCTTCATCCTAATTCCCAGGGAGCTGAAAGGCCCTGTGGGGACTGGCTTTTCCTTTGACCCTAAACCTGGTAGAAGCTCAGAGTTGAGGAAATGACTCACACGCTGGTGAAAGTGAATCCAGCAGCTAGGAGGAGCTTTGGGTAATTTTTGATGGGGTGCTGGCCTCCCTGTGAATGCACCCAGCGTCTTGCAAAGAAAGGAGCAAAATCTCAGAGGGAGATTTTCCTCCTTGCCCAGGGATCACAGGCCTTCTCTGAATATGTAGCATGGACAGTCAATCCCCTCTGCCATCAGACTGGGTAGGAGAGAGGAGACGCTGAGTGGAAACTAGTAGGGTTCGCAACCTGGGGAAGATGGATGAGGCTTCTGATGTTTCGGAAGGTGAGAATCAGTTGAGGAAATATTGGAACTGAAAAGCTTGGGTTAGATGATTTCAGCTCTTCATAATCTGCCATGATGAGGGAGAAAGGACTCTTCCGATCTTCCAAAGGCACATTTGATGGATGTCCTCCCTCTCTGTTTCCACTCTTTGAAGACATTTCCAGAGCTGTGGTTCCACTCACGTCTCCATTTTCCCTCTGACAGAAGTCATTACCTACCTGTCTAGTCATCTAGCCCACGTGGAACAGGCTTAGAATTTTTTTACTCTCTGCAAACACCGCTCTACACAAAGAAAATGTGCCAGAAGGCAGAACTAAAAGAAATAGTCTACAGGGAGATGGAAGGAACTGCTGGCAGCCCAAAGGTGTGAGGATTTGTTTTGGAAAAAAACAGAACTCTGGAACCAAAAAAAGGGTTTTCATTGCACCTGATGGGGAGTGGGGAATGTCTTGGTGTCCCAGGGAGCCTCAGATCTCACATGGGCATGAAAACTGTTGACTCCTCACTAGATGACCTGGGAAATGTCCTTTCCAATTAGGATTTTGATATTCTTTGTTGTGGGCTTCCCTGGTGGCTCAGCGGTAAAGCATCTGCCTGTAATACAGGAGTCACAGTTCGATCTCTGGGTCTGGAAGATCCCTTAGAGGGGGTCATGGCAACCCACTCCAGTATTCTTGTTTGGAGAATCCCATGGACAGAGGAACATGTAGGCTACAGTCCATGGGCTCACAGAGTCAGACACGACTGAAGGGACTTTGCACACACGTGTTCTTTGTTGTTTCTGTGAGTAACACAGGACAACAAAAACAAAAACAATGAAATCTAAGAACAAAAAGCCATTGCTAAACTTAAGGGAATCCCTGGGAGTTAAAAAAAAATTTTTTTTCCCTCTTCCGCTTTTCCCCCCTTTCTCAATTGGTTATGATGAGCAGGAAATCATTCTGTCCAGACAGCAACATAGACAAACAGCCTGGAACACTTCCATTCTACTGAGTCAAAAAACAAAAAAAAATTGCCAGAGGAAGTAATTTTAGTCAGTACTTAGTCACACTTGAAAACAATGGAATCATTTAGGTTGGCTTTACATCACAAATTTGTGCCTGGTTATAGCCAAGATGAAGCCCTTTCAATGGGTAGATTTTGTTCCGTGTTTGAAGGGATTCCTCTTTGCCCCTGAATTACGGTAAAGTATACAAAATGGTTCTTAACAGCTCCTGAAAGAATAAGTTTTGCATACAAGCTCAGAAATGCTTGGGAAGGAAAAAAAAAAAAATGGAGTGGAAATTCTCAGTGGCAAGAAAGGGCAAGTCTGTACTGATTCATCTTCCTCTCTTCCTGAAGAAGTGTAATTACTCTCTTCCTGCTCTACAGGCATACCTCAGTCTCCATTTCCTTTAGGGACAACTCTTGAAAGAGGACACATCTTAACCCTTACCACCCTGTAAAGAAACACTCATTCGTTCATTCATCCAACCTCCTCCTCATACATCTGTATTCCAGGCCTGTTACATACATGGCTCAAGACATGCAGGGATGAGTCAAACATGATCTTCAACTTTCAGGGTTTTCAGTTCAGTTCAGTCACTCAGTCGTGTCCGAATATTTGTGACCCCATGAATCACAGCACGCCAGGCCTCCCTGTCCATCACCATCTCACGGAGTTCATTTAGACTCACGTCCATTGAGTCAGTGATGCCATCCAGCCATCTCATCCTCGGTCGTCCCCTTCTCCTCCTGACCTCAATCCCTCCCAGCATCAGAGTCTTTTCCAATGAGTCAACTCTTCGCATGAGGTGGCCAAAGTACTGGAGCTTCAGCTTTAGCATCATTCCTTCCAAAGAAATCCCAGGCTTGATCTCCTTCAGAATGGACTGGTTGGATCTCCTTGCAGTCCAAGGGACTCTCAAGAGTCTTCTCCAACACCACACTTCAAAAGCATCAATTCTTCAGCGCTCAGCCTTCTTCACAGTCCAACTCTCACATCCATACATGACCACTGGAAAAACCATAGCCTTGACTAGATGGACCTTAGTCGGCAAAGTAATGTCTCTGCTTTTGAATATACTATCTAGGTTGGTCATAACTTTTCTTCCAAGGAGTAAGAGTCTTTAAATTTCATGGCTGCAGTCACCACCTGCAGGGATTTTGGAGCCCAAAAAAATAAAGTCTGACACTGTTTTTACTGTTTCCCCATCTATTTCCCATGAAGTGATGGGACCAGATGCCATGATCTTCGTTTTCTGAATGTTGAGCTTTAAGCCAACTTTTTCACTCTCCTCTTTCACTTTCATCAAGAGGCTTTCGAGTTCCTCTTCACTTTCTGCCATAAGGGCGGTGTCATCTGCATATCTGACAGGGTTCTTGATATTTCTCCTGGCAATCTTGATTCCGGCTTGTGTTTCTTCCAGTCCAGTGTTTCTCATGATGTACTCTGCATAGAAGTTAAATAAGCAGGGTGACAATATACAGCCTTGACTTACTCCTTTTCCTATTTGGAACCAGTCTGTTGTTCCATGTCCAGTTCTAACTGTTGCTTCCTGACCTGCAAACAGATTTCTCAAGAGGCAGGTTAGGTGGTCTGGTATTCCCATCTCTTTCAGAAGTTTCCACAGTTTATTGTGATCCACACAGTCAAAGGCTTTGGCATAGTCAAGAAAGCAGAAATAGATGTTTTTCTGGAACTCTCTTGCTTTTTCCATGATCCAGCAGATGTTGGCAATTTGATCTCTGGTTCCTCTGCCTTTTCTAAAACCAGCTTGAACATCAGGGAGTTCACGGTTCACATATTGCTGAAGTCTGGCTTGGAGAATTTTGAGCATTACTTTACTAACATGTGAGATGAGTGCAATTGTGCGTTAGTTTAAACATTCTTTTGCATTGCCTTTCTTTGGGATTGGAATGAAAACTGACCTTTTCCAGTCCTGTGGCCACTGCTGAGTTTTCCAAACTTGCTGGCATATTGAGTGCAGCACTTTCACAGCATCATCTTTCAGGATTTGAAACAGCTCAACTGGAATTCCATCACCTCCACTAGCTTTGTTCGTAGTGATGCTTTCTAAGGCACACTTGACTTCACATTCCAAGATGTCTGGCTCTAGATTAGTGATCACATCATCATGATTATCTGGGTCATGAAGATCTTTTTTGTACAGTTCTTCCGTGTATTCTTGCCACCTCTTCTTAATATCTTCTGCTTCTGTTAAGTCCATACCATTTCTGTCCTTTATCGAGCCCATCTTTGCATGAAATGTTCCCTTGGTATCTCTAATTTTCTTGAAGAGATCTCTAGTCTTTCCCATTCTGTTGTTTCCCTCTATTTCTTTGCATTGATCATCTCTTCTTGCTATTGTTTGGAACTCTGCATTCAGATGCTTTTATCTTTCCTTTTCTCCTTTGCTTTCGCCTGTCTTCTTTTCACAGCTATTTGTAAGGCCCCCCCCCCCCGGACAGCCATTTTGCTTTTTTGCACTTCTTTTCCATGGGGATGGTCTTGATCCCTGTCTCCTGTACAATGTCACGAACCTCATTCCATAGTTCATCAGGCACTCTATCTATCAGATCTAGGCCCTTAAATCTATTTCTCACTTCCACTGTATAATCATAAGGGATTTGATTTAGGTCATACCTGAATGGTCTAGTGGTTTTCCCTACTTTCTTCAATTTAAGTCTGAATTTGGCAATAAGGAGTTCATGATCTGAGCCACAGTCAGCTCCCAGTCTTGTTTTTGTTGACTGTATAGAGCTTGTCCATCTTTGGCTGCAAAGAATATAATCAATCTGATTTCGGTGTTGACCATCTGGTGATGTCCATGTGTAGAGTCTTCTCTTGTGTTGTTGGAAGAGGGTGTTTGCTATGACCAGTGCATTTTCTTGGCAAAACTCTATTAGTCTTTGTCCTGCTTCATTCCGCATTCCAAGGCCAAATTTGCCTGTTACTCCAGGTGTTTCTTGACTTCCTACTTTTGCATTCCAGTCCCCTATAATGAAAAGGACATCTTTTTTGGGTGTTAGTTCTAAAAGATCTTGTAGGTCTTCATAAAACCGTTCAACTTCAGTTTCTTCAGCCTTACTGGTTGGGGCATAGACTTGGATAACTGTGATATTGAATGGTTTGCTTTGGAGACAAACAGAGATCATTCTGTCATTTTTGAGATTGCATCCAAGTACTGCATTTTGGACTCTTTTGTTGACCATGATGGCTACTCCATTTCTTCTGAGGGATTCCTGCCTGCAGTCTTAGATGTAACGGTCATCTGAGTTAAATTCACCCATTCCAGTCCATTTTAGTTCACTGATTCCTAGAATGTCGACGTTCACCCTTGCCATCTCTTGTTTGACCACTTCCAATTTGCCTTGATTTATGGACCTGACATTCCAGGTTCCTATGCAATATCGCTCTTTACAGGATCGGATCTTGCTTCTATCACCAGTCACATCCACAAATGGGTATTGTTTTTGCTTTGGCTCCATCCCTTCATTCTTTCTGGAGTTATTTCTCCACTGATCTCCAGTAGCATATTGGGCACCTAATGACCTGGGAAGTTCCTCTTTTGGTATCCTATCATTTTGCTTTTTCGTACTGTTCATGGGGTTCTCAAGGCAAGAATACTGAAGTGGCTTGCCGTTCCCTTCTCCAGTGGACCACATTCTGTCAGGCCTCTCCACCATGACCCGCCTGTCTTGGGTTGCCACGCAGGCATGGCTTGGTTTCATTGAGTTAGACAAGGCTGTGGTCCTAGTGTGATTAGATTGTCTAGTTTTCTGTGAGGATGGTTTCAGGGTTTTAGTCCAGATGAAAATCTAACTAGAAGACAAGAAGGAAAATTTTGCCTTAATAACAATAAGTATCCTACTGTGTGTCTGTTTGAAGTTGTGTGGACTTGTGTATATAAGAGTAAAATATCACGGTGGGGGTCAAGGAAAGGAAAATTCCTGGAAGAGGCAACATGGGGCCTGAGTCTTGGAGTGTGAGTCGAGTCAGAGGTAGATAAAGTCAGACATTAGTTAAAGTGGAGGACATGGACTTTATTTTGTCACCAGTGATAAGAGGGCAAAGAACTTCCTGTTTGCAGTGTTGACTGGGCATTTTATAGGGAGGATGAGGTAATAGGGAGGGGAGTGAACAAGGGCTCAACTAGCCCTGGGGACATAAAAAATTATAAAAAGCCAGTAAGAGATCTGGTCAGTAAAATGTGATCAGGCCAGCTATGTCTGCTGCCAGACAACCATTAGAGTTAGGAGTCTATCCTCCTACAGAGACTGAGAGACACAGATCCTTTACTTCCTGACAATTACATTTCAAAGGAATAGCTTTCATGTCCTGAAGAAAGACTCTTGAGTTGTGGGATATATATGGCTTTCCAGGTGGCACTAGTGGTTAAAGAATCCACCTGCCAAGAAGGAGACATGAGAGATGAAGGTTTGATCCCTAGGTCAGTAAGACCCCTTGGAGGAGGAAATGGCAATCACTCCAATATTCCTGGCTGGAAAATTCCATAGACAGAGGAGCATGGTGGGCCACAGTCCATGGGGTTGCAAAGAGTCTGACACGACTGAGCAACTGAGCACATATGCACATGCGCATGTGTATGCATACACACACACACACACACACATAAAATCTCAAAAGGACAGAGGAAGAATTTGCCGTTGTCAGCTTTTTACAATAAGTTCTTTAAGAAAGAGGTTAGAGGCCTATTGTCAGGTGTTGGCCACGGCAAGTAGTAAATCCTTTTCACAGCCTTGAGCTTTTGCAGACAGAATCTCGAAAGGGAGCTGGGTTGTCCCAGGAATGTGCCCTCAGGCTCCCAGCATTTGTGCTAGAGTTGATCAAGTCTCTTAGTGTGGGGATTTGGATGGGGTTCTGTGCCAAAGGTCTTTTGTAGTTTTCAGTGGGTGCCACTGGCAGGAGGGGAAGGGGCAGTCTAAACACAAGAAGGGAACATAAAGGCATGGAGAAGGAAGAAGGCATGCTCTGTTTGGGAATGGTGCAGTTTACTGGTTGGTATGTTGGATGAGGCTAGGAGTAGATAAGCATGGAAAGATAACCCAGAAAACTTGTCAACTAATGGTTTTAATAAAATTTAGACCCTCAAAAAACAAACAAACAAATGAACATATAGATAACCTAGGATCTTCAGGGTCATGCCAAGGAATTTGGATTGTACCTTGAGGGCAATGGAAGGACCATAAAGATTGGGATCAGAGGAGCAGGGTGGTCCTATTTGTACTTTGGAAATAGGCTGTCCCCAGTGGAGGATGGTTTAGAGATGGTGGTGAGGGGTTAAAAAAGACAGACAGGGAGGGAAGTGTTAACTGGTGATTTCCTAATGGAATAAAAGCCTGGAATGAAAGCAGGGAAGGCAAAGTGAAGGAGATCAAATTGTCAAAAGGGAAGGCCCAGTATAAGAAAGTCACAGGATGAGGAAATAAGATGGGAGAATTTGGGACAAAATTGAGGTCTGAACCCTGAGTGACCCTAAGGACATGGCAGATTTTGGTGACATGGCCATCCTGTGTTTGTTTCTTCATTTTTCCTGTTTACCTGGCCCATTTCCTTCATAAAAGAGTTGGGAGGGAGGAAGCTCTCAGACTTGAATTTAGGAATCTTGTCTGTAATACTTCATGCAGAATTCTTTACATTGTTAGTTTTACAACATCATAGGGACGTAATGAGTATTTTATTTACTTCCTGACTGTAACAGCCAAGGTAGAAAGAAATAAAATGCCCTGCTTTGAACATGAATCTGGGGTGAAATTGAAAGAGGAGCAACTTAATTCCACTAGATAATTATTTAGGTTCGATAATGTGCCAGCCTGTGCTACTCTGTTGTTGGCTATTGTTGAGCTGCTCAGCAGAGTCCGACTCTTCCCTAGAACCCATGGACTCTAGCCCTCCAGGCTCCTTTGCCCATAGTATTTCCCAGGCAAGACTACTGGAGTGAATTTCCATTTCCTTCTCCAGGTGATCTTCCCAACCCAGGGACTGAACCCGTGTTTCCTATATCTCCTGCAATGCAGGCAGATTCTTTAATGCTGAGCCACCAGGAACCCCCAAAAGATATTTTGGTGGCAACTAAATTAACAAGATCATTTCCTTCCCAGAAAAAGAAGTCATGAAAATTGTTTGGGTATGGAGGTATTTACACAACTGAGGAATGGTGGTATGCTAATTTTCACTGGAATGGGAATTTAGAAGAAGGACTTTGTCACTTTCAATAAGGAAAGCAGTAAAGGCTTCATGGAAGAAAAGTCTTTATGGAAGATGCCAGGGGTAGAGAAGTGTGGGAAGAGAGAGGGGAAGTGTCCTGTAAGTGCGTGGCCCACACTGTGAGCTTTGCTCCCCATTTTCCATTCATTGACATCCACATTTTCTAAAGTTACTTCTAGTATTTTATGTAAGAAGTGCTGAAACGTGCTTTGCCCTCTTCTAAGGCAGCCTTAAGGTCATTAACGGTGTACTGAGCACTTGACTCTGAACCAGAATAGAAAGAGAGTTATCAGAAAGCATTTCTTCTAGAATTCCCTGGAGATTCAGTGGTTAGGACTCTGTGCATTCATGGCTGAGTGCCTGGATTCGATCCCTGGTCAGGGAAATAAGATCCCATAAGCTGTGTGGCATGGTCAAAAAAAAAAAAAAAAAAGGAAAAAAACCTAAAAAAAGAAAACTATTATACCATGAAACATATGATAGATATGTAACACATAGTATAATGTATAATGGTAAAATGAATCCCTATGACTTCAATCCAACTAAAAAAGTCTAATACTATAATAGTAGCCCTGAAGATCCCCTGTGTTATGTTTTTTACCAGTCACATTTCCCTCTTTTTATTCTAATTCCACAGCATAATGTTTTTCTTGTTTTAAAATTTTGTATTGTTAGGTAGTTAGAATAGGAAAAAGGAGTCCAGAATGGTCGTGGCTAAAAGATAAGGAAGGGAAAAGCCCACAAAAATAGAACAAAGGAAGATCCAAGGACCAGAGTGAGGACCTCAGGTAGAACAAACAGCATTCCTGGCTAGCCCAATAAACAGAGGGCAGGCCCGGGGGAGGAGCAAAGAAAAGAAAAAACATGCAAAAAGAGGAGCCAAACAGAGGGCAGGCCCAGGGGGAGGAGCAAAGAAAAGAAAAAACATGTAAAAAGAGGAGCCAAAGGGCTGGGCGCTCTCTCTCTCTCTCTTCTCTTCCAGTCTTTTGGGTCGTCATGCCGTCACGCATCAAGGATGTATTTTCCTTTATTTTCTAAATAAAACTGAGCTGTAACATAGAGCTGTGACACTGGTCTGTCCGAGGGCTGTAACGCTGGTCTGTCGCTTCAAATTTTTGTTGTGATGAGACAGAACTGAGGAAATTACACACTCCCCTAACACAATGTTAATTATTATTTTATATCAGATCAGTAAAAATCTAAAAGGCTGTTGATGACAAGTATAAGAGATGACATGGCAAAATGGGTATTTATTTACAGTATTTCGGGAGTATAAATTTCTAAAATCACTTTGGAAAATAATGTAGCATTATCTAATAAAGATAAAAATGTGGAAATCCCATGACTGACAAGCCTGCTCTTGCCCATGTAACCCAAAGATATTTACAAAGACATATAGAACAGTACTGTTTGTAATGACAGAAAGCTGAAGATAACAAATATCCATCCAAGGAGAATTGTTAAATAAAAGTAATATATTTCTACAACAGAAAAATCTATAACAGTAAAAATCAACTATTGTTGAATAAATCAGTATAGTCAATTCTCAGAAATAAAGTTAGAGAAAAAAAAAACAAACAAAAAGACACAAAAAGCACAAAGCATAAAAGAACAGATATAGCTATATCACATCAATTATACCGTCGAGGAGTGTGTAATTTCCTCAGTTCTGTCTCATCACAGTGAAAATTTGAAGCGACGGACCTGCATTATAGCCCTCCTATGGGTCAGCACTACCCCTCCCAGACAGACAGACCAGTGTCACAGCTCTTGGACAGATCAGTGTTACAGCTCCATGTTACAGCTCAGTTGTATTTAGAAAATAAAGGAAAATATGTCCTTGAGGCATGAGGGCATGACGACCCAAAAGATGCAAAGAGAAGAGAGAGAGAGAGCAAGAGAGACCCTGGCCCTTTGGCTTCTCTTTATATATATCTCCTCCCCCTGGGCCTGCCCTGTGTAAATTGGGTTAGCCAGGAGTATTTTGTTCTGAGTACTGAGGTCCTCATTCCGGTCCTCGGATCTTCCTTTGTTCTATTTTCATGCGCTTTCCCCTTATCTTTTAGCCACCGCCTTTCTGGACTCAGTTTTCCTATTCTAACTACCTAACAATTGGTTTTCAAGGTGGCTCAGTGGTAAAGAACTGCCTGCCAATGCAGGAGATATGGGTTTGATCCCTGGGTTAGCAAGATACCCTGGAGGAGGAAATGGCAACTCACTCCAGTTTTCTTGCCTGGAAAATCGCATGGACAGAGCGGCTTGGCAGGTTACAGTCCATGGGGTCTCAAAGAGTTGGACAGGACTTAGTGCCTAAGCAACAGCAAATGACTAACATAAATGTGCTTTCATGTGTCAATTGGCTATTTATATTTCCTTTTCTGTGAAATGCCTATTATTGTGCCCATTTTTCTATTGAATTGTCTTAAGAATTCTTTGCATATTCTGGATAGTAGTCCTTTATTATTTTCATGTGTAGCAAATAGCTTTCCCAGCTTGAAGTAATTATGTGTCTTCTGAATATATTTCTTAATTTTAACGGGGTTTAAATGATTAATTCTTTTATTTACTGCTTTAATGTCTTTTGTTTAATAAATCTTTTTGTAATGCAAAGATTTTTTAGTAGGCCTTAACATTTTATCTGCATGAGGTAGGCATTGGATGTTATTTTTTTCCACACGAAAAACCAATTATCTTAATATCTACCCTTGTCACAGTGATCTGCCATATTATTCATGTCATAGATTCAGTTACCATAAATGGGTGGTTTTGTTTTAGGATTTTCAACTGTGGTCCATTTAAGTTATATATGTCTTTTTCTTATACAAATAATACATTGCTTTATTTAGCTACCGTCGCTTAGAAAATTTTATCTGCTAAAGAAAATTATCTTTCCTTGTTCTTTAAAAATTTCTTGGGTATTTGGCATTTGGTTTTCTGAGTATATTTTAGAAGCAGCTTGCCAAAGTCCATAAAAATTCTGCTGGGACTTGGATTAGCATTCCATTAAATCTGTGAATCAATTTACATTTTTATGATATTATTTTCCTATCTTTGAAGATGGTATATCTTTCTCCTTATTTAGATCTACTTTAATGTCTTTCAGTAAAGTTTTATGATTTTCTTCATTTAGGTATTTTATATTAAAAAAAGATATTCTAGGGTACTTTACATTTTTTTGGTCACTATGATATATGATTTATTCAAAAATGCATGTGCATGCTCAGTCACATCAGTCGTTTCCAGCTCTTTGCAACTCCATGATTGTAAGCTGCCAGGCTCCTCTGTCCATGGGATTCTCCAGGCAAGAATACTGGAGTGGGTTGCCATGCCCTCCTCCAGGGGATCTTCCCAATCCAGAGATGGAACCTGGGTCTCCTGCCTTGCAGGTACTTTACTGCTGACCCACTGGGAAAAGTACATTATCAAAAATACATTATCTGACTTCTTGTGGCTATTGCACTGAAATAAAATGCAGTTTGGGTATATTAATGTTATATCTAGCAAAGTGTTATGTGTACATCATACTGATTTGACAACCAAATATATTAAGAAATGATCACCACAATAAATCTAGTAAACATCTGTACCATACAAAATTATTAGTTACATGGACTATATTCTTTATGTTGTACCTTACATTACTGTGACTTGTTTATTTTATAATTGGAAGTCTGTACCTTTTAATCCCCTTCATCTATTTCACCTACCACCCACCAGTTTGCTCTAAGTCTGTTTAATGTTAATTATTTGTATATTATTTTGGATTTTTGTATATAGTTTTCTGTAGTTATATCATCTATGAGTAATGACACTTTGGTTTCTTACAGGCTATTTTTTATAATTCTTATTTTTATTATAACTGTACTGGTTAGAATTTTCAGTATAAAGTTGAGAAGATGTGTTGATAGTGAGCATACTTTTTTATAATTTAAAATAGCTACTTCTAATTTTTCAATATTTGTGGTGATTTTTTGATAGATAGGCTTTACTTAAGGAAGCTTCTGTTTATTTCTAGTTTGCTGAGGGATTGTTCTTTATTATGAATACTTTATTGTATTATGTTCTTTTCCTGCATCTATTGAGATACTGTGATCAAAACACTTTTCTGTTTTGTTCTGTGAAAGTGATGAATTACTTTAATGCATTTCTAATGTTCAAGTACTCCTATATTATTGGGATATACTTAGGTTATTTGAGATAGAACTATATGATTGCCATTCTCTTTGTTCAACATTCCTTATGTGTCACTGATATTCCTTCCTGGTTTATCTTGTTTATGAAATAAGTCTTTTGGAATTTTTTTGTTATATTCTGTGTGTGTGTTAGTAGCTCAGTCATGTCCAACTCTTTGTGACTCCATGCATTTTAGCCCACCAGGCTCTTTTGTCCATGGAATTCTTCAAGCAAGAATACTGGAGTGGGCAGCCATTCCTTTCTCCAGAGGCTCTTCCTGACCCAGGGACTGAACTCAGGTCTCCTGCATTGCAGGCAGACTCTTCACCTTCTGATCCACCAGGGAAGCCCTGAACATTCTATTTTCTTAGGCTCCAAAATCACTGGAGAGTGACTGCAGCCATGATATTAAAAGATGCTTGCTCCTTGGAAGGAAAGCTCTGATAAACCTAGGCAGTGTATTAAAAAGCACAGACATCATTTTGCCAACAAAGGTCCATGTAGTCAAAGCTATGGTTTTTCTAGTAGTCATGTACGAATATGAGAGTTGGACCATAAAGAAGGCTGAGTGCCGAAGAACTGATGCTTTCAAATTGTGGTGCTGGAGAAGAGTCCTGAGAGACCCTTGGATTGCAAGGAGCTCAAAGCAGTCAATCCTAAAGGAGATCAACCCTGAATATTCATTGGAAGGACTGTTGCTGAAGTACTAATACTTTGGCCAGCTGATGTGAAGAACTGATTCATTGGAAAAGACCCTGATGCTGGGAAAGATTGGAGGCAAAAGGAGAAGGAGGTACTAGAGGATAAGATGGTTAGATAGCACCACCAACTCAATGGACATGAATTTGAGCAAATACTGGGAGATATTGGAGGACAGAAGGGTCTGGCAGGCTGTAGTCCATGGTGTCATAAAAAGAAAGGACTTAACAACTGAACAAAAACAGCAACAGTCATCAAGACTTTCAGCTTTTGTTTATTTTTAAATTTTCTTTGTTTTTCCTAGAAATGGAAATTACAGATAGACCTTTTTTTTCTACTCCCTTCACATTATTAAAGTTGTCAGTATGATAGCATAGGACTGAGGGTCATGTCAGGACACAAGATTCAGCTTTGTAATTAAATTACATTGTGACCTTAGATAAATTCTTTCCTATCTCTGGAACCTAGTATTTCCTTGAAAAATCAGAAAACATGCTCTCTAAGAGCCCTCCTAGCTCCCACACAATGAATAGGGACAAATAATATTTGTGCAGTGTTAAATTACAAAGCAGAAGGGGGCTGAGGAACATAAAGCGAGCAATTTGAGAAAAATAGGGAAAGAAAAGCCAATGTTACATGTGATGTGTGCTTCTTTGTTTAGAACTTTCTGGCCAGAAGTTATGAACTCCCTCTGCCCCAGTGCTATATCCATCATTTGTTAATTCAGAAACACACCTTGTGTCCAGCATCTCTGAAAATGGTGGCCTCTTTTGGACTCTCAGTTCTTTCAGCATTAGTAAGCTGAAACATGAGGCTGCAGAGATAAAAACCAAAAGCCTAATTGGGAAGGAGAAGGGATACCGTTTTCTGAATTTCATAGGAGTTTCACGTACCCTGTAGTTCTACTCACTCTTAAGTTCTAGACTGGTCTAGGGATCAGGGTACTGGGTTAATTTGAAGATTTGTTTAAAAAACTAAAATCAAGTGTTCAATGAATGGTGATCTTGGGTTGTTGCCTTTATTTCTCACATTCTTAGCATTTTCACATAGAAAATGAGGGTAGAATCATTGCGGAACACAGACTATTAAAAATGATATGATGAACTGTGAAAAGTTTTGAAAATGTTGAGTCATACTCTCCCAAGTGTCTGATTCTTTCTGTCTTCTGACCATAGTTATCTGCACCTGAACCCATCAGCTTTAGCTTTACTAGACTATAGACTTCTTCAAAGCAGCAACTGTGACTGATTTATATCTCTGTCCCTCCAGGAGCCTAAAGCAAAGCAGATTCTCAATGTTGGAAAAGTATGCACAGAACAGATAGGATAAAAGTGTGAAAAGTCAGCCAGCCATTAGTGATGTGAGTGGAGAACTCCCCATCCGCCCCACCACTACCCGCCTCCCCTACCACACACACAGCTCAGGAACTGATTTGCTTGGATCCAACTTAAAAAGGGGAAAGTTCTTTACTTGAAAGTGTAAGATAAAGTGGTCAACTAATTCTAGAACATATCTAACCTTAAGATGTTCTGTGCTAACAGTGGAAAAGAGTGGGTGCTTTCATATTCTTATTGGCATATTTCTGAGAGACGTTCCCTTTCTCAGAAGACCATATGGAAAGCAAATGATGTAAAAAATGAATCACAGTAAAAGAGGTTAGGAGAAAAGAGACAGGGATTATCCAGCTCAAAAAGAATTCCACACATAAGCAAGTAAATGTAATAACTTTATTGGATTTCTAAATATAATAACATAGTTGCAATTTTTTAACAGAAAAAAGGAATATGATTTTCATATTTATTCTTATAGAGCATTGGAAAAACAATTGATAGAAAAAAACTGATAGAGGGTAAATAGAAACATGATTTAATAGAGGTGGTAATATATAAATACAAAAGAAAATAACCCAAATCACTTGCTTATAACAGATTTTATTCTCTTACTTTTATAAGGAACCACGAGGGCTATGTTGGATTTGTCAGTGATGGTTCATGATGTAGAGGAGAGATGTAATTTGCTAAGAATAAAAAAGATAAATCTGCATTTTGGGAATACCATGGCTCTGTCAGTATCATATATGTGAAAAAAGGCACATTCTCTACATGTTTTTTGTCACTTTCCCTAAGTCAGAGAATGCTATTCAGATTTGTAGCGATCATGGTGGGGCTATGATTGTAGTTAGTAGGAAGTTCTTGTTCTTTGACACATTTAGCATAGAGAAAACCTGGCTTAACCCCTCTTTCCCATGATCTATCTTTTTGTAAATACCACTCAACATTTACATAAAACTCTCTCATAGTCATGATCAGATTGAAACCTGGAGCAAAACCATGCTATATCTTTCCCAGTCTATCTTGTTTCCAAGGAGGAAAAACTCTGTGGTATTCCATTGCCCCTTCTGATATCATGGAGATTTCTGAACTCTTATCTAGCACATTTTTCTCTAAAAAAATAGAAAATGACTAGTGTCAAAATCGAATAAAGTAAAAACCTAACAAGAACATGAACAGGAAGAGTAGACAGTTTTAGAGAAGAGTATCACTTTCTTTAAGGAGACAAGTCATCTCATAAAATGACGACAGCTAACGAAAGGTGGTCCACTCTCTAGTAATGATAAAACCATGATCCATTCTGCCCTCCTCCCTAGTTTAAGCAGTGGAGCCCCTTAGATGGAAAGCAGAATGGTGACTGATGTCGATGACATGGGAAGCATCTTCCATTGCTTGTCTCCCTTAACTTCCTGTTGGTGAAATTGGGTGGGATAGGAGACAACTTTGTGACCAAGAGGATGGCAAGAGCTTCCTTAGGGAGAGGCTCACTGGAGGCACCTTGCTTTTCCAAAGCAGAGACAGAATCAGGCAAACATGGAGCTAACTGACTTCTAAGGGAAGAGAGCGACTTGGCAAGTGTAATCTGCCAGCTGGTTGAGTCAGACGACACATTGAGAAAGATCTTTTTTGGAAGCACGTCCTCCCTTCAACCCTTTTCCTAAAATCATACATAGTCTACTTTGCCCCATTGGTCTGGACCCTCTCTTGTTGCCACAGCTGGGTAAGAATCCAACTTTGTAGGCTGAGCTGCTGCTCCATTGACAATATCTACAGTTGTTATATCAGTGACAGAACCATGGAAACGAAAGCCAATAAATACCATGTGCTACTATTTTTAGGAGTCAAAGTAAAGATGCTCCAAGGATCTGGCAAGGGCATTTGGCCCCCTGAGCCTTCAACTGTCAGAGCCAAGACTTTTCTTTAGTTTTCACTGATGTGAGCCTGAGAGATAAAAGGAGAAGCAATGTGCTGACATTCTAAGCTCACCAATGCTTAGTTTATAAAACACACATATGACACATATCCTAATAGAGGCCCTGGCTCACTGATTCTCTTAAACAACCTTTTTTTCCTGACTAAATGGTCCAGTTCCATGAAGCATAATCTATTCCCTTGAAGCAGAGTACAGGAAACCTCAGCAATATGCCACCATCCAGTAGGATAAAAATATAAAGTGGCCGTATCAGCAAGGAATGCTCAGGAAATGTGCTTGCAGCCTGTTTCACGGTGCCACTCGGGAGGGGATATTGGAAATGAGTGACTTTCTTCCATTTGGCAAGGTTTCCTTATCTTAGCACCTACTCCTTTCAATGGTGTGTTTTTGAAGGCTGCACGGTATGACTCTGGGTACCGTGTGTACATACATATGTAGGAAGAACGTCTATGTTTCTCAGAATAGGCACTTTTTGAAGGCAGTAAATCTAAAAGTAAAGTTAATAGAGCCTATATTTAGTGCTCATCTTCTCACTTTGCTGATGTGTATGCTGAACAGAAGATCACAGATTTGAGTCAGTCTCGCAAAGAGGCCGGAGTCGGCAAATGGCTATATTCAGAGCTGGGGAAGTCTTGCCAACTTAACTGTAGCTGTTAAAAGGCAGATTTGGAGAAGGTGCAATCGTTTTTCTCAAAGGTGACAGCACAGAGGGAGAAAAGCCTGTGACAAAGCCATGAAATAAAAGCTGGTGTGTGCAGCTCAGAGAAAATTACTATCCTCCCGCTTTGCATCTTCATGTCATGTCGACTTCATGGCACAGGTTTGCTACCAGAAAGTTCTTTCTTTTCCTTTCCTTTTTTGGGGGGTGCCTCTCATAACTGCACATGCTCCCAGTAGAGAAGGAGGCAGCCCCAAGGCTATTTAATGGATGATAAAGGTGAAGTTTAAAAGACAAAATAAAAAGCAAAGTCATTAATTGCATAGATAACGCAGTAAAAGTTCAAAAAATCCTGCTGTGAAAGTTTTACCTTTCACTTAAGGCACATTAAATCGCAAAATTCCATTTGTGTTAAATAATCAGACAATCAATGCCATCTCTAATTCTATTTGCTTTTTCATACATTTCTTGAAAATTAATGAGGACAAATTCAGAGTTTTGGGGGGGTGGTATTCTGACTGTTTAAAAAGAATTAATTCTTGGGTAATTTGTTCATCAGCTTTCCCAAGAGAATAAAAGGGTACCAAAAAGAAGAAAGTTATTTAAAAAGATTTTTCAATGACTTCATTATAAACTACTCATCTTTCAACCCTTGGTTCAGACATTTCAGTTAAGTAAGAAGGCTGGCATGGTTTACCCCAGTTTCAAGTTGCTATCTAGTGAGGCAGGTCCGAGGCACTTAACACTGTTTGGCAATTTCATCCTGATATGGTATTGTAATGGCATTCATCTAAAAACTAAGCAGAAGGCACAGAGGGTTAGTGAAATGCAAACACTGCCAAATATCAACTCACCTTTTACTGTGACAAAGTTAAAACATGAGGCCGTTCCCATTGTTTGCATTTAAATGATAAAATCCCGTTTGCTCTCAAAGTCTGAATTTGAAGGAATGAAACATGTTGGCAGATACATCATAACCTGGCCATGCTATTCTACTTCTGGTTTATAATTACTAAGGGATCATCAACTGTCACGCAAAGAGAAAGCGAGATGAAAAGGAACTGGAGTTTTTCCCTTTGTATTTGTCTCCTGAGAAAGAAGAAAAGGAAGGAATGTATCCAAGAAAAGCTAGCTCTCCCTCTTTTGCACTTTCGAAACTAGTTCAGAAATGGAGTGAAATGATTCGGCGAGGGAAGACATTTAGGCTTAATATTTACTCCCTCATGATGGAGGAAAAGGAGTTAAAAAAGCAAGTCTTATTCTTACACAATGGTAGGAAGGAAAGCAGGCACTGGAGAACGTGGCAACACAATGTATCAATAACAATCACCCAAGAATTGTTCTTATCTGGACTCCCAGCAGAGAAATACATAGAGACTCCAGCTGCAGAGATAAATACCTTAGTTTCCACCCCCACCTCAAATTGCTTTGGCATACTCTAAAAGATAAATGGATCCGTACAAAATTTAAATAGCTTTTTCTTTTCTTTTTTGGCAGTCACAAAATTGGGTCAGGTCTAGGAATTATTAGTTTCTTGGCCTGAAAAATCCAAGTGTTTTAAAATAAGATTTCCTTTTTGAAGCATCAGCTTTCTTGGAAGATGTGTGTGTGTGTATGAGATAGTGTGTGTGAGTGTGTGAACATGTGTGCATGCAGGTGCACGGGTGAGTGTTCTGAAGACAACACAATTGTATTCTTCCTAGTTATGAGGGGTAACGTTGTGTACAATGGAGGAAGAAAAAAATGCATTCATAATTTCCTTTACGTTATGTAAAGATAAATCAGAGTTTATGGCTGTCTTTATTTTTTTTTTTAAAGAGCTGCATTTTCATATTCAAAGCCTCACCGTCCTTTTATTCCTTGTCTAAGACATCACAGGTTCCACACAAGTGAGTCTCAGCTCAGGCATACCTACCTAGAAAATTCTGAAGAGTTCTCAAAGTGCTGCCTCTGCTAATCCACTCCTGTGTGTGGGGGGGGTGGGGGGGCGGTGGCGGGGGGGGGTACATCATTGATTTTACAAGAATCATTTTCCACTCCATCAATCATAACATTAATCAAACCTCACTGGAAAATGAGGCTCCTTCCTGGTGTCTGAATGTCATCTCAGCCAAAGCCACTCAACTGCTGCCCCCTCTGGCACTGCCTGTATTTCCCAGGTGTGCAGATTGGAAAGGGGTGAGAAGCCACTTGTTATTTAACTTGGCCTTCATTAATCCCAGGGAATTTAGCAGAAGGATAATGAGACCAATTTGATGGATGGAATCCTCCCGGGAAAGAAGATGCCTAGAAAGCATATTAGGTAAGCTCATTTTAAGGTTTCCTGCAGTAGATTTAGCTCAGATGAAGAAAGAATATTTTTCAGTTAACAGATTTTAACTTCAAGTCAAACAACTACAATGAGAAATGAGAGGAACTGAAAACCCAAGAGGGCACATCAAAAGGCACTGCTTCCAGATGGATGCTGCTCAAGAGGAGGCATACCTTGTTGTTGAACTGCCACATTTCATGTTCTAGAACATACAAGCTGGCTTCCAAGTAAGCATTCTGGAAACAACAGTACCAAACTCCCCATGATAAGCCCACAGGAAACACAAAATGACAACAGGAGGGGAAGCCCAGGCTCTCAAACAGCAAAAGGCAAGTGCCAGAATCACGATCCATCCCATAGCGTTTTTTCACGGACATTTCAAGGTCAAGGTCGCTTGGTTGGCTCGGAAATGCCTGATGCTGTGACATACACTTGGTGGGGCCCTGATAAATGGGAGCTGAGAGAGAGGACAACATGCATTGTTTACCTGCAGGAGTTCCTGCTTCTGTGGGGCATAAATCGTAGCCCACATAAGAGAAAAATGTCTTAAGGATCAAGTCACTTCTGTGTGTCGCCACTGAATTCTAAATGTGTGGCCTCCGTTGATATTCAGAACCTCACAGTTCCAGAGAGTTTTTCAGTTAATGTAAAGTAAACCAGAGTCTCTGGGGAAATGTGCTGCAGTGTACTTCAGTGCCAGTGTTTGCTCTTCGCGGTGCCCTTCCTCACTGGCTCCGTCACACTGCCAATCAGACAGACTGCCTAGCAGTTTCCCACAAGACAGAAAATGCATGCACGCTTTGAATGGTCTCAAACCCCACAACACCCATATGCCTCTGCCACCTGATAGCTGGGTGATCTATGTGAATTTCTTGGATGCCTTCAAACAGGGGCCCCAGGGGTCTGTAAGAAGCATCCAGCATGCTCTGAGGTATTTGGTGCCCTGAAAGCAGCCACTGGAGAGAACACTGGACTTTCCAGACCTGGGTACGTCCCCAGGTCTGCCACTTACCAGCTCTTATTGCTTTTGGCAAGTCACTTAACGATTCTGAGACTTGGCTTTCTCTTTCAGGATAGGGCTATTAATAACCTTCCTCCCAGAGCTGTTTCATGTGCGAAAGCAGTTTGTAAACTATCTTAGGAATTATTATTTTAGAGCTTGGAAAGCCCCCTGCCCAGGAGACTGATGACAGGTTCTGCCAATAGGGCTCTTGGATTCAAGGCTGGGGTGGAAGAAGCTGCAAGCCTTATCCTCCCAGAGACCACTAATACATGGCAAGTGCCTGGTATAGTGTTCTTCTGGCTGTCTTTCTACTTCCCATCTATCTTCGGTTACAAATGCCTTTGGAACAAGCATACTGTATGGATTTAGCCAGCATCTTCTAAATAAATTTTGAAGTTTTGAATTTAGGATTTTGAGACATGTGGTAAAAACTGTAATTAACGCCATGTTTCAACTGTACTGAACTTGTGTATAAATTTTGATATAAAACTGCAACATAATGTAACCTACTTCCTTTCACACAGAACAACTGGCTAGAGGTAATGCTTTTCAACAGAACCAGCATCTTCTGCTTTTGACATTTTCCTTGTTAGAAGTGGAAATCACACGCTGACATTTCCCAGCATTTTAAGGTCATTATCAACAGCCTGGATAATGGGAGAGTGTTTCATGGATTAGTTAGTGGGGGAAGGCATGAAGCTGTGTAACAACTGTCAGGATCGTTTGTCTTCTGAATAAGTAATAAGAACTGCAACTCAAAATTCATACTCTTAAACCTGACCCTCAGAAAAACCTTCAGACTATTTTTAAGGATATTTAAAGCTTTTTTAATAATCTTCAGCTAAAAACGAAACAAAACAAAACAAAAAAAGACTCCTAAAAAAAACAGTTTATTTAAAAAAAAAAAGTGTTGCCAAAAGCACAATAGGTTAGGAAGGAAAACAAGAAAGAAGCAATGTTTTATTACTTACTGAGATTAATTTTGTGTGGCACCAAGGAGCACCTAAGCCCCAAAGTCTGGTTCTGGGAGCTTGGAACAAAGTATAATGGAGGGAATGGAAGAGCTTAAGAAATGAGAGCTCCCTGATGCAGGTGATGCTCAGGCAGAGCCTGGATTTTCACTCATCAGTACATACACGAGGGAATTTTAACACCAAGTGGAATAGACAAATGTGGAGTCCTTTACAATCATGGACCTACGAGCAACAGGAAAATAAGGTGCTCTGCTTGTCATACTGTAGAGGCTCAAAAGATAGGGGTGCTTAGTGCAAGAGTAGATTACATAGCTAAGAACCAATGAAAATGTGCATTTTGTACATTACCAAAAAAGATTCCTATTCATACTGTCTGTGCTGGATTATATTTTGACAACTTTTCCTATCTTAAAATCACACAGAGATGAAAAAGCAAACTGAATCAATCTTGCTCTATGTCTTTTCCTTCTCACTGACCCTGAATATCTGTAAACCTTTTCTTCTGTGAAGGACATTCTAGAATGTGTTATACTTAAAGTAGAGGATCTTCTCTGAACATAACCTATGCTTTCCTTTTGTTTCTGATGCTTTACACACTCTTCTCTAAACTTCTAAATCAAGCCAATGAATCAAGATTTCTTAAGTTCACTCTTCCATGAAGATTTAACTGATGTCACTGGGAAGAATTACTTTTCCTGAAGCTTCCTATGGAGTGCAGACTGAACCTATCTGATTATATTCAATCAAAGTTACTTAGGGGCTGATTCTCTTAAAGCGATTATTAAATGGAGGGTATGAGCAAGAGATGAATTTGTTAGAAAGACAAAAGTATAGAGGAAACATGGACTCTTCAGGGTAGTTCTTAAATGATTGAGTGGCGAAGCTGCTCACTTCATCAAGAGTGTAACAACTCTAGGTACTAACATTTGAGCCCAGAAAAATGTGAGCAAATCCCCAAAACCAAACTAGCCAGAAATATTTATGTGGAACCTATAAAGAGTCCAGAACTTTTTTTGCATATTCAGTATAGGAACATGGACAAGAAATGTTTCATTCTTGAGAAGACAAGGACAAAGTGAAGGGTTGAACATGGACCAAGAAGTGGGAAGCTAATGGATGACATATGTAAATAGTGGCTCACTCCCTATGTAATTCTGAAAGAGATGGGAATCCCAGACCACCTGACCTGCCTCTTGAGAAACCTGTATGCAGGTTAGGAAGCAACAGTTAGAACTGGACATGGAACAGACTGGTTCCAAATAGGAAAAGGAGTACGTCAAGCCTGTATATTGTCATCCTGTTTATTTAACTTCTATGCAGAGTACATCATGAGAAATGCTGGGCTGGAGGAAGCACAAGCTGGAATCAAGATTTCTGGGAGAAATAGCAATAACCTCAGATATGCAGATGACACCACCCTTATGGCAGAAAGTGAAGAGGAGCTAAAGAGCCTCATGATGAAAGTGAAAGAGGAGAGTGAAAAAGTTGGCTTAAAGCTCAACATTCAGAAAACGAATATCATGGCATCCGGTCCCATCACTTCATGGCAAATAGATAGGGAAACAGTGGAAACAGTGGCTGACTTTATTTTTCTGGGCTCCAAGATTGCTGCAGATGGTGATTGCAGCCATGAAATTAAAAGATGCTTACTCCTTGGAAGGAAAGTTATGACCAACTTAGACAGCATATTGAAAAGCAGAGACATTACTTTGTCAACAAAGGTCTGTCTAGTCAAGGCTATGGTTTTTCCACTGGTCATGTATGGATGTGAGAGTTGGACTATAAAGAAAGCTGAGTGCCAAAGAATTGATGCTTTTGAACTGTGGTGTTGGAGAAGACTCTTGAGAGTCCCTTGGACTGCAAGGAGATCCAACCAGTCCATCCTAAATGAGGTCAGTCCTGTGTGTTCATTGGAAGGACTGATGTTGAAGCTGAAACTCCAAGACTTTGGCTACCTGATGCGAAGAGCTGACTCATTTGAAAAGACCCTGATGCTGGGGAAGCTTGAGGGCAGGAGGAGAAGGGGACGACAGAGGATGAGATGGTTGGATGGCATCACCGACTCAATGGACATGGGTTTGGGTGGATTCCGGGAGTTGGTGATGGACAGGGAGGCCTGTCATGATACGATTCATGGGGTCCAAAGAGTTGGACATGACTGAGCAACTGAACTGAACTGAACCCTATGTTGATTTGGTAACATCAAAAACAGTGAAGTACGCAGAGTAAGAGGACTGTTTTACACACAAGGGAGATCTAACCTCATCCAGTTTTCACTCTCCTGGGTCTGAGTCCTTGGGGGAAATGTCCACATTGAATATCAGTTTCCTTTCACTGATTCCAATTCCATTTACTTTCAACCCTGAAGAGGGTGTTTTTACTTAGCCTGACCCAAAGAGCTGGCTACATTTCACTTAGTAGACTGAAATAAAATTAGAAAATATTGTTGGGTCTAACTGTTCAAAGGAGAAGCAAACGGATGATTGAACTTGATACTATGCATATAAACGAGGAAAAGTTGAAAGAGTGATATCTGACCTAGAGACAAAGATATAGACCTTAGACTTTCTGTGCATAACTCCAGAGCCCGAATTTTGTTTAACATGAGGAAGAACTTTGGTAGAAAAAAGCTGCCCCAATAATAGAAGGACTGCCATGAATAGTACTACAAACTAGTGAGCTCTGGAAAGATGTGGAATGGTGACTTGTTGGGAAAGTAATAGGAGATTCCGATCCTTAAAAGACCCATGAGCCTATGTTTGTTTAGGAACAGCGCTGAGGCTTGGGGTTGGCTATAGCCCTCTACACTGGTGTAGAAGAGGAGATGACATAGTGAAATCTGTGTCAATCTTGGTAGATCATTCTACTCTTGGGGCTGAAAACTGAATTTAGAAGCTACAGTTTTGTGTAGCACTACAGTTTTGTGTAGTTGTGTGTGTCATTTAATAAGACTTCTGTTTGGGTCTATTAGGTCAATGTCTAGCAAAGGTAGGTGAACGATGTTTCCACTTGCCCATAAGTGAATGAGTTTATTGAAAAAAGTAGCAAGCACACAGTGGGTAAGGATTAATGCAACCATCTTAGAGTATTACAAAAGACTCAGTTACGGGTTTCCCTCTTCTTTCTAGTATATCTAACTTTTGCTTATAGAATGTTACAAACTTGTGTTTAGAATATGGGTTAGAATGAGAGATATTTATTAGGGTAGTTAGAAACTGTTGTAAATTAGGCAACAATAAGAAATAAAGGAAAAAGATTTTAGCAATTTCGCTTTTGTAAATTCATGGCAGAAAAGTCAATGAGTTTAATAAGTTGTGTGTCTTCCACACAACTTTCCACAAAATAAGCCCCATGTATGTTGGATAACAAACATAGTGTCTACAACTTTTTTGCACAGGGGCCAGGAAAGTCAAATAGAGGAAGGAGCAAGGGTCCTCCTTTCTATATTGATAGGAAAATACGCCATTTTATATTTATTTTTCTTTGAACCTAGTAATCTAACATTAGTTTTTTGTGCTTGCAACTAAAAAGGAGAAAAGGTACAAAGCAATCCCAGTATAGCTGTTTAGGCAGGGCATTATAGAAAGCGCATGACTGGATTTGAACAAGAGACCCACAGACCAAGACAACTCCTGTTTACTATGCTCACCAGGTATCTAGATTGGAAAGGATGAGATACTCAGTGTGTGAAAACAGAAACCTCTGACCTTCAGAGATGCTTAGGGTGTAGTGCAGCTCGCTTAAGACTATGCAGGAATAGGCATCGCCATCTGTCACAGGAGAGTGAGCTATGGCCGTCTTGCAAAGGAATGAAGAAACATATGTTACAGAGTCCTGTGTGCTTATGGCCATGCCACAGGGCTGAGAAACAGCTCTCCTTTCAATTCTCTTCTGACAAGGGGAAAATACAGTGTTAGCCATAGTGACTTTTTAACACCTCATAAACTTAGAAATATATTTTATTTGTTTAAAAAGCTACAATTGCCAATCCTTAAAACCTCTGTGAAAATTCTAAGTTACACTCTATAAGAATCCTCATGTCAGTGTTTTAATTGTGACCTTCCCCTTCTCTCAAATTCTTCCTTCCCTCCGCATTCCCCTCTTCCTGGAGACAGGTTAAAAAACAAAACAAACAAGCAGAAAAACCTTCTGTCTATTTATCAAGACAATATATTCACTGTGACTATTATTATTAAAACTGGGCAAGTTCATTTGCGTATTGAGTTATGTATATATTAGATATGCTTTTGGGCTTCCCTGGTGGCTCAGAGGTTAAAGCGTCTGCCTCCAATGCGGGAGACTGGGGTTCGATCCCTGGGTCGGGAAGATCCCCTGGAGAAGGAAACGGCAATCCACTCCAGTACTCTTGCCTGGAGAATCCCATGGACGGAGAAGCCTAGTAGGTTACAGTCCACGGGGTCTCAAAGAGTCAGACACGACTGAGCGATATATGACCCTCCCAAAAAGGAAAATCAAGGTCAACTTGTAGACAACGTTAAGGACAGAAATCAAAAATGGAAATCCATTCCTAGAATCATAAGCTTTTTCCAAACAAATTTATAAAAAACAGACACAGAGGGCATGTTTTTGATCAGTATTAGCCAGAGCTCAAAAGAATCTCAGACTCAAATTTTAAGAAACTGCATTACTGAGAAATCCAAATTGTTCTTTTCAGGTTAATTTTTATAAACAGACTACAGGTCTGTAACATGTGCTTCAGGAAAAACTGTTGCTGATCTAGTCCCTGTAAAATACTGTGCCTCAAGTATTAGGGTTTAATATGATTGTCATGGGAAAAAATGCTGATATGTGTAAAAATTCCAGAAGGATAATAAGGAAAATTCTCAAGTTTCATTGATCTAAAATAACATGCCATCACTTAAGAACATGATTGTCTTGTTGGTCAAAATGCTTTGGATTGGGAAAAAAAAAACCTTAAGCTAGTCTTAGAAAGATCACTTTGCCTATAAGCTGAGAAAAGTAGGCCAGTCATAAATGAATTTGCCAAGAACTCTGTGATCTGAATCCCTGATGAAAACTCATTAAAATAAAACCAAAAGACTCTATTATCTCACCTCACTTTATGAATAAACAGAGTCTGGAAAAATATGCCTTTCTAAAGAAAGGATTTATGGATGCTGCATATATTTTGTGGTACAATTCTTCTCCTAATATGATCATAATTCCATAAGGATTGTAATATACTGATTTAATTTATTTATGAAAAGTCCAATCAGGATAACATTAATGAGTAGAAATGTTAAGGAATAAGAAGGAGACAAGGAGGGAGGGGGAGAGCAGGAGGGAGGGGGAACTCTCACCAGG
The DNA here is from genome assembly GCF_023091745.1 of Budorcas taxicolor. Taxonomy (NCBI): domain Eukaryota; kingdom Metazoa; phylum Chordata; class Mammalia; order Artiodactyla; family Bovidae; genus Budorcas; species Budorcas taxicolor. Next base: position 142,916,846 of record NC_068910.1, read on the forward strand.
CCACACCACTTTAATCAGATCACTTTTTAAAGGCTGAAACAATAAGTGAACTAAACAACAGCCAGGCTTCCCAGGTGGCACAGTGGTAAGGAATCCACCTGCCAGTGTAGGAGAGACATGAGAGATACCAGTTCGATCCCTGGGTCAGAAAGGAAGAGGAGGAAATTGCAACCCACTTTAGTATTCTTGCCTGGAAAATTCCACGTACAGAGGAGCCTAGAAGACTACAGTCCATGGGGGCATGAAGAATTGGGCACGACTGAGCAACTGAACACAGCGCACAACAAATAACAGCCTCGTGGAAAAGTTACCTGTCAAGGAAATGACTTGACCTGATATATTCATGATTGCACCATAATAATGACTCAGAACCAAGATCCTCAACTGGTTCTGTATACTATTAAATTAAAAAAAATAAAAAACAGCAAACCAAAAGACTGTGACAATTAAAGCGGTATGCTGAATAGATATTAAAGGCTCAAGTGGAAGCATGTCTTCATTAGCTGACTAAAACTAGAGTAAGACCACTAAATAAGACCACTTACTCACTAACAACACCTAAGACATCACCTGTGGCATAAGAATGCTTAAAAATGTTTTCCTAATTTAGGAATCCATAAGGTACTTCCAGAGAGATGGGCGAGAACAGAAATACTGCTAGAATGCATTAAGATGAAGAGTTCAGACATCTCTGGATTTTGACTTTTCAATGAGTACATCTTTAAGATTTGGGAGGGTTATTTATGTGAAGACTCTTCAGAGGAGCATTCATAGTAGTGTAACATTTTCTTTAAAAATAAGGCACAAATGCATGTTGCTCTCTGATTGTCTCCCGTGAAAGTGCACCAAAAGAGCGATCTTAGGAAATGAACTTGAGGCACATTTTGCAGAGGTATATCTTTTCCAGCCTCCTGGTTCCCTACAGATGGCTAAAGCAGGGTATGGAACATGCTGTCATATTTCATTCATAACACACATGTACTGAAGCTCTAGGCAACAGATGGACAATCGCTTGTTTAAACTACAAATGTGAAATACTAAGGTAGCATAGCAATATTTCTAGAAATGTATATGGAAAAAAAGCCTTTCCAAGCCAAGAGAAATGGTGAGAGGCTGTGAGGTTACATCAGTGTTTCCCTGATCTTCCTAGCAGCTGCCATAGTTTCCCCAACACCCTTCAAAACTTGATAATGGAGGGATCAAGGGGCAGCCCCAATGCAGATTTGACAAGAGAAGCCTAAACCATATCAAATAGAAATAACACTGTTATTCCTGGCTGGTTCACATTAATAGGATTTTTATTAACTAGGAAAACTGTTGGGAGTTGTGTTTTCAGAGTCCTATCTATATTCCATAAACCCTCTACGACAGACCCATGGTAAAATGCTCTCTTCCTTTCCCAGAACCCAAATACAAAATACTTGTTTAAATGCAATTAGAATTTTATATACTTGAAACATCATTGCAAACATCTCTGCGGAATCTTAGATAGTGAGGAAACAGTTATAGTGTTGATATCTCCACTGTATTCATCAGCATACACACAATGAAGTCATTTTGATCAGAGAAGTTGCTCTGGTAAAAACAATTTTTTAATGAAAGGAAAAAGAACCCACATCATTGAGCTGCAGAGATGTCCAGGATCTCAAAGCTTTGATGCATTTTGCTGGAACACATGACTTATTTTGAGTTTTAAAGGCCAATCTGTTCACAGATGAGACTCCATACTGAGTCAGTATGAGCTGGGGATCCAGGTGGTAGAGAAACCTAACCATGAAACACTCTGCAGAACCCAGGACACAGTGGGTTTTTCCTCCTTTTCCACGTCGCTCATGTTACATGGAATTACCAAATATTTCTGTTTGTGACAATTTTTTTTTAAACCAGTATATTTTTTAGTATATTTTTACAAACTTTCTCTTATAGACTCTATGATTTTTTCTATTATCTATGTCTTTAAATGATAACAATCAAGACAAAATATCATAAGACAGTAGAATTATAATCCTTAAGGCACTAGATCTTTATATCTGTTATAGGCATCATTTCATGTAGCTTAAACAGTAAAGAGTGATTTGGCATTGCTGATACCAAATGATTAATAGAAGACAAGAAAGCAATATAAATCATATAATTAAGAAATCCTGAAATAAAATATTTTAGGATCCTTTCCTTATTATACCTTGTGAAAGAAAAAAATCTAAATCTAAATATTCTGTATATGTAGGTGTGCACATTCATTATTATAAAAGTATGATAAGTCTATATTAAAAAGAGATTTACTTTAAAAATCTTTGGTAAAGATACTCTGAGGTTACGTGATAAAAACGCACTATAAAGATTGTAAGCAAGCACTATTCTGGCAGTGTCACAGTGAGGGGCCTGTAACAGCCTTTTCTTATAACTCTCTTTTTTCTTGGCATGTAAACATTCAGTTACATAAGAACTTAAATGTAACCAACAAGTAGAATGTTACTGCATTTTTAATAGTATAAATATTTCATAAATCCTCCCTCTTTTGGCAAAATTCGTTAAGACTGCATTTTAAGAGATAAACTCCACCCCTCAATAAATTGGGCTCTTTCCTTTTGACCAAAAGATATTTTTTCCCAAGTATTTCATAAAAAACAAATTGCTGAAGCAATTCAAGCTGATTATAGATAGTATCACCCCAATTGTCTAATGGTCAGTACTCTTTGAGGTCATCAGCATGGTCTCTCCTTTCATTTGGAAGACAGAAATTCAGTGATACAGGTGCCATTGTATCCTAAAATCCACATGCTGCCCAAAGTGGACCTCTTTTATTTCACATTATGAGAAATGTGAGGTCAAGGACAAGGGATACAAGGTAAGGAAAGCACAATGGTCAAAGGACCTTTGAAAAGCTCTAACTGTGGTCATGCTAAAACAAACTGTTTGGTAACCAAAGCAAATGAGCCACAGATTGACTTAGAAGAGCCATAGGCTTAAAGGGTATCTTATTAAAAAAAAAAAAGAACCACCTTTATGATTATTCCTACTAAAGTAAAATAAATGTAATTGGGATGCTTGAGGTCTGGATTGCAATGCAAAACATTCACAAATAATTTTTCATTTCTGAGTGTTAAAATTAAAAACAAAAGTCAGACTAGAAAAGTTTATCACTTTCTAATCATGAAAAAGATCTTTGTGGAATCAAGGAAGGGTATACAGGGGAATGTAGCTATATTTGTTATATTTGATTTCTTAAACTGGATATCACAGAAATCCATTATATTATTATCTATATTTTTGTTATATTTAAAATACTTTGTAATTTAAAAGTATATACTTGCAGAAAGTTTTTAAAAAGGTTGACCTAATCTTCAAAAAAGATTTGAACAAATCTTAATCCAAAATACTTAGTTTACAAGATGGTAACCTGCTACTAAGAGAAGGGTCCTTCCCTAAAGGAAACATGTCAGAACATTAAAAAAAAAAATGTATGTGGTTCTGCAGTTAGCAGGCAAGCATTTCACTGCCCCAAAAGAATCTGACTAAAGATTCCAGACTCTGCATATTTTTAGTTCAAAAAGGCAATTTCTTTTCAGTGATTGTCTATGAAAGTGTGGTGTAAATGTCACATCAGTGATATGAAAATGTCTCCTGCAATATGTATTTTGAGTTGCAGAAGAATTATAAGAATGATGAAACTGTGGTTTCACAACCTTTTCAAGTTTCCTGTCTTTTTAAGGCAAACGAAACAAAACCAAGACAATTTTATGTGCCCTGATTTGCAATTGTCAGGTAAAATGGACCTGGGCCTGGGGGAAAAAAAAAAAAAAAATTGAACAGTTCTCTATAGAGATCTTCCTCTAGAGGAACACAGCTACACCATTCTGCTAGTTGTGTTTATATGTCCTCCCTCCCCAAACAAACAAACAAACAAAATGTTGCAATGTATCTGATATGAAAAGTGGAACAGTACTGGAAGTTATACTCTAGAGAAAACCAAGTTTGTCCATATTATTATATCCAGGTAGCATGGAAAAAGAAAATTCTAATATTTGAGGCATAGTAATGCCTTTTCAAATATAACCCAAAAATGCTTTATCCAGCATACCCCATCTGTAATTTCTGCAGAAAAAATATTGAAGTCTGGTTCTCTCTCACCAATATCTATTTTCAAATGAGCCCTGCCACTGGTCATTATAGATTTGGAATTGGGATGGCTGCAAATTCAGCTTCTTTTAATCTATGTAATTTACAGTTAAAATTCTTTATAACCTGACATAAAATTATGCTTTTTTTTCCCAAGAGACATGCCTAGTTTAGAGCAATAAAAGACAATTTTTTTCAATACACAGAAAATGAATGACTATCTTTTATGATTGCTGCCAGTGTGGAAGTGATAGCATGGAGCCTTCAAGCTGAAAAGCACCTGGGAATTGGCAGACTTCCCCAGGAAAAACTGTGTGACAGCAAATACCACACTAAAAAAAAGCCATTCAACCAGATGAAAAGTGAGACAAACATAGGGATTAAAAGTTAAAGGAATGCAGAAGTGAATGGGATGGAGCATAATCCGTGCAAAAATGTGCAAGTCCTTGGGAACAAAGGCCTATCAAGGTTCTACATGATTAACTGTGAAATGTGTACTGTAAGAACTTGAAAAAAAAATCTCATATTCTAGGTGTTTCTAAAGAAAGGTTAATAGTGGATGAAGTAGAGGCCATCCCATAGCTTGAATGCCTTTCCTCTCTTTTCCTATTTCTCTTCTCATATTTTTCTTGTGTTTCATCCTTCTCGGAGCCACCAACTAACCGCTAAACAGGCGACTGGATTTAAAGGTCGGTGCTGGCCTTGGCGGTCAACACCCTGATGCGGGCAGAGTTGCAGGTCTTGCAGAGGATGTGTCCATCTAGCGGGTAGCAGCCTTGGTTATCTCCTTCAGACAGGAGACCACCACAATCCTGGAAGAAGGAAGGCAGAGGGAAAGCATGTCAGTGAAAATGGAAACAAACTCCTCTTTTCATTCAGAGCTTCCATAAAGAGGCCAATTACTATCTCTTCTCTTCCCCAGGACATCATATGATATGTCCTGCATTAAGCTGAAGCAGAGGCTGGGGACATAAATAAGAACAGGGTAAAATGACCTTCCTGAAGTCACTCAATAGGAAATACAGGTACAGAAGGAGAAGAACCTGAGAGTTTAGGCTCCCAAGAAGTTTGTTCCCTTAACCCAAACAATAAGAACAGGAGAGAATAAATCTTTATCATTTATTATTAATTTAAAGATTTTTCAACAGTAATATACAAGGGCAAGGACAGAATCTTGTGATAATTCCAGGTCAGAAGCTAAGTTGCAGAGCGACTCCTGCTAAGCAGCGGGCCATCAACAGGCTCTGCATCCTTACTCCAACTTTAGAAAGAAAATAAAATCCTAAGGTTTGGGGTGGGTGTGTGGAGCGGGGAATGATCCATGGTACTTTCTAAAGGGCACAGCACAGTGTAGAGGAATGAGTGCCGGGTGGGGGGCAGGGCCCTTGGGTACCACCATTAGTTCTGCTCCTGCCTCTGTCACTGCAGGCAAGCCTGCAGCCACTCTAAAAATGATTCCCACAATCCCTACCTCACTGAGATGTTAGGAGGATCAAAGAGGAAAATGGATATGACTACACTTTGAAAAAAACGCCAAGAGCTACATAACCGTGGAGAATTATACTACTGTTAACAGTACCTGAGCATCCATTTTGAAAAGTGTTATATGACAGTTAAACGCTGACCTTCACCTTTACAGGAAACAGAAATTTCTTCGGAAAAGAAAAATATAGTATTTCATCTTGAGGTGTGTGCCCTTGCTAACTGCAGTAGAAACTCTTTTAGAAGGTCGCAACTGCTGTGTGCCTCACCTCTGCTGTCTTCTATGACAGCAAGGGCGGGGGGCGAGGCAGTCACTGAGGTTCATATCTGAATTTGACAAATAATGAAATGTAAGTTCCAAAAGGGTGTCAGCAGGAGCAGCAGCAGCAGCAGCGATGGCACCTATAGTTATTCTTCCCAAGAAGGCCAGCTTTATGGATGAACAAGCAGATATTCTGGAGATCTAGAGACATTCGGGGAGACTGAGTGATGGAATTAAGCAGAATCTTTTGATCATAATAAACAGAAAGAAATTACATAAATGACATGGTTTTAAGCCTTTAATGACCTAACATTAACCGTTACCTGGGCACCCTAAAGACCCCAGAGTCGACTGCAGTGTTGAAACTCAACTATTAGCACCTTGAATCTTAGAACCAAAAGAGCCAATACTGGGGCATCCAGAACAAGCCAGTTTTACAGGTGGGGAAGTGAGCTGTGGAGAGGGAAGTGATTTGTCCAGGGTGATGGACGTCTGCTACCTTTTAATTCAGTGTTCCTCCCATTCTACAGTCTTGATTCTAAGACAAAGGTACAGTACAAATTTATTTTGTATTGCTATCATTTCCTTTGGGAAGAGAAAAGGTACATCTCACACCACTCGTAGAACAAACAACAAAACCATGAAAAGTCAAAGCCTGTTGGCACATAGAGCAAGTGTGTCTAGAAATACTGGGAAGCCTGCGTCTATTGAACCTCAGTTTCTCCAACTGCAAAATGAACTCTAGGTTTTCCACACTTACAATTCAGGTCAATTCTAAGGCTAGACATTTTTATTGCTCTTTAGTCATGTAACACCTAGTGTAAAAGCTGGACGTTTTTTTATTCTCTTTGGACTTCCCTGGTGGCTTAGACGGTAAAGCGTCTGTCTACAATGCGGGAGACCTGGGTTCGATCCCTGGGTCGCGAAGATCCCCTGGAGAAGGAAATGGCAATCCACTCCAGTACTATTGCTCGGAAAATCCCATGGACAAAGGAGCCTGCTAGGCTACAGACCATGGGGTTGCAAAGAGTCGGACACGACTGAGCGACTTCACTCACTCACTCACTTGCTCACATTATGGCCAGAGAGAGGCATGCAACTGGGGCTGTAGGACCGAACAAAGCACACTGCATAAACGAGGCGGTCAGCTACAGCTCAGGTGGTAGATGGAATTGCTGCAGTCCTAGAGACTAGGGGCAGCTCAGCCAGCCCCACTGGCCCATGTCTTGGGAAAATCTCATGGGACTAGACGAGCCAATGTCAAGAGGAAGTGGCAATAGATAGTTCATATTATCTCTTGCAGATAGAAGGGGGAGCTGCTAACTGCTGCACTTAGAAGGTCTGGTAGAAAACAGGAAAGCTTCTTCAAAAGAGAGGCCCTGGGCAAGTCATAGGACTAGGATAACAAAATGCTTTGAAGTCGTTTTCTGAATGTGGTGTCCTTTTGATACCCAGATTAGAGGAGAAAGACTTGCTGCCTTTGCTATATACATGATGAGATGGCCCTCGGGCAAGAAACCTCTCATCACTTCCAACTGGGGTCACTGGTCTCTTGTAAAACCCCAAGTCAAATGAACACAGGCACTAAGGGGCTCTCCCAGATTTTATAATTGTGATATTTATAAAAATCTGGCTCTGATGGGCCTGGCAGGGGGTGGGGTGCTGACCACAGACCTCACACCGGTAGCAGTGAACATGGAAATCACGGTCCAGAGCCACAATCCGGACAGTCTCCTCCTGGCCAGGGGCAGGCATGATAGGCTCCTTGCACACAGAACAGCGGGGAGCAAATTTCCTGGAAGAGGAGAGATAGTTCTGGTTAGATATTGAACTTAAACACTGACAAAGAGGTGAAAACAAGAGAGAAGAAAAGGCGCAAACCAAGAGCCAGGACATCTGGTCTACCACCTCGTGTGACCTTGAGCAAGTCACCTTCCTTCCTTGGGTCTCCTTCCTTAGCTAAAATAGGGAGTTTATATTCAATGACTGTTGAGGTTCTTCTAGATCATAAATATCATGATTTTGGGGAAGTGGGAGATGAGTGTGTGAATTGCATCTGCATGGCCACACACTGAGTGGCCCAGTGCAATTCACACGGGCCAGTGTGTGGCAGGGCATTCACCTGTGGAAAGACTGCACATACAAATCCTGGGCCGGATCAATCAGAGGGAAAAATGAAGGTCTTGGCAGCCCCTACGTGCTTCTGACTTTTGCTTCTAGACTTTGTATGTGCTTACCAGGTTCTACCCAAATTTCCTGAGGTTGCTAAGTTTGCCTCACTCCCAGTTATTAGAGCATCTTTGTTAGAAATGTGTATATATATATTAATATATATACACATATATATGTATGTATATATAAGTGTGTGAAAGTGAAAGTCACTCAGTTGTGTCCAACTCTTTACGACTCTGAGGACTATACAGTCCATGGAATTATTCAGGCCAGAATACTGTAATGGGTAGCCTGCCTTTCCCCTCTCCAGGGGCTCTTCACAACCCAGGGATCGAACCCAGGTCTCCCACATTGCAGGCAGATTCTTTACGAACTGAGCCACCAGGGAAGCCCCATATATGTATGTATGTGTATATATACACATGTTTTTGAGGTCAACTATTGGTGAGAAATTTTAATATATCCTAACTCTTAATAGTCCCTAACTCTTAATATTCCTTACTATGACTAAAGGCCATAACATTTTTTTTTTTCTTATAACAGATCAGTAGGCTGCAAATACAGACCATACATCCATCTGTATCTTCTAGAAATTAGGTGTGCCATTTATGAAGGTGTGAAATGAGACATGATTTGCAATGGACACAGATAAGAACTGAAAAGACTGAAAAAGAAAGAAAGACTGTGCAACTCAGTTTTTTCATGGTAATGCTTTTAAGATTAATGATGTTAAATTTCATCTATTTGTAGAGAGACTTAAAAAGAAATAATGATGGTAATCTAACACTTTGCAGAGCACTTTATGGTTGTCAAAGCATTTTTACATACACTATACTCTATATGTACATATTAATTTTCCTGGCAGCACCCAAAAGGCATCTGTATGGCTGCAATCTAAATAAATGTGAATTAAGCAGCAGATCAATTGATTGCTATGAAAGAAAAATTAAAAGGATCATGGTACAACTGCAGCAGTAATCAGAGTTGTTATAATTGGCATTTTATGCAAGAAGTTTATACTCAGTGGCAAAAAAACTGCTTTGGACTACCTGATTATTTTTGAATCTGGGTCATCAGTAGTGAAATAAGCAGGCTTCTGGATTCAGCTGCAAAATCTCCTTTCCCCAAACCTACTGGGACCATAAACTTTGTGAGGTCAGAAGAGTGTTTAGCCTATCACTTTATCTGTGAGCCTTCCCCAATGTCCTCAAGTAGGATTACTTACTCCTTGAGGATAAAATATCTTTCATTGAGTTTGCCTATTTTAGTAGCAATTATTTGCATATCTTTGGAGACCTCAAAACTGTGAGCTTCCAAAGGACAAGATCTGCTTTATTTCTGAGTTTCTAGAAATAACTATTGTGACTGGTGCTGAAGATAGAAAGTCAGACAATATCTAATGGAATGAAGTATCTGCTATATTCTACATAAAAAGATGTTGCTTAGGCCCTTAAGTTCAACCTCAAGGTCTTTCCTCTTTGGAAACATATGAACAGTATTCTTGCTGAGTAATGATTCTTCCTTACCAACTGGCCTCATTAGATGGGAAAAGGTAAAGGGTAGAGACTGGAAGTGGCTTCCATAGTCCCCATGGTGTTCCCTGGCCAGCATTTTAAGGACTCTGAAAACTCCCAGGTGGTCTATTTAAAAACTTGGCTCACTAAGCAGACAGTAATAATAGAATTAATTTGATAAAAATCACTTCTGATGGTTGAAATAGCTACCATTTATTATGCGCTTATTGTATGCCAAGTCTTGTTAAAACTCTATATACTTGACCTTATTTTTTTAGTGATAGCAAACATGAAGAAATACTTTTTATCATTTCTGCTATACAGCCATGGGAGCCAAAGCTCAGAGAAGGATGGTCTCTTATTCATTGGGTCCTGGCACATTTCTAGCAATCCACAAATGGATGCTGATTAAACAAATAGATGGATGCATGTAACACCCTTGATAAGAAAGATCAGACAGTGGAATAAAGGCTCAACACAATGAAAGAGTGATTTAAATAAATCTGCTTTTCTTGGAACTGGGAATACAGAAATAAACTAAGACTCCAGCAGTCAGACTGGTGAGGGACTTCTATATATTTCTGTATTTGTTCTGTTAACATATATGCATACTGGAGTGAGTTGCCATTTCCTTCTCCAGGGGATCTTCCCAACCTAGGGATCGAACCTGGGTCTCCCGCGTTGTGGGCAGACGCTTTACTGTCTGAGCCACCAGGGAATCCCATGCATATCCTATCATACTGCAAAAATGATTTAAGGGGTTACTGTAAAATTGTATATGTGCATTTTTTATCACTAATCAGGCTATGTTAAGTGCTATCTATAGTGGATTTACAAAACTATAAAACATAGAGAAAGAAATCTAAATTCAAACATGGAGCTAGGGAGAGTTTGAGATCAGAGGAAGCTTCTTTGTGTATGCTGTGCTCAGCCGTGTCTGACTCTTTGCAACCCCACTGACTGTAGCCTGCTAGGCTTCTCTGTCCATGGAATTTTCACTGGATGATGATTGGGTTGGGTCTTGAAAGATGGCCATTTAGGTGAAATGGGAAAGTAAGTCTGTGTGTGTTTGTGTGTGTGTGGTGTGTATGGGTGTGCATTGGGGGTTAGGGTGGGATACAGGCAGTCTGCCAGGAAACTAGTTTGAGCAGTCATCTGAAATGACACATGGGAAAGAGTTTCTGCCTAACAGGATGGGGGATTTGGGCCAACCCCGACTGAAGGTGCTTATGGAGAGGATGGCCCATTAGCAAGGCTTTAAAAATAGCATTTTAGAAGCTTGTTACTCAGAGTGTAGTCCAAGACCACCTGGGAGCTGGTCAGAAATGCAGAATCTTAGGCCCCCACTCCAGAACTCCTGAACTAAACTTTGCAGTTTAACAAGATCTGTGACTGTAAGCATGCTCAAGTTTGGGAAGCACCAGTTTAAAGGACAGGATTCTAAGCAGGGGAGATAAATCCCTTCTCCTGGGCCTCCTGCATCTCAGCTTCTATTCCCAGGCTGCTCTGGCTACAGCCAAGCAGAGCTTCCTTGAGTGCAGAGAAGCCATTCTTCACTCTGTGCCCTTCTTAATGCCTGAGCTGTTCCTTCTGTCAGTAAGCTGCATTTCCCACTTAAAACACTCTGCTTCCAGAAGCTTACTCAGGCCCCAGTAATCTCTTCTGGCCCTGACAGCTCAAATCCTTGCCTGTGCCTCACCTCATCACTTTCATGGTCTTTTTTGCCTGATCTCACACATTACCTGCACTTCTTCTTTTCCTTCCTCCTGTCAGACTTCTTGCTGATCTGGGCTTCTCTCTACGAATTTCTACTTATGCAATTTCTGTCCTTTAGCACATAGCACAGTAATAGGCACATAGAGGGCTCTTCATAGATGTGGTTGAACTGAATGGAAAGGCATTTCCTAGAAGCTCACAAATGGGAGATCTGTTCAGAAAGACCAAGTATCTGCAGAAGGCAGCTGCGTCTCCTCTCTGTAACCCACTTTCCTTAGCCATGCAGTGTCTGCCCTGAGTTGGACTTACAGCTGCTTTCTGTTCTAGTCTTTCAAGACCCAGAAACAGAGTTCTTTAAAATATATCTTTTATTTTTCTTTTTGGAAATGGGGGAAAGAGCAAAAAGCTTCTCCCCCTGCATACTTGCCAATCATGCAGACAACATTATTTTGAATAGTTTGCATTTTAACTTCCTATTGAATTAGCGATGGTGGGGACCATTGGGGGTTTTGGATTCTTTTTCCCTTTTAATTGCTCATGTGTGCCTTCTTGGAGTGTTCAGACCCACACACATGTCACCAGTCACAAGTCGCTAATTATGCTCCCCACTCCTCGAAATGAAAGATAAATGGCATAGATGTAAACTTACATTTGTCAGAATTGACTTCCTGTTTTAATTGAGGGGTGTAACATATCAGTCTTTTCCAGCAACAGAAACATGTGTGCTCTGATTATATCTATCAGTCTTTCTTGGATTAGAGTAAATCTAAGAAAGGAGAGAAACAGTGACAGAAATACACTCCCTATTGGTATCTTTTCACTTCCCTTAAATAGATGCAAGTTTTTTTTTTTCATGTGTAATTAGAAGCTAAAAATATCAATAACGTGAAGTACAATTTATGCTATGACTGCCCTTTCAAAGTGAGCCAGCCCTTCCTTGTCTAATTCAGGTTGAGAATTCCTGCCTCTGGATTTTTTTTTTTTTTTTTAAATTCATTCAGTCTGACGTCTTTTGGTGAGGTTTTCACTCTCTGTGCTATCTGGAAAGTGGTCAGGAAATTCTTTTTTTTAAATAGGAATCTCAGGTCCCCAAGCTGCTTGCGGCAAGTACCTCCCGGTTGTTGACAATAGAGCAATGAAAATTAACCCACAAGACTGTATATTTGGAGGGCAATAGAACCCAAACTGGCGAGCCATACAAGTTCATCTCTTTGCAAGCCTCAGATGATTCTTGTGTTTGCTGCACAAAACTTCTGTGTCTGCCATTTATAAACCACACCTAGGGCTGTCATATCATTTCTGGGAATATGCAATGAATGTGATCAACCAACAAACTGGTCAAATAAGAATAAGCAAAATACAAAGCTGTACAATTTTCATGACCATTACGGCTATAATAAAAGAGGACTCTATAAAGGAGAGAAGTGAGAAAGTGGGGATATATTTTTCTAGGCCCATCAGTTAAGTGGTCTTGATCTTGAGGGTCTACTTTCTAATTGTCCTCAAAAGATTAGAAAATATCCTGAGGAAGAGGACCTGGGGGAGGGGCTTAGGGGAAGGTATGTATATGTTGATAATGGCATAAAACCACCTCCAAATATGCAAGAGGCTTGTTTTAGCAAGAGGGGCTGAATTGTTCTCTGAACAATTCAAATGTCTCCCCCTATAACTTCCTATGTGCAGAGTGGAAAAGACATGGCTCTAGAGAGAACCCTAGGCTGTCTTGGATGGGAAACTGGTCTGGTCTAATGAACAAACTGAAGAGCTCAGAGAAAACTGGGCAGTTTGTCCACTGGCACACAGCTTGTTCACGTTTAGGCCAGGGAGAGCTACCCTGTGATCCTGCCTTTTTCCAGTAATATGTTCTGTGGCTGACTCAACTTTCTCACAATTAAGGTGACACAAACATGTGATGGATAAGCCCAAGGGAAGCTTTGAAGCAGAGGCCGTGCTGGAGGACCACACGGATTACTTGATATCACCTCCTGCATTGGAGGAGGGAATAAATAACTTCTTTCTAAGGTCCCACCAAATCCTGAGATTCTACAGCTTGGAGAGAGAAGATTAGCCTATATGCCAGGCAGCAAGATCAGACCCCAAGAGGACCATCAGGTGGCAGAAGGGAGAGTAGATTGCCTACTTGTGGAAGTCCTCAATGCAGTGGATGAGGCCACCAGCGTCCACGGTGAATGGGATCCCATCCAGGCTGCGGTGGCACATCACACAGGTAAAGCAGTGAGGATGATAAGCCTTCCCTGTGGCTCGGAGAATCCGCTCCATGATGGGCTTGGAGCAAACGCTGCATTGCTCCAGGGTATTCTAGGGAGGAAAAGAAAAAATGCCAATGTTAGGATGGGATGTAAGGAGCTCCACTTACATAGTAACTTAGAGCATGACAATCAGTGTTCCAGAACATACGGGCTCATGTGCTTTCACACAGTATTTGGAGAAAGGCAGAGTGTTTATTACAGAGGGAGAATGAAACAGACGGATCGAGTGGCTCTTCTAAGCCCATGCAGATGTGTTTTGTGTTTTAGTCACTGAAGTCTGTCCAACTCAATAAGATCCTATGGACTGTAGCTCTCCAAGTTCCTCTGTCCATGGGATTTCCCAGGCAAGAACACTGGTGTGGGGTGCCACACCCTCCTCCATGGGATCTTCCTGGCTTGAGGATCGAACCTGTGTCTCCTGCAGTGGTAGAAGGATTCTATACCACTGAACCACAAGGGAAGCCCTCTGGCTTTGTACAGCAACTCAATTTTGCTGTAGTGGCAGGAAGGCAGCCACAGACAATGTGTAAGTAAATGATCATGACTGTGTTCTAATATAAAACTTTATTTACAAAAGCAAGCTGGATTTGGCCATGGCTATAGTTGAGCTTCCTAAGTGGCACCAGTGGTAAAGAACCAGACTGCCAATGAAGGAGACCTAAGAGGCGCAAGTTCAGTCCTTGGATTGGGAAGATCCCCTGGAGGAGGGCATGGCAACCCACTCCAGTATGCTCACCTGGAGAATCCCATGGACAGAGGAGCCTGGCAGGCTGCAGTCCATAGGGTTGCAAACAGTCAGACACGGCTGAAGTGACTTAGCACATAGTTGGCTGACCTCTGAACTACACAATCTGGGTTCTCCACTGAAAGAATACTTCTCTAGTACTTCTAAAACTGGATTAATCATCAAAATCTTACCAGGATCACTCAGAACCTTAACGTTTTAGAGTGGTCTCTCTGATGACCCAGACTCGCAGAGAGCATGCTGGTTATAGAACCCAATGAAAGATCAGTAAAATCAATGATGTTTGGATCATTTAAACCCTTGATTCAAACACCATCTCCACATTTAGTGTTGGGAACTCTTGATGGAAATATTGAACCTAGAAGGTTTTGAGTCTAGAGGGTTTGTTGAACCTAGAGGGTTTCACTTTTGAGAAATGAAATAAGAAAGTCAAATTTATTTGGCTTTAAAAATATATTCAGCTTTAAAAATAAATCCTCCTACCCTTTTAAAATTGATATCATTTATTGAGTCAGGACTCAGAAAGATTGATAAAAGACTTTCCATCCTTGCCTAGAATTGTATGCTCTCTTACCAGACAACAGAGTTTCACATGTAATATGCAATATTCTAACTGAGATGTTTGGACTGACTCCATGAGTTTATAAGCTAGAATAAACCTGGGATAGGGATCTGATTAGAAAACTGCAAAACTGGAAGGGATATGGAAATGGAGAAGAAATATTTCCCTCTTACCACTGGAAATTTTAAATGGGCATGAGGCAAGGCATGTCTGTTGGTAGATAGATAACCAGTGTGCTGGTAACAACCAGAGGAACGGTGCCTGAGCGGCTTCTTGTTTCCATCTCTTCTCCTGTAACACTTGCCCATCCTCATACTGACTTTCAGTTTCCTTTCTAAAATACAGGTGTGATTAAGTAGCTTTCCTGCCAGAAAAACTTCTATGGCTCCTCATTGTGAAAAGAGCTAGTTCCTCACCTGACATGCAATCTCCTGTTTTAGGCTCAGATTTCCCTAACGTTTCAGACTGCTACTCTTGTGCAAACCAATGAGGAACTTCCATACTTCTGTGCGTCGTCATGCCTAGAAGGAATCACAGTTTGCTGTTCTGACCTCTCAAGGTATGGACCAGAAAGCATCTTTCCAGGCAAGCCTTCTTCAGTAACTTCAGTTGGAATAAACTGGTTTTTTTTTCTCTCCCTTTTCTAAGCACTTAATTCATGTTGCCTATAGCACTTACAATATTCACTGCATTACAATTATTTGTACATATGGGTATTTCCTATACTATACTGTGATTCTGGCAGGGATTATGTCTTAAGAATGTTTCTTTGTCCCATGCTTTTCCCCTGGTGGCTCAGATGGTAAAAAAAATCTGCCTGCAATGCAGGAGACCCAGGTTCAATCCCTGGGTTGGGAAGATCCCCTGGAGAAGGAAATGGCAACCCACTCCAGTATTTTTGCCTGGAGAATTCTATGGACAGAGAAGCCTGGTGGGCTACAGTCTATGGGATCGCAAAGAGTCAGGCATGACTGAGAGACTAACACTTTCACTTTTTTATCCAGCATACTTCCTGGAATAAAAAGAATCCTAGGAGGAACATATGCAAAAAGAATGAAGGAAGGAATATTGTTTACATCCCACCCTGGCATCACAGTGCTGGCCCGAGTCCCCTAACTCTGGAATCCAGAGGACAGCAAATCCACCTCCATTCTCTCCTCCAAGCTGTGGTTGCTGGAGATTCTGAAATTGCTTAGTATGCCTCTGGTCACAGTCTAAACTCATGGAAACTATTAACCTATTTTCCCCCCATTTTGAAGTGGTAAAATTAAA
The DNA here is from genome assembly GCF_023091745.1 of Budorcas taxicolor. Classification (NCBI taxonomy): domain Eukaryota; kingdom Metazoa; phylum Chordata; class Mammalia; order Artiodactyla; family Bovidae; genus Budorcas; species Budorcas taxicolor. The sequence goes on from NC_068910.1 coordinate 142,932,960, forward strand.
ATAGCAGAAGAACATAAGATGAGAGTCTGGAGGTGACGATGGTCTGGACAATGAAGGCCCTGGTTCTTTTCTACCCTGGTGATCTGAGTTAATGTGGCTGGAAACTGTCTTCCCAGGGTTTGTGTTTTGCTCTTCTGTGGGTTTTAACTTTTTCTTTTTTAAAGCCAACCCTGTAATGGAGTTGAACAAACCAGAAAATGCTTGACCAGAAAACGTTTTTGTTTGCATTGAGGCTTGGCTGCAAGATTTAGCCCATTTACTCAAAACCAGCAGCAACATATAAAGTTGAGTCAGTTTCTAAGGAAAGACTTTATGGCCCAAGTTTAAAGGGCAGGTAATCGGAACATTTCTGCTACAAAAGAAAGTGTAAAATATTCCTAAAGTGAGACTGCAGTAAAATGCCCCCAAATCAGAAAATAAAAGCTCCAAGAATGTATCTGACTAGAAGCTTGGATTAGTGAATGGTTGAGGACATATGAATCTTCTTGAGCCAGTTCCCTTTACTGTATTCGTCTCTCAGTCTCCAACTGGTCCATTAGGACCTTTAGACATATCTTCTCTTAGAGAAAGGATAGACTGTATAAATGTCTGGGAGGAGGACTCTAGGAGTTCCTCTAGTCCAGGCCTCTGATTTCACAGGTGAGAAAACAGACCCGGAAGACTGACACGGCTGGAACCTGAGTCATGGAAATGATTAGGAGTAGAGGATGGGCTGGTACCTGGTTCCTGACTCCCAATAATTCAGGTAGAGATCTGATGAGTTAACTCTGTAGTCACAGAGAAACAAAGTGCTGGATGAAGAAGATGAATTGTCCCTCTGGATTTGTCAACATCTACTGTATGAACTTAGGTAGATGATTTTTCCTCCCTAGACCTTGGTTTTCTCATCTGCAAAACAGTGACTAATTTCAGCTCTGCAGTTTTATTAGTCTGTGATATATCAGTATAGTCATTCAGTCATGTCTGATTCTTGGCAACTCCATGGACTGTAGCCCACCAGGCTCCTCTGTCCATGGTGATTCTCCAGGCAAGAATACTGGAATGGGTTGCCATGCCCTCCTCCAGGGGATCATTCCAACCCAGAAATCAAATCCAGACCTCTCTCATTGCAGGAAGATTCTTTACCATCTGGGCCACCAGAGATGCCCTGATATATCAGTATTAACCAATACAGGCATCGGTCAATATTTCCATTATTAGAGATATACTAACAACAACTGAATGACCCTTCCTCTGAGGCTTGAAACAAGGGTTCGTGTGTCAGAAACCTGGACTCTCTAACCTTTACTTTACCTTACTACTTGGAATTCCAGAAGTTACTAAAGGTAGAATCTTAAGCATGACAGATCTTTGTGTCTTCTTATAGAAGGTTATTTTAAAGTCAGACTAAAAGATACACATTTTATCAGTTCAGTTCAGTTGTCGCTTAGTCCTGTCCAACTCTTTGCAACCCCATGAATCGCAGCACGCCAGGCCTCCCTGTCCATCACCATCTCCCGGAGATCACTCAGACTCATGTCCATCGAGTGCGTGATGTCATCCAGCCATCTCATCTTCAGTCGTCCCCTTCTCCTCCTGCCCCCAATCCCTCCCAGCTTCAGAGTCTTTTCCAATGAGTCAACTCTTCGCATGAGGTGGCCAAAGTACTGGAGCTTCAGCTTAAGCATCATTCCTTCCAAAGAAATCCCAGGCTTGATCTCCTTCAGAATGGACTGGTTGGATCTCCTTGCAGTCCAAGGGACTCTCAAGAGTCTTCTCCAACACCACGGTTCAAAAGCATCAATTCTTCAGTGCTCAGCCTTCTTCACAGTCCAACTCTCACATACATGACCACAGGAAAAACCATAGCCTTGACTAGATGAACATTAGTCGGCAAAGTCATGTCTCTGCTTTTGAATATGCTGTCTAGGTTGGTCATAACTTTTCTTCCAAGGAGTAAGCGTCTTTTAATTTCATGGCTGCAGTCACCATCTGCAGTGATTTTGGAGGCCAAAAAAATAAAGTCTGGCACTGTTTCTACTGTTTCCCCATCTATTTCCCATGAAGTGATGGGACCGGACGCCATGATCTTCGTTTTCTGAATGTTGAGCTTTAAGCCAACTTTTTCGCTCTCCTCCTTCACTTTCATCAAGAGGCTTTTTAGCTCCTCTTCACTTTCTGCCATAAGGGTGGTGTCATCTGCATATCTGAGGTTATTGATATTTCTCCTGGCAATCTTGATTCCAGCTTGTGTTTCTTCCAGTCCAGCGTTTCTCATGATGTACTCTGTATATAAGTTAAATAAGCAGGGTGACAATATACAGCCTTGACATACTCCTTTTCCTATTTGGAACCAGTCTGTTGTTCCATGTCCAGTACTAACTGTTGCTTCCTGACCTGCATTCAGATTTTTCCACCGTTTGTTGTGATCCAAACAGTCAAAGGCTTTGGCATAGTCAAGAAAGCAGAAATAGATGTTTTTCTGGAACTCTCTTGCTTTTTCCATGATCCAGCAGATGTTGGCAATTTGATCTCTGGTTCCTCTGCCTTTTCTAAAACCAGCTTGAACATCAGGGAGTTCACGGTTCACGTATTGCTGAAGCCTGGCTTGGAGAATTTTCAGTATTACTTTACTAGTGTGGGAGATGAGCGCAATTGTGCGGTAGTTTAAACATTCTTTTGCATTGCCTTTCTTTGGGATTGGAATGAAAATTGACCTTTTCCAGTCCTGTGGCCACTGCTGAGTTTTCCAAACTTGCTGGCATATTGACTGCAGCCCTTTCACAGCATCATCTTTCAGGATTTGAAAGAGCTCAACTGGAATTCCATCACCTCCACTAGCTTTGTTCATAGTGATGCTTTCTAAGGCCCACTTGACTTCACATTCCAAGAAGTCTGGCTCGAGATTAGTGATCACATCATCATGATTATCTGGGTCGTGAAGATCTTTTTTGTACAGTTCTTCCGTGTATTCTTGCCACTTCTTCTTAGTATCTTCTGCTTCTGTTAGGTCCATACCATTTCTGTCCTTTATCGAGCCCATCTTTGCATGAAATGTTCCCTTGGTATCTCTAATTTTCTTGAAGAGATCTCTAGTCTTTCCCATTCTGTTGTTTTCCTCTATTTCTTTGCATTGATCGCTGAAGAAAGCTTTCTTATCTCTTCTTGCTAGTCTTTGGAACTCTGCATTCAGATGCTTATATCTTTCCTTTTCTCCTTTGCTTTTCGCTTCTCTTCTTTTCACAGCTATTTGTAAGGCCTCCCCACACAGCCATTTTGCTTTTTGGCATTTTTTTTCCATGGGGATGGTCTTGATCCCTGTCTCCGGTACAACGTCATGAACCTCATTCGATAGTTCATCACACATTTTATAGAAATATGAAAATTTTCTAAATTAGGTTAAAATGAAATGTTTGTTGGTCAGTCATGCCCACCTCTTTGTGATCTCATGGACTGTAGCCTGCCAGGCTCCTCTGTCCATAGAATTTTCCATGCAAGAATATTGGAGTGGGTAATCATTCTCTTTTTCAGGGGATCTTCCCGACCCAGGGATCAAACCTAGAGTCTCCTGCATTGCCAGCCAATTATCATCTGAACTGCTAGGGAAGCCCATAAAATGAAATGGTTAATAAATAAAATTGTATTTAATAAAAGAGAAAAAGAAATAACAAGTCTTCAAGCAAACAAGGAGAAGATGGGTGTCTCAGTATCTACTCAAATTGCATCTTGTCCATGGAGTAGGGACACCAAGTTTGACAGCCTAAGGCCCTTAAAAATGAGTAGAGGGCTTCATGACCTGACTTTGGACCCATCTCTACTGCTCTTTCCCATAGGCCCCACCTGCTAGCTGCCACACTAAGCTCTCTGCCACATCTTTAATAGCTGTGTTCTTTTAACAGCCCAGACTACTCACATTCTTCCTTGTTTAGAGAATACTTACCCATTCTCCAAAGTTAAGCTCCAGTGTTACCTCTTCTGCAAAACCTTTCCTAATTCTCCCTCTGTTCTACTCCAAGAAGAAGAAGTCACTTCTACTCCTATTGGATTGTATTATGCTTCTTCTATGACACTGAATATAATAATGTCCTTGATTTAAAGGTTTATGTCAACCTCCATGACCAAACAGTGGCCACCCTGCTCTTCTGGTAGGGAGCCATAGTCATAGGTTGAGTTTCCTAGGAAACAGTTTCTGAAATAGAGATTTACACAAAAGAAGTTATTGAAGAGTGTCTTTGAGCTCATACCTGTGGGAGAGAACAGGCAGCCTTTGGAGAGAGGGAGGAATTGAACTATGATGTGGTTATAATAAAGGTTTCTGATAGTTTCATGGAGAACTCTGGAGTTAGGATAACTGTGCAAACTCGTCTTTCCCTGAAGCTAGGGGGTAGGATGTTTATACCCTTACATCTGCCATCCAATGGATACAGGCTGCTTGCAAGGAGGAAGAATGATGTTGGGATGAGGGTGTTCCCTTCACTTCAGGTTAAACAGGGGGTCTGGGCAGTGCACTACAGTATCCATAACAGTAAACATCTTTGCCCAGGGCCTGCATGGTCCATGGTACACATTAGACAAGAGGGAACCAGGTGTAAAAGGAAGCTTCCCAGGTGGCTCAGTAGTAAAGATTTTGCCCGTCAATGCAGGAGACATGGGTCCGACCCCTGACCTGAGAAGATCCCACATGCCTTGGAGCAATAAACCCGTGAGCCACAACTAAAGGGCCTGTGCTCTAGAGCCCATGCTATGAAACAAGAGAAGCCGCCACAATGAGAAGCCCGAGCACGACAGCTAGAGAGTAGCTCCAGGTCTCCCCAGCTAGAGAAAAGCCCGCACAGCAATGAAGACCAGCAGAGCCAAAAAAGGAATCCTAGGCTTATTTGAAGATTTTTAAGGAATTTTTGAAAATATTTTAAGCAGTTACTCAAATGAAAGTATCATTAATGAGAGAAGATGTTAGAGTAGCAGAAAAAAATAAGAAATTATTGAACTGCTAAAAGGCACAGCTTATAAACTTTTTTGAAGTGATGGCAATACAATTGTGATTAAAAGCAAAAAGTGAAAATAAAAATAAAACTGTCAACAAATATTGTACACAAAACTCCCAAATGCAACTGTTTTTAAATGAGAGAGACAATCTGGTTGTATCTTTTCTATCCTTGGATAATTATAAATAACTTCTCTAATTCACAGGCATAAGAGCTGGAAGTATTATCTGAATATAAATGAAGGATACAGGTAACACAAGCATTGACTATTAGTTAAAATGATGAAGAAAAGAATATTTCTATAATTTATATATTCCTTAGGTGTATGTGTGTTCCCTGTTGCAGATTAAATCAAGAGACATAAGTATTTGAAGATTTGGAAGACTATAAAGTACTGCCATTTAGAAATGTTAAAATTTTCATTTCATAAAATTAAAATGTGATCTTATATTCAGTCTTTATTGTTTTTTTTTTTTTTTTTTTTTTGGTACTAAAGCAATACTGGAACAGAAAAGACTCTTGGAAAGAGAAGGGTGACATCTCATGTTCTAGATACAGTTTTGGTCTTGCTGAGCTAAGAATAAAAAGAAAGAAATGAGGAGAGCTAGAAAATATGAGACTTTTAAAAGTCTTTAGAGATTATTGTGGTCCTGGAGTTTTCAACTCCCCTCACTTGTCCTCTCTTCCCCTAATCCTTTGTTCAGGGAAGCAATTTATCAAGGAAGCACATTCGAAAGAGTCCAAAATCACTTCTGGATGGAGAGAGGAGAGGATGAAGCCTGTTGGGGGGGGTGGTACATGCAGTACAGATTAAAACCCATCCATCTGGTCCCAACTACCAGATTCAGAAGACTAAAGGGCAGCAAGGGAAAACAACGAGTGGAAGATATGTAATTAGAGGATAGGTCTAATTCTCCATCCGGTGGATAGCCCCACTGCTACATCACAGCATACCTATTCCATATTTCAGTTGACATACTCCACATTGCAAATGAAAGGCAGATGACCCGCAAGCTACATGTGTATAAAACAAAGAGGAAACACGCTGAGATCTTAAGACAGTTCGTCTACTGTCAATTTCATTGGCTCCCACAGGGTAAGCCAGAAAACTCATTGCTGGATCCCTAGCATCTACAACAGTATCCTTGCCTAAAACTGATGCTCTGTAAATATTAGTTTCATCATGAATAACCAAACTCTTGATACTTGACGTAAAATGAAATACAATCTAATCATGCAAAACAACTCTCTAGTCCAAAGCTTCTCAACTGGCAGGCTAATACACAGTGCCTCTAATGGGGCCCAGGTGTCCCATGTTTGGAAGGGTCAGAAGGGGCCAGAGGTTCTATAGTCCCTGAACGGTGGTTACCTTGGGCCAGGAGAAGCCTCATCTACTCACTCCAGTGTGCTCAATGAAGGCCATCACTTTTCACATGAACCATGATGTAAAAAAGACTGGAAAGCATTACCTAAGTGTAGGTATTCCCAACAGAATAGCAATGTGGTACAGTAAGAAGAGAACATGGCTATGACTCAGCAAGCTTCACTGAAATGCCACTGACATTATTTACATTCAAATAATTGTATTATCTACCTTAATTTGGGAATAAAGACTTGTTCTTGATTCTGGTAATCAAGGCTTCCCAAATAATGACAGTACTTTTCGGTTTCCTTCACAGATGAAGACATCATCTTATCTCGTTAGTTTTTCAAATAAGCCCACAGTATATAACCATCAAACAGCTCTGCCTCCCAGGAAGGCATGCATTATCCATCAAAAGTTCTCTTGCATTTTCCCAGTGTCCTTCACCTATATCTGTATCTTAACCTAAATCTCTATTGTGTTTATATCTAATATGTGTTTCAAAAAGACTGAAAATAACAACAGTTACCCTATGACAGTGATTTTTCAATTAGAATAAAAATTCCTACTCGATCGATGAGAATTCTAATTTTTTCAAAACAGGAAAAATTTTGAGTCAGTTTAGCAGACGGCATCAATACCTCAAGATGTATTTTCTTTTGATGTCATTACCTCCACACACAAAATGACAGCTATGAAACATGTCACTGAAAATTCTAAGAACTTCAGCATTCTTATTTTTGTCATTTTGGTTCATCTTTTTGAGCATAACTCTTTGCATCCCATGTCTACGTAACATGCACTTTCTTATAAATCCCTTTTAAAGAAACTTTTCACGTTTTTCTGATGAGCAGAGTTGTCTGTCCCCTTAATTTAGCATTACAGAAAGCCTCAAGAGTAGGACAAAACATGCAACATCCTGGCAGGTACAGTTGAAGAGAGAACAGACAAAGAGACCATCCCTACCCTCAGAAGCTCCCACTGTGGGGGGCGAGGGAGACACTTCTATAAATAACTGACTGGAGGTAAAGGGCACAACAAATTGCTATCACCAAGGAATGAGTAATACGTGATGGGAGCACAGAGCAGAGTAATTACTTATGAATGGTGAGGGAGCAGGCAATGGTGGTGATGTATGGTTCTGGGAATCTATTGTGGGCGGGACTTGAGTAGCTCTTGGAAGAAAAACACATCATAACAGTTTTTGGAACTAATGTGCTAAAACAAAAGTCTTCATTATGTAAGTCCCAGATATGCCTACTCTGAGACAAAATTCATTCCACAAGAAGAGTATTGTAACAAAATGAGCACATTGGACAGCACTGGTAAAGGGAACTTGACATTGCTAGAGATGAGTGTCTATGTGTTAAACTAACGCAAACAAAACATGTGACTACTAACAGCATTTAGAGGAAACAACTTTTATAAGATTTTCTGTTTTTATTTGGACTAAATAAATTGAATTTAAAACTAAGAAACGTGTCTTAAAACCACAAGGGAAAAAGCCAACAGAAAGAACAAAAACAGACAATTAGATCATTTCATTCAATTTTACCATAAGCCACAAATCACATTCCTCACAAAGTAAATAAATGCCCTGGTGTTTATTCTGAAGCACTGGGATTAGGATTACAATCTGAGCTTTACTGAGTTAAAAAAAGACGCTCCATTAAAGGGCATTTAGCTTGTCTCTACCTTCAGGCCCAGAGAGGTACTATTTTACCTTAAAAAGTATAGCCTTTATGGACAAGGTTCTTTCAAAACAAAAACACTTATCTTGAACGTTTCCGAACCCTTGAGAAATAAGATGGGGGAGCTGGGACTCATGAGCATCTTAGACGTTTATGCCAGGAGCATAATTAAAAGATCACAGAACTCCATTGAGAGTATTGTGAGAGGAGGAAAGAGTGGAATTCCTTTCCTTCTAAGCTAAGTCAGATAGATGATAGAATTGTCTTTACAACATCATCAAGGTACAATCTGTTGGGACTTGTTAACTCTGGAATCAGAGAAGAGTCTGCTATATGGGGTAAGAGAATTATTGGTAGGTTCAAGAAACCTGCATTTCTTGAATTTTCTATGCAATTTTCTTGACCACTCTGGCCTTCTGTTTCCTCATCTACTATACAAGAATGAAAACATTTACACTATAGTTCTGTAAGAACTAAATGAGGTCATATATATGAAAATAAGACACAGAGCCTGGTTGTGTAATAAATGCTAGTTTTGTTTAATTCTTATCAATTTTAGGAGACTAGAATGTACATTTAATTAATTTGACCTTTGATCATTTAATTAAACTATTATGAGTACTACATTTCTAATTTTTGCATCACCATCAATCTCATATTTTATATCTTTACTAAAACAAATGGATTATTGAAGGAATTCTGTGTATGATACTCTAGGACAGCTGGATAACATAATAATATAAAATGGGCTCTTGGATTTCTAAGATTCCTTGCTACGTCCATGAGAATTTTGTGGAAGAGCTATTTTCACTTTTAGGTACAATTTTTATATCCCAAACCCGGAAATACCTTAGTTCTTCATAAAAGTAATTTGTATAATTTTATACTCTCAAAATAAAAACTGACATCTTGCTTTGGTAGCGTTTTTAATGTTTAGTAACTACACAACCAGGGCCTCATTTGATCTCTGCAATAATCTATCAGAGTCAGTAGAATGGTAGAATTCTTTTCCCTGTTATATATCACATGACTATAAACGTGGTCAGATTTGAACCTCTGTCTTTAAAGTCCAAAGACAAAGTTGTTTATTCTGCTACTTTACCCTGTCCTCCAGTTAATAGATTTTTCCTATATCTTGTTATTAATATGTAGTTCCATATAAAGGCAATTACATTGAATGCAAATATCAGTCTTTAGCAAACTGATATGCTATAGCCTTTCACAAATACAGTTTGCTTGAGCCTGAAAAACTTACTAAAATCATCTTGTCCAACTTGCTCCCCTTATTTACTAGGACACTGCATTCAGAGAAGTTGGTTGCCTAATGAAAACTAGTTAAAGAGCTAAGGTCAGGACCCAATTGCCTTGGTTTCTATACAGTATTCTTTCCAAACCCCACAATAGGTGATTTTGGAGCACCAAACCCTCTTTTTGGTATTCTGGCCCTTGTTAACAATAAGAATATGCAACTCTTGCTGATTAGTTATTGATGATTATTTACATTACCAATGGAAAATCATTAGGTTGAGTCTATTGCAACTGTCAAAACAAGATTGGAGAACAAAACGTTCTCCAGACAATAACTCAGAGGAGCTAATCCTAAACTCAGCAACATGGCATGATGTCTTGCCTATGCATGCATGCTCAGTTGTGTCCAGCTCTTTGTGACCCCATGGGCTGTAGCCTGCCAGGCTTCCCTGTCCATGGGATTTTTCCAGGCAAAAATACAGGAGTGAGTTGCTATTTCCTCCTCCAGGGAATCTTCCTAACCCAGGGATTGAACCTGTGTCTCTGTGTCTCCTGTGTTGGCAGGCGGATTCTTTATCACTGAGCCACCTGGGGAGACACAGCATCTTAGGTCCAGCTTTTATAAAGCCTGGCATTTGCAACTTGTAAACATAGGTTATTAATAGACACTCAGACCAGTTTTATCGAGGCAGATGCTTCCCAGAATAGCTAGAATTTCATAGTATCTTGGACAAAATTCCATAATTTGAGTATAAATTTTCTCATCTATAGAATGAGATATAATTTCTTGTCCTGTCTACCTCTCAGAATTGTGATAATTAAGTGAGATAAGAAATGTAAGATGCACTTTAAAGAATGTAAACAGATGTAAAAATATTGTTATAAAGTTCTTTTCTCTGGGCAAAATTACTATTCCACATGAGGATAGACTCTAATTATTAGTTCTTTCTAGTCAGCTGAGAGGCTAATATATATTACTCTTATTATTGAAGAGAAGAAAATATGATCTGCACACACAGACATCCACAATCCTATGCATACTGGTATACTGAGTTTGAGAAAATGCAGTATGTTTTTTCCTCTCATTCTTGTTTTTTTTCAACAAATATTTTTATTAATATATTTTAATATACCTGGAACACCTAATAAGCGATGGACCAATTATCTGGTATTTAGGGTATACAAAGAAACTTCATGGAACATGTGTCTTATCACAGATATACCTGTTAGGGTCCCCAACAAAGCCCTTGATACTTGTGCCTGTGAGGTACCCACTTAACCATTCTCAATCCTGCTGCTGTTGCTATTGCTGCGTCGCTTCAGTCGTGTCCAGCTCTGTGCGACCCCATAGATGGCATCCCACAGGCTCCCCTGTCCTTGGGATTCTCCTAGCAAGAGTACTGGAGTGGGGTGCCATTGCCTTCTCCAATGCATGAAAGTGAAAAGTGAAAGTGAAGTCGCTGTTGTGTCCGACTCTTAGTGACCCCATGGACTGCAGCCTGCCAGGCTCCTCCGTCCATGGTATTTTCCAGGCAAGAGGACTGGAGTGGGGTGCCATTGCCTTCTCCATTATCAATCCTATGATCTTCAATTTAGAGTAGACAGGAGGCCCTGATGGGAAAACAGCTATCTTTGGGTCCCAATGCTAAGGCCAGCATTATTTGAAACTGGAATTGTTAAAAAGATGTTCACAGAAACCCTGCATGGTACAGTAACAAAGAGAAAAGACCCAAAGCCAAGGGTGTGCTCTAGTCCCACAAAGCTGAGCCACTGGCAGGACGCATGTGCAAAGCATTTGTTTCTCTGGGCCTAAACTCCTTCACCCATACAATAAGAGAAGGTGAAAGTCACTCAGCCACATCTGACTCTTTGCATCCCATGGACTGTAGCCTGCCAGACTCCTCTGTCCATGGGATTCTCCCGGCAATAGTACTGGAGTGGGTAGCAACTCCCTTCTCTAGGGGATCTTCCTGACCCAGAGATGGAACACAGGTCTCCTGAACTTGCAGGAGGATTCATCACTGTCTGAGCCACCAGGGAAGCCCCATAAAATAAGAAACTTAAGTTAATAGAATTCTTGGTCCCTTGAAATTCTGTGATTGTTTAGAGGGCTGAGCAAAAGTTTTAATAAGGCAGGGCTCCTTGTCTTGTCCACTGTTTCATTCCCAGTTCACTGAAAAATGACTGGCACATAGAAGAAACATAAATATTTTATTAAATCAATAAATTAGTGATTGGGAATGAATATTCCAGAGTCATCCAATAACACTTATTCTCATAGCAAGACTTGAAATTCTACCATGATCCTCAGATGGCCTTCCATCACCACCGTATATAAGCAGCCCCCTTTCCAAAGCCAGACTCTAGTTCATGATCCTGCTACTTCATACTCCTTATCTCTGCCTGGTATCACCTCTTGCATTCAGTTGCTGACATAGTGCTTATCTCCCCACCAGTCTGTTTGATACACAGCTGCATTCACAGCCTTTGGAGCAGTGCTTAACACATAACAGACACTTAAGTCTTTGTTGAATGAAAAAAAGTAACTGACATTCAACTACCTAGCATCTAAGGTCTCTTCCAACTCTTGGGTTCCTTGGTTCTATCTCAGCAAGAGCATATCACTCAGAAAAACCAGTGCTACAAATTTCTCCAAGAATATAAATGATCTGAAGTTAATTACACAATATGGTAGGTAGGACAACACTCTTTTTACTATAGTATCTGTCTTCCATGGTAACTGACCCATCCAGGGGTAAACTAAAACTAGGTTTTCAGTGATGATGTTTTTAGCTCAAAGTATACACAGCCATGACTCCCGCCTGTGCATTTCAGATCAGAATTAAATCCATTGTGAATCATCCATTAGAATCAAGAACTGCAAGCAGAGACTAGAAATGTTCCCAATACCATTCTGCTCACGTGTCAGTTCCCTCCAGAGCTGCCTAAAACTCAGCTCTGCCAAGATGTTTATTTTCTACCTGGCTTCATGAATTGCAATTACTTCCTAAATTATAACAAGCCACAAGTGGTCGGAGCCAAACAAGCAGGGTCACAGAAGGTTTCTCCTTGTACTTCTGGGGATGACAGAAAAACTTGTTTGAACCAAAATTGCTCCTCTTTCAAAAGAAAGAAAACTTTAAGCCTTTAACTCTTGGGAGTGGCAAAGGGAACAGCCAGAGGGCCATGAGCTAACTTCATTTCTCTAGAGATCTGTTGAATAGATTTGGCAATGATTTGGCTTCTGTTGAAAACAAGCCCTTCTAATTGTACTTCTGCCAGTGGAAGACAAAAGACAGCACGGAAGCTTAGAAAGGCCGTGATGACATGCCAAGATCATGACTGTGAACGTGCAGTGTCCCTCTGAGTAGAGCACTGTGGATGCGTGTGTCTCTTAACACTGGGCTCTGGCACCCGTGGACAAGAATGTGACCTGAAGAGTACAAAGGGGAGCCGGTGAAGTGATGTGCTTCCCTTCAACTGAATCTTGGCTGAAATATTTTCTGACAGTAGAAATAATTCCACATTTTGGTTCCTCTTTCCACCCCCACTGTGCCAAAAGTGGTTTACATTGAGTAGGCAAGGGTGGCAGAAATAATGAGTACAGGGTTTTCCATTGTGTACGGTGAAAGACAAAAAGGACAGAGAATACAGATGTTTTTGCTGCTGCAAAACGGTGGTGGACTAACTCTTTCAGTGTCTCTGGAATGCAAATTTTTTCTTCACAGTTTAGCAGTCTTTTTTGGATTTCAGCACAGTGAACTAACACTTTCCTGGATTCCAAGACCTCCAGAGAACCAGATGGATGAGAGGAATTGGAGAAAAAAGAACCCACGTTACTTGAAAAAGGTATGAATTTCTCACTCTGCATCTAGCCAAAAGCTCTGAAAATTAGAAGAGTGAAATCACTTTGAGTTTGTTCAAATGCATGCCATCCTAGAGCTGTTTGTGGTGGGAAAAAAAATCTAAAATGATTTGATGGTTTAGAGTCTGTGTTCAGTTTAATCTAGGAAGCAAACTTTAACAGAGATGATATGTTTACTATCAAAGGCAGGAAAGAATGTGGATGGAAGACATCACACAAGAGCATCATTCAATAAGCTTGTGCTCTAAAGCCAGTCACTACTTCCCAGTGCCAAACTTTTTAATTCAACACTCAAGGATATTGTCTTTCCTCCCCTTTCCGGCAAGTACCCTACCATTCCCCCAACAGAGTCCTGATCCTGTCAATCCAAACTGTTTAACACTTCACATTGCTCTTGCATGCTTTTACATCCATTGTTGCTTCTGCCTGTAACATTTCTTAACAAATGTGATGGTTCACCTTTTAGGGCCCAGGGCATATGAATGTACCCTGCTTTATTGATCATCTTTCCATACTTCTGTTCTTTAACAGTATTGTTCATATTTTCATTATAGCAGGGACTCTCTGTAGAGTGTGATCTGTTTATGTGCTATGGGAAATGCTATGACAAAGCATACCTTCCAAAGGTGAAGATATCAACACATATCACATCCCATATACTCTTCTTCTAACGTGGTCCTAACAGTTCATCAGGGGAACAAGGATGCCTGGGAGGACACTTGTAACTTCCTGGACAATGGAATGTGGTAGAAATGATGCTGTATGACACCCAGTGCTACTCATAAAATAAGACATGGTTTTCTTTTGAGACACATACTTTTGAAGCCCTAAGTTGTCTGAAGAGATTATACGTAGATAGAGGGAATGCCTGAAGAATCCCAGTTGTTCCAGAACAGCTATTCAAGTATTCCCAGGCTGGGTACCAGATATACAGGTGAGGAAGTTTGTGGAAGAACTCAAACCCAGGAATCTCGTGAGGGACTCCTAGCCAGAATCAGTTAGTTGAGAGGCTATCAAATGCTTGATCCACTGAACTGTAAGAGATAATAAATGGTGATTGTTCTTTTTAGCAAGAAGTTTTGGAGTGGTTAGGTGTGTAGTCACAGTAACTGAAGCATAAGCACAGATTCCATATTTCATTAGAGTTCTTCAAATACAACAGTTAAAGCTGTGTTTCTAGTGTTAAAGTAGGTGAATGAAATATGGAAAAGACTGTTTATTGAATGAGTACTTGAATGAATTGAATATTAACTTTCAGACCATGGCCCCATAAATTAATGTCCTATAACTTTATGAGGCCAGTTAGGTTTATTCAGCTAGGGCATTCTAAGTAACAATAATGCTCAAATCATATGAAAGCAAAATAAACCCTCTTTCATATAGGGTATAATATGTTTTTCAAATTTGGCAAACTATTGTTATTCCCAGTGATAGCCTAAGAATAAATTGGTACAGGAATATATGTATAGAATTCTTCTTCTTCAAAAGCTTCTAGTACTATTCTTAACATCTCTATATTTGAAAAGACAGCAGCTTTCTCTTAGTGCTGGCATCAATAAAAGACAAATTATCTATTTAATTGTACTATCAAAAAAATTAAGGGACTAGAACTTCACATACAACATGGAGTAATATTAAAGTGAGAATGACCTTAGGGACCATCTGTCCCAGTCAACCTGATCCATAAATTCCCTCTGTAACATCCTCAGTCAATCAACCTTGGTCCAGCCCCTGGGATTGCTTGTGTCATGTCCGGTCACAGCAGACTGTCTGAGAAGGTGTCCATTCTACCAGGAGGTATGACTGTCAGAATATTCTTTACTATTTCAATTTAAATACCTGCTACCTCATTAATCCTACTTCTGTCCTCTTAGGACAAGTCTGTTGCCCTTTCTATGTAACAGCCCTAGAGTACTGAACAAGTTGTCCTTCCGCTTAGTTTTCTCTTTATTGTGATAAACACCCGGATTCCTTCAACAGTTACTTATGGGACATGATTTCTGTCATCTTACCTTCCTGACCACCCTCCTCTGCACAAGTTCCCTTCAATGTGTAGAGCTCAGGAATGAACACACCACTGGGAACTACTGTCTCCCCTCTTCTGCACACTCCTTTTTATATAAGTGCTGCCAAAGAGTGCATTTACTTTGCTATGGTCCTATTTATTATTATTGATCTTGGGTCAAATTGTCTCCCTTATAAGTCTTTTTTTTTTTTTTAACATCTGTCAAATTAAATGATTCTCATATGTACTTGCAGAGTCAATTTTTAAAGCCAAGAATAAGATTTGGCTTTTGTCCCTCTTATATTTTCTCTTGTTGGATTTTGGTTATTGTTCTAGATAACAAAAAATTTTAATAGTATTAATGATCATGTTTTACATATTTTCCTCTCATTCTTTACCTCAAACCAGTAAGTTCAAGTTAGATAAATTTCAAGAGCTACAGTTTTGCTACTATTAAAAGATATTCGACAGCAAAATCAGTATACATGTTCTTATTGCTAGATCCCATCAAGCACTTTTCCCACTAAATATTTAAATTCCATCCATTATTCTCTCTCTCTCTCTTTTTTTTTACCTCATTATTCCATCATTTCTCATCTAGGTAACCACTAACTGGCCTCTCAGTCTCCCCATTTCTCTCTAGTCCAATCTACTACCATATTGATTTGTCTACAAAACAATAGCACAGACTCTTCCCTGAGTTGGAAAGATCCCCTGGAGAAGGGAATGGCAATCCACTCCTGTATTCTTGCCAGGAGAATTCCACAGACAGAGGAGCCTGGAGAGCCTCAGTCCATGGGACTGCGAAGAGTCAGACACGATTGAGCAACTAATATTTCACATCGATAGCTTTAAAAACTAAAGATTCCCAGGCCACTCCCAGACCTATTTCATCATTATCTCTGGGGCCGAGGCTGAGGCATCCATAATTTTTAAAAAGTTCTATGACACTGCCAGATCTTTGTGATCTTTTCAAGACTGTCTGAAAAGTGCAAAAAAGAACTGACAATGCATCTAAACAAATCTATTGTGAGTATCCAGAGAAAAGTTTTGTTACGGATTTAGATCCCTTGTGAAGACTTCCTAGGAAATTGAGGTGGTCTCAGAGGAAACCCGAGAAAGGAGATGGGAACTAACATCACAGCCCTAGACACATATTCCTTACTTGGCACTGGGCTAGGTCTTCTTATGAATATTATCCCATTTAATTCTTAAAACAATAGTAGTAATAAAAAAGTATCACTATTTTAGAGAAGAAAAAACTGAAGTTTGTATTTTTAACCCATATGCACTCATAAACTGGCACACAGGAGTCTGCCTGACTCCTAGCTCCAAACCCTAGGGATTAATAAACAAAAATATCATATTGGTACAATACAATATTGTAAAATAAAAAAAAAAAACTTAAAAATTAAAAAAGAAGAAACTGATATAACTCCTAAAAAAGTGATATCATAATAAAACTATTGTAAGATTCTATTTATTTTACATGATAGAATAAGTTAGACTTTTTTCTAAAAATAGGGTCCTATTTCTTGCCATGGCCAAAAAAAAAATAAATAAATAAACAAAAGTATCTTAGGCAAAAGAGAATACTGCATGATGTATGGACACATAAAATGATGAATTTGTATCTTCAAAGTGGTCTAAACTGGCTTTAATTAAAGATCGCACCTCTATGAGGAAATTCTAGGGTCAGGAAACAGAATACTAGTCCTGAAAGTGTCCCTAGCTTGTGGTGCGCCTTGATAGTTATTGTCCTAGAACTGCTCTTTCCATCTTTCTTTAGAACTTCCCAATTTTAGCTAGGTACACAGCTGCTCAGAATAAAGAGTACATGTTTCAGCTTTCCGTGCAGGTAAGTTTGGTTGAAGGCTTGAAGGTGGAATGGAAGTGCCCTCAGAGGGAAGTAGCCTAGCTTCAGTGCACTGAGACGCAGGAGCTCCTATCTGGGTCCCCCAATAGAAGCCACGAACTGAGTGTGGGCAAGGAGCCCATCAGGAGACCAGGTCCTCGCCTACCACTGTGCTGGGCTCCTACTTCCCTCCACAGAGAGAAATGGACATTGTCTTCTCGCATCACTGCTTTCTGTCACTCCAGCTGAACCGAATCCTAATACAGTTGCTTTGTGATCCTGTTGTTATCCATGTTCTTTCTGCTTCAGTTTTCTTCTGTATGTAGAAAGAGGCTGGATGACACCTAAGGTCTATACCACTTTCTCTATGACTGAATGAGATGTTGTATAGAAAAGACTGTAAATTGAAATCAGGATCTCAAAGAGCCAGCGCTCTTCCATGTCCACTATAGCACTATTTACAATAGGTCATATATGGAAACAATCCATATATGACAAATGAATGGATAAGGAAAAAAGAAATGTATATATAAATGGAATAAATGTGGAACATTACGCAGGCTTAAAAAGAAGGAAATCCTTCTATTCACACCAATATGCATAAACTTGGAGGACATCGTGCTAAGTGAAATTAACCAGTCATAGAAGGACCAATACTCATGAGTCCACTTACATAAAATATCTAAAATAGTCAAATCTCAGAAGCGGAGAATATAATAGTGGTTTCCAGGAGCAGGGAAGAGAGGAAAATGGGAAGTGGTTATTCAGAGTATGAAGTTTCAGTTATTCTAGCAGAGTGGTTTCTAGAGATCAGCTCTATAGCAGAAACGCCTGTAGTTTAATGTGGTACTACTACTTTGAAATTTGTTAAGAAGGCAGATATATTAAATGTTCTTACCACAAAAAAACAAAGCAAGGCAAGGCAAAAAAATTTAAAAAAACCCAAAAGGGACATGAGGCAACTGGGACTCATTGGATGTATCTATTACTTTGATTGTGATGATGGTATCATGGGTATTTTCATAAGTCCAAACAACAAATTATACATGTTAAATATGTGCAGTTCTTTGTATATCAATTTTTCTTCAATAAAGCTAATTAAAGGAAATAAATAATCCAGTCCTAATGTTTCAAACAAATTCTTTCCTCTAGCAGCCTGACATCCTGACCTGCTAGTGACTGACTCTTCAAAATTTGTAAGAAGTCTCCATCATTATCAGTGGAAGCTATTGGAAGACAGGAATCCATCTGGTGCAGAATGCCAGGATACACAGTTATCAAGCAAATGCCTATCGCTGAATATTCTAATGGTATTCCAGTTTCAGCCCCACCTGGAAACTTACGAGACAAGACTTAAGGCTTTAATAGTACCCATAGTTCTAAACCTAGAATTTGTATCACTCCTCGATGGAGACATACATGAGACTTAGACAGGAGTATTCACCTCAAATGATTAACTGCAATCAATGCCCATGAACTCTCATGGAATGGAGAATAACATCTTATGATTTATGATCATAAATATTTATGATGTTTATTTTCAAAATCTCCCTATCAGGGCCATAACTAAGATGAAGGAAGTGAGGCATAGAGGGAGCAGGACTTAAGGAAGTGCTCATATTTAGGATCCTGAGAGTGTTCGAGAATCTCTTTCACTTTGCTTCCACAAAAGCCTCACTTCTCTTACCCTCTCCAGGCCCTGCTTCATGTCTTGTATGATTTTTGTTTGTTTTTTTCCCCCTAAGAAATCCTACCTAATGTCTGTAACCCATTTTCAATCTGCATTTTTACATGACCCGTTTCTTAGGCATTTGGTACGCCCCCATTTCCTTACTTGTTCTCTTGATTTCAAGGACAGATATTTGCCCGACAACTTGTTAGAGTTGAAGATAGAGTGTATAACACAGACAATGAAAAAAAATGTACATTCCTGCTCGGGGCATAATGATAAGCTATCCTCTTTCAGCACAGTACCAGTGAGGCTACCTACCTGTAAGTTTATGTCCAACAGACTTAGCAGTCTTTTCCAAAGCCTTGAACTGCAAAGGGTCACACTGAATACACTGCCATCATTCCAAAGCCTTCTATTCCACCTGTGTTTCTGATTTTATGGGAATCCTACCCAGTTATCATCTAAGATAAAAACTGGAGAGTCTTCTCAGATCTCACTGTCTCTCTCATTCCTTAGACTTTTAAGCAATCAGTTAGTCCATCCTGGTCCTCCTCTCCATCCCGCTGCCTGCACATGATTCAGGTTCTCATCATTCCTGGCAGTCCAACTATAATATCATCCACCAAGGAGCTTTCTGACACCAGGTTTGCATTATTCCAGAAATCTCATATTCAAATACAAAACCCAGAAAGACACCATTAGTGAGTGACATGCTTTGAGTCTAAGAAATAAACTGGGGTGCACTCTGGTAGATGCAGAATGCATGTCCCAGCCCCTGATGAAGATACTTCTAAGTTCTAGCTGATTGTTGCTTGACAGAAATTGGAAATTCTGATTTTTAGGAGAAGTGAGAAATCTAGATTTTTCTGTGACTTTTCCAAAATTTTAAAGTTTGAAATTGGGTAAAACTTAAAAAAAATCTTTTGTATGTCAAATAAAATGCATCTGCTGGAATGTGATGTGAAAGCAGCCAGCACGTGACCTCTGCCCTACTCAATTTGATCACCTGTCTTACCTGTCAGAATGGATTTGTAAAGCACAGACAACATCCCATCTCTGTCTTACCTAGAAACCACAAAAAGACTCCGCCCCTCCCCCCATGCCAACATGAGAAATACAACCTCTTGCAGCATCAGAAGAGCCTTTGCAACTTTGAATGGCTGGACACAGCCATTCTTCCTCTGTAATCTACATTCCAGCCAAATCAGATGCTTTGTCTTCTGAACATGCCCTATACATCCCCGTTGGTGTCTCTTTATATGGATTATCCTACTTTATTTCAATCTGGACAACATCAGACTCCAGCCAGATGTGCCCCTCTTCTCTGCAGCCTTCCCTGAGTTAGTCCTTCTCAGGCAGAACTGGCTGCCACCTCTTTCTTCATCCATAAAACATCTACAAGTGTACTCTTGTGGGATTTTTACACTGCATGCTGGTTTTGTGTATGCTGATCTCTTTCACCCTATTTTGAACTTCTTGAGAAGGGACCAAGTCTTACCCATCTTTTGCATCTCCAGCACAGTGCCTGATACAAAACAATAGGGATATAATAAGAGTGATTTTGCTAATAAAAGCTCAAATGCAAAAAATGTTTTAAGTTGATTTTGTTGAGGTTAACAATGTGAACCCACCTCTGGTTTAGTAAAGACTAGAATTCATAGAGAAAAGTTGGGTTTAGAAGACAAAAGGAATAGCCTGGAAGTATGGGCAGCAATTGTAACCATTTTCCTTATCTGAGGCAAGCACAGTAATAAACACTTTGTAGTCATGTAGCATCTTTGTGGGATGAGCTCTCAACTCATGGCAGACGTGATCTTCACCTTGTGTTTGAATCAACTTGTCCCAAGGTCATTGAGTCAGTCTTTGACAAAAAAAACAAATGTGAGAGTTCTTGGTTCCCCTGTCACTACTCTGAATTCCACAGCACACTGTCTCCTTTAACAGTGTTCTTGTCAAGGATATGTGGCATATATATCCGGGGAAATCTATGAAAGAAACTGGCTCTAAGACCTGCTTAGATATGCTTCTCACTCACTCATGTTCCATCAAGGAGAACAAATCACAAGCACTCCAAACAGTAACCCGAAAAGAGAACCATTTCAAAATTCTAGATAAATGATGTGTCTTTTGCAAGTGAAAATTTACTTTATAGTATGGATTTTGTTGTTGTCGTTGTTAATTCACTAATCCTCCCTCAAACTTACTGAAAGCTTTAATCTCTCTCAAGCTTTTTACCATCCTCCCCCACATTTTCTAGTGACACGACAATGATTTCTAGATTCTGGGCTGTCTAAACATGAACAGCACCATCAGGAGACCTTAGCCATAAGGACATCTTATCTCTGCAATGCACACAGAGTGTGGTCACTTACATTTAATCAGAATGGTCCCGGTCCTCCACTGGAAAAGGGCATGCATGAGGCCTTTAAGATATGATTTTCTGGATCTAATCACAGTTTGGTAAGATGTAAGGCAATTATTAAATGGTCTCAGACTCTGTGAGCATGCACAGGAAATTTATACTTCATTTTGGAAGTTCCAAAGTTAGAGATAAACTTTGGGCTTTAATTTTGATATTATAATGAGAAGCAGCAGAAATGACAACTCCAAAGTAATTGCATTACCACCTTTATTGGGTTCATGCCTCAGGTGCCATGAATTTTATATGTATTATCTAAGAACCTCAAAACAACCTTGAAAAATAGAGACTATTATTCCCAATTTACAGATAAAAATACCAAAACTTAAAGAGGTTAAGTGATTTTCCAAAGTTGTTCAACTGGAACATAGCTGGGCTGAGATCAGAAAATTAGCCTTTCTGACTCTGCAAGTCCGTGTTCTTTCTCGTCTGATATATTGCAAAGAATATACCCAAGGAGATGGCTAATAAAAATGATAGATACTTTCCAAATCCATTTTTGCTTAGAGATGGAATTTTGAATTTTCCACTATATATGGGTAAATATATTAACCTCTAAACTCCCTTGGTATCGAAAATAATTATATTACTTTGACGTGAGAGAAACTGGAAAAATATCCTCCTTCTCTGTTCAACTCCCTCTGGTTTATTTCAATCTAAAGATAGATACTATTTCTTAAAGTGAAGCAAAGCTTGCCTTTGAAATAAAAAATTCATAGAAAGCATTTCCCATAGGGAGGATGACTGTGTTTCAAAGACCCCCCTTTTTTCTATGAATTGTGAAGAGAAGAAAAGGTCTTAATAAGCTGTGTTCAGAAGTAAAACAGACACTGTCAAGTGAATAACAGAAGCCCAGGGCTAGTTGAAATGTAGGTAGGCGGGCACTTTGACTATCCTAACCTCAGAGGACACAGCTATTACTACCAACAAGAGAAAAAAACTTAAGTCAAGAAGTCACCATCAAGAACAATGGTCCTTTCTTTGGGAGAAAGACAGAAAGGACAAATCTACAATGTAGTTCTGAAGTATGATATAAAATACAACAAAGTATGATATCGTTGATTAGACTTACAAATAGTATTTGAGTCAATCCTAAAGGAAATCAGTCCTGAATATGTATTGGAAGGACTGATGCTGAAGCTAAAACTCCAAAACTTTGGCCATCTGATGTGAAAAACTGACTCATTGGAAGAGATGCTGATTCTGGGAAAGATTGGAGGCAGGAGGAGAAGGGGATGACAGAGGATAAGATGGTTGGATGGCATCACCTACTTGATGGACATGAGTCTCAGCAAGCTCCAAGAGTTGGTGAAGGACAGGGAAGCCTGGTGTGCTGCAGTCTATGTGGCTGCAAAGAGTTGGACACAACTAAGTGACTGAACTGAACTGACTGAGAACTTGACAAACAGGAAAAACTTCAAGACCCAACACTTTTTAGGGAAATCTTTCTTGCAGCAAGCTGCAGACAACATTTCTTCTCTGTGCTCCAAATCTAGAAAAGGTACATGTGGTGTGTGGAAGGGGAAAAGGGACCAGAGATAGTTCTTGAATGTTGATGCTCTGGATACTTCACCACAGAGGTGCAAAAGAGTGAAATCCCAGGACTGACTAATAAGGCTGAGCAACATCTAGAGCCCAGAGAAAAGATTTGCAAAGAACCATGGGATAGCTAAAATCAAAGAGCTGAAGGATTACGCAGTCCAACCAGACCACTTTACTGATGGAGAAATTGAATTTTGGAGATAAAGTGGCTAGTTACATTCCTGAGGAGGGGCAGGGCAGCTGTCTGAACACAGGTCTCTGGACTCTCAGGACAATTCAAACTCCTGTCTGTCAAACTTAGCACCTCTACTTCACGTACAAGATGTAATTTAAGTAGATACTTAGAGACAGCAGTCTTCCACTTATTTGCTTGAAGATTTGTCATTTCTTTTTCTATTTTCTTAAGTACTATTTTATTAGCCATTTCACTTTAATCTAATTTAGAAAATCCTCATGTTTATATAAAGTGTATATCTTTTAGTCTGGCTTTAAAATAACTGTCTATAAGAAGACAAAAAGATCGTCCACTATCGTGCTTAAAATTCTACAATTAGCAATTTCTGGAATTCCAAGTGGTAAGGTAAAGTGAAGGTTAGATATTCCACACAAGTGGGAACAATGAAGAAATCAACTGCTACCATGAGAAGCAGAGGTGTCTGCCTGTTGGTTTGGGTTGGTGTCAGGTAACAAACACCTGAAGCTCTTGGGCCTGAACAGAGGATGGATTTGACCCAATGATTCAATACGTATATCTCCATCTTTTCTAATTACACAAATTCATGACCAAACCAAAAAAGAGGAGAATGGATAAAGGAATTGGGAGTATGTCCATACAACAGAATATGCTCTATAGGGAAAAGGAACAGATTGATATTACAACAGCATGGATGAATGGATGAATCTCAAAAATCTACATGTCTAATGAAGAAGCCAGATACAAAAATAAACATGGTATGATTATATTTATCTGAATTTTTAACAAATTTTTACAAATTATATTTATCTGAATTTTTTATTCCAACAGAAGTTGGAAGGTAGTTAGTTACCTCTGAGGGTGGCAGGTGGATACTGTTTGGAGAGAGTCACAAGAAAACGTTCTGGGGTGATGTGTACAACTGTCAAACCTCATCAACAGTTTAGAGGCCCCCAACAGAGACACTCATGATCTGACTATTTTTCTTGCATGTAAATGATGCCTTTAAAAAATAAGGAAAAAGCACAAAGAAAGCAAGTAATAGTAACAAGTGACATTATAAATAAATGTTATACAAATATACAAAATATAAAAAGACAAATAAAATGAGAAAAACATTAATTTTTATAGCCCTTTTACCATAATGACTGTCCAAGCCAGGCAAGGGTCTAACCCTCAGCAAAGAAAGAAATTAAAATGGTGCTTTTTCTATTTTTTTAAGGATGGACATTATTAGAAAGGGATGCTCTATTTCTTTGCTGCCTTAAATAGCTCCTATTCATAACTCAACCTTTTTTTTCATAATGAGATCTACAGCTCTTTCAATCAATTCCTTACATAGAAAAGTTAAAGAACAATTTCAGACAAGGAAGGGATGTTTGAAAATATCTGGTTCAAACACACAACTAGGAAATTGAGAAAACAGATGCAAAAAGGGCAGGTGATTTCACCAGAAGAGGTAGGAGACTAGAAGTTAGGTTTCTAAGTTTTCAGGATAAACTCTTTTCACTGTACTGCACTAGCTCATGGTCTTGAGAGAGGCCTTTAAGTCAGCCTGCCTTGAGAAATTCAGCTGTCTAAAGCCCTGTCCCCGAGAACATTAAACACATACAAGTACAAATTACAGAGACTGCTTTTCTAATGTGTGTTCCAGGTCTGTGTGTGTGCAGTCACTCAGTCATGGACTGTAGCCAGCCAGCCTCCTCTGTGTGTGCAATTCTCTAGGCAAGAATACCAGAGTGGGTTGCCATTTCCTTCTCCAAGGTATCTTCCAGATTTAGGGACTGAACTTGAGTCTCTTGCATCTCCTGCATGGGAGGGAGGGTTCTTTACCATTAGCACCACCTGGAAAGCCCAGTGTGGACTGACAAAAAGAATCCACAAAGGTTGTGACTCACACACACGTTATCACTAGACACATCCTAATGAAGAACCTGCAGTATAACCACAGCCCTGGTGCTCTCCTATTTCTCCTGATGGTCAGGGTCAGTCTGAAGACCCCACAGCCCACAGCAACTCATGTACTGGGACCTGAGAAGAAGACAAGCAAGTTCAAAAGACAGCATCCCATTCCCATGATGTCTGGATGCTGCCACACCGGACTGCTCCACCTTTAGTACAAACTGAGCCTGAGCTTCATCTAGGGGCCTGAGGAACCAGAAACAAGGCTGGAGATGGATAAGTATGTTAATGATTTCTGGAACAAGCCACGACACTATCACTGGCTCATGTAATTTCATATCATGGCCAAGTTATTTCACTGGTTTCCTTATCTCTAAAATGAGGATAATAGTGAGTTTTCATAGGACATAATACAAGTCAAATCCGCCCTCTACATGTGAAGACTCACTGTTACAAGCAGTGGCATGGCATCTTCTCCTTGCCTGGGGAATAGCAATATGGCCTTCTTTCCCATGTCAACATCTGGTCCTCTCGGTTTGAGAGGAAGACATGGTTGTGTGCAGGTAAAACACAGCCTGAATCCACACTCCTAAAAGCACACTCCTGAATTCACAGATTCTGGCTCCCAAATAGATAAGGGGTACCACAAAGACCTGAACACGTCACTCTCTGCTCCATCAACAGCTGGAAAAAGGAAGGGATTCTGGAGTTTCTCAGAATATAAAGAATAGGAAAACATTTGGTGGAGGAAATGCTACCTCTTTCTAGAGATGGATCTTTATGCCTTTGGGTATTCTAGGAAGGAAAATTGGAATAATACTGATTATCCTAAATTAACTTGATGGGTGCATTTTTCTCACATCAGACTTGTAAAGCAGACATTTATAATTTACTGTTTGTGGATAGTAAAACTAAAGTTTAGAAAAGTTAAGTACTTATCTTGGATGGCCTGTATAACAGTTAAGTGTTGAGGCTGGGTTTCATACTCAGGCCTATCTGATTCAATCCTATGGCTTCTTCCCCTGTCTCTTGCTATTGGTTCAAATAAATAACCCTTTGAGCAGACATCTGAGCCTAATCTTGACAATGACTGCTACATTTACTGCTAGTCCTAAAGCGTTGTGCAGAATGTTTGCTGGAGGCTTGGGGGCTCAAAGTACAGAATAAACTTCAGTTATCCTTGTTTGCCTCATAAGGGAGCTGTGGGTCTTGAAATCTAACCTAGGGTAACAGCTGACACTTGCTGACAACTTCTAGATATTTAGATAAGACTCTATCAAAAGCACCAATAAAAACTTTTCCCTGTTTATACAACAGATTGTCCACTAGCTTCAGAGTTTAAAAGAGGCTTTGTGTAGCCCAAATGCCTTTCCTTACTTGTAGTGGCTGTCACGTTGCTCTCTGCTAATAGGTAAATGAGGACATCCTCTTTGATGATTCTTATCAAGTTGTGAGCAGACAGAGGTGTGGGAGACACCACTGCAAATTGTGATCCCATCCCCCAGTTTTAACTTCCAGAGTTTTATAAGAAATTGCATTTCACATTTTTAAATGGGAAATGAAAACCACTCACACAAAATGTAACTTCTTCCAACCTAAGGCTGTATGTTTTCAAGGAACAAAGTTCTTTCTAGAATATATTGTGAGAAAGAGGAGACAGAGAGAGGTGAGGGGGTGGATAAGGCAAGCCTTTCTGACTTGGATCATGTCAAATGTTCAGAACCTTCATAGTCTTAGAAAGAACATGGGTTTAGGGGTCTCATCTCGTCCATTATTCAGAAGCAAACTTGTGTCATAAAGTCCTTCATTCTCCTACAAACTCTCACTTTTATCTGTAAATATAGACCATGATATGTTACACATTCTACTACAACCTATTATTCAATACATTCTAGGTTTATACATGATATATCTAACAAATATTATATCTATATTAACATATTATATACATCTCTATATTAATATGCTCTTTATTCAGTAATAGAATACTAAAGTAAAAGAATAATTATTTTAATACTAGAATAACATTAAGTAATATTAGCAATAATACAATGATAAAATAATAAAGTACTTTGTAAGTCATAAAGTGTTAAATAAATATTGGCCATCATTTGAGATGTTACTCATGAGAAGCTATCTGACCAAACAAGATTCTGAATAGGAACCTCTAGAGACAGTGGTTTTTAATAATATGTGCTTAGTACAAAGTTGTTGTTCCACACTTTCCCACATGAATTAGATAGGGAGACAAAGTCTCCCGAGTTCTTGATGTTCCTAAACTCATAAGGCTAAAAGGATTCAGAACAGGATCTTACAGAACCAAGCTATGCTCTCCTAATTTCATAGCCATTCTGCCTCTTTTTTTTTTTTTTAACTCCAGCAATATCCCTTAATATTTCCTAACTTATTAAGTCTTTTATTTTTTTCCAGATAATGAGAATATTTAGAAAGACGTCCATGGTGGAAAAGATTTTGGAAAGCAGAGCTGCAGGCACAGCAAAAACAAGTGATGGCTTTAACAGCTACTGGCGATCAAACTTGAAATAAATGCAAGTTTAAGATTTGTCAGAAAATATGAACATGGTCAGCAGAACAGACTGAATTTCTCAGTTGGTTATGAAAATGACTATTGTTCTCTTTTCCTCTGACCAAAAGCAACCTCAGGATGTACGTCTTGCCTGACAATGAGAATAGCATCACTGGAAGTGAAGCAGGAAGTCCAGGTTACTTCTTAGCTCTTTTCTGCCTCTAGAGCCAATCAGTCTAGGAACAGTCACAAACTAGTCATACTACATTTGTATTGAGAAACATATTGTGAATATACACAGAGTATCTTGATTGAGGAGAGTGCAAAATCCTACTTCATTCCCTGACCGTAAAGAATGCAAACATGTCAGCTTCATCATCTGTAATTGATACAAATTTAGATAGGATCTCTAGAAGCCAGTGCAACTCTGACAGTTTAGGAATTTAGGCCACATGAACACAAAGTTAACCAACCAAGCAGGCCAAGAAACCCAGGAATCAAGTGATGTTTTGTGGGAATACATTGAAAAGCTTAATACTATCATTGGAAATATTTTAATTCCATTTGGGCTCTAATGAAAGTAACACAAATCATTGATTCAGGCATTAAAAAGCAGTAAGAAAAATGTACCAGTTAAATGTCATGAAAACCTAGGTGGTACATCTAATAGAATTAAATGGCTCTTGGAATCAAACTGAACATTCACCCATGCATTCATTCATACATTGAGCCACTATTGTGTGCAAAGCATAATTATCAATATAAGGGCTATGGTGATAGAGTGAGGAATTAAATCACAGATGCCATCCTTGTCAAGTTGTTCACACAGAAACAATAAGAAGGAAGTACATAAGCCTGCTGCTGCTGCTGCTGCTGCTAAGTTGCCTCAGTCATGTCCGACTCTGTGCGACCCCATAGACAGCAGCCCACCAGGCTCCCCCATCCCTGGGATTCTCCAGGCAAGAACACTGGAGTGGGTTGCCATTTCCTTCTCCAATGCATGAAAGTGAAAAGTGAAAGTGAAGTCACTCAGTCGTGTCCGACCCTTAGCGATCCCATGGACTGCAGCCTACCGGGCTCCTCCGTCCATGGGATTTTCCAGGCCAGAGTACTGGAGTGGGGTGCCATTGCCTTCTCCATAAGCCTGGACAGTGACAAAACTGAAAAGTCAAGGAACACCAAATGCTCACTGTATAAGTCTAGGGCAAATATGAAAGCCCTAAGACTGGCATCAGGTTTTGCTACAGAACTATGAACACACAGAAATGTTTTGTGTTTGCCCTCCTCCAAGGCTGTAGACTAAAGAGAATAATCTTTTATTTTATGCTTAAAGGGACAACATCAAAGAGTTTCAGGCTCAAGATGTGGGGAAGCCAAAGCTCACACAAAGAGAAATCAAAACAGTAGTTTGGCAGCAGAAGCTTTTGATACGTTTTTCTTTATTCTTCCCCTTCTTTAAAGAAAATTAAAATAAACATTTCCTAGAGTTTCAAAAAAACTAACATGACCCTACAGTTCTAGACAGAAGTAATGTATGAAATTTACCTGAAATAAAAGGCAAAATTGCCCGAAACCATTTGTTCTAAATCCTGGCAGACAGGTGTTCTTAAGATAGGTAACAAAGTCCCTGTTAACTTTACCAAAATTGCAAAGATGTACACAGGAACAAGATGCACGTGGGAGATGATTATAATAGTTTTCCTGCAATATAAACTATTGTCCTATGAAGACTGGGTAGAGGCTTGTCCTTGATTTAAGAACTGCTACTTTACTTTTCCCATTAGGTAGGAATGGGCACAGCCACCTGCCCACACATACTCCACTGATATCACAATGGATGGAGAGTTTCCTCGCAGTAGCAGATGTCCTTTCTTGCAGACACCACTGATGCTGCTGGACTCTTTCTCGTTTGCCTATTTCCTATTCTCTAGGGGTCAGGACTCATGAATTATTATTTTATATAACACTGGATTAAATAAGTTTCCTTGTGGGCTAAGGGATGCAACTAACTGGTTTATGTGTCTGTAATAAAATGAGGACAGACAATAATGAAATTCCACAGAACCAGGCAGGAATTAGTTCTACCACAAACTGTTCCCAGGACTTTTGGTGAGACAAAGCCCTTTTTCAGAGGTGAGTTGCCTCATCTCTGAAAAGGGAAGGCTGCAATGAATTCGGTCAAGGACCAAACTGTCTTTTCTTTTTATCACGATATTTTTATACAATGGAATAGTACACAGAAATCCAAAGGAAGAAGCTATTTCTATACTCAACAACACAGACAATTCTCATACACATAATGCTGAGCAAAAAAAAAAGTCAGACAAAAAAAGTTCATACTACATTATTCCACAGTCAAGGTCTATGAACTGGAATACTCATTCCTCCCTGAACAACTGGAACATAATCCATCTGTAATTTGGCTGCTTCCCACACAGATTGTCACTGATCATTTAAATCCTTTCACTTGGGGTCCCAGATGCTATGGCAAAATTTAAGACTACATTGCTGGTCCATGAGAAAAATGTAATAGGAACAGCCATCCACTTATGAAATTAACAGTTTTGAAACACTGGCTCTCTGCATGGCCTTTCTGCATGACACTGAGGCTGTAATGAACCAGACAAGGAGGTTCTCTGTACTGCTGCAAGAGCTCACTACCTAGTGGGGGAAACTGAGGAATTAAGAGATAAATTAAAATTTCAGTAGAGGGATTTATGGTAGATTGGTAAAAAGTTCTCTAGGATCAAAGATGAGAAAGCAAGTAAATTCCCGGGAGCGGGGAGGCTGGCAGAAGACATCCGAACAACTAAGATAATCAGCCAGAGGAACTCCAAGACACCGGGCTCAAATATTTCATTCTAGCATTCAACTTAGCACTGGATTTTAAGCCTAGATTGGAAAACAAAAACAAACAAAGCAAAACAAAAATCACAAATCCAAAACAAACAGAGAAAATAAAAATTTAAAAATAAAATAAAAAGTTTGATAAAGGGTGAAGACACACAGCGTAGAACTGATAGCACATTAGCACATGTTCTGCCACTAGCTACCACGAAACGTATCCATTATCAAGCTGACAAGAGAGGCAGGTCAGATTCAGACCAAATGTAGGACATTTATGTGGGACCAAATATAAAATGCTATACAGATTTGGCTGACTAAATATTTCTTAATCTAAGTTTTTAGGAGGAGGGGTTTGTGGAGGATTTTGGCTTGAATAATGAGATCTTGGTTTTATTCTTCCTAAAGTGGGCAAAACAATAAAATATCACTACAACAAAATAGTAATACTTTTAATAAGTACAGTATAAACATAGATATTAAGCAGACCCTGAAAAATACAGGTATAAACATATTTTTCTCTTTAAAATGAAAAGAATCACAATATACATAAATAGTTTGTACAAAAAGAATTAGCAGTGCTTTGCTAGGATATCCTTGAATGAACAGATTATACAGCTTCATAATTTCTTAGGCTCTTGGGGATTAATTTATTTCATTGTGGCTCATGGTTGTAGGAATAACTCTAAAGAAAATAAATGAGTTTGGGACTGGCTGAGAGTGTAAAGTGGCCGGATTTGTAAGTGAAGACATTTTGCCTAGTGAAATTTCTCATCAGATAGACTGCCAAGACTCCAACAGCCCTTCAAGAGCAGACAAACATGTTCAAACCAGTTTTGCCCACAGACACAACAACGCTAATTGCTTTACCCAAATTCTCTTGAACCTGCCTGCCTGCAGAAGCATTCAAATAGCCAAGCCGTATACACTGCCTCTAGGATCCAACCCTCCACCTGTGGAAAGGAATTCAAGTTTCACTGCTACCTCACTGCCACAGGTTTTCTTTGGAGCCTAATTACCAACTAAGTTTGATGACAACGTAACTGGTGCCAGGGCCTTCTTGTTCTTTCCAAACAAAATAAAAAACAAATTCTTAAAGCAAGACCTGAAATGCACCACTGGGAATCTGGGATCAGTGATGAAATTCCAAACAGGGGGCTGGTCTCCCCTTTATCTTTGTATTGCAAGCTTCCCTGGAGAGCCTGTCTTCATCAGTGTGGGCCAGCTTTGACAAATATTTACTGACAAATGACTATTATTTTGATAATAATAATCATTTGCAATCATTTGCTGATATACAGCCAACAACATTTTCATAGACACTATCTTGTTTGATGACCATAATTCTATAAGGAAAAAACGCAAAGCAGGGCTTACTGACTTATTTAACTGGACGAAACTTTATACTGCTATAGAGCAGTGGCAGCAAGAGCTCCAGTGTTATCTACCAGTCACATGCATGCCCCTTCAGTAACTTCTTCCATGAAAATATATGGCTCTGGACTGGTAGCCACTTGGGAGAGTTCAGACCCAAGAGAACTAGTACCTCCTCACCAGCCTACCTGAACGCATGGCATGTCCTAAGCTCTGTCTGCAGAGTGTATTACTTTCACAAGAGCTGAACTTGATAGTATGCAAACCTGTTTAACTCTGATATAGGCTTCCCTGTGAGATGGTAGCTCCGTGCCACTGAAGATGTTTAAGCAGAACCTTGGTAACTATAGAGCTGGACAATAGTAGAGGGGACTCCTTCATTGGGTGAAGCTTTTCTAAATAGTATCTGTTTAGAATTGGCTTCCCTGTTGGCTCAGTGGGTAAATAATCTGCCTGCCAATGCAGGAAACACAGATTCAACCCTTGTGCTGGGAAGATCCACTGGAGGAAGAAATGGCAACCAACTCCAGTACTGTTGCCTCAAAATCCCATAGACAGTGGAGCCTGGTGGGCTGCAATCCACAGGGTTGCAAAGAATTGGACATGACTGATGCAAACACGCATATATATGTTTAGAATACTATAAAGAGTAGTACACTAGCTTTCAATTGCTAACTACCATTCTTAGTGGCTTAAAACAACATCATTTATTATCTCATGGATTTTGAGGGTTCATGTATAGTTTTTCTGGGTCTTCTATGAACTCTTACAGGCTATAACTGAGATATTGGCTGAGATTCATTCTCATCTGGAGGCTTGACTGGAAAAGAATCTTTTTGTAAAGGATAGTTGATTTGTGATGCAACAGAAATAATCCAAAATAATCACAGAATTTGAATAGGATTCTGGACTCTTTATGAACTTGGCCCATAATGCTGAGCCTCTTACTATAACAAGACAAGTCAGGCTTCCCTGTAGGCCAGTGGTTAAGAATCAGCCTGCCAATGAAGTTATGGGTTTGATTTCTGGTTCAGGAAGATCCCACACGCACTGGGGCAAGGGTACTTTGCAACAAAAGAGGCCACTGCAACGAGAAGCCTGTGAACCGCAATGAAGAAAAGCCCCTGCTCGCTGCAACTAGAGAAAGCTTGCGGGCAGGAATGAAGACCCAACAAGCCAAAAATAATTAATTAATTAAAAAAAAGACAAGTCAACATGCCACTTAACATCACTAAATTGTACAGATAAATATAGAGACTTGTAGGGTTTGCCCAGAAACAATCTTCTTCACTTTTTCTCAACCACAGGTGTTTATTGGGAGAGGGGATATTTTTAATGATATTTAAACTCTGGAAGTGAGAGCTATACATATACTTGGCCCACAGATTTAAAAAATGCTTTAATAAATTCTATATCTTTTCATTAGTGTCAAATACTAGATATGCCTGAAAATCTGAAGGGCTTCTGTTTGTGGTGTGTGTGGAAATTACAAGAGCGTCCATTTCTTTCCTGCACATATATCAGTCATTATATTTTTGCAGAGTTGATTCATACCCCCTGACATTTACTCATGGCAACTTATATTTTCTGAAATTTCTTAACATGTCTTTTAATCTTCAAAATACTCCTGTGAGTCAGGGAGGGCAAGAGTTACTTTTATTTTACAGAAGTGAAAACTGAGACTTTACAGCATTTTCCAGGGTCATAGGGTGAGTAAACGGCAAAACTGGGGTGAAAATCCAGGTCATCTGAGTGCTAGACATAAAACGTTTTCAAACTTAGCATTATTGCTTCAGAAAGCAAGAATTCTGGTGTTAACTCTGCCGTTTTTAGCCATGTGCACTTGGATTCTTCACTTCACTCCTCTGAGCATGTTTCCTTATTAGAAACATGCAGCTGATAAATATCTGAAATTTGTACCTCACACAGTTGTTCTAAAGATCAAATGAGAAAACGTGTGAAATTGGTCTTTTACTGGGAAATGTTAAAGAGCTGTAGAAGAGCATGATTACTAGAGGTATAGGCATGCATATGGGTCTTGATAACGGAGTGGGTGACCTCCAAAAGCGAGAAATGCTTAAGACTGTGTGAAGGTGGAATGAGGAACTGGCTGGATCCACAGTAAAATGATCTTCCAAAAGCTTCTGTGAAGGAGTGGAGGGGTGTGTGAGTCAGGGAGACAAGGACCATACGTTTGGCCTCCTGTAAGACGTGGGAAGGAATGGTGACTAGAAGGTAGGGAGGGGAGGAAGAGAGGACGTGGCTCATGTTTAGATGTGATATGAGGATGGGGACAATGAGAGAAGGATTCTAAGAACTGGCTTCCAGGAAAGATTACTGTGTCGAGGAAAGGGATATCCTATTTGCTTCTAATTTAACAAGCAAACAGACTCCTCTACGTGTCAGGAACTATGAAAGACACAGCGATCAGCAAGAGGTGGGTGTCATCTTCAAAAGTTAAGTACGGTGGGAGAAAGAGACACAGACAAAAATGTAGGTATTTTGAGAAAAATGGAAAATTATAGGCACGAAGTCAGATAAGAATATTATACAGACAACATATACACATATCCACTATGTACATAATATTTATATCTTACACAATACATAACATCACACTAATGATACAAACAATCATTAAGTATTTATAGGGGTTCAGCCTTTGTGTTGAACACTTAACAAGCATCATCTCAAGTAATTACCACAACAACCTAAGAAGATACCCCAAGAAGATTTCTCTTATGATCCCTTATACAAAGACCAGGACACTGAGGCCCGGGGCAGTCTGTTAACCTGTAGGCCTGGGATGATGGGGCTGGCATTCCATCGGCAGCATACCTTGACTCTGTGCTGGAACTTTGGGTCCCTCTTCCTCTAGAACTCCCTCTGCCCTCCCAGTTTATTTTTCCTCAACACTTAGTATCTTCCCAATATTCTATGTGACGCCCAACTATTTCATTTATATTTTGTTCTCTCTTTGAATGGGAGCTCCACAAGGGGAGGAATTTTTGTGTCTTTTGCTCGCTGTTGTATCCTCAACAACTAGAATGGTACCTGGCACCCATGTCTTGTTGAGCAGATACATGAATACATGTGAAAAGATCATATCTTACTGTGGGTCTCAGAGCTAGGGAAAAAGGTGACCAGATGGAAACATTTGGAAGAAGAATGAAATGGACCATGAAAAGGTAGATAGATAGGAAAGTAAGAGCATGGAAAAAGTTGTGTAGATAAAGAAACACTGAAAGCAGGTGGTGGTGAAGCAGATGGGAGGAACTGGGGTTGTTTGCAGGTCAGTGAGGAAAAGGACGATGAAAGAGATTTACAGTCCACATTCCAGCAGGCGCGCAGCTCAGAACACACTCAAAGCCCTGAATTCCCTCACGTAATACCGTTATATGGTTGGAGAAAGGAATCTTGCCCCCCTTCCCGCCCCACCATTTGGCTCCCACCCTCATCTCCTCCTACTGCTGAAGTGCATAACTCCCAGTATTTTCTTCCTGTCTACTCCTCGCCCCATTGTGTCAAGCCAGCTCAACTACCACTTCCTTTCTTACTGTCAATGACCCGACTGCCTGAACTTCACTCATTAAGTCATTTACCAAGTACAAAATTGAGTAAGACTTGTCTTATCCCCATACTCAAGGTTTCTGATTCAGCTGCACAGAACCACCATATGATGGAAGTAGTCATGTTTCCCTCTTAAGTTGCTGCTATTTGGTTTGTACTAGTTACATCAGCAAGGAAATAAATGTAGGGAGTGATGTGCTGTGGGATGGGAAATTATCTTCCCATAATCATGTGTCCTGGTCCTGGCCATAGTATGTTTATGTCACTATTATTCTAGCATTGTTTCAAAAGAACAATCTGAGTGGTGGCCAGAACTGAGTTACAATCTTAGCTTTATTATTTCCTTATTGTGTGATCTGTACCTGTCATATATACATTTTAGCTTCCTCAGTTGAAAATGAAGATTAGTACAGTAGGGAAGGTGGTAGTTAGATTTTGAAGTTCCAGGCAACTCTAATATTCCATCCCATTATGAATAAAGTTTCTCAACTCTCCTATACAATCTCTTTTTAATAGCCCCAGTCAATGGAACAACTCACTCCAGCATTCTGCAGATGACGTCTGCCATTTATTCACATATGTATTCAATCAGTGGTTTCTGAACAACTACAGTGAGTGAGGAACTAAGCCTCCCCTAAATCTAATTAGGAAGGGGACAGGAAGAGATAAGATGGGGACCCTACTAGCATATCAAGGCATTTCATATCCAGTAGGAGAGATAATGTATATTCCACTAAAAAACAAATAAGATAAAATGTCGCTGAAGATTATCTTGGGAAGTACAGAGATGATAGTTGAAGTTCAGGATAGGACTGTCACTTTCGCCCAGGACAATTAGGGCAATACCTTTCCAGAGGAGGAGGTATTTGAATCGGCTCGTAAAGGATAGGATGCAT
The DNA here is from genome assembly GCF_023091745.1 of Budorcas taxicolor. Classification (NCBI taxonomy): domain Eukaryota; kingdom Metazoa; phylum Chordata; class Mammalia; order Artiodactyla; family Bovidae; genus Budorcas; species Budorcas taxicolor. The sequence goes on from NC_068910.1 coordinate 142,968,890, forward strand.
ATCAGGGGCGGTAGTGGTTGTGGTGGTAATGACGGAGATGGTGGTCGCGGTGGTGATGGTAGTGACGGTGCTGCTGGTGGTGGTAGTGGTAGTGATGGTAGTGGTGCTGGTGATGGTGGTGAAGGAATTCCAGACAGAGACAGCAAGACGAGCAAAGACACAGTGGTGGGAAAACCTACGGCTAACGTGAGAGGAGTAAGAAGGGAGTTAGGAGACACACAGTTAGCAGCCAGATCATGGACGACCCATAATCCCAACCTAAAATATCTAGATAGTATTTAATAGATATTATTTAGGATTTCCCTGGTGTCTCAGGTGGTAAAGAATCTGCCTGCAATGGGGGATACCTGGATCTGATCCCTGGGTTGGGAAGATCCCCTGGAGAAGGGAATGGCAACCCACTCCACTTTTCTTGCCTGGAGAATCCCATGGACAGAGGAGCCTGGTAGGCCATCATCCATGGGATCACAAAGAGCTGGACACAACTGAGTGACTAACACACACAATAGATATTATTTGACATTGCACATTAAGCCACAATCATGTGTGCATGTAGTCTTCTGCTTATAAAAATGTCTATCTTAATAACACACTACTCAAGTAGGACTAATAGGGCAGAACTTTCCAGATGAGACCTTGAACTAACTACTACTGAAAGTTAATGGGGCAAGAATCTACACTGAGGATAGCAAGATGCCCCCAGTAAGTAAATCTGCAGAAACCATTGAGTATTTTGTTAGTGTCCCTACCCAAACCAAGCATATACTGGATGCATTCAAAAATGGTAAAAACCCCTCAGTCTACAAGATAGCCTGAGCCACTCTCTCAAGCGGTAAACTGTCCATTGGAGAGTCTGGAAGTGGTTGCAAGTGTACTGTTTTCTTCAGTCAGTCTTCTGGAAGCTGCTTCTGAACCAAAATAACAGACAGGCTACCTAGAACGAGCTGTCCTCCACACAGAGTGGCACATAAAGACCCAGGGGAGGAGAGGGTGAGAGGAGACTCGAGGCGGCGGAGAAAAGAAAGGCTAGGTAGGATTATGCTAGCAGGTAGCCTAGGTAACCAGAAAACATCTTGTATTCTACTTGAGAGTTCAGCAGCACGTGGAAGAAAAACGTGCCCTATTTCTGCCAACATCAACAGCATGGGAACAGGATATCTCTGGGCCTCAGTCAAGGTGAGAGCAGAGATTTCCAAGGTCTCAATCTTAAGCATCTGGTGAAAAACAAAACAACCAAATATATAGAGTTGAAGTATGTATGTGTGTGTTTTGGGGGCGGGTATTGGAGGGTGGTGGTGAAGAAAGCACTCACGATGAGAGGGAAGTATTTTGAAGTCACTGACTATGGAGGTTACCTAGTTCTGAAGGGAGTGTCCTATCAGCTCAAGGGTTGAGTGTATTTCTTCCAAGGGAAGGGCTCAAACCAACTCTCCAGAGGACAGGACATGGGGACACCTTGCTGTGATCCTTAATTTGGCAGACCACAGGTTTCTGGATGAGAAAGATTTTGTAGGCTCATTAATGAGCATATGAGTGTCCTAATAATTATGGCTAACTCATAGCTAATACTTAATAGGGGCTTCCCTTGTGGCTCAGCTGGTAAAGAATCCACCTGCAATGCGGGGGACCTGGACTTGATCCCTCAGTTGGGAAGATCCCCTGGAGAAGGGAACAGCTACCTACTCCAGTATTTTGGCCTGGAGAATTCCATGGACTGTATAGTCCATGTGGTCTCCAAGAGTAGGACACAACTGAGTGGGACAAGAAGGGGATGACAGAGGACGAGATGGTAGGATGGCATCAGTGACTCGATAGACATGAGTTTGAGTAAGCTCCAGGAGTTGGTGATGGACAGGTAAGCCTGGTGTGCTGCAGTCCAGGGGGGTCACAAAGAGTCAGACACAACTGAGTGACTGAACTGAACTGAGTACTTCATAGCACTTATAATGTGCCAGGAACTGTACTAAGATATATGTATGTCAATAAACAGATACATACACAAGCATATATGAAAATAAATATATATGTATGAATATACAGGCAGCCCTCAATATCTGAAGGTTCTGCATCTACAGATGCATCAAAACATTCAGAAAAAAATTCCAGAAAGTTCTAAAAAGAAAAACTTGAATTTGCTGCATGCTAGCAACTATTTACATAGCATTTACATTGTATTAGGTCTGATAAGTAATCTAGAGATGATTTAAAGTGTATAGGAAGAGATGAATGGGTTATATGCAAATACTAAGTCATTTTATATAAGGGACTGAGCATCTGTGGAGTTTGGTATCTGTGGGGCGTCTTGGAACCAATCCTCCCATATATATTTGTAGACACATTCTCAGTTAATCCTCATACAAATCCAGTTACAGAAACTCTTACTACCATCACTGTAGATATAAAAACTATCAATAAAACACAAAGAAGATATGTAACTTCGCCAAGACCACCTAACAAGTCTGTGGCGAAACTGGGAATTGAAGATAGACAGTCAGCTCATGGTCCATGCTGGGAAAAAAAAGGTGAAACTGCCATGCATAAAGAAAAAATGTACTTTCATACACACGTGAGCTCTAGTGTGTGTATATGTGTGTGTGTGTGTGCGCATGCAAACACATTCAGAGATACTCAGGCATCACCTCACCTATAGTGAAATGAACTTCTGATTGTAAAGGTAGCATAGATGGACATCTCTCTATGACTTCATCATAATGTTTTTAAACAATTTGATGATATTAATAATCAATCTTGACTTGGGTATATTGTTTTATAGGTCATAAGAATTTTCAAAATTATATATTTGCATAGAATGTAAATGGTGGCAAACCATAAGCAGAAGGGGCACATATTTTTTGCTTATCATGCAGCTGCTTCTGATTAATTAAGATAAATTTCTCCCAAGACACAGGATTCTCAGTTGTCCCCTCTCTTATTCCCAGAACCATTATCGTGTTCTACTGCAGGCTTCTAAAGCCTAGTACATCATCCTCACCTTGGCCTTGGATGACTAAATTCATGAAGGAGACTGTGAGGTTTCATTTTGGAACTTAGATGAAGCCAGAGAAACATGCCAAAGATGACACTGGACACATGGTACTTAAAAATGATTCCAACAGAATTCAGAGTAAGCATGCCCACTGATTTCACATCTGCGGTGATACAGCTGGCATGCCATTCAGCACCAGGAAACCACTCCCTGTTCATGGCAGGCTCACAGTCTCACATGCAGTTCAAGAAGAGTCAGAGCTCTTTGACATTGGACTATATCCAGTAGCTCACAGGGCAACTCAGATCGATACCATCCACACTCAAATAGCAATTCCCAACATTCTGTAAAAGGTTGTCATTCTAGATCAGTGCCATCCAACAGAACACTCTGCAGTGATGAACTCTCTGCATTTTCAGTATGGTAGCTACTAGTTATATGTGACTACCGAGCATATGAAATGTGGCCAATGGGATGGTGGAGTTGAATTTTTAATTTTAATGAATTTACATTTAAGTAAGCCACATGAAGCTAGCAGTACCCTATTGGACAATGCAGTTCTGGTTCTCCTAGACCAACACGTTCATTTCACTTCTCCCGTGAGTCATCTCCTTTAGACCTGACATCACCCAAATGAGTGAATGCACTTTTCAGAAGACAACACTTAGGCTACAAAGGATAAACTACTTTCTTGAAATTGCACAGCCATTCTACAGTAGATCCAGGATTATAAAATAAACCTCTTGATTACTGTGACTCTTATTTTACTTAACCACATATTTCTGACATGAAATTATGATACAAAGAAATAGATTAGTATGAGTCAAATCATGATCATCAATCTCTTGTTTAATCCTTAACATTAATGACTTTGGTGGAAAATATCCCTAAGATCTAATGGTTTCAAGAAATAGCAAAAGAAAAGAAAAAAAGGTTAGCCACAAAGATTGAGTAGATATACCAAGGGCAGAATGTAAAAGTTTATGACTAAAAAAATGACAAAACTAGTGATTTAAAGACATAATTTCAAAATCCTAAATTAAACATTATTATTAATAACATAAACTTTTTGGACCAATTAAAACATGCTAAAAAAACCCCATTAGAATCTGCCAGCTGATCACTATAGCTCCACAACTTACCTCTGCTGTTTGCTAACTCTGTTTAACTTCATTTTTCCATTGTCTTTCTATACTAAAGTGGATATGGATTGTCATAAAATCCGAAAGTATTTTGGAGTCATGGGAATGCAAAAAAGCCTCTTCAAAACAAAACATTTGAATTTGTTTTACTTGTTCTTTTTTTATTAACATTTACAACATAGAAATTGTGTTTGTTTTTCCTCCCCCCCACCAAAATCTGTACCCAATAAAAAATGTTTCCAAACTGGGATGCCAAGTTTCCATTCAAATCCCATTTTATCTTATATCCCTGAGTGAACCCTCCTTAAAAGAAAGATTTACACCGAAGCTTGGATGAACTTAAAGTTGAAATAGTGAGACCAGCCATCCTGTAGCCATCTGAGTCCTCTTGAGCCTTGATGGCACTGGGGGAGCAGCCTTCCAAGAAGAAGGGCGAGTGTCAGCAACATTAGGGATGCTCTCTCTTTGTCTAGGAGGGAAATTTGCTTATAATCCTGAAGCTATTTATTCTTGCCCATCTTTTCTAGAAAGGCTGAGAAACCTCATACCTCTTTACCACAGTATCTTAATTATTATCTTGGCTTGCTCTCTGGGCTCACAGATTGGCTGGAATTCTGAACAGGACTCTCAGAAGGAAGCATGTGACTAAACTATAAAATGTCCAAGTAAGACCTTTACAAAAAGAGACAGGCCATCTAACCTGGACTCAAGCCTTTGTGCAGGACTGTTCCCCTCTCCAGAAAGCTACTGGAATGTGAGGCTTACAGTTTCCTGTATATATATGTGTGTGTACACACACACACACACACACACACACACACACACACACGTATGAAAGTGAAAGTGAAGTCGCTCAGTTGTGTCCGACTCTTCGCGACCCCATGGACTGTAGCCTACCAGGCTCCTCTGTCCATGGGATTTTTCAGGCAATAGTCCTGGAGTGGATTGCCATTTCCTTCTCCAAGGGATCTTCCCAACCCAGGGATCAAACCCGGGTCTCCCGCATTGTAGACAGACGCTTTACCGTCTGAGCCACCAGGGACACATATGTATATGTGTATGTATATATATACATATACACACAAACTATGATGGGGGATTTTATTTTGGAGGGATTTCACATTGACATAAGAAAGAATTTCCTGTACATATGGTCCCCAATTTTAGACACAATGCATTCCTGGAAATTGTATCATAAAGCAGATCACCATAAGGGAAAGCTGTGATTGTGCTTGCTTCTTTCATTCAACAAACATCTACTGAATGCCCACTATAGGCACAATGATGATCTCTGTCCCATTAACATGGTCTTAAAAATGATGCATGCATCAGATTAGGTAAGACAGTAAGAAGAGAAAAAGGGTTTAGGGGGTTGTGTCAGATGAAAGAGCAGCAGAGTGCTCAAGGGTAGGGACTGCCAGGACACTCTTTGGACTGCTGAGCTTGGAACTTAGTCATATAACACCCGAAACCACGACTTTTCCAGCAGACTGACAGCATCCTGTGAATGACTGCTATGTCAAACTTAGGTGACCCAAGGAACCATGGAATTTCAGTGCTCTCATCAATCTGCTGCTTCCCTGTTAGACTTGACTCATTTCTCTCATCAGGAAGGCATCATCCCTTCCTGATGCCTCAAGCCTGAAAACTCAGGCTCACTTTTCCAAGTCTAAGTAGATGGCCTCAACTTATTATTGGGTTGGCCAAAACGTTTGCTCAGGATTTTGGTAACTTCTTACAGAAAAACCCAAATGAACTTTTCGGCCAACCCAATATGTCAGAGAAGATAAAGTTCAGATGCCACATGTTCCCCAACATTTTTCCACTTCACCTCTAAGAGTCCTTGTTGTCATTTCTTGACCTGTATTTCCTTTCTCAGAGGAGAGAATATAGCCAATCACTTCCCAGATAATACTGTCAGTTAGCAAGGACTCTTTCATGGCCAAGGTTCAATGCTTCTAAAACCCAGGGCACTTCTGTATTAAGTTCTAAGTCTTTAGGAAGAGCAGAAAATAACCATTCTTTTAAATTCCAGGAAGAAATGGGGTTCCAGGGAGATTTCCGGGAGCTATGACTCTCCTTCCTGTGGGAAAGCAGCTCACATAGAAATGAATCAATAGATCATTTGATGTTTTCCCAAGGTAAAGATTAGACTAATGCCCACTAATTGTTTAAGGATGTGTCCTGCAACCTTAAGGTATAAGAACAGGAGAATAAGTCAATACACTACATGGTATAAGCAAACATACTACACGGTACAATCATGTAGTAGAGGGCATGACAACCCTCTCCAGTTTTCTTGCCTGGAGAATCCCATGGACAGAAGAGCCTGGAGGGCTACAGTCCATGGGATCACAGAGTCAGACACAACTGAGTGACTAACACTCAGTAACTCAGTACACACAACTGAGTAACTAACCATAAATGTTACACAAATGTTCAAAACTAGGTTCTTGGAGAATAGTTTTGGGAATATATGGAAAATGTGCCTGGAATAAGAGAGATGAAATAAAGCCACACACACATAATCAACTTACACCTAAATATGTAAATGGATATCTGATTGTAAGCATAAATTTTATATAATATGTAAGCATAAGATCACATTATATAACATATGATTGCAATTTTGTTTAAAAAGGACACAAAGAAAAAAATTAGTGGGTAAGCTATTACAAATGTTTATAACAGTTAAATAGTGAGTTACGGAATTACAGGTGATTTGAAATTTTCTTGTCTTTTTAAAAACCTGTTTCTATAACAAAAAATGTTGAACACCACAATAAAAAAGATTTAAGTCAATAATTTCTCACACTGGAATCACCTAAAGAGCTTTAAAAATTACTGATGCCTAGAATCCACCTTCTGTAAGTGGTTTGGGATGCAGCCTGGATATCAGAACTTGAAAAGCACATAGACACGTCTAACGTTTTGCTGTAACTAAGAATCAGTTTTTAAAATGTGCTTCTTTTCAATCATATGTTTTATTTATCTTAAATATACATGTACAAGAAAGAATTTGACTTGAATTACAAGCAGAAGTCACATTCATTAAGGCTGTTGCAAGGGGGAAAAAAAAAATCAGAGACTACAGAGAAGAAGGGAGGAGAGAACTGTACCAGAAACATAAAAAAGACAGTTACTGCAGCACAGCATTAAATCTGGGCTTGAGCTTACTGGTGGCCAGGGCAAAGAAGGGAATCTGATATAAAATAAAAATAATTCATTTCTGCTAAAGAAGCCTAGAACTAAATTCCAAGAGAAAGTGAGTTTGTACATTTAAAAAATTAATATTGTAGAAAACATCTTTATCAACAGTGTTCCAAAAAATACACAGATATCTTTTTTAAAAATAAGTTTCTTACACTAACTTCTTATAAAAGTCAAAGGTAAAAGTAAAAGCAAAATATAAAGTGCTAAATATTAATTTTGCGAAACATTTCAATGGTGGACTGAGCTAAATGGTCCAGGCTTACTGTAGCTGACAATGTGTGTGTGTGTGTGTGTGTGTGTGTTAGTCTTTCAGCTGTGTCCAACTCTTTGCCACCTTATGGACTGTAGCCCACCAGGGTCCTCTGTCCATGGGATTCTCCAGGCAAGAATAATGCAGTGGGTTGCCATGCCCTTCTTCAGCTGACAATGTATTCATTTACAAAAAAAAAAAAGGATTAATTAAGAACGTTGAAAACTAAAATATGTATCCTTTTCATTGAACTTCTATATATCTATAACACAGAAGATAATTTCTTAATTTAGCACTTTCTGATCTTCAAATTGACCAGATATCAGAAATTTAATTTGGGGCTATATTGGGAAGTGGGGTATCTTGGGGAGATGCAAACACAAAGAATAAAATAATTCAAATCAGCAAATATGAAAGTAGGTTTTGAGGGAATAATAGTTGATGTGAACTTTCAAGAACGGCTTCCCATCCACACAGACTCAGCTGTAAACAAAAAAGATGCGCATACTTCTGTATTTTGGTAATAACTTTCAAAATATATTTATAAACATTTGACTCAAAATAACTTGAGAATGTCACCTTGAGTCTCCTCTGATCTTTGCTCAACTGCGCGCACACACACACGTTTACAGGCGAGCACAGCAGTACATACTAGAGAGGACAGCAGAAAAGTTCTACAGGGAAAATTTTTGACCTTTAACACTGAAGCTGTGATTTATTGCTAACAGTACTTAATGTGAGGGCTTTAGAAATATGCTTACCACACTTCCTTGGGAGAATCTGCTAAAAACAAAACTGACCCTATTACACAACAGTGAAAATAATTCAAGTCTTGTGGATTCCACATGTGTAGTTGAAGCCACAGATACTATGTAACCTTCAGAAATCTCTAGTCTGCTTCAAGTTAGGGCACAAAGCTTCCTCTTCTGATACGATGGATAAAATATATATATATATTATATATATAAATATATATATATATATTATATGTGAAAGTTGAAGTGTTAGTCATTCAGTCGTGTCCAACTCTTTGTGACCCCCATAGACCACAGCCCGCCAGCCTACTCTGTTCACGGAATTCTCCAGGCAAGAATACTGGAGTGGGTAGCCATTCTCTTCTCCAGGGGCTCTTCCCGGCCCAGAGACCAAACCCAGGTCTCCTGCATTGCTAGTGGATTCTTTATCATTTGAGCCACCAGGGAAGCCCCATAAATATATATATATATATACACACACACATATATATAAACCATAATTTAATATAAATTATATTATAATTGTATTGATATACACTGTAGTATTAATAAATTATTAATGTATTAATTAATGTAATACAATTAGTATAATATATACAATTTCATCTCTTTAGGTTTCAAATCGATGGCTGGCAGAGTTAACTGCCTAAAACCCGGTTTTGTCGCACATTCCACCGCTCACATACCTTCCCGTTGACCCCCAGAGGTGAGTACACCATTCAGGACTCTCCAGGAACCAGCCCTAAAAGATTCCGTTACCTTCATTTCCGACTTCTGTGCATTCATATTCCTGCCACACTGGCTGGAAGATCAATACCCATGTACTGACCTTTTTCCACTTCTGATCCTCAGCCCAGGCTCTACGATCTTTCTTTTCCTTTCCATCCCACATTATCTGCAGAAGACTCTACTGGGTATATAACACCCAGTTATTACCTATTCTAGAAATTATTCCCTGATCACCTAGCTACAATAAATCCTTTTTCACCAAATTTTATATTTCTATTATAACACCTTTCAAATTTAACTTTTATTTTTTTTGTAAACAACTTATGCTTTTTCTCTTCCTTTTACAAACTCCCAGAAGGCAGACCTTGTTGTATAGATCTTTATAGCCCCTAGAGTGAGGTGTACATAGGTATTCACTGAAGATTTTCAAGAATACTGTTGAGCTTTTAAAACTAGACTAATCAAATAGAGCATAGAGGAATAAACGAGATGGTAAAATCTCATAAATTATACACATATAGAAATAACATGTGTTGCAACTCTTTAGAGATGAAGGAAAACAAATTCTTAAATTAGCTCCAACTGAATTCTCAGGACAATTATCAGACAATTATCTTCATGGCAAATTATCTTTTCTTCCTACAACTCAAGTTGGGTTGAAAACAAGGATGGGAAGGAAGCACGTATTATGTGTTTACAAGGAGTCAGGTACTTCATACATGTAATCCAATGGAAACACTGCAAGGAAAAAACTTATCACTCCTATTTTTTTATTTGAAGAAACTGAGACTAAGAAAGGCAAAAAAAAAAAAAGACACCCAAGGCCACACTGCTACAAAACAGGATAAACCCCAGGCTGCAAAATCACAAAATTTATATTCTTTAACTTCACTAAGCTGCCTTTCACATATATTAATATATAATAAAGAATTTAGCTGAAGATGAAAAAAAGAATGATTCTCATAGTATCTTATAACATTTTTGCATGGGCAGCAACACCTGTCCATGGACATGGAACTACAAAACTCTGGCATTTGCTTAGAGACATAAGAGAAGACATAGCTCAAGAGAGAAAATAATAAATAGAAACTTTTATAGCACTCAGGAGAACTGGAAAATTATTTAAATGAGGATGTGTATTTTATCAACTATCAAATAGTTCTATCCCATGGACTTGCCAGCTGCATCTGGTGTGAGTCTTTACCTTAGGTGGTTTGTTGTTGTGGCCTATTTGCTCAGTAAAGGAGTTGATTACACGAATTCCAATGACCTCTTTGGTTATGACATCCTTTGAGCCTGAGCCTGCTAACTAATATACCTACAAGATATCACTAAGAATGAACAGACTCTGCTCATGCCCGCTTTCTGAACATTATTTGATGTGCACTGAATTAGGATCCACACAACTTTCCTAAAGGTGATAACTCATTGTTGATGCTAAGTTAAGAATCTGCTGCTGCTGCTAAGTCACTTCAGTCATGTTCGACTCTGTGTGACCCCATAGACGGCAGCCCACCAGGCTCCCCCGTCCCTGGGATTCTCCAAGCAAGATCACTGGAGTGGGTTGCCATTTCCTTCTCCAATGCATGAAAGTGAAAAGTGAAAGTGAAGTCGCTCAGTCGTGTCCAACTCTTCGTGACCCCATGGACTGCAGCCTACCAGGCTCCTTCGTCCACGGGATTTTCCAGGCAAGAGTACTGGAGTGGGTTGCCATTGCCTTCTCCGTAAGAATTAGAGGGAAAGGGAAGAGCGAAAATGTGAACACCTAAAACAGGGGCCTGATGGTGATTTCTTCACTGTTTTTCTCTGAATGGAGCCCAGACACCTCACTGTACTATAGCATCTGCTTCTTCACTTCAGGTTAGGACTTGGAATTTGTTTGGAGACAAACACAGGATCTGGTTTTCCATTTTTGTTCTATATACAAAGCAGAGTTACAACCATTTCGAATTCAAGCAGAACTCCTCTCCATCCCACAAGCCCACAAGAATTCTAACAGGGCTGGGCTTTATTTTGGGGTGGGGAATGGCAGGAGCCACAAAAATACTAGTAAAATGGAAGAAGGTGTGATACATTGCAGAAATGAGATGAGCTGCCAGGAGAAGCGAGGATGGAAAAATTTGGCATCTTAACTGAAACAGCTGCAGAAGAGGCATCTAGTTTGTTCTGTTCACTTATGTATCTCTACGGTCCAGAGCTAAGTGCTTGAACAGCCCTTTTGGAATCTGAAAATGGGTTTTCCATTCATTCAGAATTCTACATTGGCTCAAACCAGCTCTTGTTCAGAAAGGTCATCTGGAAGGTCATGGTCCATTGTGTACCAGAGACTGCATCAAACTTTGACAAAGTTCTAGGAAAACAAGGTAATTGCTGGGAGAATCTATAGAGCTGTACCAGCCTCTGCTTCCACAAGACCATGCTGCTAGCCAGTGACCATTACACAGGACATTCTCACAATTACAATAATGGAGAGATGACAGGAAATTGATTTATTGGCTCTAAAGACCCGAGGTCAGGCGCAGCGGCCGAGAGGAGCTACTTCGGGCCCGAGGTCAGGAGCAGCAGCGGAGACGAGCTACCCTGTGCCTGAGGGCAAGGGCAGTGGCTGAGAGGAGCTAACCTACATCAGAGGTAAGGAGCAGCAGCTGTGCTTTGCTGGAGCAGCCGTGAAGACAGACCCCATGTTGAAGGTAAGAGAAACCCAAGTAAGACGGTAGGCACTGAGAGAGGGGATCAGAGGGCAGACAGACTGAAACTACAATCACAGACAACTAGCCAGTCTGCTCACATGGACCACAGCCTTGTCTAACTCAATGAAACTAAACCATGCCATGTGGGGCCACCCAAGATGGCTGGGTCCTGGTGGAGAGGTCTGACAGAATGTGGTCCACTGGAGAAGGGAATGGCAAACCACTTCAGTGAGAAACCCATGAATAGTATGAAAAGGCAAAAAGATAGGACATTGAAAGATGAACTCCCCAGGTCGGTAGGTGCCCAATATGTTACTGGAGATCAGTGGAGAAATAACTCCAGAAAGAATAAAGGGATGGAGCCAAAGCAAAAACAACACCCAGTTGTGAATGGGACTGGTGATGGAGAAAGGGTTCGATGCTGTAAAGACCAATATTGAATAGGAACCTGGAATGTTAGGTCCATGAAACAAGGCAAATTAGAAGTGGTCAAAAAGGAGATGACAAGAGTGAACGTCGACATTCTAGGACTCAGCAAACTAAAATGGACTGGAATGGGTGAATTTAACTCAGATGACCATTATATCTACTACTGTGGGCAGGAATCCCTTAGAAGAAATGGAGTAGCCATCATAGTCAACAAAAGAGTCCGAAATGCAGTACTTGGATACAATTTCAAAAACGACAGAATGATCTCTGTTCGTTTCCAAGGCAAACCATTCAATATCATGGTAATCCAAGTCTATGCCCCAAACAGTCATGCTGAAGAAGCTGAAGTTGACAGTTCTATGAAGACCTACAAGACCTTCTAGAACTAACACTCAAAAAAGATGTCTTTTTCATTATAGGGGACTGGAATGCAAAAGTAGGAAGTCAAGAAACATCTGGAATAACAGGCAAATTTGGCCTTCGAGTACAGAATGAAGCAGGGTAAAGGCTAACAGAGTTCTGCCAAGAGAACATACTGGTGATAGCAAACACCCTCTTCCAACAACACAAGAGAAGACTCTACACATGGACATCACCAGATGGTCAACACTGAAATCAGATTGATTATATTCTTTGCAGCCAAAGATGGAGAAGCTCTATACAGTCAGGAAAAACAAGACTGGGAGCTGACTGTGGCTCAGATCATGAACTCTTTATTGCCAAATTCAGACTTCATCTGAAGAAAGTAGGGAAAACCACTAGACCATTCAGGTATGACCTAAATCAAATCCCTTATGACTATATAGTGGAAGTGAGAAATAGATTTAAGGGACTAGATCTGATAGATAGAGTGCCTGATGAACTATGGATGGAGGTACATGACATTGTACAGGAGACAGGAATCAAGACCATCCCCAAGAAAAAGAAATGCAAAAAGCAAAATGGCAGTCTGAGGAGGTCTTACAAATAGCTGTGAAAAGAAGGGAAGCAAACAGCAAAGGAGAAAAGGAAAGATATACCCATTTGAAGGCAGAGTTACAAAGAATAGCAAGGAGAGATAAGAAAGCCTTCCTCAGCAATCAATGCAAAGAAATAGAGGAGAACTATAGAATGGGAAAGACTAGAGATCTCTTCAAGAAAATTAGAGATACCAAGGGAACATTTCATGCAAAGATGGGCTCGATAAAGGACAGAAATGGTATGGACCTAACAGAAGCAGAAGATATTGAGAAGAGGTGGCAAGAATACACAGAAGGACTGTACAAAAAAGATCTTCACGACCCAGATAATCACGAAGGTGTGATCACTCACCTAGAGCCAGACACCCTGGAATGTGAAATTAAGTTGACCTTAGGAAGCATCACTACGAACAAAGCTAGTGGAGCTGATGGAATTCCAGTTGAGCTATTTCAAATCCTTAAAGATGATGCTGTGAAAGTGCTGCACTCAATATGCCAGCAAATTTGGAAAACTCAGCAGTGGCCACAGGACTGGAAAAAGTCAGTTTTCATTCCAGTCCCAAAGAAAGGCAATGCCAAAGAATGTTCAAATTACCACACAATTGCACTCATCTCACATACTAGTAAAGTAATGCTCAAAATTCTCCAAGCCAGGCTTCAGCAATACGTGAACCGTGAACTCCCTGATGTTCAAGCTGGTTTTAGAAAAGGCAGAGGAACCAGAGATCAAATTGCCAACATCTGCTGGATCATTGAAAAAGCAAAAGAGTTCCAAAAAAACATCTATTTCTGCTTTATTGACTATGCCAAAGCCTTTTGATCACAATAAACTGTGGAAAATTCTTAAAGAGATGGGAATACCAGACCACCTAACCTGCCTCTTGAGAAACCTATATGCAGGTCAGAAAGCAACAGTTAGAACTGGACATGGAACAACAGACTGGTTCCAAATAGGAAAAGGAGTTATGTCAAGGCTATATATTGTCACCCTGCTTATTTAACTTATATGCAGAATACTCATGAAATGCTGGGCTGGAGGAAGCACAAGCTGGAATCAAGACTGCCAGGAGAAATATTAATAATCTCAGATATGCAGATGACACCACCCTTATGACAGAAAGTGAAGAAGAACTAAAGAGCCTCTAGATGAAAGTGAAAGAGGAGAGTGAAAAAGTTGGCTTAAAACTCAGCATTCAGAAAACTAAGATCTTGGCATCCAGTCCCATCACTTCATGGCAAAAAAATGGGGAAACAGTGGAAACAGTGGCTGACTTATTTTTCTGGGCTCCAAGATTGCTGCAGATGGTAACTGCAGCCATGAAATTAAAAGATGCTTAACCTTGGAAGGAAAGTTAATACCAACCCAGACAGCATATTAAAAAGCAGAGACATTACTTTGCCAAGAAAAGTCCATCTAGTCAAGGCTATGGTTTTTCAGGTGGTCATGTATGGATGTGAGAGTTGGACTATAAAGAAAGCTGAGTGCCGAAAAATTGATGCTTTTGAACTGTGGTGTTGGAGAAGACTCTTGAGAGTCCCTTGGACTGCAAGGAGATCCAACCAGTCCATCCTAAAGGAGATCAGTCCTGGGTGTTCATTGGAAGGACTGATGTTGAAGCTGAAACTCCAATACTTTGGCCACCTGATGTGAAGAGTTGACTCATTGGAAAAGATCATGATGCTGGGACAGATTGAGGGCAGGAGGAGAAGGGGACGACAGAGGATGAGATGGTTGGATGGCATTACCGACTCGATGGACATGGGTTAGGTTATACTCTGGGAGCTGGTCATGGACAGGGATGCCTTGTGCGGTGTAGTTCATGGGGTCACAAAGAGTTGGACACTACTGAGCGACTGAACTGAACTGAACTGAAAGGTGTTGTGTAAGTTTTTGTATTAGTTCATTTCAAACTTTTTGGAAACAGTCCTGTCTTTTCAAGGAGCCACATTTTCCCCTCCCCATTAATTACAAATGCCTGTTTCCATACAACAATCAAAGAGGCAAAGGAATGGCTACTTCTCTCTGTTTAGTTCTAAGGGAGGAAAAAAAAGGAGATTGAGAGTGGCTTTTTTTTTTTTTCCTATCAATGAAGGAGTTGTTATCAATGTTTTATTGCAATATTTTTTGTACCCCTACTGAGTTCTTAGATTATGCTAAATATTGGGGACTGTATATGAATTTTACAGTATTTAGGAACACAAGATTAGCTATTTTACATTCTGATCTTGGCTCCCAAATACATTCAGCTCTATTCACTCTCGTGAGTAAATAAAAAGCATAGATTTATTTGACACTGAGTCCAAACAGTACAGGGTTTTAGAAAACGGTAAAGTCTCAGGAAAGGTTTGATTAACACTGATTTTAATATATATGAAAGGAGGTATAAGCTCTGCCTGATTTAGAAGGTAGAACTGGGAGAGTAAATTAGAAAAGCTTCCAAGTAGATGTGGAGACACTTGATATTTGATTGACATCTTAGATAGAGAAGAAAAGCAATGACTGTGAGGTACCAAATATCTATGGAGCATTTTATAGTTTATCAACCATAGTTTCTGATTTCATATCATATCTGATTTGATCTCATTAGAAGATAAGGTCACAAGTGGGCAGAAACTCTACGCATTTGAAAAATAGAACCCTGAAAAACCAAAACATCATATGGGTAGGATATAGATTAACTTATTTTTCCTATGAGATTTACTTTTGGATTCTCTCTGAACACAATAGACATAGGTGATCAGTGGTTGACACAAAATGAAATATGCTTCCCTGTGGCCTGTAGGAGCCTGCTTACAGTCCACCATTGACTTGAGACAGAGAACGTGGCTAGTCTACCCTGCACAGTTGCCAAGGGAACAGCCAGCAATTTATGGCATCATGGTCTGATTAGGGTGAAATAGAAGGACCCCGTAACAATGCCAGGAGATGACAAGCTGCTTGGAAAATCACAATGCTTATCCAAAGTCATCTTTCAAAACAAATATGTGGCAACAGAAAATCCAAACCAACACATACAACCGTGAAAACAATTACTTTTTTCAATAAATCCATGGTGAGTCCTGGCCTAAACATACAAGTCAAATACTGCTTTTTTTTAAGCAGTTAAAATTTGCTGTTATTTTTGTCTCATTCAGAGATATAATCTTAAATCCAGACTTAGATGATTTTAACTGACCACAGCCCCAAAGGAAATGAGTCCATGTTGAAATATTTTAATAGCAAACCTATACCTGGCTCTATAGTCCTTGAACATCTTGGTTTTTCCACATAAAATACTCACAAGAACAGAGGCAAAGCCTATATCATATCAGAGTCTTTAGAGAAGTGCTAGAAAAGCTATCCAGGTGGTCTAGGAGTTGCCTTGAGTTCAAGGGATAGGGTTAAGTTTGGAAGAAAACCCAAACAGCATGAGGAAGCTTGTTACAAATATGGTAGCAATCAGAGTGAAGTGTTAGGGGCACTAAATTTTAGCTCATCAAATATGTATCTATTATGAAGTGCCTGGATCTTCATAGGTGTTTAATACATGTTGGCTGAGGTTAATTCTTGGAGTGGGTTGCCATTTCCTTCTCCAGGGGATCTTCCTGACCTAGGGATTGAACCTGGGTCTCCTGTATCTTGTGCATTACAGGTGGATTCTTTACCCACTTAGCCATCCAAGAAGCCCTAATAATAATTAGTGTTCATTAGTCTTAGTGTGTGTGAGGCACTGATTGGCATGTATTTTTTCCTTTGATCTTCACAATCACCTAAAGGGAGGAAGACATATTATCATTGTCCCCATTTATGGATATGAGTACAGAGTCTTGGGGATGGGTAATCGGCTTAATGCATCATAGCTCACAGGCAGGGACACCTGTCTCCTGAGCCCTGCCTCTAACCACTCTGCTATCTCGCCTCTCAGCTGAAAGACTGAAGCAGTGCAAGGCCCAACTTCCCAGAGTGGGTGACAGATGAATCATATACTGTTTCTATCTTCTAAGAGCTTACAAAGTAGTCTACGTTTTAGTGCCTGTGTCTCTGAATGTGATGGTGGTTTACTTGCTAAGTTGTGTCTGATTCTTGTGACCCCATGGACTGTAGCCTGCTAGGCTCCTCTGTCCATGGGATTCTCTAGGCAAGAATACTGAAGAGGGTTGCCATTTCCTTCTCCAGTCTCTGAACGTGTATTACGGTAAAAGAGGGGTGGAGAATACGCTGCAGAACCAAATATGGAGTCAGGGACAACATGGAGACGTGGGTGCAAAAGGAAAAATTTACCTTGTAGGGGTTTACAGATCTTCTTAGAAATTGGCAGAGGACACCAGCCAATCCCCAAATGCCAAGTTGGTTCAAGCCATTTCTGGACATCTTTGTATCCCTGACTCTGCTTCTCTGACCCCAATTAAAAAACCACTACACAGAGAAAAAACTTGTGGACATGGTGGAAGGAGAGTGGGACAAATTGGTAGAGTAGCACCAAAACATATACATTACTATATGCAAAACAGACAGCCAGTGGGAATTTGATCTGTGACACAGGGAGCTCAACCTAGTGCTATGTGAGAACCTAGAGGGGTGGAATGGGATGGAGGGTGGGATGGAGGTTCAAGAAGGTGGGGATGTGTGTATATCTGTGGCTGATTCATGCTGATGTATGGCAGAAACCAGTACAATATTGTAAAGTAATTATCCTCTAATTAAAAATTAAAAACAAACAAACAAACAAAGAAGACCACTAGGCAACCTGTCAGCTGAAAAAGCCAAATAACTTCCCTATTTGTCCCATACAAATCCCTTAGCCTGTGAGTAACTTGGAACTCATCAGTTCTGTAGCCTTGAGTTTCTCCAGCTTACAAGTCAAAAGCTTTGTAATAAACTCATGTCCCCGGCTTTGTTTTATCCAATATGCAGAGTTTGGGTTTTGACAACATACATGTGCAGACAAATCTCATCAAAGCCAGAACAAATGTGCTACAAGAGAGGAAAGAAGAATTTGAGGAACAAAAAGAGAGGAATTTTAATCCCTTTTGACCTGGGAGAAGCCATATAGATTATTTGAAAGGGAATATAGGAAATCCAAGTGAGGGGGCAGTTGAGTGAAATTTCAATGAGAAGTAAATAAAAAAGTCAATAGAAAAGCTTAATCTTTTAACCCAGAGCCATTTCCCTGAGAGTGGACTGTAATACCATGAGGGTATAACAAAGAAAAGGAGAGGGGAGTGTTTAATATTACTCCTTTGGTACTAATTATCTTTACCTCTACTTCTAAACTGAGTCAGTGTCATATAATGATACTGGTAAAGTGAGGTTGTAAGAGTGCTCCCAAGTTAACTCTTTATTGTGGTTTGTCTTCTCAGTTACTATCTCAGTGTGTAGTTTTGAGTACCTTCTCATCTGCTCTTTGAGAGAGCTTGACTAGATGATCTCCCAAGTAAAGGCCCTTCAGCATCTCCTAAGGTGATATTGGGATGCACTGCCCATTACAGATAGTGAATAAACACTTTGTAAACCAAATTCAAATGGGGAACTAGCTCCTTTAAAATAAGCTAGATTTTGCTCAAGTGGATCCCTGAACTCTGCAATAGTATTAACCTTGTGAAGTCTGCTAGTTCCAAGGGCCAGGCTGTATAGCCTTTGTGTGATATCTAGTGTTATTTGGCTGAGAGATTATAAATGCAGTGAGAAGAGGGCCTAAAACTCTGTCAAATGAATGAATACTGATTTAGAATTCTCTACCTACTAACCTTTTAACTTACCAGTGACCTACTTTTCTCCTTGGATATCAAGTAACCAATCATAATAATGGTACTGGTTTAAAAGATCATCGATATGGTTAAATAAGATCTAGCATGTAAAATGCTCAGCACAAAAACTAGAACAGAATAACACAGGCAGTAGGTGATATTATTGAAGAACTCAGAGGGACATGCATGATTGAATAAATAGGTGTTAGTGCTGATGCAATTAAATAGTTAAGTTTGTTAATTTCACTGAGGTTAATAAATTCACATGCAACTATATGTAGTGTATAATTTCTATTATTCAAAGACCATTTTTAAATTTAATTCATGAATTCTGTATATATTGGTGTGGCACAAGTCTTTCAGCTTTCAGGGCTCATCTGTGACTAGGACTGGTTCAGAAGCTATTTTGTCATAATCACCAATCAACTCCCCTATTTGTCTAGGTTTGTTCTCCTCTCCTCCCCCTGCTTTCACTGATTGATACTTTAATTTGAAGAGAAAACATTAAAAAAGAGAGAGAAAACATAAAGGACCCTAAGAGAAGCGCAAAGTTTTCTCTTGAGTCAAATCTGTACCTAGAACAGCAGACAACTGGAGTAAAATTTATTAGGCATAATATACAGAAACAATAAAATATAATTGGGTCCTGCTGCTGCTGCTAAGTCACTTCAGTCATGTCCGACTCTGTGCGACCCCATAGACGGCAGCCCACTAGGCTCCCCCGTCCCTGGGATTCTCCAGGCAAGGACACCGAAGTGGGTTGTCATTTCCTTCTCCAATACGTGAAAGTGAAAAGTGAAAGTGAAGTCGCTCAGTCGTGTCCAACTCTTGGCGACACCATGGACTGCAGCCTACCAGGCTCCTCCATCCATGGGCAAGAGTACTGCAGTGGGGTGCCATTGCTTCTAGGGTGGAGAAAATCTTAAAAATTACCCACAAATAAGCAAAAAAAAAAAAGTCACTCTGAGGTTAGTCCTTTGAATTATTTAATAATCACATCTACAAAGCACACATGAATCTGTTCTATCAGTGAACATTTTGGAAACTATTTTGTTGGTTTTTAGAATATAATCTTAAAAAATCCTCAATATGCACAAGAGAAATGTGAAAAATAAACACAGATGTGAAAGAAACAAACCGAATTGTGCTTTTTTGGATCCTACTGATCATCTTTGCAAATTCCTTCAAAATATGCATTTAGATCTTTTTATGTTCTGATTACACTCACCATTAAATCATTGGATAAAATCTACCATTGCTACCATTGTAGAATTGGAGGTTTATGCTAACTACAAGAAATAAGCTTTCAGAATTCTCTGGTTTCATGAAGAATGCTGTTTGCCCACTGACACTGCAAGTACCAATAAAAGGAATTGGAAAGAATCAAAATTAAAAATTTTTCACTTGAGATACACAGAGGTAGAGAGAGTAGAGGGTAGAGAGAGTAACCAGGACTCTCCAGGTTTTACTTAATCCTCTTTGCCTAGATTATCATCTGTATAAACTACATTTAGTTTCAAACAACAAATCATATTCACAAAATATATATAAACTTGCTCACTTTTGCCCCTGAACAGGCCAGAAGGAATGTAAGGGAATGAGAATTCTTTTCTACAACCACCAAGTTCACTACACAATTTTCCTGAAGAATAAAAAGATAAATAAGACAATGGTTCCACCACTCAGAACTTTGAGTATAGCTCAGAGATTTCAACAAGCACATATCTCAACAGAGTGCAGCCTGGGCAAGTTCCTTCCTCTCTGTGGGCATCAGTTTTCTCATCTGTCAGTAAGAGTTGCAGACGCAGTGATGCCTAAGATTCTGCCATTTCTTAGTGAGCAGTTCTAAGATTAGTTTATCCAGGGGCAAAAGATCCAGAGACCCTCAATATTTCCTATAAGACAAGGTCATATGTTCCATTTATGACATAATGACTCTAAATTTTATGAACTCTCTGAAGATGACTGTAGGATGATGCTGATAATGATGATGGTAGTAACATTTCTTGAGCACCTAAGACGTGCATAATGGTGCATTATTTAACTTACATTGCTGTAATGATTATCTACATTTTAGAGAAAGGAAGACTGAGTTTTAGGATGAGCTAGGATGTGCAGAACTAGGATTCAAGTCCAAATCTCCACATTCCAGTTCTTAGCTGATATTTATACTACTATAGTTGAAGGTCCAAGTCAAATGATATTCTCTAATATGCTTTTCCTGATTTTCCCAGTCATGATTTCTCTCTCCCTACTCATTTTTTTTTTGTACAAAACTTGATCACATCTTCTCTTTTAAGCTCCTTGATGGCAATGACTTCTTCAAATTTCATTTCCTAAGTGTTTATTATATTAACATTTTCTCTGTTAATGTTTGAGCATGTGAATATCCACAGATCTATCATATTACATTTTAAAAGATGGCCTATGATCATTTAAAATGAATGTACCTTTCCATAAGTTATACTTCATAGAAAATTTTTATAAGGGTAATTTATAAAATTATTCTTAAATATCTTGTTGTTGTGCAGCCACTGAGTTGTCCCTGACTCTTTGTGACTCCATGGACTGCAGCATACCAGTCTTCCCTGTCCTTCACCATCTTCTGGAGTTTGCACAAACTCGTGTTCATTGAGTCAGTGGTACCATCCAATCATCTCATCCTCTGTCCCCCCCCACCCCCCGTCCCACATATATGTGTATATATGTACTCTAACTTATCAGTTCTACTCTTTTGTCTCTATCTTATATAAATATTTATATATGTGTGCCAAAAAACATGTGATCACAAAGACATTATTTGAAGTATTGAACTCAACTCTAAGTGTTTCTCAGTGATAGAATAAAAAAAAATATTTTTTCATTCACTGGAAAGCTATACCTATAAGAAAATGAATATACTGAGATGGATGGCTTCTGAATAGGATGAAAAAAAGCTGGAAAAGACCAAGGCTTTCATCCTTTCCATAATGACAAAAGCCACTCCAGACAGTCTGCAAATCCACATATTTGGAAGCTATTAGAGAACTGAGGCTATAGAGCAACCAACTAACCTGAAATCTATGGAAAGAAAGATGCCTTCAAGGAGAGATGGGATACCTGAGACAAATGCCTTTAAAAGCCATATACTCTGGTAGGAGTCATCTAAAATTCTTAACACATTGTTAAAGTCTGGTTGTGGACTAGTATAAAAACATGGAACTCTTGGGCAGTGCAGCTACAAGGGAAATTTGATTCATGCCCCTCAGAAGCCCTTTGTAGGATCTTCTCACACGTCTCATCAGACTCTCATAAGAACATCCTGAGTTAGGGTCAGAGTCCTGATAAAGTGTTTGTCCTGGGGAGGGGAAGAGCAGCAGCCTTGCAAAAGGCTTAAAGCCCTGCCTAGATCCTTCTCCCATATTTCCCTTCAGAACAAAAGCCTTAAGCCCTTGGGTAAAGGGCAGTGAATCCTGTTGCCCTTAGAGCACCTGTGAAGATGCACTGGCTGGAGAAGGAAGCAAAATGAGACTCTAGTCCTGGGGAAGATGCAGGATCATCAAGACTGGCTCCTAAGACCCAGAGACAGTGTTGCCTTAAAACTGAGATTGAAACAGAACGGAGAGTACCCCTGGCTTAACGAACATCAAGCAAGACATCACAGCAGTGTCACTGGTAGAGAGACAGGAAAAGACTTCTCTAAGGCATAGGCACAAAGACCTGAATCTTAGGGTGGGGCAAAAACTGAGAAAATCCCTTTGCTAAACTATTCCCCACTGCAGAGACAACATTAGAAGGCATGTGAAACCTACAGCGCACTGAGGGTAACCAGACAAAAAGACCAAAAGCACCCCAAGCTAAGGGCAACTCATGACTAGACTGACTCAAACACCCTACACTAAAGGCCTGACAGAAGAAGACATGTCTATTCTCAGGCACAATATATATTGGCCTAAGTCTCCACTATCCTATACAAGATGACTATCAAGACAAATTACAACACATACCAAAAATAAAAATAACATTACATCTTATAACGCATATATATGTGGTGTAAATATATATGTGTTATATAACTCATCAATCAATTGTACTCCTATGTCTATACCTTATAAAAATATATTTATATGTGTGTGTACCAAAAGACATTTGATCATAGAAGCATTATTGTGTTAATAGACCCAACTCTAAACAATACAAATTTTTCTCAGTAATAGAATAGAAACTATTATATTATTTTTCATACAACAGAAAGCTATACCTACAAGAAAATGAATAACTGAGATGTATGGCTTATGAATCAGATGAAGAAAGCTGGAAACACCACTTTTACCATTCTTACAACAAGCAAAAAAAAAAAAAAAAGCCAGACAGTCAAAAGACAAAGCAAACTGTGAACACAGATTCAAAATACTGACATCAGATCTGTTAGGGAATTTAGAACAAATGATTAATATTAAAGGCTTTAGTGGAAAAGGCAGAAAACATATATGATCAACTGAGACACAGAGATTATGTCCTACGAGACTATGTCTTGTCTCTTATGAGAATACACTGAAAATGCTGGAAATGAGAGACAGAGAAGAAGGTTTATAACAGATTCATGCGTACTCTCAACGACTGGGGAAAGAATCTTCAAAAGTGAAGAGAGGTCAACAGAAATTATGCAAATAGAAGAAAAGGATGCAAAAGAACAGTGCACCAAAGAGCTGGAGGACAATATAAAACAGACATGTAGTTGGAATCCCAGAAGGAGGAGAAGGAGGGAATGAAGCAACAAACAAAACCTAAAGAGGTAATGGCTGAGCATCTCCAAAATTAAGAACAATCAGCAAAGCACAAGTCTGAGATCTAAAAAATTAAGGGACCACCAGGTAGGGTATATATATAAAAACTAAAATTAAAACTAAAAATAGGAAACGAAAAAACTCTATAAACACAACATTTTTAAACTGTTGAAAAACAATGAAAAAATCCTGAAACTAAAGGAAAAAAAAAATATAGAAATATGCACAGAAAGTGAGGATGAAAAATTTTACAGAGACTTCTTATGAGACACTATGCAAGTGAGAGAATGATGGAATGACATCTTCAAAGCGATGAAAGGAAAAAGCTGTCAACATAATTCTGTACATAAAACCACTTGTAAAATTGGAGGAGAATTAAAAACAAAAATTAAGAGGGAATTGATTTCTCACAGACCTACCCTATAAGAAATGTTAGAGGAAGTTATTCAGGCAGAAGGAATATGACACCAGACAGAAACCTCATTTACACACACACAAAAAGAAGAGTGCTAGGAAAGCCTAAATAAAGTTTTTCTTATTTTTAATTGCTCTAAAAACGGTCTAAAGCAAAATTAGCATCAATGTGCCATGTGTTCATAGCATATCCACAAATAAAAAGAAAGACAAGAGCTAAAGAATGGCAAGGAGAATGGGAATGTACTATGAGAAGGTCTCGACACTATACAAATAGTGACATAATATTACTTGAAGGTGGACTCTGATTAATTAAGATGTTGCAAATCAAAGAACAACACTAACATAAAAATCAAGAATATAAATAATTGAGAAAGAGTAAAACTAACAGCTATGAAAAACACACAACACAAAATAGAAAATAAAAAAAGAATCCAAATATTTAGAAGTGAAATCATGTTAATTACGCGTGGGCTGGGTTTCCCAGGTGCTGCTAGTGGTGAAGAACCCACCTGCCAGTGCAGGAGAATAAGTGAGGCAGGTTCAATCCCTGGGTCAGGAAGATCCCCTGGAGGAAGGCATGGCTATCCACTCCAGTATTCTTGCATGGAAAATCCCATGCACAGAGGAGGCTGGCAGGCTACAGTCCAGAGGGTTGCAAAGAGTCGGACACAACTGAAGTGACTTAGCACACACCCATAGGTCAAAGAGAAGTAACAAAGAAATTAGAAAGTATCTTGAATGAAAATCAAAGCACAGTGTATCAAAATTTATAGGATGAAGTTAAAGCAGGCTTCGTTAATTAAATTTTATATTAGAAAAAACAAAGGACCTCAAATCAATGATGGAAAATTTAACTTTAAGGAAATAGAGAAGAAATTAAAACCAAGGCACGAAAGAGAAAAAAATAATAAAGCATAAATCAATGAAAGAGAGAGCACAAAAACAACAGAGAAAATACTGATGAAACCCAAATCTGATTCTTCAGAAAAAATATAAATCTAAATTGCTAAACTCTCTCCAGACTGATCAAAGGAAAATAATTAGATAAAGACATAAATTTAAGCATCATGAATAAAAGAGAAAATGAGTAAGTATCACAGTACCTACAGACACTAAAATAATAAGCGACTGTAAACCATCACTGTACCTATAAAAGCAGGCACTTAAATTAAATAGACCAATTCCTTGAGAGACAAACTATAAAAGTTCACTTAGAATAAGCCAAATTTGTAGATAAAAGCTTTCTAACAAAGAAAATTCCAGGTCCAGATGGTTTAACCAGCATACGCTGCTGAATGTTTAAGGAATAATGTCAATTTCCATAAATTCTTCTAGATTTGAGAATGGAACACCTGTCGTTATATTTAATGATAACAAATCCAGACAAAGACATTACAAAAATAACAGCAGCAACAATAAACTATACAGCAGTACCCCTCATGAAGACAGATGCAAAAATCCTTAACTACTAGCAAATTATATGCAGAGTACATTGTGAGAAACGCTGGGCTGGAGGAAGCACAAGCTGGAATCAAGATTGCCAGGAGAAATATCAATAACCTCAGATATGCAGATGACATCACCCTTATGGCAGAAAGTGAAGAAGAACTAAAGAGCCTCTTGATGAAAGTGAAAGAGGAGAGTGAAAAAAACTAAGATCATGGCATGTGGTCCCATCACCTCATGGCAAATACATGGGGAAACAGTGGCTGACTTTATTTTTCTAGGCTCCAAGATTGCTGCAGGTGGTGACTACAGCCATGAAATTAAAAGATGCTTACTCCTTGGAAGGAAAGTTATGACCAGCTTAGACAGCATATTTAAAAGCAGACACATTACTTTGTCAACAAAGGTCCATCTAGTCAAGGCTATGGTTTTTCCAGTGGTCATGTATGGATGTGAATTGGACTATAAAGAAAGCTGAGCGCCGAAGAATGGATGCATTTGAACTGTGGTGTTGGAGAAGACTCTTGAGGGTCCCTTGGACTGCAAGGAGAGCTAACCAGTCCATCTTAAAGGAAATCAGTTCTGGGTGTTCATTGGAAGGACTGATGCTAAAGCTGAAACTCCAGTATTTTGGCCACCTGATGCAAAGAGCTGACTCATTATAAAAGACCGTGATGCTGGGAAAGACTGAGGGCAGGAGGGAAGAGAAGGGGACGACAGAGGATGAGACGGTTGGATGGCATCACCGACTCGATGGACATGGGTTTGGGTGAACTCCAGGAGTTGGTGATGGACAGGGAGGCCTGGTGTGCTGCAGTTCATGGGGTCACAAAGAGTCGGACATGACTGAGCGACTGAACTGAACTGAAGTAGCAAATTAAATCTAACATTACATAAAATGTTTAGCACAGCATGACCAAGGTGGTTTTATCTTGGGACAGTAAGGTAGATACTACATTAAAAAAAAACTCATCAGTGCCACTCATCATCTTAGTAGGCTACATAAGAAGAACATTGTCACGCCAAATGACGGTACCATGAACTACTAAGGATCTGTGTCCTCTTCAGTGATAATTCAGCCAACTATATGATTACCCTATGTATTTCATATAACAGTAATACTTTTATTATCTTTTGACTCAGTTCTTCTATTTGAAAATCTAGACCATCTTGGCTCCTTTCTTTTAACAAGGTGATAGCTTGATTAATATTTTTATTAGGTTAAGTTCAGTTGGTTTTATATTTTATATTGATACTTGGGATTGATGGAATAAACAATTTGCATTTCTCTCACTGATTCTGTAGTTTGGTATGAAGAATTAAACCTGACATACTATAAGTGTGTGTGTTTTAGTCACTCAGTGATGTCTGACTCTTTGCGACCCCATGGACTGTAGTCCAGCAGGCTCTTTTGTCCATGGGATTCTCCATACTGTAAATAATATGCTCCTTAAATGGATCCTTAAAATGCCTCCAAGGTTGTAGATGATCAGTGCTCTTCCCCCTCAAGCTACCTCTATGGCATCTATTACTCCCCAACTTGCTCACTTCTCCATGGTTACTCTGGACGCTGATGTTTCTCTAGCGCTGCAGGCAAGCTCCTCGCCCAGGGTCCCCCCCCTCGCCATTTCAACTCACTATTCAAAGACCATCTGTTCAAGTCTGACCCTGACCACCCAATTAAACATTGCAACCTCCACCTGTACTTCACTTTTGATTCCCATCACCTTGCTTTTTTCTCTTTCTATGGAATACATCATTTTCAAATATGCTACACAATTTACTTTTGTGTTAGGTTTATCATTTATTGTATATCTTCTCCTGAAAACATGTAGGAACAAGGAAAGCAGAGATTGCTGGTATTTTGTTTTCTGATGCCTCCAAAGACCCTAGAATATTTGCTGAAAGAATTGAATGAATAATTGTGGATTAACTCCAGATATTGTGTATTTTTAAAGGGATAAAGAAGATTTCTGAGTAGGCAAGGATACATTATCTTGTAATACAAATACTTACCACTTTCCCATTTAAAATCTATTTTCCCATTTCCCATCTATTTTGAATGTCTTTGGATTAAGCCATTATACTAAGTCTTATTTAATGAATAAACTGGTATAAAAGAGTCCTGTAGGTGACTGCAGAAATTAGTCCCTTCTTAAAAGTACCAACAGAAAGAGGCATTCAACAGAACACCCTTAAGCTACTACCTGGACCATTTAGAGTCATTACTCCACCCTTATTTCAGAGAGAATGAAAGAATGAGAGTCATAGCTACATCTTTTTATTTTTTCTGTTCAAGTCTAAAAAACTGAAAGTTGGAAAAAATCAAGTCCATTTCAGAGGAGATGAGTGCTAAAATATCAACACTAGTCTACATGCTATGGGGATATGTTAAAAAACAAAACATTTAACTACTGCAATTCCTGTTCAAACTAGCAGTCTGTCTTTCATCACCATAAGAAAGGGTAATAGATACTTGGATTATGCCTCATGTTTCTGTAAGGTACTATGTTAGTCACAAAAGCCAAGAACATTTATCATGCCTCATAGTACCCTAGTCAGGATGACAACGCATGCATTAGTACTGTCAATGTAAGAGAGAAAAAAATAACTGAGGTTTAGAGACGTTAAGAAGATCTACCCAATATTAACCAGTAAATAATCATAAAGGAGGTAAAAATGCACTGCAGTAGAGTTAGGACTCTAATTATCTGGGTGCTGCTCTGGTATTAACTAGCTGAGGGGCCTCAAAGATTATCTGTTCATTTACAGAACTGAAAACTTAGCCCAGATCAGCTACTCACAACTGTGGGCAGCAGATTTCTGCTGGGCCTAGAGTCAGCCAAGTCCTTGGATGAATGCACCATCTATGGACTATATAAAGTAATAAGTAATAAAGAAATCATCAAAATAATAATAACATTGGACATTGTCTCTAGTCATATGCATATTTTTAGTTTCGGTCTATGTTGAAGTTATCATGAAAAATAAAATAGTTATCAGTATAAGGTATTAAGGAATTCATGAAGGCTATCTCAGCATCTTATGTATGCGTGCGTGCGAAGTTGCTTCAGTCTTATCTGACTCTGTGACCCTTTGGACTGTAGCCCAGCAGGCTCCACTGACTATGGATTCTTCAGGCAAGAATAATGGAGTGGGTTGCCATAACCTCCTCCAGGGGATCTTCCTGACCCAGGGATCAAACCCAAGTATCTTACGTTTCTTTTATCGGCAGGCCGGTTCTTTACCACTAGCACCACATGGGAAGCCCATTTTATGTATAACAACATGTATTAACAGCATAGCTTACATGCTTGATTTCAGTGTTTATAATACAATTGGAACTGAACATTTACTCTCTACGGGCTCTTCCAGTTTGAAAATGCTAAGATGTAGAGCCTGAGACAGACACTATGACAAATCTAGGCTCTTCCATTGCAGTGATTTTCCTTTTTTTGTACATCTTTTTAGCCCCAGGAGCCTTTTAAAAATCTTGAGCCCAAAGCCCAACATGAAATGCAGGTAAAGACTGGGCTACTCTGCTTGGCCAGTGTCTCTCTGTGGCTGGAGAAAGAAGCAGGAGGCAGTGCTCTAGAGCCAGCCAGGCCACTTCCTCCTCCGGGCCTTCTCCAAGGAACCCACAGGGCTCTGTAGAACAGGTTCCAAATAAACACCAACAAAAGGTGAAAACTCATATAAATTCTGATATGCCCACAAGAAAAACATGAAGAACTCAACCAAAAAGACAAAAGGTGTGACAAGGCAAATGGCTAGCTACTAAGCATACAGAATGATGCTAAACCTGATACAAATTACGAAAATGGAAAAGAATCTCATTTGTGGGGGGCAGAAATTTAAAAGATGAACATGCACAAGGTCAGGAGGGTATATGGAATCAGGTATTCTTATACAACATTGAGAAGAATGAACTGGGACCACCTTTTTGGAGGACTATTTCAGTAGGTATCAAAATGGAAATGAACATAGACTTTTGACTCAGCAAGCTCATTTTTCCACAGAAAGTCTAGAACTTGCATAAAGATAATGGGACAAGGATATCTGTTCTTAATGGCAAAAAATGGAAACAATGTAAATATCCACTCTAGAGAAATGACTAAATTATGGTCCATGCATCCTATAGAATACTATGGCACCATTACAAAGTCAAAGGTATACCCATATACACTATCACTTTCAGAAAGATATTAATCATATATTAGGGGAAAAACAAAAGTGAGATGTAGCATATTATGTATGCTGTATCTGTGTGAATATATATGTACATATATGTGTTTATAAAGTATAAAAAATTCTGGATTCTGGAAGTAGACACACAGAAGTGTTAACAATGGTTTCTTCTAGGGAGAAGCATTGGGAAAAATTTCATTTATTTTAAATATTTTTATTTTTTACTAGATCAATTACTTTTTTTTTTTTTAATTTTAAAATCTTTAATTCTTACATGTGTTCCCAAACATGAACCCCCCTCCCACCTCCCTCCCCATAACATCTCTGTGGGTCATCCCCATGCACCAGCCCCAAGCATGCTGTATCCTGCATCAGACATAGACTGGCAATTCAATTCTTACATGATAGTATACATGATAGAATGCCATTCTCCCAAATCATCCCACCCTCTCCCTCTCCCTCTGAGTCCAAAAGTCCGTTATACACAGCTGTGTCTTTTTTCCTGTCTTGCATACAGGGTCATCATTGCCATCTTTCTAAATTCCATATATATGTGTTAGTATACTGTATTGGTGTTTTTCTTTCTGGCTTACTTCACTCTGTATAATCGGCTCCAGTTTCATCCATCTCATCAGAACTGAATCAAATGAATTCTTTTTAATGGCTGAGTAATACTCCATTGTGTATATGTACCACAGCTTTCTTATCCATTCATCTGCTGATGGACATCTAGGTTGTTTCCATGTCCTGGCTATTATAAACAGTGCTGCAATGAACATTGGGGTACATGTGTCTCTTTCAATTCTGGTTTCCTCGGTGTGTATGCCCAGCAGTGGGATTGCTGGGTCATAGGGAGTTCTATTTGCAATTTTTTAAGGAATCTCCACACTGTTCTCCATAGTGGCTGTACTAGTTTGCATTCCCACCAACAGTGTAGGAGGGTTCCCTTTTCTCCACACCCTCTCCAGCATTTATTGCTTGCAGATTTTTGGATCGCAGCCATTCTGACTGGTGTGAAGTGGTACCTCATTGTGGTTTTGATTTGCATTTCTCTAATAATGAGCTATAAAACTCCTAGAGGAGAACATAGGCAAAACACTCTCAGACATAAATCACAGCAGGATCCTCTATGATCCACCTCCCAGAATTCTGGAAATAAAAGCAAAAATAAACAAATGGGATCTAATTAAAATTAAAAGCTTCTGCACAACAAAGGAAAATATAAGCAAGGTGAAAAGACAGCCTTATGAATGGGAGAAAATAATAGCAAATGAAGCAACTGACAAACAACTAATCTCAAAAATATACAAGCAACTTATGCAGCTCAATTCCAGAAAAATAAACGACCCAATCAAAAAATGGGCCAAAGAACTAAATAGACATTTATCCAAAGAAGACATACGGATGGCTAACAAACACATGAATAGATCAATTACTTTTATAATTAAAAAAAGAACTCTACTGCTTCTCTACATGAATATGGCTTGAATGAGGAAACATAAGCCTGAATCACACATGAAGTGCAAGAGACAATTCTGAACTTCACTCCCATACCCTTTTGCTGATGAAGCCCATAAAAAGATGGTGACAGGCACACTTCATGGGAATTTTAGTCCTTTACACATTCATTCTAATGATGGAAAGAAAAAGACTTCAACAACAGCAAGAAACAAATGATTTAGTTGCATTAATAAAGACTTTTTTGTTAAAACATCAAGCCATGGGACTTTCCTGGTGGCCCAATGGCTAAGACTCTGTGCTTCTAATGCAGGGGGCCCAGGGTTTGATCTCTGGTCAGGGAACTGGTTCCCACATGCCTCAACTAAAGATCCAGCATGTTATAACTGAAAAAATCCCACGAGCTGCAACTGAGACCCTGTGCAGCCTAATTAAAAACCAAAACAACAACAGCATAACAGCCCCAGCAAGTCACTATGAAAATAATCAACAGGGCGAAGAGGGTGTGGAAATGGAAGGCAGTGAAGAGTGGCGCCTGAAGTTTGCAATGACCCCCATGTCACGTTTCCACAACTCTTACAAGACATACCTCTGAGGAAAATGGGAATCACATACAAACCCATAAAAAGGGAGGTTTAAATCTTAAGTGGTTTTGTATCTGTTGTGAATACAAAGATTAAATGGGTATTAAAAGAGCTGTAATTTTTTTTTAATCCAAAGATAGAGGAAAATGTTCAAAATGAAGTAGAGACTTTATTAACAGTTGCAGGAGAGGCTATGAGAGTTTAAAAAAACCTCACTCCTTCACTCCTGAGTGGTAGGGGAGGGTGGGGGTGGGGGGCACTTCTTTATTTTTTATTTATTTTTTTCAGCTAAAGGTGAGGTTGTAAAATTGGAAGCTTCTTGCTGCACCAGACTGAAGGAAAACCTGTTAAAAGGCAAGCAGTTGACTAATTCTGGATTATTTTTTATTATTGAGAAGACTTGGCTTACACTGAAGGAGAAAGAAGCAAAACAACTACACACATGTAGCTGAACTGGCAATTAAATAATTATTCATTACAAACGGTTAATCACCCTTCTAAGTGGAGAGGGTGGAACCCAACTGCAGCTGTATTTTTACATACTGAGCAAGAACATTCACCAGCAAGTGACAGAGTTCATGAAACCTAAACCTGGAGAGGCTTCATCGAGGGTGAAATCTCCCTTCTCTTAAGCATTCTTCCTTCATTTCAATCGAGCATCTTCCCAGCATGGGCCACCCAAGGGATGAGTGAGGGCTTGACTCAAGCCAACAAGTGGCTACTTCATGTTCTCACTAAAATGAACTCTTTGACAAAGCTCTTTGACACCTGAAGTTATATCTTCGATTTCTACTACCACTCTGAGCAGCATTTCAAAGCAGCTATATCTTATATTTTAAGGGACACATAAAAGAACTGGGGCCTATCCAGGGCAGAGAGACCAAGATGAACACAGGGAGAGAGGAGAAAAATCTGACCTGTGAGGAAAGATAGAATGGACTTGGGCTGTTTACCTTGCAGAGCAGGCTGTGGACGGGGGTGGGGGCACCAAGATTTATCATCACATATTTCGGGACAGTGAACACACTTTACTATGTCCCTGGACAGGGCTGGATTTACGAGTTTCATTGTCGATTTAACTGATAATTCAGCTTGGAGAAAGTATCAAGAAGGCAGTGTCAAGAGTACAGGTCCTGGAATCTGACCGCCTGAGTTTAAATTCCAGTACCTCTAACATCTGTGCCAAGTTTGGATAAATGACTAAGCTTCTCTAAATCTCAGTTTTCTATTCTATAAAATGGGATGGATCAGTGTACCAATCTCAATGGGTGAAATGCAGCACATAAATAGTTACTAAATATTAAAATCATTATTTATTGATAAGGGACTTTGTATTTCGTATAAACATAACACACCCACTACAGACATATCAGTGTCATGCAGGATATAAAGTAGTCTCTTTAACTACTTAACATAACTAAGTCCCATTCCAGGAATTCTCCTATGAGTCTTCTCATTTACTCCTATGAGATTCTGCTAGTGAAGAATTCAGGAGATTTAGAAAGGTTAAGAAACCTGTCCAAGGTCATACATAAATGTTTTAGTCATAGAGCATTATTTCTGAACTAAATTCTTACTGACCTCAAATCACTTTTTCCCACTAGAAGGAGCTCTAGCAAACACAAAGACCAAGAAAAGTTATATACCCTTCTTGTAAAAGCTGCTCTTAAAGTGAATACAACATATGCATGTAAAGGCATAAGCATATAAATAAAAATGATCTAAGTCATACAGTGAGCAGGAGAGAAAGTGTTCACTTTTGAATCATGAAACAAAAGGAAGCTTCAGGGATGAGATGACACTGAACTTGGCCATGTAAGATTCTAACATAAAGAGGAAGGGAATGGCATTTCAATGCAGGGCACAGAATGAACAAAAGCAGAAGGTCAGAAAAGGGTGGGAGTTTTTGAGGAATACAAAGCATGTCAGGACAGCTAAATGTAGGATGTATGAGATGAAATGAAATTATCTACTTTTTGGTGATTCAGGTCATTTGCAAGACTTTGATCTCTCCAACTTTTCTCTATCTAGAAGTCTAGAAGTGTTCATGATTCTAATCTTTAGGCAACACTGAATCTGTAGGGATGAGCATTTACCAGGGAACATGGACAGGATGGACTGGATTAACTGTAAGATACCCTACTATGCCATTCTAACCACCCATGAACCCCAGCCCTCTTTCACAGAAAGCAGTGCTATGCCTGGATCGTAACACATGGGATGTATCAGCTCATGAGTTAACAAACTGAGGAGAAATGCTCAATAATAGCTTGATCGTGGTTTTCCAGAAAATCCAGGACAAATGTAGACAGCTTTGGAGTCCTGTCAGTTTCTGTCTTCTGGTTCATTAAATCACCAAATTCCACTTTACCTAGTCCAGAGCCCAGAGTCATGTTTTCAAGAAAAATAGCTGAAGAGAGTTCCCTCAAGGAGGTTTTCTGTTCAGTGGGTGTTAGTTGCTCAGTCATGACTGACAGTTAGGACCCATGGAAGGTAACCCACCAGGCTCTTCTGTCCATAGCATTCTCTGGGCAAGAATGCTGGAGTGGATAACCACTGCCTTCTCCAGGATATCTTCCTGACTCAGGGATTGGGGCTGGGTCTCCTGCATTGCAGGCAGATTCTTTACCACCTAATCCACCAGGGAAGTCCGTTCAGTGGGAGGAGAATAAAATCAATGTATTTGTCCTCTGGGCAGATTTTGTGGAGATGAGAGTCTTGAGTTCCAATTTTAGAGTTAGTGCCAGTTTTAGAAGGAAAGGAAAGGTCAGCTCAGAGGAGAGAAAAGGGGATAAAGCATAAGAGACCTGGTTCAATCAGAAGGAATGTTTTAAATATTATGGAGAAGGAAGAGTTATAATTGGATCTGTGTGGAAAAGTGGAAAGTATACTGGACTAGGAACCTGAAGGCTGCAATCTAGACCCATTTCTGAAAATAACTGCCGGAAAGTTGCTGATAAAATGGAACTGGCTGGGAGAGGGAAGGTCAGGAAATATGACTTCAAATTCATTATATCTCTCTATTGCATCAGGTAGTAGAAGATGCAGACAGGGATCACATTTGGAAGAGGAGAACCTCTTCACTTCTCAGGTTGGTTTCCTAACTAAGCCATGTTTCTTTCAAGCTTGTCTTACTCTTAGCTCTAGGAAACAATGAGGAAAAACAGAGAAATGGAGCCTGCATGGTGTGTGGCTAAAAACCACAGCACTTAGGGAGAAGGCTCCGCCATTCACTTACTCATGGTGTTGCTTCCACATCTCCAGTATTGCCAAAGACCTTTCAGGAAAAGCTGTGATGGATGAGTGGTGCAAGAAGTAACGAAATGGTGGCGCTTCCCTTTACTTTTGGGAGAATGGCCAAAATCCTTTAGCAGGGCCTAAGGTCCTTCAGGGTCTGCCTCTGAAAACTTGCCTTACATCATGCTTCTCCTTCAGCCTCTGAGCTCTGACCACACTGGCCTTCTTTCAGTTCCTCAAGTCAGTATGCTTCACCATCTGAGCTGGCCAAACCCCACTCACTCTTCCTGCCTCAGTGAAGGAGCACTGCCTCAGGAATGCTCTCCTGACTCCTTTGTCTAGGTCAGCTTTCTTTGTTTTTAATTCTTGTAAGACAACTCCTTTTTCTTTTAAAGCACTTTGTCCAGTTCCCTTCAAGGAACACAAGTTTCCTGGGAGCAGGCTGCTTGTCTTATTTTTGGTCACCATTGAATATCCAGCTGCTAACATGTGGTGGGCTCTCAATATTTGTTGAATAACTAAGTAAACATTTTCTTCTTCAAAAAATAAGGTACATCCCTCAATTGTGGACATGAAGGAGGTTAAATTATCTTGTTGGCACCCATGGAATCTATTTGTTAGTCATTACTTTAAATCAGACCAAGATAGAAAACACATACAGGAATAAAGATAAATTATATTATGGAAATGTATCTTTATATATTTTGTTGAGCTAAGTAACCCACCCTGATTTGTAAAATTCCAGGAAAGTATACTGGTGACGATGATGGTGATGAGGACAACTAAAGCATGGCTAGATATAACCCAAACCACTTCCTCTTCTTTGGGCTACATTTCCAGGCATTCTGTGCAACTGTAGCCAAATGACTGAGACCCAGCCAATGGATTATGAGTAGAATGGAACATTACACCACACTGCCCAGTCTAACCCATGACCATCCTTACCACCACCTCACAAGATCCTCAATGCTCTCTCTTCCCTCATCTGCCAGATGGCAGAGAACCTAGCATAAGACCTGCAAATGCTCGGGAATGGTGGAGCCAGTGGATGGACTGAGGTAGAGCCCCTGACTCCCCAGATGGAAAGCACCTGCCACCTACCTGATTTTATCACAAGGAAATTAACTATTGTGTTAAATCACTGAGATTTGGGAGTTTATTTGCTACAGTAGTCAGAATTATTTGCCCAGACTAATAACATAAGACTTGGCATTAAGAAAATTATATGTTGAAAGTTATCTTTCTCTGTAATATTTGATGTCGGAGCATAAGGGTAGATTTTAAATCTACTTTCTGCCTAATTCGACCACTCTGTTTATTCAGCTTGTTGTAGATTTCTAGGGCTGGACAAAATCCCAGGGCCCTTTTGGCCAGCTATTAACCAGTGCAAAAAGAAATCTTTGTCATCACAGCTCATCAACAACCCCAGCCAAAACCTTTATAATAGAGAAGGCAGAAGGGCCCTTGAGTTGTATCGTTACAAAATCCTTTCTCATGCTAAATCCCAAATCTCCTCTATGGCTTTTTCCAATGAATTCTTTTAACACTTCAAGAAATGGGTTTTGAAAATAACGTGCTCCTCCTTGCCTTCTAATATAAATCCAGTTAGTTATAAATTGGGAGCAAGACAGAGCGATAGGGGGACAACCACAGTCACTTAAACTACAGTTGTAGAATACTCCAGAAAGTTTCAGAAAAGAAATCTAAATTCATCTGTTCTGCTGGAGGCACTTGGGAATTGAGGAATTATTTTTTTATACAAATAAGCTGTTAAAAGTCAGACTTCTATGGGATATTCAACTATTAATGACTATATTACCAATGCCTAGGCCTTACTTTTAGATATTCTGTTTCACTGTTCTGGAGTGGGGACTTAACCTCAGAGTTTAAAGGAATTATCTAATTTTCAGGTGATTTTAATGCATAGCCCAGGTGGCGCTAGTGGTAAAGAATCTGCCTGTCAATGCGGAAAACACAAGAGACACGGGCTGGATCCCTGGGTGGGGAAGATCCCCTGGAGGAGGAAAATAGCAACCTACTCTAGTATTCTTGCCTTAAAAATTCCATGGACAAGAGGAGCCTGGGCACAAAAGTCCATGGGGTTGCAAAGAGTGGATACAGCTGAGCAACTGGGTGCGCGCGCGCACACACACACACAATGCACAATCAAAGTTGAGAAATAGATAACACTTCTATCAACTATCAATATAAATTATCCATACAGGAACACTGCAGGGAATAAAATATAAGACTGCTTTCAAAGATTCCTGTCTAAAATAACCCTTAAAATCAGGCTGTATTCATCACCTGAAGAAAAGAAAAGCATCTTTTCCTGTCATGATTTTCCCTCATTATCCAAGCACCTTGGGGCTCACTGGTGGCACAGTGGTAAAGAACCTACCTTTCAATGTAGAAGAGATGCACATTCTGTCCATGTGTCAGGAAGATCCCCTGGAGAAGGAAATCGCAACCCACTCTAGTATTCTTGCCTGGGAAAGCCTATGGACAGAGGAGCGTAGCAGGCTACAGTCCATGGCACTGGAAAAGTACTGACACTGAGCAACCGAGCAGCAACAGTCGAAGCCCCTTAAACCGGAGGATGATGATAAGTCTTGGGGAGAAAGGCCTGGCTGGAGGTCAACTAAGACAAGGGTTTATGTCCTGTAAAGCACCTCCAAAAGCAATTATGCCAGCCTGCCACTGTTACACAGGAGAAGCCCAAAGCTCCTTCCAGACATGGGACCATGAATTCCAGGAGGGCAGGGACCAGTGTATCTTGCTCCTAGTTCGAATCCAACATCCATGCCACTGGCTTCCAAGCACCTAAGGGCGTGAATTCTCTTTATAGGTTCTTTGAATGATACTGAATCCAGCTGAATAAGAAACAAGATGTCCACTCATTCTCAGGAAGAAGAGAATAGTTTCCAAGCGACCTGGATACACTTGTGCTAATCAATGAAGCTCATACACCCTGGATGAGCAGGCTTCATTTAAAGGGCGGGCTGAGGGTCATTCTAGCTTCAGAGTATCAGTGAAACAATCACTGATCAGTTATATCCCTCCTCTGGGCCTCAACTTCACTATCAGTACAATGGGAAAGGGAAACTTGAGTCCTTTATCTTGACAATCTCTTCCTTCCAGAATTCTAAATAACACAAATGTCTCTGTGCCTCTGACTGCTGTGCGCCAGTCCCTCTGAAGCTAACAGACACTACAGCTGGGCTCGCTGTGATGTGGATCAGCGCCCACCAGAGCGACTAAAGACACATTCACTCGCAGTCCGCAGCCCTGACTTCTTCCCTTCTTCAGAAATTTCAAGATCTTGTGGCTTCTACTCTTGATAAACGTCTTCCCTCACAAGAGACCGTGAGGAAGCTTGGCAGTAAATGTAGCGTCGTCTTTATCTCTCACTGTCTATATACAGCTGATACTTGAATGCAGGGCCTCATGCATTCCAGAGGTCTTATCAGCAGGGTGGGGTGACTGATTAGAGGAGTCATTTGGATTTTACCTGATGTCTGATTCAACAGGCACGGTGAGCGAGCAGGGAAGACGAAGAACAGATTGATCTGAACCATTCTTGGGTGCTTTTTGCTGTTTCTCCTCTGCCTCAGAGTCAGCTAGGTAGGTTTGTTTTCTCCTAGAAGAAATCTGTGAACTTTTAGATGGTTTCTACTGTGCTGTGTCAGAGAAGCTGGTCTAGACAGGGGAACAGGAGCCCTTCAGAAGAAGAGGGAACATGCAATTCTAAAATTCTGCCAGTGCAAATCTGAATTCTTTAGTGGGAGGTTGACTAAAACTCTAAAGAAAAAGGTACGATTCACAGCCCCACTTATCACCAGTGGCAAAACCAGTAACACCCAGCACAGAGGTGGAGGCAATGAGCTTACGTTAGGGGAGAGGCAGAAGGGGCACTACAGCACCGCTCTCCCAAACCATACGGATTGACTGGCACACGCTGAATCCATCTGCCTGGAGCTGAAACTAGGAAAGGCAGAAAGCAATTCTCAAATTGAGAACGGTTCCAAGTCTTCTATGCGTTCCTAATTAAACAGGATCTTGAAGAACATTAGACTGTCAACGCCTGCTTTTTCTTGTTTAGTTGCTAAGTTGTGTCCATCTCTTTTGTGACCCCATGGAATATAGCCCACCAGGCTCCTCGGCCCACGGGATTTCCCAGGCAACAATACTGGAATGGGTTGTCATTTCTTTCTCCAGGGGATCTTCCCAGTCCACGCTATCCTATCCTACAAACCCTGAGGATGCACAATAACTCTGGGCACAGTGTTCGGGCTGTGGGAACAGAATAAGGGGAAGACAGTGGGAAGAGAGCTTGGCATAGGAGCAAAAGCAGGGTGCTCAGGCTCAGAATACCTGAGGTCTGGCTGAGCTAAAGCTTTTATGTGTACTATGTGTCAGGCACCAGGTGATGGGAAGGAATATAATAGTGCCTTCAGAACAACTGGAGGACAGAAACTCTCTGTCCTTCAAGAGTGGGATGCAGACAAGCAAAGCCCAAATCCATACTAAAAAGTAATAGGTGCTATGAAGGGAGACCCAGAGGGCTATGAATTGCACACATCAGCTGGACAAAGCTGTCTTGAGATGCCAGAGAGGCTCCATGGAGAAAGTGAAAAGTCAACTGAGAGCTGAAGGATGGGAGAGAATATTCTAGACACGGAAAGACGGTGCACCAAGGGCTTTGGGTGGACCAACCACGGTATAGCTGGGAAACTGAAAGTAACCCAGTGTGATCAGAGTGGGGAGTAAAGGGATGAGGTTGGAGAGATACAAAAAAGTCTGCCTTTTCTCAGTCACCTCTTTGGGCAACTGACTTATTCAACACATGTGTCACCAGCTCCAGACCCGTGACCAAAGTTCCTATAAACAAGGACATGTTAAAATACATCAAGAAGCTTTGCGTTTATATACAGAACAACTAGTGACCAGGAGCATTGGGAAGAGGAACCGACTGAAGGATTTGAAATAAAGGAGCAGCATCTTGTGGTTTGGATTTCAGAAAGATCTTTCATTTTTTCATGAAGAAGATATTATGGAGTAGGGGGCAAGGGCATGGATCCACAGGACGAAGTGGCCAGAGGGAGCAAAGAGCGGATGGATACTCATTTGTCTTGGATGTATGGCCTTGATCTGCAGAAGGCTATTGTGGTGAGGTGACTGGTAGCCTCTCAGGTCCTCCCACTCTGAGGCCTATACTCTGTGACAGCTGACAAATCACAAGGTGCAAGAAAGGCCACAGATTAGTCACCTGCTTGCTATCACGATTTGGGGTGAAGGTGGGAATTCTGACTCGCTGAGTGGGATTATTGATGTTTTTTTAATTTACAAGTCACATAAATCTAAAGCTTCTGAAGTGCTTTTGTGTGTGTGTGTGTGTCTTTAAGGCTTTTCTATTTGGGTCAATTAAATTTGGGAAATCAATGAAAAACACCACAGGTTGCGAAAGTGAGGACTATCTAAGCCGAATGCTAACTTTTCAAATTTTTATATGTAAATGGATGTATACTCATGGAAAATTTGAATTGGCACAGAGGATATAAAGTGAAAAATAAAACTCCATCTTAGAGGTAACCCCAAAACTTGATTCCTACAATTTTTCTATGCTTGTACATAAATGGGTGTGTGATCCATTCACACATAAACACTCTTAAAAAGTTTTTCTTTAAACACAAATGAGATTGTTTATGTACTGTTCTGCCCATTGTTTTTTCTTCATCTAGCTTTTCTTGGGTGCATTTTATAGTACATACAGATTTATCTTATTCTTCATGCTATTGTATGAATCTGCCATATCTTATTTTGTAATTTTATTTAATCTCTACAACATTACAAACAATGCCACAGGGTATATTTTTGAACAGGTACTGCTGTGCTCTTGTGGAAATCAAACAGCATACCGTTTTAAATTATAGTGTCAAAATATGGGTATAATTAAAATTTTTAAAGATGGTGCCAAGTTTTATTTCCAAAAGATTGTATCAATTTTACTCTAATCAAAAACACACAAGAGTACCTGTTTCCCATACCTTTACCAAAGGCAGGTATTAAACCTGTAAACCGTGGCCATTCAAATAAGTGGAAAATAGTATTTTAAACTGCATTTCTTTAAGTAAAATAAGGCTGAACGTCTTTTCATAGGTTTAGCAGTTATTTTTATTGTTGCTTCTGTGAATTGCCTGCTGAAGGCCTCACTCTTTGTCTAATGGATGATGCTTTTTAAATCAATTTTCATTTGATCTTTATATACAATCAAAATTATTGGTTCTGCTGCATTATTTTTGTTCACATGAATAAATCACCAAGTCTCGGTTTCCAAGTGCATGAGGATTAAATAAGATAATGGCTATGAAGGCATATTGAGAAGTGTAAAGCACTGCTGCTGCTGCTGCTGCTAAGTCACTTCAGTCGTGTCCAACTCTGCACTACAGACACATAATTCTTATATTTTACAAGATTTCTTCACTGGAGTGTTTCAAATCATTGCACACACATAATCTAGCTATATAATGGGACATGATGAGATAAGTCTTTACTGCCATAAAATAAACCTGCCCTTTAAAGGGATGGGCACCTCAGATGCTCCAGGGCGGCCCCCTGGAGGATCCAGGTTCCCTGGTTTCCAGTTTAATATACTTTCCACTAAGACAGACATGTTATGATAACTGTTAAAAACAACAATCCTCCCCTCCCCACAACTCACTATGGATGAGGTAACATATTAGGCAAGAATACCACGGAGGCTGGAGGGACCGCATACTGGGGGGATCAGCCATGGCCTACTGCGATGGGCCAGTCAGCAGAGGAGCAGACACTGAAACTGAGAACGGGCGCCAGAGGCTCGTGATGTCACACTTACAGTCAGCACTGGTTAGACCCTGAGTCATTCTGGCCTTATACAATGTAGGCGAGAACTTGCAAAAACAATTGAAAAGAGAGCTGGCAAGGTTCACAGGAAATGACTAAAAGTTTTGGAAATCAGGGGCTGGCTGTGCAGTGGGGAATCATTCATCCAGCATGGGCTCATTGACCCCTAAGCTGCCCCTATAGTGCTCATGCGTATGGATTCGTATTTAGTGATCTCATCTTTGTTCAGTTCAGCCCAACCCAGCAGGCAAGAAACATTTGAGGGCTCGCTATAGGATGCAATGAAGAACAAGGTATCCCTGCCCTTGGGGAGAGTTTATAGCGAATGGGGTACATGAGAAATACCTGGGTCCTTTAAATACATGGTATGGTAGGGGGAAAGCAGAAGATGCTGTCAAGCACACTGGGGAGGACAGGAACAAGGAACACACTTTCAGTGAAGTCCAAATTGAGGCCTTATGGAAGATAATTCTCGGCTAGGTAAGAAGATGAATATGGGAAAGTCACACATTCCAAGAAGGGAAAGTATTTCTTTTATCTTAGCCCCAGAGGTAAGAGAAAACCTCCCTGTTTTGGAAGTGTGTGTGTGTGTGTGTGTGTGTGTGTAGGCACATGCATGGGCATGCATATGTGGGTGCAGTCTTTTTATATGCCAGTCTGAGTAGCATGAACTTTATCATGAAGGCAGTGAAAAGGCACTAAAGGATTTTAAAGGTAAACATAAAGGAAGCTCAAGTGTTATATCAGGACTTGGTGAGTGAGTGGATAAGAGGAGAAGGTGAAACAAAGGGCAGGAATTAGGGCAGTTCCTGCCTGTGCCTTCAATCAGAGCAAACAAATGGTGCCATTCACCAAAGAGGAACAGAGGGAAGAGGGGGTTTAAAGGGGAAAATTGTGGGTCCTATTTTGAAAGTGTTGGGTTTGTGGGCCTATGAGCCAATTGATGAAGACTGGTAAGGGGACAGATATTTAGGCTGGAGCTCAGAGAGAAATCTCAACTGCAGATCTTGGCTAAAGAATTTTCAACACACAGATGATATCTGTGAGAGCAGATGAAGTCATTTAGGAGAGTGTGGAGTGAGACCGGAAGGAGGATTAGGGCAGAACTCAGAAAAACATCGAATTAAGGAATGAAGAAAGGAAATCTGTTTAAAAAAAAAAAAAGAAGGAGTGGGAGTTGTGAGTAGAGAAGTAAAAGAAAAACCCAGAGTGGTTGGTGTCACAGAAGCTAAATGAAGAACACATTTTGAGGAGATAGTGTCAACACCTTTAAATGGTGCATAGGGCTCAAGAGAGATAAGGAAAGAACAGTCCCTAGCACATTCAGCATCAAAGAGGCCACTGGTGATGCTGAGGAATGAGGTGTAAGTGGAGAGTCTGGGACAGAAGCTGGATTGCAGGGGGTGAGTAGTAAGTAGCAAGTGAGAGAGCAGAGAGAACAAAGCTTAGATGTGCTTATGTGTGTTTGCACATACTTCTGGCAATTTATTACATGTATATATGTAATACATGCACCACCATGGCCAAGACACAGGACAGCGTCTTCGCCACAAGGATCCCCCTGTTGTCCTTCTATAACCACACCCACTCCCACCCGTCCTTAACCCTGACTCTTCCCCTCAACTGTAACTCTTGACAGCTGCTCATCTGTTCACTCTTTCAAGAACGGTGTATAAGTGGAATATGCAATACACAACCTTCTGTGAATAGGGTTTTATGCTGAGCATAATTCTCTGGAGGTTTTGGTGTGTATCAGTAACTCATTCCTTTTCTTATTGCTGAGTAGTATTCCTGGGTAAGAATGTCCACCTGCTGAAGGACATCTGGATTATTTACAGTTTAGAGCTGTCATAGATATAGCTGCTATGAACAGATTTTTGAGCAAACATGTCTTTATTTTTTTTTATTGGAATAAAGGTCCATTAGTCAACTGCTAGCTTATCAGTGGTTGCATGTTTCTTTAATTTTTAAAGAAACCCCCAAATTGTTTTCCAGCAGGAGTATACCATTTGACATTCCCACCA
The DNA here is from genome assembly GCF_023091745.1 of Budorcas taxicolor. Taxonomy (NCBI): domain Eukaryota; kingdom Metazoa; phylum Chordata; class Mammalia; order Artiodactyla; family Bovidae; genus Budorcas; species Budorcas taxicolor. The sequence continues at coordinate 143,012,775 of NC_068910.1, forward strand.
GCAAAGTATGAGTGATCCAAGTTTATTCCCATTCTTTCCAGCATTCCATTATTGTTGGCCATTGGGGAAATGCCAATTAAAGCTATAATGAAATATCACTATCCACTTAGCAGAATGGCTAAAATGAAAAATAATAACAACCCAATCAAGGTACCTGTTTTAAACATGACAGCATATTGATAGTACTTAGATGCTTGGGAGAAAATGAGAGTGACTACAGTGAGAACTGCGGAGAAAAGTAGCCAAGAGAAGCTAGACAATTTATGGGACATGGGAGAAGGAGTAAGACAGCAAAAAAAAAAAAAGAAAAAAGTCTGAGAAGTAGAAAAATAGAAAATCAGAAAGCTCAAAATGCCAAGGAGGCTAGGAGGGTAGTTTTTTTTTAAAGATGAAATGTCCATTCCCCACTGCTGAGATATCATGTCAGATGAACCCTGACACTGACCTGTGGTTTTGGAAATATGGAAGTAACAAGTCACAGATGTCCTCAGCCAAGGCAGTGGAGGTAGGAGTGCTGGGGAGAAAAGTCAGGCAGGAGGAAAGACAGAATATGAGATAAGGAAAAGGAGGCAGCATGTGCAATGAAAAATTTTCTAGTCTGGCTTTGATAATGCAACCTGGTGGCTCAATCCCTGAGTCAGGAAGATCCCCTGGAGAAAGAAATGGCAACCTACTCCAGTATTCTTGCCTGGGAAATCCCATGGACAGAGGAGCCTGGAGGGCTACAGTCCATGGGGTTGCAAAGAGCTGGACATGACTTAGGGACTAAACCACAACAACAATGCCATATCTAGGCAGAGTTGTGTAGTCAAGGGGGGATCTATGCCATGCAAGAACACACCTGGATGCTGATGAGAAAAATCCAGTCAAGAAGGACAGGCAGGGGATCCAGGAGGAAGAAGAGATGACTTAGGGAGAGAAAATCCTCTCTGGATGGGGGAAATGAGTCAGGCTAATGGGCCTTGGATCATTTGATGGGCTCTTCTGATACTGTAACAGAAGGAACAGGGAGGACAGGGACAAATTTGACAGAAGAAGATGAGGGAGGGTCAGCTGGTCTGGTGGCTTTCATTGTCACTCTGGAGAATGTGGAGGAAGGAGTGCGGATGGCGGGGCAGTCAGAAATTGGAGTAGAGAATGTATGTAATAGCTGAGAGCAGCATGTAAGAAAGCAAGCTGTGAGTGGGGTCAAAGTGGGTCACAGTTCAGTTCAGTTCTGTTTCACAGTCGTGTCTGACTCTTTGTGACCCTGTGGACTGCAGCACACCAGGCCTCCCTGTCCATCAACTCCCAGAGTTTACTCAAACTCATGTCCATTGAGTCGGTGATGCCATCCAACCATCTCATCCTCTGTCATCCCCTTCTTCTCTTGCCTTCAATCTTTCCCAGCATCATGGTCTTTTCCAGTGAATCAGTTCTCGCATCAGGTGGTCAAAGTACTGGAGTTTCAGCTTCAGCATCAGTCCTTCTAATGAATGTTCAGGACTGATTTCCTTTAGGATTGACTGGTTTGATCTCCTTGCAGTCCAAGGGACTCACAAGAGTCTTCTCCAACACCACAGTTCAAAAACATCAATTCTTCCACACTCAGCTTTCTTTATAATTCAGCTCTAACATCTATACATGACCATTGGAGAAATCATAGCCTTGACTAGATGGATCTTTGTTGGAAAAGTAATGTCTCTGCTTTTCAATATGCTGTCTAGGTTGGTCATAGCTTTTCTTCCAAGGAGCAAGTGTCTTTTAATTCCATGGCTGCAGTCACCATCTGCAGTGATTTTGGAGCCCAAGAAGATAAACTCTGTCATTGTTTCCATTGTTTCCCTATTTGCCATGAAGTAATGGGACCAGATGCCATGATCTCATTTTTTGAATGTTGAGTTTTAAGCCAACTTTTTCACTCTCCTCTTTCACTATCATCAAGAGGCTCTTTGGTTCTTCTTTACTTTCTGCCATAAGGGTGGTGTCATCTGCATGCATATCTGAGGTTATTGATATTTCTCCCAGCAATCTTGATTCCAGTTTGTGCTTCATCCAGCCTGGCATTTTGCATGATGTACTCCGCATAGAAGCTAAATAAGCAGGGTGATAATATACAGCCTTGATGTACTCCTTTCCCAATTTGGAAGCAGTCTGTTGTTACACATCTGGTTCTAACTGTTGCTTCTTGACCTGCATACAGATTTCTCAGGAGGCAGGTAAGGTGGTCTAGTATTCCCATTTCTTTAAGAATATTCCAGTTGTGATCCACACAGTCAAAGGCTTTAACGTAGTCAATAAAGCAGAAGGAGATGTTTTTCTGGAGCTCTCTTTCTTTTTCTATGATCCAATGGATGTTGGCAATTTGATCTCTAGTTCCTCTGCCTTTTCTAAATCCGAGCAGATGATAAAAGTGGGTCACAGTTTATCATGATATCAACAGGTCTGGATGTGTACTTTTCTGCAGCAACTTTCAGCTGCTTCAGTGAGCAAAAGACAAGTGGTTCATTTCATCCAGATTACAGTATTACCAGAAAAGAGTGATAGAGAAAAGCAAAGGATTGAAGGAAATGTAAATTTCTATGGCATAATCTATTTTCCAGTGAAGGTATGGTATGGACAGGGAAGCTGGCATGCTATTGTCCATGGGGTCACAAAAGTTGGACTCAACTGAGGGACTGAACAACAACAAAATGGAGTGATAAATGTCTTCGGGATGAATCTCAGCAACAACGGCTAGTATTATTAAACACTTGTTAGGAAGCAGGCACTGTACTTGGCACTTATATGAAATCACTTAATCTTCCCAGTAGCCCAAAACAGTAAATGCTATCAACCTCTTTTTACCAACTGGCTTTAGAGAACAAATAACCTTGACTTGTCACAAAGTACAGAGTAATACAGCATGGGTTCAAAGTGATTTCTCTTTGATTCAGTGTCTGAGTTTTGTGCCCTGCTTTGCAGCTTTCAGTTCAGGTACATGGAAACTGAACCAAGTGACAAGAATGGTCCTGAATGTCATGGGAAACTGAGTCTGCAGGTTTTATCTTGATATTTCCTGATGTGAATCTTTGGTTGCAGGTGAAGCTAAGTACCCTTTAACTGCAAAAGGCATTCACTGGTATTGCTGTCTTATTTCCACCCAGGGCTCATGGATAACTCCACTCGCTTCTCTTTCAAGAAGACAGGTATGCCATGTGGGTTTTGGGTGCAGGTATGGCAGGTGGGTTATGGACAAACAGTATCCTTTTTCCCGTGTTTACTTTCATGTTAGAAAGACTGGTATAGGTAATTTTCTCCACTCCCCCTTCCTTGAAAAGAGTCATCTCTGATGAGTGGTCATCTGGAAACTGACCTTTTCCTTTCAGTGGCAGGATGCTCCTGTTTAATAGTGTGTTCAGTCTCTTTGGAGATCTTGCAAGTGTCTGCTTTCCTTTTTTTTTTTTTTTAGCATTCTTTTCTTTCTTTTTTTTTTTAAATTGGGGTATAGCTGCTTACAATGTTGTGTTAGTTTTTTCTGTATGACAAAGTGAATCAGCTATTCAGTTCAGTTCAGTCGCTCAGTTGTGTCCGGCTCTTTGTGACCCCATGAACTGCAGCACACCAGGCCTCCCTGTCTATCACCAACTCCTGGAGTCTACCCAAACCCATGTCCATTGAGTCAGTGATGCCATCCAACCATCTCATCCTCTGTTGTCCCCTTCTCCTCTCCTGCTCTCAATCTTTCCCAGCATCAGGATCTTTTCAAATGAGTCAGCTCTCTGCATCAGGTGGCAAAGTATTGGAGGTTCAACTTCAACGTCAGTCCCTCAAGTGAACACCCAGGACTGATCTCCTTTAGGATGGACTGGTTGGATCTCTTTGCAGTCCAAGGGACTTTAAAGAGTCTTCTTCAACAACACAGAATCAGCTATAAGTATACCTATATCCCTTCCCTCTTGAGCCTCCCTTTCACCTTCTAGGTCCCACTAGTTATCTGTTTTACACATGGTAGTATGGATATATTAATCCCAGTCACCCAATTTGCCTCACCCTCCCCTTTCCTCCTGTGTCCACCCCTCTGTTCTCTATTCCTGCTCTGCATATAGGTTCATCTGTATCAAAACAATATTTACCTGCCTTTCTTTTAAGGCAGTTCACATGCTGACAGTTGAACATGACCCACAAACGGCAGCAGCCACTGTGCCAAAAAGTTCTATTTGATATTCACAAAACCCTGATGAATATTGTTGTACAGATTTTACATGAAGAAGAATGCGAAAACCCCATTTACCTCTTCCAGTGAGTTCTACCCAATGAACTGTCAGGATCAGTATAATAACATTTTTACCCCAAATCTCCCCAGTGCTGTCATAGTTAGGGCCCAGATGCCTTTCAGCATCCAGAAGCATGCTTTAAACACAACTTGAAAATGAGATTGCTCAAACTCCTTTGAAAGGGTGACCATTGCTTAATAGTTGGAAGTGTCTCCTCCATTACTGGAATTGGCTGCCCAGTACTGGGATTACTGGAAAGGGCTTTATGGCTGGGACACTTAATCAAACATGGAAATTTTCAGGAGCATTCTGAAAGACACCGTGGGCACCTTTTGATAGATCCAGACACAGAATGGTGTGATGAGAAGGCTCCTTGGGCAATTCTGAGGTGGGATGGATGTGGACTGATAGTGGTGAGGTCAGGGAGGCAGTGAGGATGGGAGAAACAAGTAGAAGCACTGGATGTTTTACCATCAGTCCAGATGAAGCATCAGCCTGGGCTTCTGGAGGACTGTGTCCAAGTGGCTGGAGAAACTGGCCGGAGCCTAGGAGCCCAAGTTTGAGTACTCTGCCTGACCTCATAGCTGATTTATTTCAAATCATCACTCTCTTCACTGAAGCATCATTTCTCCCACTTGTGCTTCAGAATTTGGATACAAAATGTATCCAAAGTTGCTGGAGACCTTTAAAAAGGTTCCATTTGCTGTTTCAGTTCTAGTCCTCACAGATCACCCATTCCCACAAGACACTGCAGATTCATTTTGGATGCTCTAAAGAAAAGCTGCTCTAATGCAGCTCCTAGAAGTCCAAAAGATTGCTTTCAAATTCACCGAAAGCTTTTGAATTTGAATACCACTTCTAATAAGGGTATAGAAATCAAAGTGCTCTCTCTCCTCAATGCATTTAGAAACACATTCTACCCAGGCAAAAACCAAGGGATGGTACTAACAGATTCTCTGGTTTGAATGACAAAGTTTTAGAGCCACGATGTCTTTCAGTCAAATCCTCTGACCAGCTCTGTGTTCTTAAGTCCCTTAAGCTTTCTGAGCCGTGATTTTCTCATATAAAAACAACAGCAACAACACAGGTACACACAAGAACCAAAACCTGTATGTCAAACTCAAATTTAGATTGGAAATGTTTTAGCAACTGGAAAGCACTTGGGATTATTACTAATGCTACTTAATTCCAATCACTTAATGCACATCATCTATACTGAGGCAGTGCTGACTGCTAACGGTGTGAAGAAATGAGTAAGTTAACTCCTAGATGAAGATGAAACACATACTTCAGTCTAAGTAAGAAAATCATAAATGTTGTAAATCTCATTTTATTTCTGCTTAAAATAGGTTGAAGGGAACCAGATCTAATATGTAACCTTACTTTATTTCACTAGAGTTGGGAAATGGATTATAAAATTTTCCTTCAACTTTAAGAAAGTGTTGTAACTCATAATCTTTCTGTTTTTGTTGTTGTTTTTATATTTATCATTGAAATAAAGTTCTACATATTCCAATACATTAATTTGTTTATTTAAAGTAATGGAAGTTTGAAGTACTGCACTGGAATAATAATATTGACATGCTGGATGAATCTAGAAGACAGTGGTCAGCACGGGAAGGGGCCTTGATATCAGTACAGATAACACATGGATGGAGAATTTAGCCAGAAGAGAAGATTCAGATGGACTTGAGAACTTTCTTCAAATACCTAGAAGGCTTTCAAATGAAAGATGCATTATCTGTCTTCTTTGTGGACAGATGAGTAGATGTTGTAAGGAAAGAGACTTCCATCCAAAACAAGAAGTAACTTTATAACCTTTAGAGGTTCAACAAATGAAAAAGCTGTCTTGAGAGCTAGTGAATTTCCCATCACTGGAACTACACTTATTTAAAAGAATATAATGGTAAATCCATTGCAAAACAGCTTTCCAAAAATCTACGGCAGAAAGGCTTCTTTTGAAAAGTGAGTAAGCACGCCTCTGTTTGTTTCTTTCCTAAATTATTCACTTTGTTAACTGGCACAAAATGAAAGCAGACCTCCACAGGCCAAGACCCACCCAGAGAAAGAGAGTCAATGGCACACTTGATGAATGTGAAGGGCCTTTTAAGCACTACTCAACAGAGCCTCTGCCATCATGGGATCCCTGTGCTCCAGCCTCCGTTGATTCACAACCCTTTCTGATCTTCTGCTGTCAACTGGACTAAATGAAATAATACACTGTCTGTGAAGTGTGCTTTACAACCTGATTTTACTCACCAAGGGAATTTGCCTGCAATATGTACTTTCTCCAACATCCCTATCTCTTGACAACATTATCATCAGGTACTTTTCCAGAAGGGGAGGTGGCAAATTACTTCAAACTGCACGAATTTCTGTAAGTGCAATAACATTCCTCAGTTTTTAAAGGGCATCTTTTTTTTTTTTCTTTTAAAGTTGTCATTTGAATTCAAACTCTTTGGAAAACATGCATAATAATCTTAATGATCCCATTGAGCAGTTTAAATTCAAATTGTGGAGCATTTGAAATACCATGCTGGCAGCACTTTCCATAAATTACTTTCAAATTCAATACACACACACACACACACACACACACACACACATTTATCCAGTACCGCACTCAAAAATATTTAAATTACACTTTCTCTTTTTTAGTCCCATTTAAATTGTTATTTGGAAAAAAAAATATTTGGTTGATAAATTAGTGCTGTAGTATCTGCTTATAAATTTCCCAATTATTTTTCAAGAAAATAAATTTGTGGTAGGCATAAATTTTTATTCCCCCCAAGGGTAAATGGAGCTTTGTTTTATGGCAGGGTTCCTGGGCTTCCCTTGTGGCTTAGCTGATAAAGAATCTGCCTGTAATGCCGGAGAGCTGGGTTTGATCCCTGGGTTGGGAAGATCCCCTGCAGAAGGGAAAGGCTACTCTGTGTTTGGTAAATCAAGTCCAGTTTACTCATTTACCTTGCAATTCATTCTGTACACTATCATTTTGAGGAAATGCTGGGAAACAATCAAAAAGTCACTCCTGCCAGACAGGCTACCCAACCTAGAATCTTTATAATGAGCTCCTATCTATAGTAGAATTGGACAAATTACATCTTGGGAATTAAATGATTAAAAGAGATTCTTAGATATATAAGGAAACCTCATTTATGCTTTATTTCTAGTATCTTTGAAATTAATATTTGTTCACAAAACTTGCCAGTTAAGATTTCAGAAACCAGGAAATATATATAAATGAGCCGGGAAACAATTCTGTTTGTAATATATGGTCAAAATAAAGCAATACAAAATGTTGGCATTGTGCAGCAGAATTCCAAGCTTGTGCAATTGACACATTCAATCACAACTTGGCTATGAGGAAAAAACTTCCCCATAATTTTGAAAATATGGGTGTTCTTTGGAACTGAATAGCACTGCAATCCATCCCCTTCCTGTGCAAAACAGTTGCAATGTTTGATACTACTGAAAATATCAATGAAGCAGTAATGATTAGATACTCGGGAATAATTAGAATTTTAAAGACTGATTAAAGGCTTTTTTGAAAGCCTAATGAAACTTACAATTCACTGACAGAAGAAAAGAACAGTCATATAAGTACAACACTCTAAATTGCAAATGTTGTGCAAAGGCTGGTTAAAACAGGATCATTACTATATTGAGCATGTTAGTACTATATTAATATTTAGAACCTATCTCATAAAGTTGTTTATTTTTCTTAAAAGTGATTTTCAAAAGGCTAACTCAAAATTGTAAATTAAACTCTGTTATACCCAAGAGCCAGCAGGAAACCTCTCCAGGGTTGTAAAAATCAGAGGGAAAAATCATCATCATTATCAACAGATATTGGCTCAATATCAGCAGAGTATGAGGCCTGTTCATGGAGTCTCAGGGGAGGCAGGCACATGACATGGTAAGACACTCACAGTCTAGCTGGAGAGACAGGGCTGTGCCATGCTTAGATAAACAGCTACAAAATTATTCCCCCAATTTTATGTGTCCCCTCTTCCCTCAAACACCCAGTATGCATTTAACATGCTACATATTTGTTTGTCTGGATGGCTATCTCCTTCAAATGGGGAGTTCCCCAAGGACTCAGGGTTGTGTCTTCTTAAACTCTGTAACCCTAATGCCTACTACAATATTTGAAATATAGACGGTGCTTATAAATACTCAGTGGATGAATAAACGACTGAAGACCATTTAGTCAGGCAACTGAGACGCTGAGGTAAGAAAACCAGACACTTAGCCAGAGGATGGAAGTCATAACATTTTTCAGTTTTTTAGGTGTTGGGGCTACCTTATCTGAGCCTCAGTTTTCTCATGTTTAATCTAGGAATAACACCTGCCTTGTGGAATTATGAGCATCAAATGAAAAACAACGATAAAAGTACTTTGGGCACATGCATTTAAGTGTAAGGTCTTATTAGGCTAAGCAATTGGTACAGGTGGTAAATGCTAAAAGATATATAATTATCATAGCTGGAAAACAGATTATTAAGGGAAGTTGCCTAATACCATCCAGTAGTAACTCAGGGAATTGGGAGTCAAGTTATTCTTTCCTAAAAGCCTAATCATTCTCTTCCATGTGAAGGTAACATAAATATCTAATAACAGACCACTGTTATAGGATTGAGGAAGTTACTTGGCTCTGTTTTCCCTGGAAAAACGGCATTCTAATTTGTCTTCAGTTTATTAATGTGCAAAATATGGGGCTTATGTTAGAGTCTTCAAGATCCTTTCAGGTTTCAATGGCATCAATATTGACTTCCACTCAATTCAATGAGCAAAATGGACTTTAACTGTCTAAAGGCATGTTAGCATTTTTCATAGCTTTTATGTTCTCAATCACTTAGTTGTGTCCAACTCTGTGACCCCATGAACTGTATGTAGCCCGCTTGGCTCCTCTGTCCATGGGATTTTCCACACAAGAATACTGGAGTGGGCTATTTCCTAACCTAGAGGAGCTTCTTGACCCAGGGATTGAGTCCATGCCTCAAGCATCTCCTGCATTGGCAGGAGGATTCATAACTTTTAAGCGTCCACTTTTTCAGAAAAGAAAGAACAGTACCAACATGGCTTTTCCATTGGCCGCTGTTTCAGGTGGTCTCAGGACAAAGGAATTTGGCCTCTGTAATAAATGTGATTAAGATCCTTCAGAGGAAGGTAATGAGTCCAAGACTATATTACTGTATATGCAGGAAAATCCATGAACCAGAAGATATTCTTTACTTCCTCTGCTCCCACTTTTTCTGCAGAATAACACATTAAATGAATGCCCAACAGATTCTTATATATCAGCAGGCTGGTTTCTTTTCTTTTTATCCCAGAGGTTTTCACCGTGGAAAACAAATGTTTAGAAACTGAAATTGTTTTTTTGCATTCTTTCCCCCATCATCTGTGACTCTATTTTCAAGGTCTAGCTCAAGTGCTGCATCATCTGGGAGGTCTTTCTTGGTGTTGACCCCCTCCACATCCACACTTTTCAGAGCTCTCATCACTGCCTGAGTCTCCCTCACAGACAGATTCTGCCTTATATTACACCTGGGTGTGTGTCTGGTGCTTCTCCTTCATCTAAAGGCTCCAACAGAGCAGGAATTGAGTTTCAAGGTGCTCATATCCCCCAGAGCACCGAACTCGGCCCTCTGTACACAGGAAGTGTTCATTCAATGGCTCTCGCAATCAGCAAACAGTTTATTCTTCAATGAAAAGTATTCAAGATACATATATTTAAATGCTTACTTTTCCCAAGACTTGGAGACAGTAATCACCTCCATCTCCTGGATTCTATTCTATAAAAACTCAGAAACACTCTTGAGCAAAGTCTGACAGCACAATTTCACAAAAGCAACCTTCTTCATTTTATTTTACTTTGAACTTAATTAATAGGAATGCTTAACCTGCCACCTCTTAATTACATTGGCAAGCTGGTAGGGCTTATTGATCTGTGCATGATGAGTTAATTCCAAAAGAGACTTTTACATAAAGCACTTTATTGGAGAACACATCGTTATTCCGGCAACTTTTCTGGAATGACCTGAAGACACTGCCTGGCCAGACATAGGCCAGTTTGGCTTCCTGCCATTTGTGCCAATTTCCAAATGATCTAATAAGAATGCACAATAAATTTCCAAAGAACCAAGTCTTTCTCTTTTCTCTGGCCTAAAAAATGAGGTAAAATCTAGAGGGTGAAAGTGCAACCTAAAAGGAAAATTCAGTGGGGCTATATAATGCTTTATTAATAATGGCCCTACTGAAAGTCCATCAGAATTCTTTAAAGGCAAGAGGATACTCAAGTACCTGTTAAATATCTCAGTATGTAGCTTCCATATCTAGAAACACAGGATATTCTAATCATCACTCCATCAACCAGTACCAATAATGCATTTAGACCTATAGCCAAAAGGTGCAACTCATTTTTATGGACAGAACTATTGTTGTTTAGTTGCTAAGTTGTGTCTGACTCTTTTGCGACCCCATGGAGTGTCACCTTCCAGGCTCCTCTGTCCGTGGGATTTTCCACGCAAGAATATTGGAGTGGGTAGCCATCCCCTTCTCCTGGGGTTCTTTCCCACCCAGGGATTAAACCCTCATCTCCTGCATTGGCAGACAGATTCTTTACCACTAAGCCACCATGAACTGCATCCTCCCAAAATTCATGTTGAAGCCCAAACTCACAATGTAAGGGTATTTGCAGATGGGGCCCTTGAGAGACAATTGGTTTTAGATGACTTAAGAGGCTGGGGTCCTTGCTGTGAAATTAGTATCTTTATAAAAGCAGACACCACAGAGCTTGTAAACACACATACTCTCTCCCTGCCATGTGAGGGCACAATAAAAAAGGTGATCCTCTGCAAGCCAGGAAAAGAGCTCGTACCAGAAATCCACCATGCTGGTACCTTGATCTTTGATTTCCAGCCTCTAGCACTGTGAGAAATTTCTGCCGCTTTAAGCCACACAGTCTATGGTATTTTGTTATGATCTGAGCAGACTAAGACATTTAAAAAAAAAACAAAACTAGATACCCCCAGGGTGAGTGGTATTGCTTTGAGCATTATTTTGGAATACAGAGTATGGTTTGAGCATGAACAGGGAAAAGAGACACAAAGAACAGAAAAAATGAGCTCTCCTTTTATGAATCTCACATTCGCTATACATGTGGGTGAGACGGTTTGCCAATATAAGGTTAAGACAAAGGTGAATGATTAAAACAAAAGTACAGATAAAAACTCTGGGAAGACAGGAGGAAGTGCCTATCTTTAGCTGGAAGGACATAGGGGAGGATTCGCAAGAGTGGTAACCAAACTGGGACCAGAGGGCTGTAAAAAAAAAAAAGACCTATTTGATGATAGGCCATTTGTTAGCTTGAATTTATTTAAGAGACAGGTAGGGGCTAAGATTTAGAGTGCAGAAGCTCAGAGTTCTGCTCTAATCCTATGATAATTCCTTCTTTTCCAAAGCCCTGGTTTTTTGAGCCTTGATTTTGTTAATTTGTAGAAAGGAATAGCAACACTTCTCACTCACCTGTCAGAGTAGAAAAAGAATGACTATATGATATTAGGAGAAACTAAAATGCACAATATGACTCATGTGTACTGGCCTTTTCCTCCATGAAGATGTTCTTTTTAAATTCTTCCTTTTCCTTCAAATGTCTCTGTTCTCTTTCCTGAGTTCTTTCTTCTGACATCCTGGCACATTCAGTAAGATCTATTGTGTGGAGAAACTATTTGTCTAGTTGTTATGGTTTTATAATAGAATTTACTCTGGAGTTTTTCCTAAACTAGAGTAAAAATATAAACGTTCACTTTTTTGTTGTTTAGTTGCTAAGTCCTGTCCAACTCTTTAGCAACCTCATGGACTGTAGTCCATCAGGCTCCTCTGTCCAAGATATTTCCCAGGCATGGGAAATACTGGAGTGGGTTGCCATTTCCTCCTCCAGGGCATCTTCTTGATTCAAGGATCGAACCCGCATCTCCTGTGTCTCCTGCACTGGCAGGCAGATTCTTTACCATTGAGCCACCACGGAAGCCCTTTATTGATGTTAATTGCTTCAAGTATCTTTTAGCATTATTAAAGAGCCCATAAAGTAAAAATAACTTTTGTGGAACATGTATATCATCCAAAATAATTTCTGTAATTTAAAAACTCATCGTTTATGTTTGTTTGCGATTTTCAGATTTTTTAGTGTTCTCAGTGGATCTATGCATTCCTGACATCCTGAGCAACTCTTTCCCCCTCTCCTGGCATCTGATTTTACCATATTATAAGTGTAGGAGACTGAATTGTTAAATAATCTTCAAGTCAAAAAAATACTTTTGAAGACCTAGCAGGTGTGCCAGGCCCTTGTCACTGTGAAGCCCTCAGAAAGAGTATTTGCCTTGCTATAAGGAGTGACGCCAGCCTCACCTGGCATCCCCTGACGCTGCAGGGAGGTGAGCAAAAAGGGAGATCCCCAAAGCGGGGTTTTTCTTTAAAGTAAGCCTTGCTGTGGGAGGGAATTACAGTGCCCCATTCAAAGTCATCAGAACATCAGAGAGCGTTCACTCTAACTCCCTGGCAATTTTTATCCGCAAGTCGGGCTTGTGTATTTGACCTTGAGCGTGGCAGCTCTTCTGATGATTCTACAGCTGGAAGCGAGACAGCTGGCTTCACTCTCACATCCTTCCTTTCAATCTTTTGCATTTACATTTCAGCAATGACTGCTCACAGGCTTCCAGAGCCAAGTTCTCTTCTTTGCTTCTTAAACACAGACTCCCCATTCCAAGGTACAGCAAAGAGCAAGGAGTCAGTCTTAGGAGACATTGGCATCTAGAGGGGAAACCCAGTCCCTTTCCAGCTCCTTACCCCACATAAATATCAAAGCAGCCATAGACTCACATGTTGGGATAAGAACTAAGAAAAAGAAAAAAAAAATGAATAAAATGTGATAACCTCCAACCCCAGCACACATACACTCTCTAAGGGTTTCAAATCAGTAAGGAAATGTGCCTGAGTCTCAAATGACTATGAGTGAGTGAGTGAAGTTGCTCAGTCGTGTCCGACTCTTTGCAAGCCCATGGACTGTAGCCCACCAGGCTCCTCCCCCATGGGATTCTCCAAGCAAGAGTACTGGAGTGGGCTGCCATTTCCTTCTCCAGGGGATCTTCCCAACTCAGGGGTCGAACCTGGGTCTCCTGCATTCCAGGCAGACGCTTTAACCTCTGAGCCACCAGGGAAGCCCAATAGAGAGGGTTAAATCCTACAAGGGGCTGCCTGGTGGCTCAGATGGTTAAGAACCTGCTGGCAATGTGGGAGACCTGGGTTCGATCCCTGGGTCGGGAAGATCCCCTGGAGAAGGGAATGGCTATCCACTCCAGTATTCTTGCCTGCAGAATTCCATGGACAGAGGAGCCTGGTGGGCTACAGTCCATGGGGTCACAAAGAGTCGGACATGACTGAGCGACTAAACCACCAAATCCTATAAGAGAAGGAGAAACAAAAGACGTGCATATTCAGGAAAAGTCACATCAATTTGGGGAAGTTCCAAAAAAGCTTTTTAAGGCTGGATGACACAGATTTTCAAGTGATGGAGATGGGGAAAGGTACAAGACAGCAATCCAGTCTGGGCACAGAGAGAGAAGGCTAAGATAGCAGTGGCTAGGGGAAGTGTCCAGTTTGGTCATATGCTGTAAGGGAATGTGTAGGAGAGAGATGGGGGTAAAAGTGAAGTATTGGGGGACTACTTCTTACAGAGAAGGGGCTGGTGGTACAGGTACATGGATCTCAAACCTGAGCATACCTAAGAATCTGCCCCAAGAGCCTTGAAAAATATGCTAATTTCCTGGCTGTTTGTGCAGGAATTCTGGGGAGTGGTCCAGAATTTTACTTTGAATTAGGACTTCAGGGTGATCCCCTGGAGGAGGAAATGGCAACCCACTACAGTATTCTTGCCTGGAGAATCCTATGGACAGAAGAGCCGGGTAGGCTACAAACCATGGGATTGCAAAAGAGCTGGACATAACCGTGCCACTAAACAGCAGCTACATGGTGACATCAAAGCAGTGATCTCTGACACCTTTTGGGGAAACCAAGTTTCCAGAATTTCATGGCTGGCCACTGCCCCTCAGACTCAGAATTCTCAAACCAACAATCGGCTAGTAACATTCCAGAAATGGAAATGCTGGTGAATAACTGACCTTTAGTGATTCAAGTTAGGCAAACTTCTCCTTTGCAGGTTTGGTAGGTATGTCCCTGAAGCTTGGTCTGTGAATTTATTTACCGCTCAAAGCCTGCACACATTTCTACTAAGCCCTGTCAACTTCTCTGAACCCTCACGTAGGGGTTTAGAGGTAAGAAATACCACTTCCATTCTACTTGTGATGAAATTTAAGCCAAATGAAATGAGGTGGATACGGCATGGTAGCTGGCCTAGCTGGGTGTGAATGAGGTCTGACTTTAAATTCCATATTCTTTCTCTAACATTATTTGCTGCCACATATCAGGTCCCTTAAATGAAAGACTAGATATCTTGTTTAGGGCTCTTGAACTTATTTTCAGGCTTATTTTTAAGACCAGTTTGAAAGCATAAACGCACACTCACACATACACACTCACTCTTTCTCTCTCTCCTTTGTCCAAACCCTTTTTCTTTTAATTGAAAATGTATTTCATTTTTTCTCTTCTGAGAGTACAGAGCAGTTCAGAAGACCCTACTAATGCAGACTCCATGCTGTAGATGGGTAATTACCATTCCTTTATCCTTCAAGAGATACAAGATAAATATGAAAGAAAATGAGGAACAGACGCCTTCTCTATTTTCTTTCCACCCTTTTATCTCTAAAGTAGGAAGTTTACTGAACCACTGCCAACAATTCACTCAGCCTAATGAAGTGTATAAGTAATAGGATTAAATAATCTTAAGCCATTATTACAGTGGCCTGATGCTGACATTCATCCAAACTCTGGCAAACACCGAGTGGTGAGTTCATGCTTGATTTAAAAATAAACAAACTAGGGCAGTGGGAAGGTTCTAGCATAAAGTTTCAGAGGCATTTAACCTGGAAATCTGAAACTCTCCACCTTGGTTGGGGCTGAAGCAAATGCTGTCCTATTTCGAACCTCTCCAACCAGAATTTATGCAACCCAACATTTTCTAGGGATGTTTCTCTGGGGCCTGTAGCCGCATATGGTTAAACCTCTTCATGTCAGTCCCAAAGAAAGCAGGTAGTTCTTTGAAGGCATCAGCAAGGCTCATGGTTCCTACTCCTGCCTCTGACATTAATAAACCATATAACCCCAGGCAAATCAGTCAGCTTTCTTGGGCTTTAGGATTGCTCTGCTATAAAAATGACTTTATTGAATTTCTGAGGCTCCTCCTGGCCCTTAAACAGAGTTCAAATCTATGACAACAGATCACGATGGGAATTGGCGGAGAGGTTCTGTTCAGTTAGGTCTCTTTGTTGTTCCAGGCAGTCTACTTACATGAATGAGCTTTACTACCCTTACCAAGGTAGGACTACCTTAGAGCCTTCAGGGATGTCCGTGGAGGGCAGTAATCAAAGTCAGCAAAGGTTTGGGGTCTATCTGGGGAAAAAGGCTAAATGAAAACCATTAGCAAAGAACATTGCAGTAACTATTCCTCTTCCACTGAAAGCTGTGCTGTTGTATAATTACAGGGTGCTGATATAAATGCCTGTTAAAGTGAGAGGTGCTTTCCAAAGCATATTCAACCCCAGAATCATTTCACTCATGAGTTAATTATTCCTGCAAAATTTTATAGCATTCTTCATTTAGATCATGTATGCCTTTAAACGTTTGTCTAGGTGCTTTATATTTTTGTTATTTCTGTATAAGGATTTTTTTCCTGTTATATTTTCTAAACATAAATTCCTAATTTTAATGTTGGTAGGTGACTACACTTTTGTTATTCTAATACTCTAGGTTTCCTCAGATTTTCTGCAACAATGATCATATCATCTGTAAATGTTTATACATCCTAGTGTTATAATTTTGAGTAAAAAAGTCTCAGAAATATAAGCATGATACAATGGCATTCATTTTAAATTAAGAAACAATATATGCAAACAACACAATTATATATGCATGTGTACATTCTGGCCTTCCCTGGTGGCTCAGTGGTTAAGAATCTGCCCGCAATGCAGGAGAGACAAGAGACATGGGCTCGAGCCCTGGATCAGGAAGACCCCCTGGAGAAGGAAATGACAACCCAGTCCAGCATTCTTGCTTGGGAAATCCCATGGACAGAGGAGTCCATGGGGGTGCCAAGAGTCAGACACGACTTAGCAACTAAATAGCAACAGCAATACGTATATATTAGAGATGTGTAGTAAAACTACACATAAATGCATGGCTCTAATAAAAACAGACTTAGTACAGTGGCTACGTCTATACAGAAGTTTTGAGAATGTGATTAGGGACAAGAACCTAAGAGATTTCAACCGAATTTCTAGTGTTTTATTTCTTAAACTGGATAATGTATACATGGAATTTAATCTGATTTTATTTTTTTAATTTTTGTGATGGAAATACTATGTAATTGATATATATATATAAAACAAAGACAAGGTCATACACACACGTAAATATATATATATATATAAGCTTTGTTTCTAAATTTCCATTACAAAGACTACAATGTTAAGAATAATATTAATATAATAGCAGGAATCCTACAAAGATCTAGGAAAATCTAGGAAGAAGGATCATCATTAGCTTATCAAACTTGTACATCTTCTTTTTCTTTTCTATTTTACTTCAGTTATTTTTTTTATGTTTTGTTTTTTGAGTTATTGCAATTGTTTTTACTTTTAAACAAGAATGTGTGATATAAGTGCCCTTTTGGCATCTATGAAGATGATTATCTAGCTTTTTAAAAAATTTGATATATCAATACATTGACATGTTAAAAGATTCTCAGCCCTGTTCTACCATTGGAATCATGGAGTAACCTGAGTTGTTTAATTATGTGGCATTCAATCTGTTAACATTTCATTTAGAATTTCTGCATTTATGGAAGTTTGATCAGCATAGAATGCTCTTTTGGGAGCAACCTAGGTTAAGTATTATTAATCAGACCCAGGTTGGCTCTTCAAGATGAGATGGGAAGCTTATGTTCTCTTGCTGAGCTCTGAAAGTTGAAATAGCACAGGAATCAGTTGTCCTTCAAAGATCTGAAAAATTCTGTTAGCGAACTTTCTCGGTTCTTTCTCAGGTGGTAGCTCTGCATTTCATCCATGCTTATGAGGTTAAGTTTCCTTCCCCTGTATTTAGTTTTGCACAGAAAATAGTCTCTTTTATATAAAATTTAAATGAAAGCTTCTTTTTCATTCCTAATTTTCTTTAATTTTTATTCTTCCCTTTTTTCTGGAGTATCTTCACTGGATGTTTCTTTTGTTGTGTTTTTCAAAGAATAATCTCCTGGACCTAAACATTCTAATATTTTTCAGTGTATTGATAACTGCCTTTACTTCAAGTGATCCTTTCTCCCTTTGGATTGACTTTGTTGTCCATTTCGAGCTTTTTAGGTTCATATATTTGCACTCTTTCTTGTTGCAGTGAAAGATCCTAACTTAACATAGAATTCAACTTTGGCTGCACTGCACCCTCCTTTGTCATTCAGGGTTATCATTATCACTACTTTCTAAGAATTTTCTAATCCAAGAGTGTGTTTGTTTATCCTTTTATAGATTTCTTATCTTAACTATACTAGTGTGTACAACTCTGCCAGCCAAAATATGAACATTTCCATTTTCCTTTTAGACTATAACATGATGCTTTTCTAAGTCTTCCATGAAGATCTGGAAAGAAGATACAACCTCTTTGGTTGTATGGATTGGCTCAATCATATTACTCAACTTCTGTAATTAGTTTGTCAGAGACTATAAGAATTGTGCTAAAGTTTTATAGAGACTATGGTTTTACCATTTTGAGGCCATATTTCATCAATATTCTTATATTATATATTTCAATGTAATGCTGTTTACTGAATAAAGGCTCAAGTTGTTCTTTGGGAACTCTGACTTAACAAAATGTTTTTTGGCTTGTTTGATGGTTTTGTCCTAAAACTATACTTTGCTATTAATATTATAGTTAGTAGGTAATTAATGTTATTTTCCTTTGGTCTGAATTTGCCATCACATCTTTTCTAATCTCTTTATTTTTAACTATTAGTTTTATTGGTTCATGGCTTATTACCATTTTATTTGCTGTGGATTTCCCACACATGTTTTGATTAATTTATTTATCTGCTGGAATATTTCTCTGAGTCACTTTTTCAGCAAAGGGCATGTACATAAATACTCTTTTTGAGTGTCCATGGAATATTTAAAAGCTATTTCTAAGGAAGACAATGTTTGATATACTATTAAGTAATAAAAGCAAGTTATGAATTAGTATGACCTCATTGTGTTTGTGTGTATGTGTAAATATTTATATATTGGGTTGGCCAAAAGGTTCATACAGATTTTTTCTGTAAGTTGTTACAGAAAACCCCAAACAAGCTTTTTGACCAACCCAATAGCTGTGTGGTTACATTTACAAACATATGTCCATACTCAGATAACACTGAAATGGAAAAGAAATACGTGGTAAAATGTAAACTGTTAAAACATTTAGACAGGAGAACTATATACCTTTTAAAATATTTTCCAATTTTTCTCTAATAAGCAAATAATACTTAAAAACTGAGGTTTCATTGTTCTTTTTTTAAGAATTACTACCATAAGAAAAAATAGTCTGAGCTCAATGTGGTAATAGAGAAAAATTAATAAGGAAAAAGGAAATATAGTAATAGTAAGTAAGATTTACAATTATTTGTTGGATATGTGAGAAGAATTGGATTTGAGAATCAAAAGCCAGAGTTAAGTCCTGGCCTTGACACTCATGCTCTATGGAACTAAGCAAACCAAGGTTTTCTAAAACTCAATTTATTACTACTGGGAATAAATACAATAATAATTGTATCTACTTTCAAAGATCATGAGAGTATGACATGAGATAAAAGTGCTTGAAAAAGTTAAAGCACCACACAAACATCAGTTACTTGTGTATTATTTTTAACCATAAGAAGAGGCTTTTGCCTTAAGACTCAAGGCATTTCAAAGACAGCAAAAAGTAAATGCTCAAGAAAGTGAGGGGCAGCAATTTTATATTGGTAGAAGTTTAGACTTTCAGGTTCTGTAGTACTGGAAGATATAATTCATGTGGTCATCAATAAAAATCATGGAGATTTTAAGTCTATAATCCCAGGGGGCTGTATTTATATATTTTTAGAAAGCTGAACACTCGTTTCAGGTGGCGGTATGGATCCAGCGATAAAATGCAAGCTAGATCTGTTCCCTAGTCTTCATTTTGGCTATTACTTTGAAAACATCAAAACCACTGTAAACAGGACAAAGGATCTCCCCCTTGTCTGTTTCACAAGGTTCTAATAGGTATGGTAAGGTACAGTTAAAGAGGCTCAGGAGCATTATAAAATGCAAGGGCCTGTGCAAATGGAAGAGATAACTATTCATAGTAGTTAACATGGTTAAATCTCTCAAGAGTATACTTGACAAATTCTCCTCTTGCTTGAACCATTTTTCTCCTTCCTGGGACGGTGCCTGAGGGATGATGTAACATTAAGAAGTAAGTGTGTGTGTGTGTGTGTGAATGTGTGTGTGTGCATGCGTGCATTTGTGTGTGTGTGTGAGAGAGAGAGAGAGAGGGAGAGAGGGAGAGGAAGATGAGAGAGCAGAGATGGGTAATTAAAAGAAAGGAAGTTCATGTGAATTTTTCAAGTTTAGTCTAAACTCTCAGGTCCTTTCCTAATACCCACATAAAGCACAGGCCATAACTGCTTTTAAAACATTTTATTAGGAGGAGTTGAGCACATAAAAGGACAAGTTCCCTGTGGAGGTACAAAACCTGTAGCTTAATGTAGCTTGAAAACTTAGAATGTTTTGTCCGTAGCCATTTAGTGACAGAGAGAGCAAAAGGCAAGTGTGTGTTGGCCACTAATGCGTCAAATTCAGGAACTTTCAAGTGTTTAGTCTCCTGTGGAGTTGGCCTCCGAGTTCCTGAGGTCTTTTAATCACTTAGATTGTAACTGTAATAAAAATGTCTGTACTAACTTCCACTGCTGGAGAGTTAAGGGCTGGATTCCATCCACTGTGAGTAAGAGCCCTGTAGGGAACGATCCTTGGCTGCCATTTCATAAACAGGCTTGCTGAGAATCTCTGATGCACTAGGTCTCTAGGTCCAGCCTCTTTGGCAATGCTAAAAACACAGCAACTCTTTTATAAATCTGTACTTAGGAGTAAACCTGCCTCACTAAGGGCAGAAGGCCACATAAGTGGGAGGCACAGCTGCTGCCTATGCCAACACAAAAATCTTCTTAAGCAAAACATGAACTTCTTCTTCTCATATCTGTCCTCATGCTCTTTCTATGACATCTATTTATTTCAATATTTCCATAGCAACTGCAGCTATGAAATTATCCCAAACTTAGAGGATTTCTAAATTCTATCAAATTAAGCTAAGGGAAAAAGCAACAATAATAATATTATTAATCAGATCAAGCCCTTATATTAGTAAACCACTTCTTCATGATGTACAAAATATTACACGTATTCACCCCTTCCTTTTGAAGACCAGGAAGAAATTATTACCTCCCTTTAATAGATGAGGATACTGGTACTCAGAAATTAAATTACCTTGCTAACATCACACCAGGAGAGCAAGGACTAGAACCATGCATACTTATTTATACTACTTTTCTTCCCTAGGAAGCTTAGTGCTCTTAATTTTAATCTGTTTATTTATATAAATCCACTAGAATAACCAAAACTAAGATTTAAGAGACCTATCATCAAAGTAGAAAAGAATCTCATTGATTTTGCTAATTATAAAAACTCAAATTAAAAACCATTACATAATGTACCTATTGAGTTGGTTCAAAACAAATGTAAACAAACCTCTTCAATAGCGGATAGAGGTTATAGTTTAATATTTGGTCTCGTTATTGCTCCCAGTTCTGAAAATTGGAAAAAAATCTTCCTAAAGAAATCTAGTAAAAGTTCTCCAAATTGCTGTAAACTTGGTAACATGAATCAAAGGATTTACGTTTAGAAAGTAATTCAAAATAAAATCACATAAAACATTTTACTCAGTTATTTATAGGTATGTTATATACAATACTAAAAGATTGGAAAATACCCAATATCCTTCTAGTGGCAAATGTCTTTAATATGTAGTATGTAAACATAATTTAAAACTAAACAAATAAAAAGCTAAAATGGAAATTATTAACAAAGGAAAGCTATATACATATTCATATTAAATTAATCAATAGAAAATACAAAAGAAAGCATGTATAAAATTAGTAAAGAGGATTACAGTGCCTTAATGAATCAAATTTGTTTAATTACAACTATATACATGTAAGAATTAAGAATTTAAGAAATCATTGGAAAATATAAATAATCATTGTATCAAACATAAAGCCATCACTGGTGTATTTTTACCTAAATTATGTAAATAATTGATAACTAATTTAGGCAAGAATAAATTAAATTATTTTAGACTAGTCTCCTTCCTGAACTCAGAACATCAAACAGGGTGGTTCTTACACAGGAATAATTATCTAACAAAACCACTATTTTCATTATTCTGACTCCATCAATAATAACAACACAAGGCACAGACTGAGGCTCAGCGATAGGCTTTCTCCATTCTGTACAGGAGATTTTTCAGACATCTCCTTTCCACTAATGGAACAAGAGGCAGTTGAATGAATGACATTGCTGGTGCTTCCTGTTCTAAGGGCTTTGGCTCCAAGAGAGATACACACAGCCCTATGGTCCTCCTTCATACAAACTCCATCTTCAAAACAAGCATTTCATTTTATCTTCCCAGCTCCCCCACCATCCCGCTGAAGAGAACTCTACATTTTTAGTGTTGCAGCTTACTGGTCTTTTGAAATTTCAGAAGAAATTAAAATGCTAAAACATCCATCTGAGGGCTTGAGTGCTGTGCTGAACTCTGAAATCAATATCAAACAAGGGTCTTTGAGTAAAGCTTAACTGAATTCTGATAAAAATTAAATTACATTTAGAGTCACCACGGATAGATCTCATTAAAGAAAAATCCTGATTGAAGTTTCCTCAGAGGGAATGAAGTCAAAAAGGATGGTAAGAATTTCCGTTATTTGAATTCATTCACTTTTTCCAAGGATGTGATTAAATATCACCCAGTGTTCACTGTCACGCGCATACTATAGTAACAGGCAACCAAGCTGAAGGAAACACATCCTCAAGAATCACTGAGCTGCTATGCCTGAAATCGAGGCAGAAACCTTAGTCTACCAGAGGAAAAGCCCATATTAGCCATCTCAGACTTTCTTCAGTTTTACTACACACTTTGGAGAGTAAGCAAAGCATTTAAAAATGGGAGAGGAGTGTGTCTGAGATTTCCAAGCGTGATGCATCTCACTGCACGTTAGGTGCTCACTTTTCAAAAGTGCTAAATAGGCCAGAAATTTTATCAAACTTAATTTCAGAGCAATATTCATCCCACTACTGTTCCCTGAGCCAGCCCAGTGTGCTTTACAAGAATTGCCACATTTCACATTTGTAAGTCTTGGGAAAAATCCTGCAATAATCACCATTATATATGAAAAAACAGGCTTAGAAAGATCAAGCAACTTTCCCGAGGAGATACGGGTTTAAGTGCTGTAACCAAATTCAAACCCATGCTCTTCATACTGTGTTATGCTGTTTCCCAATATTGTCCATGTGATTCCTAACTAGCAAGGGATGAAAACTAAAGCAGGCAGCCGCTGGAGCAGTGAGAATCCACAGCGCACTCCAAAAAAGGGTGAAAAATAGACACGAGAACTACAAAAAAACCAGTATTATGTAGTCATTTAGTGTATGGACAAACAGCCATAGGTGCTTCTGGGAGCTCTGCTGACATTGCCACAGAGCCCACTGCAATAAATAATTTCACTGTGGCCCTAGATCATTGTGAATGACAATCCACACTACTTTTTTACAGGGGATTTTGCAATTTTCTCTTTCAACAGAGATTTTTAACAGTGATATTTTAAACATTCTTATTTCTTAAAGATGTAGATTTTGTTCACTAGACTTTTCCTGATATGTAATTGTTCCTTCCAAATCAATGGGGTATCACTGTGTTTGTATTTATATTCTGGATAAACTAAAGCCTTATTGTGTCTGCACTGAATATGAGACTAGTGTAAACCACTCAGCTCTGACACTAATAAAATGACATAAGTCATTTTTTTCCTCTCTGTATTCTCACTTCTAAAGAGAGGAGTTAGACAAATGATCTTAAGTTTTTTTTCCAGCTCCAACATTGTGTGGCACTATAATGATGCTATATGTGACTAAGTTGCCTTTAGGGAGGAAAATGAGATAAAATGGAACTGGAGAGATGCAAAACAATATTTCATCTTGCAAAATCTTAATCTCAAAGAGATTTCAGATCTGTGCTACAGATTCCAGGGCTGCAATGAGTTAGAGCTGTCAGATAATGGGAAAATCCCAATGAGGCCAGAAACTTCTGCAATAAACGTGAACCTTGGGGCTCCGCCAAGCTATGTATAGCTTCTAATACCTTGCACCCGAGGTTTCTCTTATGTTGAAATGCTGTGGGGGCTGAAGGCCAAATCATGCCTCTTGTGTGGGTTTGCAAAAAAGCACTACTTTTTCCACTGATAAGCATTCAACAGAGAGAGAAAATCATGAAGAAGGATGGCAAGGAAATTTACTTTAGATTTTAAAAGTTTATGTTCATTTACCAAACTGCTCTATCAGAAGACAGCTTAATGTGTAGATTTAAGTAGCCTGGCAAACAGCTAAGATAATGGGCCAAGTATTTTATAGTCACTCAACTATGTTATTAAAACACAATTGTGAATTTAAGGAAAGGAAACAGCACAACTATTTTCCTTTAAGGTGCTCTAAGATATCAATAGTTTATCTAATTGCATCACTGGAAATTTGCTAGGTATGACAGGCTAAGGGTTCCCTGGTGGCTCAGTGGTAAAGAATTCACCTGCTAATGCAGGAGACATGGATTTGATTCCTGGGTCGGGAAGATCCCCTGGAGAAGGAAATGAGGAAATTGCAACCCACTCTAGTATTCATGCCTGGGAAAACCCATGGACAGCGGAGCCTGGTGGGGCTTCAGTCCATGGGGTCCCAAAAGAGTTGGATACAACTTAGAGGATTACATAACAATGACAGGTAAGAGAAATTCTGGGTAGAAAGAAGCTGCTTCAATCACCCCAGGAGTTTGAAAGAGTACTTACAATTCCCAAGGCCCTGCAACATGTTTCTCTACAAATATGACATCAAATATAGAGTGAGGCTTAATAATCAGAGGTGTGACTCTGCTACTTGGGAAACCTGATGCTTCAAGGGGGAACGTGTTAGCTTGTACATATATGCTTATAAGCCCCAGGGTGCTGATCTTCCTGGCAGACCACTAACTGAATGGTAGCCCCAGCCAATGCACCTTTTGACCTCAAATGAACAAGGGACATAAGGATAAAAATTAAGATATGCCAATCTATACACTAGCACAGTTTGAAATCTAATCAGAAGCAAAGACCCGAGGGCTACATTTGATCTGGAGTGATCGATATTTTGCCATAGAAGTCATTCTAGTAAATTACCCAAGGACCGAAGCTGAACTTACAATGTAGCAGGGCTCGCAGTAGGCTTTCTTCTCCACCGCGTAGAAGGGCTGCCCTCGGAGCTTGTTGTTACAGATGATGCAGGTGAAACAATCCACGTGGAAGACCTGATCCATGGCAGTGCATCCAGTCCCTTCCCCAACTACGTTTTCGCCACAGCGAGCACAGCGGCCTGGAAGAGAAGAGGGATTGACGGTAAAGAACACCTTCAGTTCTTCTGAAGAGGACACCATGGGCGATACAGTACAGCTGTCAAGTGAGCAGCAGCAACAGGGTCACCACCACTGCCATCACCATCAAGCTCACAGGGACCATGGCAGCCACCACGAGGCCAGCACCAAGGGGATCTTACAAACCAGCTGAGGAGCTGGCTCTCTTAGACGAGGTTCCACGGGAAGTGACCACGTAGAATGCAGGTCTTCTGATGGAGAGGCCAATGCTCTGCCTCTGATCTCGCACAGAAACATAAGAGGAACTCGACTAAGGATGGTGGGAGTGGAAAGCACAGGATTCTTTCTCCTTGGAGCTACCAGTTAGACTGTGAGGAAACTGGGTCCAGACTCGAACTTCAGCTCCTTCTACAAAAGCCTGGGTTGCAAAGCCTCTGCATCCAGTCCTTAGTGACAGGCAGATTAAAAACAAAACTAGTCTCTTTTATTTCCGGACAGCACTGATCGCTTTTTCTCATACTGAGCTGGAATGCTTCCTCACTGTTACCCAATAGTCCCAGTTCTGTCTTTTAAGGCCTCAAGAAATACGTCTCATTTCTTACACTTGACACCCTTTAAGATATTACAACTCAGCGTTGCCTCTAAATCTGCTTACAGTTTGACTATCCCTTAATCCTGCCACAGTTCCACAGACTGTAGGGTTCTGAGTCCCTCATGGTTGTGACTGTCATTGTCCAGCCCAGTGCTCTGTACATTTTCAGCATAATACATTGATTCCTGGGGCTCCTGACCACATATGGACATCGTGTTTAGCTTGAGAAAAAAACTGCATTAAGTTTTTAACTAGAACATTAAAATGTAATTAAAAAAAATGAAAGGCATTGTGCTGGCTACAGTCTATATCCATAACTGACTTCATTTTGGAAATCTTAAGCCAGAGGCCACAGTCACATTCATTTTCCCCTTCTTATTCTTTATTTCTATGAAGGCAAAAAGTCTTAACAGGTTATTACAAGTTCATTGGAAATGTCAGCAAGAATCGACAGACTTTTACAAATAAGCTTTAGCAAACCTAGTGCTTTTCTTGGTGCTTTATATATATTAACTCACTTCATATTCACAATAAGTTATATGGCAAGTACTATTGCTATCCTTACCTTACAGATGAGGAAACTGCGTTACAAGAGTGGTTAACTACCTTCTAACCCAAGCAGCCTAACTTCAGTGTTGACGGTCCTAACCGCTCTGCTATCTTGCCTCTGCTTGGTTCTGTGCATCAGGATCGCACACAGAGCTGACACTATGGATAAATCTCTTACTAAAGACTCTTTCAGTGCTCCATCACATTGGATTGACTACCAGTTAACACCTAAAAGGGATGGGGGTTAAACATTTCAACTCAGGAGAAAAGAGGCAAAGGTGTTTCTAACTTCCTCTGGTTGCATTGGTCCTGGGAAGTATTAATATATTTTGTTGCAGAATTTAAGTATAGACCAAACTTTAGAACATTTTCCCCCTAAAGAATAGACCCAACTATAGAACATATTCCTCCTAAAGAATAAGAAACATTAAATGCTGAAAAAAATGTCAAACTCTTCAGCACTTGATATTTTTTTGAAGTCTTGATATCGTATTCTTGACATTTGATACACTTTAATAAACTGTGTGGCTTGATTAACAAATTTATATCAAAGAGTGAACTTGTATCTGTTTTTATTATAAGATGTATAACCTTAGGAAAGTACTTTAAAATTTTAGACTGTCATTCCCTTCAGTAACAAAGCTAGGACTACCATATGGCACCACTGTTGTGAATTCAGAAAAAAAAAAAACCTCAACTGCTTTACTAGAAAGTTCACTATACTATGTTTGAAAAGGATGCTAAAAGTCTTGAGACTTTATGCCACTATCTGATAATATTTTATTACAAAGAACATACTGGAAATTGCAGGTGAATGGATCAGCAGTGCATAAAATATAATTTAAAAAATTACATCATAATCACGGCTTTCAAAAATGTTTTTCTCAACTGCTTGTGCAAAGTAATCACATTCACTCCAGTGTATATAGATTCATTTCCAGTATTTATACTAGCATCGTGTTCACTAACACATTTTTAATATTTAGCTGAACTGATCTTTATGGTATTATCTTTATGACTATTTTTTCCACTTTAAAAGAATCATTCAAATCACTGATCTAGTCTGGAAAAGTGAACAAATAGTGTAATGAAATAATAATAATCCTTTTAAAATGTAGATTTAGCAGCCACAGGAAAAAAATACTAATATGAAAATACTGTGAGCCGAATGGCACTGTTAGTGAACATCAGTTAAACACCACCAATCCACACAGGTTTCGTGGTACATATGCAATCATTAAGAACGTGATGATTCATTACACCAGTCCAGGTTTGATATAGGATCCTTGGGGCTGGTGCACTGGGATGACCCGGAGGGATGGTACAGGGAGGGAGGTGGGAGGGGGGTTCAGGATGGGGAACATGTGTACGTCCGTTGTGGATTCATGTTGATTTGTGGCAGAACCAATACAATATTGTAAAGTAATTAGCCTCCAATTAAAATAAATAAATTTAAATTAAAAAAAAAGAATGTGACGATTCATTAAATCATATTGGATTCCTGTGAATATTATAATTTTACATTTTATATTCATTAAATGCAAATCAACAAAATAATTATTTACTACTCTTCCCTTTTGTAGACACCAAACTGGACTTCTTGATACTCCATCAGGGACTACCAGTGATCTGTAGACCACAGTTTGGAAAAAAATTTGTTCTGGTCAAATGTTATTGACTGTTAGTCATAGTGGTTGATGAGGCAGGTAGAGGTAGCAATTATGATTCCAGAGCATGGTTGCCCAAAGTGTCAAATCTGGAATCCAAAGGCCTGAGCTTACATGGTTTATAGAGAATTTGAGAGCTACCGATGAGGATCTAGGGGAAAATTTCAATCACTGATTAACGGGAAAGGTCAGAACAGAGCCCTGAAGGTCAGGATGAAGGTCAGATAAGCTTTGGAATTCTCACTGTATTTAATAGGCATTCCTTAAGCTATTCACTTTTTGTCCAGTTCTATAATCTTTATGCTGGAGAAGGAAATGACAACCCACTCCAGTATTCTTGCCTGGAGAATCCCATGGATAGAGGAACCTGGCAGGCTACAGTTCACAGGGTCACAAAGAGCTGGACGTGACTGAAGTGACTTAGCACACAGCAGAAAATCTGTATGATGCCAGGAAAGGAATTAGACCACGTCACTGCCTTTCACATTAATTGCAAGACTATATACATCCTACAATCACATGACAAAATGTGGTATCATCTGAGAAAGTGCTTTGGAGATGTGGAAGGAACACTACACCTGAGAGGGCTCAGGAAAGGTTTTGTGGAGAAAGAGGCATTTAAGTCCAACCTTAAAGGATGGAATTGTGACAAGTAGCGATGGAAGAAAGAAAAACATTCAAGTTTTTCCACAAGAGGGGATGAGTGGCTAGGCTTCCTGGATCCAAAACCTCTGCAGTGGCTGGGTGGCAGAACAACAAGGTTTTGTCCTGGCAGGACAACAAGGTTTTGTCCTCTCAGCTATGAAAGCAGATGGACTGTGTTCACAAGGAACAGTCTTCTCCTTTATATTTTGGAGAATATTCTTCCAGAGTGGGTCAGGCTAATATGCTAGACCCAGACATGACCAGCACGGGTGCTTCCTGTACTTTTCCTGTTCTTGGGAGAAACTGGGGACACCAGGCTGGAGGGCAGTCAGTCTGGCACCTTTAAAATCACAGGCACAGAAAGAGCGGAGAACAAAAATTAAAAATAGCACTACACATCAGCAGGACGGAAAAGGTGCCCAAGTGTTCCCTTTTTGTATTAACAAAAATTTACAAACTATGCCTTTTATGGAGGCATTCACAATGGAAAGAAAGTTACTCTAGCATAGTTCATCCTTGCTCCTAGAGGGGGCTGGTGCTACACATCATTAAAAGCATCCCATGATCTTGCTGCCAATCTTAGAGAGAAGTATCTCAGTGCTTTTAAAGGAGAAAAACCAGGGGAATGGTACCAGACTTGGAGGCATCAGAGCATGAAGGAAACATAATTGATTAGGGGCCAATGGGAAGTTAAGGGTCAAGATCAGCCCCAAGGCTGGTGAGAGGAGCTTATTGGCAAAGCTCAGCATAGTAACCTAATGGCAGAGGGTTAGACATCCTGGGGAGAATTCTGTCAGTGAATTGAGATGCTTGAACGAATAAAAAAGTGTCCCTGTATTTTTGTTTGTTGTACATATGGCTTTATATCGACCATGGAGCCAGTCGGAGATTCTTCCCACCACTCCCCCTTTATCTCCCTTACCCCAGCAACTATCACAATCTCTGCAAAATCTCTGAAATGCTTCTTTTCCCTCACATGTCTGCTGACCACATTGGGCTTGTTATCTTTCATGGGCCATTGCAATGAATTCTTGGTTGTTCTGCTTTCTCTGATTTACTCCCTCTTACAAATGTGAAGAGGGCTTCCCTGGTGGCTCAGTAACAAAGAATCTGCCTGCCAATCTAAGTTCGATCCCTGGACCACGAAGATCCACTGAAGAAGGAAATGGCAACACACTCCAGTATTCTTGCCTGGGAAATCCCATGGATAGGGGAGCCTGGTGGGCTATAGCCCATGGGATTGCTTAAGAGTCGAACATGACTTAGCAACTAAAAACAACAGGGAATGGGAAGGCTTTATGGTAGTCTTACCGCTTGAGCTCATTTGAAAAGACCCTGATGTTGGGAAAGATTAAAGGCAGGAAGAGAAGGCGATGACAGAAGATGAGATGGTTAGATGGCATCACTGACTCAATGGACATGAGTTTGGGTAAACTCCAGGAGTTGGTGATGGACAGGGAGGCCTGGCGTGCTGGGGTTCATGGGGTTGCAAAGAGTTGGACGTGACTGAGTGACTGAACTGAACTGAACTGAACCACTTGAGCTAAGTCTAGAAGTTTAGTTTTTGAAAAAGTCACTTTAGGAATGGCATGGGTACAGAATGACATTACAGGCAAATCTAGTTAAACTAGGGAGGTAAACTAGTGGGATCTGGGTTTTCTTTTTTAATGGTTTCAGCTTTCTCTTCTTGTCATGTGAATTTATTTCCTGCACAATATGAAAACACAATTTCATTTAAAAATGATGTCCTTGTGACAAGTACAGAATTAATAAACTAGATCATAGACCACGTTATGCAAACCCTCCTTGTTTCCGAGGTGAGACTGAAAATATCCACAGTACTTTTGAGAATTGGTACCATGGCAAAAGAAGTTAACATACTCCCAGACTGAAGCCTTATTCAGCATCAAATGTGTATTAGTACAGAGACTTCCCTGGCAGTCCAGTGGTTAAGACTCCACTTCTACTTCCCGGGGTGAGGTTTTGATCCCGGGCCTGGAAACTATTAATAAGATACTGCATGCCATGTGGCACTCACAAAAAGAATAAATAAAAAATTAAAAAAGAAAAAGTAAACTAGTATATTTATGCAGACATAAAGCCAGGTCACATTTGTCTTCATATCATCCTTGCTAACTGACTTAGAAATTTCAGGCATAAGCAAAATTAATATTCTATCTTTAAATATTATAATGAAACTCTATATGCCAACTGTGTGATGCATCAGCTTTCTTACTAAGTACCTTCTAAAATATATTCTGAACAAAGTCCTGTTCCAAAAGTTGAATCAATACGGTTATACCAGGGTAGTGAAATGATAGCAAGTTATTCCTAAAAGAAAGCTTGCTTCATTTTATCCTCTGTGTACCCACTGTAGTTATCTTCGTAAAGTACAGCTTCTGTTAAACCTATTCAGAAATTATCTTCCACTGAAGGTACAAAAAGATCACAGAACAAGTTTGCACTCTTCATGTGACAGGTCCATATGCCATTCACTGAAGGTTCTAGGATGATGGCACTTTATTCAGCACAGCTTTTACTTTATGGAGCCATGTAGTATTAATGCGTGTAATAATAGACAATCTGTTTTTGTAAACTGCTTAAGTCCTAGGACAATGATTCTCAACCTTGCTAGTATGTTGAAATAATCTGGAGAATTAAAAAAAAAAAAACAAAACAAAACAAAAAACCACTGATCTCTGAGTCCCAGCTCCAGAGGTTCTGATTTCCTTGGACTGAGTTGGGGTGTCTTAGGATTAGACTTTTTAAAAGCTCTCCAGGTGATTACAATGTTCAGGCAAGTCATGCTACTGTTCCAAGGGGTGCATGTTTTTCTATTGCTTGTCAGGATAACAGCTGATAGCTATTGCCCAAATACTTCATCTGCATGTAAGACAGTTAGGGAACAGACTATTAACCATGAGTTGGCTGAAAAAATTAGAGAATTTTCTGTGGCATCATAATATATCTTACTTTTCATGAATTAATTTCCCTAATGCTGTCTCTTTATGTCTTAGACTGAAGAGTTGTTAGTGGCTTTCCATCCATTGATAACATACATGAAGAGAATCAGCTAAGTTACCATAAAATAATTTGCCAGCATTAAGCCAGAGAAAGCAGTTCACATATATTAAATATAAGCCCACCTACAGAACAGGCTTCTTTTGTGCTGTAAATAAATTTAACATATGGCACTGCTATATGGCCTCGGAAAATACAAAACACACAAAGAATGTCAACAAAAAGCCATTTAAGGTGTGATATCACATTCCATACATCATACCTCAAACTGAGACTATTGTTTTGGACTCTACTCTTAAATAATGTACCAATATCCAGTCTCCTATTGTCAGCGCTAGTTAGCTCTGTGAATCCTGAAATCCTTATCATGTATTAAAAGCTGGGCTGAGGACACATCTAACTTTGTCACTGCTTGTGTGTAAATAATTATACTACTTCACTGTTATTGCTTAAATGGTCCTTGCAGAGACAGCTTGCAGATTCGATGGGCACCTGGATGGAGAGGAGAAGCAGAGGGCTGATGGCTCTTCTCTCTCTTCCCTGTTCTCTCTCTCATACACACACATGCATGGACAACATGAAAAGGAGCAATGACCATGATAGCACTAGAACCAGTGGTAAATACATAAGCTTTTGGAAGGAGACACAATAAAAAGCATTTTAGTACAAAATTAGAAATTAAGCTAAGTAACAAGAAAACAAAATAGGTTCCCCAAATTCATCAGAAAGAATGGTTCAGGAATGGGTAAACAAAGGCCTGGGTAACAAATCTGATGAGATGGAGAACCTGGTGACTTACTAGTAAAAGCCATTACAAAGTCTAACCATGAGGTGATTTGTTTACAGATACCTATTTGCTTGGGCTTCCCTGGTAGCTCAGCTGGTAAAGAATCCACCTGCAATGCAGGAGACCGCGGTTCGACTCTTGGATCGGGAAGATCCGCTGGAGAAGGGATAGGCTACTCACTTCAGTATTCCTGGGCTTCCCTGGTGGCTCAGCTGGTAAAAAAATTCTGCCTGTGATATGGGAGACCTGGGTTCGATCCCTGGGTTCAGAAGATCCCCAGGAGAGGGGAAAGGCTACACACTCCAATATTCTGGCCTGGAGCATTCCATGGACTGTATAGTCCATGTGGTCGCTAAAGTCAGACACAACTGAGCAACTTTCACATTCACATATTTGCTTAGGTTGGACCTTCAGGTAAGGAGGTAAATTGGGAGGGGGAATCCCACATAGGGCTGCAAAAACAAGCATGTTTCACTAAAATAAATATATCGCATCGCAAGGAAGCATAACAAAGACACAAAAGAAAACTACTGTATTTCGTCCTCTGGGGCAGACACTGCATTAAGTATTCTATATACATTATCTTACTTAGTGCCATCAACCTTTCTTTATTGTTATTTTATAGATAAGAAACCTGGGGTTAAGTCACTTGGTCGAGGTCTCAAAGGTAGAAATGAGGTGAGACTGGGATGGGAATCAGATTAGATTTCTAAAGCCCATCTTTTTAATCAGCACACGGTTTTCTAGGAACACACTGCATTATGCAATCATATCTGTGATGTTTTCAGCATTGCTGAGGAGCAGGATCTATTCTCACTCTCAGGGAAAAAAAGGAAGCCAGTAGAGCATTACATTTCCTATCCCTCAAGCCTCAGGAGAGCTTAGCGTCAGGGTTGGCTACATATGCGGAAATCAGTAGAGGTAAGGATCCTTCAGAGAAGAGCCTGAAATGTTGAACCTCAAACTCTGGCTTCCCACCAGGTACATTTTAAAAATAATACAGATGGCCATACTCCACTTAAACACATTCTGATTCATTTGGTCTGGAGTGGGGACTGATATCATGATGCTAATGTGCAGAGAGGTTGGGGACCTTTGTCCTAAAGGAAACCACGTGTTCATGTGTTCCACAAAGCGGAGTTTATCCAGAGTATTCTTAGAAAGTGGTGAGGTTTGGGACCGAAGTCCTGGCCCTCAGGAGCTACATCCTAGGAAATTGCAGAGGGAGTGAGTTGGCCACCAGCCACCCAGGTTCTGCTGCTGCTGCTGCTGCTAAGTCGCTTCAGTCGTGTCAGACTCTGTGCGACCCCACAGACGGTAGCCCACCAGGCTCCCCCATCCCTGGGATTCTCCAGGCAAGAACACTGGAGTGGGTTGCCATTTCCTTCTCCAACGCATGAAAGTGCAAAGTGAAAGCGAAGTCGCTCAGTCATGTGCAACTCTTAGCGACCCCATGGACTGCAGCCCACCAGGCTCCTCCACCCATGGGATTTTCCAGGCAAGAGTCCTGGAGTGGGATGCCATTGCCTTCTCTGACCCTGGTTCTAACCTTCACTAAACTAATATGCACAGGCACGGCGGTAAGGACAATCACCTTCTGACAACAACTTCCAGTCTCAGGAGGAGAAGCACAAACACAAATGAAAACCAGACAACACAACAAAAGCAAAACAAAAAACAACACTGCTTTGCAATTTGGGATACAATACCTGGTGCCCTTTGAACAAAATTAGGTATTCCGTGGTATAAAGGCAATCAGACAGAACTGCAAGTCTTGCCTTGTTACTCACTAGCTAGCTATGGGAGCCTAAACAAGTTTCCTAAATTCTCTGAGCCTGAAGTCCCTTATTTTTAAAATAAGTAGTTGTGTCATCTATCCAGTTATTCTTTCAACCCGTCAACAGATAAACTTACTGAGTTGCTATTGTGTTCTAAGTCCTGTGACAGTGGTTACCTTTACTCAGGCTCCATAAAAAGGAATGATAAACAACAAGGTCCTATTGTATAGCACAGAGAACTGTACTCAGCATCCTATGATAAACCATGATGGGAAAGAATGTAATATATACATAAATATACTATAAATATGTGTGTGTTTATGTGTGTGTGTATGTGTGTGTGTGTATATATATATAGAGAGAACTGAATCATTGTTGTATAGCAGAAATTAACACAACATTGGAAATCAACTATACTTCAATTAAACAAATTTTTAAAAAAGGCCATGACAATGACTGCCTTGACTATCTGGTCACCAAGTTGAATGACAGGAACAGCTACAAAGTGCCGAGTACAGGCCTTGCTTCTTTTTCCCTCCAACTACAGGAGGCAGAGAACAACTTTAAATGAAGAGGACCAGAGGTGGATGCTCTGAATCCTTCTCTGAAGATAGTGGTCCACGTGAGGGTAAGAGGCAGTTGCATCTCTGAGGCAGTTATAAGATGTTTACCAATGTGATACTAGTATAATTTAGTGCTAGAAATTCAATCCCAAACTTGAAAAAGTTTGTGGACCCCAGAATGATGATAATCGTCAAGATTTATTCAGCACTTATTTGCCAAGCACTGTTTTAAGGATTTAAATATTTTATCTCAAGTAATCCTTCCAACACCCTCATGATATGCTGCTGCTGCTGCTGCCAAGTTGTTTCAGTCGTGTCTGACTCTGTGCGACCCCCAGAGATGGCAGGCCACCAGGCTCCCCCGTCCCTGGGATTCTCCAGGCAAGAATACTGGAGTGGGTTGCCATTTCCTTCTCCAATGCATGAAAGTGAAAAGCGAAAGTGAAGTCACTCAGTCGTGTCCGACTCTTAGCGACCCCATGGACTGGAGCCTACCAGGCTCCTCCGTCCATGGGATTTTCCAGGCAAGAGTACTGGAGTGGGGTGCCACTGCCTTCTCCGCTCATGATATAGGTCCTCCCATTATGTTGATTAGAGTATAAGAGATGGCAGCCTAGGGTGATAAGGTAACTTGCCCTAGGCCACAGAGCTAACTATTGAATCTGGAACTGGGACTCAGTCAGTCTGGACTTAAAACCCACTAAACTCCTCCTCTAACCTGGCTTTTGGCTTTAGGATTTGAAAATTCTGGCCTGGCAGATGTAAGTTTGCATAAGCCTTACAAAATTCCTAATAGGAATATTAGTATCTATTTTGGCTAAAGCATTATTTCAAGTTAATTGTTACACTTAGGCATTTTCATAGTCTGATTCTTAATTTTAATCTGTTGTTCTATATTTAAAATTCATTTCATGATTGATCTGTTAACAGGAAAAAAATCAATGTTTATTAGTACAGTGAAAAAGCTGTGACTGCAATGATTATTTTTGACTTAAGATTAAAATGTGCTCTATGGTATCTATCATGAAAATTTGCCTTTCCCTCAGGCTCTACTCAACGCTAAAAAATCTTTAAGTGTGCCATGTTACTTTGTAGTTTTATAGGTGGAAAATCTCCACATGAATTTTTGGTTATTTGAGAGCAAATCTACCATTGAGTGTTCCTGAAGCTACTGTATTTCAATATCTAACAACAGCCATAATATTCTCTTTACAATATTATTAAATAAGAAGCACTCCTTATATTTATATATGGGTTTATAATCGTAAATGTACTTTCTCACTCAGTGCTACCAAAAAGAGCAAAATGAACCCTATAATTAAGGCTCCTTCTTTTAGATTTTCAGTATATGAAGATTGAAAGAAATCCTGCAAGCTCACATAAAACTTCTTCATTTCCGTGTTCTTATTTGAATCTTGTAATAACTAAAGGCCAGAGAAGACAATTATCTTCTTTTAACAAGTTAACCTAGGAATGATGTTGTGTATAACTTGATAGGTAGATAACAGAGCTGGGTTAACCCCACTTCATCTACCCCCAAGTCCTAGTAATCTTGCTGGACCACATAACCTGCAAGCCTGGTGATGGGCCTAGAGATGGGTGATATTTTCACCTGATACTACGTCCCAGGAAAGCCATTCAGTCTTACTTGGGGGTTTTAGATTTTCTACTTAGTGCTAAAATGATCATTATACATTGTTAAAGGATTTTAAAAATCCTAAAATGCAATAGTACATGAAAACTTAGAAACCATTCAGTCCAACCTCATTTACAGATGAAAAAGCAAAGGCTCAGACAGAGAGAGTGCCTTGATTAAGATCCTATAGCAAATCAATAGCGAAGGTGAGACCTGAATCCAGGCCTTCAGGCTCTCAGCACAGTGCACTTGTTGTTGTTTATTGTTGTTTAGTCACTGTCCTGTCCATTCTTTGTGACCCCATGGACTCTAGCCCTCCAGGCTCCACTGTCCATGGGAATTCTCCAGGAAAGAATACTGGAGTGGGTAACCATTTCCTTTTCCAAGAGATCTTAACCCAGGAACTGAACCTGAGTCTCCTGCATTGGCAGGTGGATTCTTTACCGTTGAGCTACCAGGGAACATGCACTTATATTGCGTGAAATTATTTCCCAGTGTCTGCATCAAATATTAGCTTCTTTCCACTAGTAGGTGCTGTGGCCTGAGCATAAGGTAAAGTTTCATTGTAAATAAAATATGGTGTCCACGAGGATGACTCCTACATGATTCCAGAACAAGGGTAACGCCATTACTCTCTGAACCAGCACAACCACTCGACTTCTGTCTGAAACACCTGTTATACTTTGGATTTGCACATCTAAATGCTCTGAAAATGGAAAAAAAAAAAAAAAAGCAGCAGCAAGATGTGGGGTGCTGGGTTCTGCTGAGGTACCATTTGGTAAAAGAAGGTCAGTTTCTGGTTCCTGTTTAAACAAAGCTGGTCTGAATCCATCTGTCCACTGGAGTTAATGTATTCAATAGTCACTTGATTGGCTTCCACTTTTATTTCATTTGTTAATATTAGGCTAAAAACCATTTGAGTGAAATAAGTAGCAGGTTTGTGGTCAGAACTGAGTTCTAGTCCTGGTTCTACTATATATATATATATATATATATATATATATATATATAATCTGTGACTTTGGGCAAGCAACTCAGTGACTCAAAGTGTTACTGGGAGGAATATATATATATATATTATATAAAGCTATAAGTGCAAACAAAATATAACGAACTCCTTCAAACTATATCACTGTAAAAGAAATTTTGTTATAAATATTAATGCAAATCACATGCACAATATAGCATAAAATATTTATATATCTGGGGCTTGTATCCGGGGATCATATTTTGAGGAATTCCTATGCAAAACTACAAGATGGAATGCAGTATTGGATGTGAGTATATAGATTTTGAGGAGCTAAGCTTCTTGGAAATGCTGGCTGTGCCATTATTTTCCCAGTGGAGCGGGCAGAGGGATGCCATGAATATTTGACACATGATGCTACATCAGAGCTCAGAGGGAGACCAAGGCACTAAGTCTTAGATCTTTAGGCCATTTTTGCCCTTGCGTGTCTGTAAAATCCTCGTTGCTAAACTGCAGTAGGCATGGATTCCATCTCTAGCACTTGCATAGCAACACTGAGCTCTCCGGGCGCTGAAGTGATGTCTTAGGAACAGATACTAACACATGTGCACACAGTATGTGAAAGCACGCAAGATTGAAAGTGATTAGTGCATTACTCTTAGGTAATACTTCCTGCTGAGATTACGCTCCTGGAAAAATTCCTCTGTCTCAAACAGCTTGCACAATTGTCTGCTAACACTTGCCCAAAATGTTTGGGATAAAAATGGTGTCAAATTTAAGGAAACACACTTCTCAACTTTCTTTGTTAACATCTGAATAAAACATGACAAGGTTCCTACTTTACCCCCTCTCTTCTTTCATTCAGAGAACAAGTCCCTTCACAACCTTGCTTGGTGTGAGAGAAGAAATAGTCACCCTCCTTTGCCACCTTCAAAATGGCACAATCACTGGGTTTAAAGGTAGAAAAGCTTAAATTCCATCCTAATAAATCCCACTGGCTATCGTCATGTCTGAGGTGCAGTGCAATATTTTATAAAAAGAACAGAGCAAGAAATCACACATCTATCTGGTAGAAGCTTGTGGCCCTGTGAGATCATGGAACAACAGCACAAGAAAGGCACAGAAAGTTCTCCAGGAAGGATTTGGTGGGGACTGAAAGAACACGTTGATATGAGAGTCTGAGCAATACTGGAACATTTCCTTAATGTACCTGGCCGAGGCATATATTGAATACTTTCTAGCTCTTGCTATAAAATGAATACACTGAATCAAGTGATTTGAAGTGTTTTTCTAAGCACCTTCCTAGTCTTCAGTTTTTCATTCTAAGATGAATTTTATAAGGTGAATATGAAAATTGAAATTAGATTAAGTCTGCCTGAGGGTAAGGAGAAGAAGCTCAATGATAATATTTGGATAGCTTTTCAAGACCCCAAATTTGTTGAAAAACTATAAAAGCTATAAACAAACAAAATATAAGAAAACCAGGCAATAGGCATGTTCTGTTTATGTCAGCAGAATATTTCTGGGTGATTCCTCTTGTAATAATGTAGTTTCCATTTTTAGATTATCATATTCAGTAAACTCTTAATTTTTATGGAATAACTAATACCCAAGCATCTAATATCTAGTGAGATAAGTTAAGGGCTCTCCCTTAGCAAGGCGAGTATAGGGAGATCCCAGACACCAAGTAAATCCACAGAAACTGCACAAAACCAGATAAGCTCAGTCGTGGGTTCTTGTATCAGCTCCTGTTTATATACTTCCATTTGTAGTTCTATCTCGGGCAAGAGATACCACACAAGGGGAGTGAAAAGTTGAAGGTCTTTAGCAAAAATTTGGACTGTCAACACAGCTTGGCATTATCAGCATTCTGTTAAGTTCAAAGAAGTTACAACAAATACAGCTTGCTTTATTTCTGAAACAAAACTGTGCACATATTTGTGGCCATAATACGAATTAACCTATAGATTGCTCCTTTCATCTATCCAGTGTGTTTTTCTTCCCCTTGTTACAACATGTTGGGGTTATTTTTTCCCATCTGGAATATTCTCAAACTGTTCTCTTGGAAGCATTAGAGAGAAAGAACAGTGTATGAAAAGACTGGAGAGACTGACTTGTACAATAAGATTAGAGAAGTTATATATGTAAATATGACGAGGCTAAAGGATGACTGAGGAGTGCCATGATGGTGGTCTATAAATATTTGAAAGGTGTGAATGCTGAGGAATAATTTAGCTTGGTCCAGGTGGTACAATTGGAAGTGATGGTATATCTTAAAGACAGGGAAGATCTCTGTTAAAGAAAAACATTAAAATAAGTTGTTGTCCATGGGATACAGTGAAACTGGAACAGAAAAGCAGTTGAAAAACATTAGCATAAAAGTCATCTGAGTTAAATTCACCTATTCCAGGCCATTTTAGTTCACAGACTCCTAAAATGCTGATGTTTACTTTTGCCATCTCCTGTTTGACCACTTCCAATTTACCTTGATTCATGGACCTAACATTCCAGGTTTCTATGCAATATTGCTCTTTACTGGATTGGACTTAACTTCCATCACCAGTCACCTCCACAACTGGGTGTTGTTTTTGCTTTGGGTCTGTCTCTTCATTCTTTCTGGAGTTATTTCTCCACTCTTCTCTACTCTTCTGGAACACGTGAATTTAACTCAGATGACCATTATATCTACTACTGTGGGCAAGAATCCCTTAGAAGAAATGGAGTAGCCCTCACAGTCAACAAAAGAGTCTGAAATGTAGTTCTTGACTGCCATCTCAAAAAACAACAAAATGATCTCTGATCATTTCCAAGGCAAATGCCACAACCAGTAATGCTGAAGAAGCTGAAGATGAATGTTTCTATGAAGACCTTACAATACCTTATAGAAGTAATACCCCCCAAAAATGTCCTTTTCACTACAGGGGACTGGAATGCAAACTAGGAAGTCAAGAGATACCTGGAATAATAGGCCAATTTAGCCTTGGACTACAAAAAGAAGCAGGGCAAAGGCTAACAGAGTTTTGCCAGGAGAACACACTGGTCATAGGAAACACCTTCTTCCAACAACACAAGAGAAGACTCTACACATGGACATCACCAGATGGCCAACACCAAAATCAGATTGATTATATTCTTTGCAGCCAAAGATGGACAAGCTCTATACAGTCAGCAAAAATAAGACTGGGAGTGGACTGTGGCTCAGATCATGAACTCCTTATTGCCAAATTCAGACTTAAGTTGAGGAAAGTAGGGAAAACCACTAGACCATTCATGTATGACCTAAATCAAATCCCTTATGATTATACAGTAGAAGTGAGAAATAGACTCAAGGGATTAGATCTGATAGACAAGAGTGCCTGAAGAGCTATGGACGGAGGTTTGTTACATTGTACAGGAGGCAGTGATCAAGACCATCCCCAGGAAAAAGAAATGCAAAAAGGCAAAATGGTTGTCTGAGGAGGCCTTACAAATAGCTGAAAAAGAAGATAAGTGAAAGGAAAAGGAGAAAAGGAAAGATATACCCATATGAATGCAGAGTTCCAAAGAATAGCAAGGAGAGATAAGAAAGCCTTCCTCAGCAATCTATGCAAAGAAATAGAGGAAAACAACAGAATGGGAAAGACTAGAGATCTCTTCAAGAAAATTAGAGATACCAAGGAAACATTTCATGCAAAGATGGGCTCAATAAGGACAGAGATGGTATGGACCTAACAGAAGCAGAAGATATTAAAAAGAGGTGCCAAGAATACACAGAAGAGCTATACTAAAAAGATCTTCATGACCCAGATAACCACAATGATGTGATCACTCACCTAGAGCCAGACATCTTGAAATGCAAAGTCAAGTGGGCCGTAGGAAGGATCGCTACAAACAAAGCTAGAAGAGCTTTGTGGAATTCCAGTTGAGCGTTTTCAAATCCTAAAAGATGATGCTGTGAAAGTGCTGCACTCAATATGCCAGCAAACATGGAAACTCAGCAGTGGCCACAGGACTGGAAAAGATCCGTTTTCATTCCAATCCCAAAGAAAGGCAATGCCAAAGAATGTTCAAACTACCACACAATTGCACTTATCTCACACGCTAGCAAAGAAATGCTCAAAATTCTACAAGCCAGGCTTCAATAGTACATGAACCATGAACTTCCAAATGTTCAAGCTGGATTTAGAAAAGTCAGAGGAACCAGAGAACAAATTGCCAATATCCATTGGATCATCAAAAAAGCAAGAGAGTTCCAAAAAAACATCTATTTCTGCTTTATTGACTACGCCAAAGCCTTTGACTATGTGGATCACAACAAGCTGCTGAAAATTCTTAAAGAGATGGAATACCAGACCACCTTACCTGCCTCCTGAGAAATCTGTATGAAGGTCAGGAAGCAAAAGTTAGAACCAGACGTGGAACAACAGACTGGTTCCAAATCGGGAAAGGAGTATGTCAAGGCTGTATACTGTCACCTTGCTTATTTAACTTATATGCAGAGTATATAATGCGAAATGCCATGCTAGATGAAGCACAAGCTGGAATCAAGATTGCTGGGAGAAATATTAACCTCAGAAATGCAGATGACACCACCCTTATGGCAGAAAGTGAAGAACTAAAGAGCCTCTTGATGAAAGTAAAAGAGGAGAGTGAAAAAGTTGGCTTAAAACTCAACATTCAGAAAACTAAGATCATGGTATCAAGTCCCATCACTTCAAGGCAAATAGATGGGGAAACAGTGGAAACAGTGGCAGACTTCATTTTCTTGGGCTCCAAAATCACTGTGGATGGTGACTGCAGCCATGAAATTAAGTGATACATGCTCCCTGGAAGAAAAGTTATGACCATCCTAGACAGCATATTAAAAAGCAGAGACATTACTTTGCCAACAAAGCTTTGTCCAGTCAAAGCTATTTTTTCTAGTAGTCATGGATGTGACTCACATCTATGGATGTGAGAGTTGGTCCATAAAGAAAACTGAGTGTCCAAGAATTGATGCTTTTGAACTGTGGTATTGGAGAAGACTCCTGAGTCCCTTCAACTGCAAGGAGATCCAACCAGTCAATCCTAAAGGAAATCAGTCCTGAATATTCATTGGAAGGATTGATGTTGAGGCTGAAACTCCGATACTGTGGCCACCTGATGCAAAGAATTGAATTATTTGAAAAGACCCTGATGCTGGGTAAGATTGAA
This sequence comes from Budorcas taxicolor, assembly GCF_023091745.1. NCBI lineage: Eukaryota > Metazoa > Chordata > Mammalia > Artiodactyla > Bovidae > Budorcas > Budorcas taxicolor. The sequence continues at coordinate 143,055,264 of NC_068910.1, forward strand.
GGCAGGAGGAGAAGGGGACAGCAGAGGATGAGATGGTTGGATGGCATCACTTACTTGATGGACATGAGTTTGAGCAAGCTTCAGGATTTGGTAATGGACAGGGAAGCCTGGTGTACTGCAGTCCATGGGGTCACAAAGAGTCGGACACGACTGAGTGACTGAATTGAACTGAACTGACTGAGCATAAAAGTCAGAAGACATGCGCTTATGGCTTGGCTTTACCATATACACACAGCTATGTGACCTTAGGTCATTTAAACACCATGGGCCTCACATTTACCTGTTCCAAAAATTAAAGTATGAACCACATTAGCGATATTTGAAGTGTGCTCCAAAGAACCTTTAGTGTTCTGGGGATTCAGCTATGTGGGATCATTAGAACAGGAAGAAGAGTGGAAGGGAGAGATGAGGACCTGAGCCCCTTTATTCAGTTTCATCTATATACAGTGAACTTCCTCAGAATAATTTTTCTGGCATTTCATAAGGTAAAAAAAAAGAAAAAAAATTTGCACAAGAAGTTTGCCGATTTATAAAGTTTGAGAAAAGTATTAGAGATCAGTTTGAGAACAATTCCTGTCTAAAAGTCACTTTAGAAGGCAGAAGACTCAATAAAAAATTATGCTTTCACAAAATGATTATTGAGCACCTACTGTGGGCCAACTTTGCTGGTAAAACAGTTAGGCAGATCTGCCCTTGTGGAAGTCATATTCCAAATGTAATTTTTAATATAGCATTGCCAAAAATTCATAGATGAATAGAGGTTTAACTCATTTAAATCCATGTAAGACTGAAAATAATTCAACATTTACTGAGCACTTACTATCAAATCCTTAAGACTTATGATAGATAGTACAGAAGGTAAACATTCAAAATCAGCAGCTATTGAGCACATACTGTATGTCAGGCACTGTGTGACAAACTAGCCATCTTCAGTTTCCACCCCAGGGGCTTCTCAGTTGCATGCCTTGTGCATAACCAGTGAACACTGTCAGGAGCACAGCCTGACTCCTGCTCCAACCTGCTACCATAGTCAGCTGGACTTGATCTTAAACCTGCTCATACCTTTTGAACTTGTTATTGCCATTAAATTATCTAATTAAATATTATGTAGGTTAGCAAAAAAAAATGAAAATGTTTTAGTTTTTTAAAATAACATCTAAACAGAATGTTTTGAGAAAGTTCCATAGAGACATTTCACTTAGGGGGGAAAAAAAAAAGTTCAGTACAGTATGGATAAGCAACTTTAAAATATTAGCGAAAACAGCTTAAAAACTGTAAAGCATTTTGGATTCACACTTTCATAAGTTTCTTCAAATTCTTGCTCTCCTTTAAAGAAACCCAAATTGGAGGTTGTAGAGGACCTGTGATGACATTTGTAAGGCCTCCTCAGACAGCCATTTTGCCTTTTTTGCATTTCTTTTTCTTGAGGATGGTCTTGATCCCTGTCTCCTGTACAATGTCATGAACCTCTGTCCATAGTTCATCAGGCACTCTATCAGTCTAGTCCCTTAAATCTATTTCTCACTTCCACTGTATAATCGTAAGGGATTTGATTTAGGTCATACGTGAATGGTCTAGTGGTTTTCCCTACTTTCTTCCATTTAAGTCTGAATTTGGTGATAAGGAGTTCATGATCTGAGCCACAGTCAGATCCCAGTGTTGTTTTTGCTGTCTGTATAGAGATTCTCCATCTTTGGCTGCAAAGTATATAATCAATCTGATTTCAGTGTTGACCATCTGGTGATGTCCACGTGTAGAGTCTTCTCTTCTGTTGTTGGAAGAGGGTGTTTGCTATGACCAGTGCCTTCTCCTGGCAAAACTCTATTAGCCTTTGCTCTGCTTCATTCTATGGATCACTGAAAAAGCAAGAGAATTCCAGAAAAACATCTATTTCTGCTTTATTGACAATGCCAAAGCCTTTGACTGTGTGGATCACAATAAACTGTGGAAAATTATTCAAGAGATGGGAATATCAGACCACCTGACCTGCCTCCTGAGCAATCTGTATGCAGGTCAGGAAACAAGTTAGAACTGGACATGGAACAACAGACTGGCTCCAAATTGGGAAAGGAGTATGTCAAGGCTGTATAGAGTACATCATGAGAAACACAGGGCTGGATGAAGCACAAGCTGGAATCAAGATTGCCAGGAGAAATATCAATAACCTCAGATACACAGATGACACCACTTTTATGGCAGAAAGTGAAGAGAACTAAACAGCCTCTCGATTAAAGTGAAGAGGAGAGTGAAACAGTTGGCTTAAAGCTCAACATTCAGAAAACTAAGATCATGGTATGTGGTCCCATCACTTCATGGCAAGTAGATGGGGAAACAGTGAAAACAGTGGCTGACTTTATTTTTCTGGGCTCCAAAATCACTGCAGATGGTGACTGCAGTCATGAAATTAAAAGATGCTTACTCCTTGGAAGGAAAGTTATGACCAACCTAGATAGCATATTAAAAAACAGAGACATGACTTTGCCAACAAAGGTCTGTCTCATTAAGTCTATGATTTTTCCAGTAGTTAGGTATGGATGTGAGAGTTGGACTATAAAGAAAGCTGAGCACCAAAGAACTGATGCGTTTGAACTACGGTGTGGGGAGAAGACTCTTGAGAATCCCTTGGACTGCGCAGAGATCCAACCAGTCCATCCTAAAGAGATCAGTCCTGAGTGTTCATTGGAAGGACTGATGTTGAGGCTGTAACTCCAATACTTTGGCCACCTGATGTGAAGAGCTGACTCATTTGAAAAGACCCTGATGCTGGGAAAGATTGAAGGCAGAAGGAGAAGAGGATGACAGAGGATGAGATGGTTGGGTGGCATCACCGGCTTAATGGATATGGGTTTGAATAAACTCCAGGAGTTGGTGATGGACAAGGAGGCCTGGCATGCTGTGGTCCATGGAGTCATGAAATGTCGGACATGACTGAGAGATTGAACTGACTGAACTGACATGATGACATTATGAACAAGGACCTATCAGGCACAAAGCCAAGATGTCTCATTCAAATATGTCTTGTTTGTATTTTTAAAAAGGTGAAAAATGTGCTTTGTTACACATTAAAATAAACTTTATTGAGGTATGATTTACATGTAATAAATGAACCCATTTTAAATGTGCATTTTTAAAAATTTTAGGAAATTCATAGAGCTGTAACTACTACCATAATAAAGTCTTAAATATTTCCATTACCCCATAAGTTTCCCTTGTGTTCCATAAGAGTTAATCCTCTCCCTTAACTTCAGAAAACCATTTACTGTTCTCTGTAGATTAAACTTGCCTTTTCTATGATTTCATAGAATCTGATTTATATAGTAGACACTTTTGGGGGGCAGTGAGAGGTCTGGCTTATTTCACTCAGCAAAGTTTGTGAAATTTACCCATGTTGTGGTACTTATTAGCGGTTCATTTCCTTATTACTGATGGGTAGCATTCCATTCTAACTATAGCACAATTTGTCCTTGGATCTGATGGGTATTGCAGTTGTTTCCAGATTTTAGCTATTTCAAATAAAGCTGCTATGAATTTTTGTGTACAAGTTTTTGTTTCCTTTGGGTCAATATATAGGAGGAAAAATGCTTGGTTATATGGTTAATATGTGTTTAACTTCCTTAAGACACTACCAAAGTATTTTCCAAAGTAGTTGTACCATTTTATATCCTCACTAGAAATGTAAGAGTGTTCAAGTTGCTCCATCTATTAGTTAACAGTTTGCAATGTCATTCCTTCAAATCTTAGCCATTCGAATCAACTTATAGAGGTATCTCACATTTTAATATGTACTTCTCTGAAGACTAAAGATTCAGAACAGTTTGTATTTGCTTATTGGCTTTGTACATTTTATTTCAATAAGTATGTTCAAATATTTTGCCAAGTTTTAATTGAATTATTTGCTTTCAAGTAGTAAGAGTTCCTTCTTACTACTACTTTGGACACAAGCACTTTGTCAGATACATACATATCTCATTTACTTTCTCCCAGTATACGGCATGTCATTTCATGAAAAATTTACTGAGTTAATACTAGTTTATAAAATTATATGTTTCATGTGTAGAACATTATATTTCTACATTTGTATACCATACAGAATGCTCACCACCAAAACTTTACTGATGGTCACAAGAGGGGTAAAATCGTACAGTATTTGTCTTTCTCTGTTTCACTTATTTCACTCAGCGTAACACCCTTTAGGTGCATCCATACCCTGCAAATGGCAAGATTTCACTCTTTTTATGGCTGAGTAATATTCCATTCTTCTTTAATCCATTTATCAATCAATGCATCTAGGTTGTTTCCATATCTTGGCTCTTATAAATAATACTTCAATGAACGTTGGAGTGCATATTTCTTTTTGACTTAGTGTGTTTGTTTTCTATGGGTAAAGACTCAAATGGAATTGCTGGATTGTATGGGAGTTCTATTTTTAATTTTTTTGAGGAAACTCCATAGTGTTTCCCGTAAGTGGCTGTTCCAATTTACATTCTCACCAACAGTGTCCCAGGGTTCCCTTTCTTCCACATACTTGCCACCATTTAGTATTCCCTGTCTTTTTGATAATAGCCATTCTGGGATGTAAGAGGTGACATCTCTCACTGTGATTTTGATTTGCATTTCCCTGTTGGTTAGTGATGCTGAACATATTTTCATATGCCCTTTAGCCATCTGTATTTCTTCTTTGGAAAAATGTTATTCAGATCCTCTGCCCATTTTTCAATCAGAATTTTTTTTTTTTAATGTTGAATGGTATGAGTTCTTTATATGTTTTGGAAATTAATTCCTTAGAAGAATACCATTTACAAATATGTTCTCCAACTCATTAAGTGGCTTTTCACTTTGTTAATGGTTTTTTTCATTGTGCAAACACTTTTTTTTTAATTGATGAAGTATCATGTGTTTATTTTTGCTTTTGTTGTCCTTGACTGAGGAAACAGATCCCCCTAAAACACTGCTAAGATCAATGTCAAAGAGTGTACTGCCTATGCTTATTTTTATACATAGTGTTTGAAAGTAGCTTCCCAGGTTTTCCAAAAACATTTCTTTAAGAGACTGTCTCCTCCACTGTTGTATTCTTGTCTCTTTTCCATACAGTAATTGACCAGGTAAGTGTCAGTTTATTGACAGGCTCTTTGTTTTGTTCCAGTGTTTTGATTACCTTTACTTTGTAGTAGAGTTTGAAACCAGGGAGTGTGATAACACCAACTTCTTCTTTCTCAAAATTTCTTTGATTTTTTGGGGTCTTTTGTAGTTCAATACAAATTTTAGGATTATTAGTTATAGTTCTGTGAAAAATGCCATGGGTATTTTGATAATGATTGTCCTGAATCTGTAAACTGCGTTGGTAGTACAGACATTTTAACAATGTTAATTCTTCTAATCCATAAGCCAAATATATCTTTCCATTTATCGGTGTCATATTCTATAATCATTGCTTTTACCAACGTCTTATAGTTTTCAGAGGACAGGTCTTTCACCTCCTTGGTTAAATTTATTCCTAGATATTTATTCTTCTGAATGAAATTATAAATGGAATAATTTTCCCCATTTCTGTCTGATAGTTCATTATTAGTGAAAAGAAATGCAGCCAAGTTCTGTATGTTGATCTTGTCTTGTAGATTTACTGAATGTATTAGTTCTCATAGGTTTTTGGTGATGTCTTAGGTTTTTTATATATTGCGTCATGTGTGTGCTTGGTCACTCAGCTGTGTCTGACCCTGCAACCTCATGGACTGTAGCCCACCACCTTCCTCTGTCTATGGGATTATCCAGGCAAGAATACTGGAGTGGGTTGCTATTTCCTTCTCTGGGGGATCTTACCAGTATCATACCATCTGCAAAGAGTGACAGTTTCATTTCCTGTCACCCCATAAGAGTGGGCATCTTTGGAACTGCTCTATACGCAAGTATAGATTTAGTGTGTCTGTGGAAGAAGGTAAGCTCAGGGTCTTTGTACACTGCCATCCTCTGGCTGGAATTTCATTTCCTTTTAAAATGGAGTTTTTTGAAAAGTCATCATTTTATCATTTTTATAAACTCCAATGTCATTAAAATTTTTTCAACTTATTTTTAGTATCTTCTTTAGGGAATCTTTGCTTATCCCAGCATCATAAGTATTTTCTAAGTTTTCTTTTAAAATTTTTATAATTTAGCTTTGACATTTAGGTCTATGACCCAAAATATGTGTAAGACATTTATAATGAGAAGCATAAAACATTACTGAGAAAAATTAAAGAAGATCTAAATAAACAATATTGTTAAGGTTTCATTTCTCCTCAATTTGACTTACTAAATATAAATCCTATCAGACTCTATTGGTACAAATTGGCAAACAGATTGTAAATTCTACATGCAAATGCAAAGGATGAATAATGGTCCAAATAGTTCTTAAAAGAACAAAGTTGGAAGACTCATGTTATCTGATATCAAGATTTGATCTAAAGCTATAGTAGTTATGACAGAGGAATACTAGTATAAAGATAGCTATATAGGTAAAAATATTAAAAGCAAGTTATATAATCTCTTTCTGAACTTGGATTTCTCCAATTCCAAATGCACTTTGATTAACTTACTGGACCCAAATGCATTGAAGAAGTTTCTATTATATTTTCCATAAAATTTCAAGGTTTTTTTTTTCTTTGTTTGCTTGTTTAAATAATGTTTAGGAAAACATTATGTTTTATTTACTAATTTTCTCTATAAAGATACTAAAAATTAGTATTTTAATTTTTTATGGTTCATATCAATGAAACATACTAATGTCTTTTTATTTCCTCCTCTAGAAGAACATTTGTATATATCTTATCAAATAAACTATGATTTTCCCTTAGATTTATTTGCTAAAAAAACTATATGGTCATGGAAACTGAGATGAGGCATATGATCAGTAGAGAGATTTTACATTTTAAAATGTCAAGAGATTATAATTAATACCTCATTTGAGGTTAAACAAACAAATATTGAATATACATTTTTTCTTTGTGGGAAGGATGATAACCATTTTGCAACTCACAGGAATCAAATTTAAAGGTGTTTCATTACTATAGAGCTATTTCTTATGGATCACTATATAAAGATATGAATTTTACAACCTGCTGAGCACATCAAGTAAGTTTAACTGTATAATCAAAATCTGAAGACAAAAGACTTCTAAATGGTCCTTACTCTATGAATTCAGGCTTATTTTTCATTTCTTACCATTTATCGTGCCTGAAATATTTAAAGTAAGTTATGAGGGCCTGAAATATAAAGCACTCCTTATAAAGGAATATTCTTCCCTAATAAGTGAATTCAATTTTTCTAACTCTGTGGAATAAAATATTCATAATGGATTAATGTGAAAGGATAAAGACACAATTAAATGTAATTTCTCCTTATTAAAACTGATGTCAGATATTGGGTTTAGATAGGTATGCTTTAATAGAAAATAGGAATGTAGCAGAGCATAAAACATATTACTATATTATTTTTCTCTTGCAGTCCTAAAATGCAAGAGTACCCTCTGAAGTCTTCAGGTAGTTCCATTAACTCATTGTTATATTTATGAGCAAATAGGTCCAGAGCTCATTAGCTACCATAGTCCCTGTTGCAAAAGCAACCTTCAGTAAACAGAGTAATTGGCTTGATGATGCCTGTGTTAATATCCATGTTAGCTCTCTTGTTGACCACCTGGAGGAAATCTGCTTCTAGAGTCTGTTAGTGCAGATGGAAATCCATTCTAGCCCTGGATGGACATAGATGACACCCTTGCAGAGTTCTGTAGACATTCAGTCTGAGAAGCAAAAGGCAACATTCTTACTACTTTTTAGTATCAACAAACTCAAAACAATGATGGCCACTGAATGATAATCACTCACTGGCCTTCATGAAATGTGAGATATATATGAAGACCTCAGAAGCAACTTTCAGAGATTATTATAAAAAGGCTCTGTTGTCAATCTGTTTATCATTAAGCAAGAGTGCGATTACTCCCATTCCAGCCTTTAGCAGGAGATAAAGATAGGATGATGGCAATTCAAAACGGCTTTTAAAAATTCTGGTCTTGCACTTCCCTGGTGGTCGAGTTGTTAAGACTCCATGCTTCCACTGCAGGGGGCACAGGTTTCATCCTGATCAGGGAAGTTCCAAGTGCTGCAGGGTGCAGCCAGAAAAAAAATAAGGTGCGAAAAAAATTTTCTGGTACTTAGTAGGCATGTAGATAACACTGTTACATCCATGCCGAGCTGGTTAATCAAGAATATTTCTGACCCTCAAGTAACTAACTCCCATCTTCAGTTATAAACTGCTTCAATCTGATGAGAACAGATTTTCAGGAACTTCTAGATTTATCTTATCACCCCTTCCTCAGTTCCTCAGCATCCATCTCCCATGGAATTGTGCAGTGACACACCATTAGAAATGAAAATCCTTCTGCTATAGGACTATAAAAGTCATCCTTATATATCTCCCATAGATCCTTCAACATTATAGGGAATTACATGATTTATCTCCTGACTTCTGCTTCCCAATTGTTCCATGTTTTCCAACCGCTATGCCTTTGCTGAAGTTACTTTTTCCCTCTCTATACCTTGCATCTCCTTTTCTACAATCACAAACCAAATAATCATCCAAAGCCTGTCTCAAATGCTGCTTTCTGACAGAAGTCAGACAAAAACCAGTTCTTTCCTTCTCTCTTTCTAATAAATACTGTAATATTTACCCTTCTGTGAATTACTTATTTAAAATTTTGACCCATTTTTTTCTGTCTGATCATTCAGGAAACCTTGTATTTATACTCCCAAAGTTCTCTCTTCTTCAAATTATTGTAGAAATTTTGACTCTTTTCAGGCAATCATAGCAGTTCAGTTTGTGTGACAGGGATTTACATAATTGACTGATCCCCATGATAAGATCATGAGGAGCCTTTAAAGCAAAAACATTTATGTACTCCTAATCGATACCAGCCAATGTCTGATATTAGAAAGTTTTCAAATAAGTACATACAGTGATAACTCATCATTTTTAAGAGAATTTTTTAAACAGTCAGTACAGCAAATCTTTGTAAGAAAGACACTTGATATTTATGCCAATTAATGTCCTCATGGTGAGAGCTGAAAAGTACATTGTTCCCATGTGTGCGGTGTTCAGTCACTCAGTCATGTCCTACTCTTTGCTACCCCATGGGCTGTCACCTGCCAGGCTCCTCTGTCCATGAACCAGTCCATTCTGAAGGAGATCAACCCTGGGATTTCTTTGGAAGGAATGATGCGAAAGCTGAAGCTCCAGTACTTTGGCCACCTCATGCGAAGAGTTGACTCATTGGAAAAGACTTTGACGCTGGGAAGGATTGGGGGCAGGAGAAGAAAGGGACGACAGAGGATGAGATGGCTGGATGGCATCACTGACTCGATGGACAGGAGTCTGAGTGAACTCCGGGAGCTGGTGATGGACAGGGAGGCCTGGCGTGCTGCGATTCATGGGGTCGCAAAGAGTCGGACACGGCTGAGCGACTGAACTGAACTGAACTGAACTGATGGGAGCAGATTGCCATTTTCTACTCCAAAGGATCTTCCCTGACCCAGGGATCGCACCTGCATCTCTTGCATTTCCTGCTACTGCAGGCAGATTCTTCACCACTCCACCTCCTTGATTTGTAAGAATTATGTCTTGACAGCACCAAAGGAAGGAATATAATGAAGGTAACTTTCACAACAAAAGTAAAATAGACAAAGCACCAGGAATCCAATTAAATGTACACAGTTAAGAGCTAGAGGACACCAGAAAGCTTAGCTTAGCAACTAAGAAACTAGTTACATTTGTGATTAAAGGTGGCCACATTCTATCAAGTAACTATGCTTGGGAATGGGATCCATTGTACCTATAGAAATGACTACAGTAAAATAAAGAGCTTTAAATTCATCACCAGGATAGACTAAAATCCTCCAGACAGTCTCAGTCACATTACTATATTTAGAAAGGAACACTTAGGAACAAGATTTCTGAAGTCAGATTATCTGCCTTTAAGATCTGGCTTTGTCACTTCACTGCTGTGTGTCCTTGGGCAAATCACCTAAGCTATCTGGGTATAAGTTTCCACCCCTGGTGAAACATATACAATGTTTTATTATATACTAATGATATTATTACTAAGTGTACCTTAAACAGATATAATCATACCATGTAAAGCAGATTTGCTGTGGGAATTACACAAGTCAGTGCATGAACAGAGCGTTGCATAGCACCTAGCTCAACTATAAATACAACTTTACTGCTATTGTTATTGCCAAAGAGTCTGTGGATTCCCTACATGACTGATCCTTATCATTTGGAAATAACACTGCTGAGGACTTCTTGCTATAAAATTTAATTTCCTTACAATAATAAGATCAAGATGCTGGACTAAGAACTAAGAAAAAAATGCATCCCCTAACTCTACTGAAATGAAAGCATACAGGTACCTAAAGTAATAAAAGCAAAAAGTGGGGGAAGCAGGAAAGGGAATAAAAAGAGAATTATGTTGGGGAGAAAGGTTATAACACACAAGATATTTCTATTTATTTCTGGAATTTAGAAAAAAAAAAAACCAACAACTGAGAGCAGGTTGATTGAGTGGAACAGGTCACGTCTTAGAATAAGGTAGGCTGGAGCTGAGAAAGAGGTAAAATGAAGGCTGAACTCCAGACCATTCTAAACTAAGGGGTTCTGGGATGTGATGACTACAATCTCAATCTGAATCGCAGGGTTGGAAAAAGTGGATTTAAGCTTTTTCAGTCCCATACGACAAGGCATCTTGATGAAAGTGAAAGAGGAGAGTGAAAAAGCTGGCTTAAAACTCAACATGCAGAAAACTAAGATCATGGCATCCAGCCATTTCCCCATCAGTTCATGGCGAATAGATGGGGAAACAATGGAAACAGTAAGAAACTTTATTTTGGGGGGGCTCCAAAATCACTGCAGATAGGGACTGCAGCCATGAAATTAAAAGATGCTTGCTCCTTGGAAGAAAAGTTGTAACCAACCTAGACAACATGTTAAAAAGCAGACACATTATTTTAACAACAAAGGACCATCTAATCAAAGCTATGGTTTTCCCAGTAGTCATGTTTGGATATGAGAGTTGGACTATAAAGAAAGCTGAGCACTGAAGAATTGATGCTTTTGAACTGTGGTATTGGAGAAGACTCTTGAGAGTCCCTTGGACCGCAAGGATATCAAACCAGTCAATCTTAAAAGAAAATCAGTCCTGAATATTCATTGGAAAGGTGGATGCTGAAGCTGAAACTCCAATACTTTGGCCACCTGATGTGAAGAACTCACTCATTGGAAAAGACCCTAATGTTGAGAACAATTGAAGCAGGAGGAGAAGGGGACGACAGAGGATGAGATGGTTGGATTGCATCACTGACTCAATGGACATGAGTTTGAGCAAGCTCTGGGAGATGGTGAAGGACAGGGAAGCCTGGCCTGCTGCAATCTGTGGGGATGCAGAGTCAGACATGACTGAGTGACTGAACTGAACTGAACTGATAATACAAGGGCGCTGCCACATTTCCTAAGGCTATTAAACATTTCAAAAATCTATATTAGGTATATTCAGCAATAAACCATAGCCAACACCAGTCAAAAACAATCACTCTGATGCTGAAATGGTATGTAGGTCTACAACTACCTAAGACCACAGATATTATTGAAAATGTACTCCCATCTCATAGTTGAAGTCAAGTGGGAAGAGGACAATTGGAGTCAGTAATTTCTTACTTTCCTTTCAGAAGAGAGAAAAAGGATAGTCAATGGGAAGGAGTTGGAAAGTTCATCCATGCAGGAGATTTAGTCTGGGCTACCCACTTTCTACCAGGGTTGTCAGGCCCACCAGTACACAGGGAAGGGGCTCTTGGGTAAAACGCTGGCCTGTAGAATCTTTGAGCCTGAAGTGACCATTTCAACAAAGCTCTCTGGATTCTAGAATCCAGGTCCCCCACTCCGAATCTAGGGCTCTTTCACTATCCCATTTCTAACTTCCTTTCTGGTTCTTTCATTCTTATTTTGCTAGTTGGTTCTAGTTCTCATTTTAAAATGTATTTTTATTAGAAAATAACACATATTCACTGTAGATAATCTGAAAATTAAGAAAAATTATGAAGAAAATAATAATCAATCTAATTACTAAGAAATAACTAGGCTGTTTACATTTTAATGCGTCTTCTTAAAGACCTTCTATACATATTTTTAACTTCACTTTGATCATACTAAATACGCAAGTTTAAACCATTTCCCCTACAGAAGAGCTTTTTTCTAAATATATTAAATTCTTCAAATATAGTATCTTAATATTTCATCATTTGGGATCTATACTATTTTATAAAACAAGTTCCCTACTTTTGGTCATTTATTTCTCATTATAAATTGTTCCTCAGTGAAAATTTTTGCAAACAGGTTTGTTTAAATTTCTATGTCCTTAGGCTAGATAGACGACGTAACTGTTTATATGTATATCTATCTCCCTATGTGCATGTCCATCATCTATCTGCACTGAGAGATATGAAACAATTAAAGTTCTTAAAGAATACTGCCAAATAATTGTCTAGAAATACTGGATTAATTTACTCTTAGAGGCTGCAAATGAGAAGAGGTTTTTCCTAAATCTTTGCTAATTTCATATAGAAAACAATACTTCACTTGTTTTAATTTTCATTTCATTTTAGTGACAATAAAATTTTAAGTTAATCATCCACTGAATTTATTCTGTTCAGAATTGTTTACATCCTTTGTTTTCCTTACTGGCATGTCTTCAATTAAAAAAAAAAGTTTTCATATTATATATATTGCAAATATTTATTCATCATATTTATTGCAAATATGATTTTCATTTGTTTCTTAATTTTAACCTCTGACATTTATAAACACTTTAATTTTTTTCTCAAACCGATTGCTAATTTTTTATTGCCATTATTGCTTCATAAGCATAAAATACAAAAAATATCCTTTCTCAAAACTAGATCAAATCAATTCAGATCTGATTATATTTCATTCAGAATACATTTCACCACAGTTTATTTTAAAATTGTTGTTAGTTTTTAAACATTGACTTCTTTAATTGATCTGTATTGAGACTACAGTATGAGTTAAGGAACTGTCTATTTTTTCCCTAAAAGCACTATTCTTTGGATAAGCCACAACTCTTATTTTTGCTGTTGTTGTTGTTCATTCACCCAGTTGTGTCTGACTCTCTGAGACCCCATGGACTGCAGCACGCCAAGCTTGCCTGTCCTTCACCATCTCCCAGATCTTGCGCAAACTCATGTCCATTGAGTCGGAGATGCCATCCAACCATCTCATCCTCTGTCACCCACTTCTCCTGCCTTCAATCTTTCCCAGCATCAGGGTCTTCTCTAATGAGTAGGCTCTCAGCAACAGGTGATCAAATTATTGGAGCTTCAGCTTCAGCATCAGTCCATTAAATGAATATTCAGAGTTGATCATCTTGTGTCTGCGGCTCCCTAATATCACTTATTTAATGTTGGCTACATCCGTTTTCCTGGCACTACACCATCCACAGTGCAGCCAGTGAATACCAGCTTCCTCGCCTGGTGCGAGGTGAGTGCTGTGTTTCATGGACAGTGACCATGAGGGCACATCTCATGTGCGAACACTGAATGACAGTTTATTTTGTGGTGAATTTACTATCGGGAATGTAACTTAGAGGAAGGCCTCTTCCAACGATATGGTTAAGCCCTACACAGGTTGGACCTCCTTGCAGTCCAAGGGACTCTTAAGAGTCTTCTCCAACACCACAGTTCAAAAGCATCAATTCTTTGGTGCTCACCCTTCTTTATGGTCCACCTCTCACATCCATACATGACTATTGGAACAATCATAGCTTTGATGAGATGGACCTTTGTCGGCAAAGTATGTTTCTGCTTTTTAATATGCTACCTAGATTTGTCAATGGCTTTTCTTCCAAGGAGCAAGCGTCTTTTAGTTTCATGGCTGCAGTCACCATCTGCAGGACCCAGGGAAAGGAGCAGTGACCTCCATAAGAGACTGAGCCAGACCTGCCTTTGAGTGTTTGAGTGTCTCCTGCAGAGGCACAGGTCAACGGTGACCTACCACGGGGACAGGAGATCTGGCTGTAGCAGACCTGAGAGGTGTGGCGTGTGGCCAGAGTCCTTTTGGAGGAGGGCACCATTACCTTCACTATAGAACCACTGAGCAGATGACCCACAAACTGGAGAACAATTATACCAAAGAAGTTCTCACACTGTTGCAAAAGTTCTAGGGCCCAGATTTGCCAACCTGAAGATCTGGCAAAGGGACTGAGAACACTCAGGGAATTTGACTTCAAAGGCCAGTGGGATATGATAACAGGACTTCCATAGGACTGGAGAAACAGACTCTTAGAGTGCACAGAAAAACCTTGTGCGCACCAGGACTCAGGAGAAAGGAGCAGTGTCCCCAAAGGAGACTGAGCCAGACTTGCCTGTGAGTGTCCAGGAGTCTCCAGTGGAGGTGTGGGTTGACAGTGGGCTGCCACAGGGTGAGGGGCACTGACTATAAAAATCCTGAGAGCTGCGGTGTGCTCTTTTGAAGGAGGTTCCCAATACCCCTACTAAAAGATGATGCTGTAAAAGTGCTGCACTCCGTAAGCCAGCAAATGTGGAAAACTCTGCAGTGGCCACAGGACTGGAAAAAGTCAGTTTTCATTCCAATCCCAAAGAAATGCAATGCCAAAGAATGGTCAAACTACCACACAATTGCACTTATTTCACATGCTAGCAAAGTAATGCTCAAAATTCTCCAAGCCAGGCTTCAACAGTATCAGAACTTCCACATGTTCAAGATGAATTTAGAAAAGGCAGAGGAACCAGAGGTCAAACTGCCAACATCCGTTGGGTCATAGAAAAAGCAAGAGAATTCCAGATAAACATCTTCTGCTTCATTGACTATGCCAAAGCCTTTGACTGTGTGGATCACAACAAACTGTGGAAAATTCTTAAAGAGATGGGAACAGCAGACCACCTTACCTGCCTCCTGAGAAACTTGTCTGCAGGTCAAGAAGCAACAGTTAGAACCGGACATGGAACAAAGGACTGGGGCCTAATTGGGAAAGGAGTACATCAAGGCTGTATATTGTCACCGTGCTTATTAAACTTACATGCACAGTACAGCATGTGAAATGCCAAGGAGGATGAAGCACAAGCTAGAATCAAGATTGTGGGGAGAAATATCAGTAATCTCAGATGTGCAGACACCACCACCCTTATGGCAGAAAGCAAAGAGGAGCTAAAGAGCCTCTTGATAAAAGTGAAAGAAGAGAGTGAAAAGTTGGTTTAAAACTCAACATTCAAAAACTGAAGATCATGGCATCTGGTACCATCAATTCATGCCAAATAGATGGGGAAAAATGGAAACAGTGACAGACTTTATTTTCTTGGGCTCCAAAATCACTGTGGATGGTGACTGCAGCCATGAAACTAAAAAGACACTTGTTCCTTGGAAGAAAAGCTATGGCCAACCTAGACAACATATTAAAAAAGCATAGACTTCACTTTGCTGACAAAGGTCTGTCTAGTCAAAGATATGGTTTCACTAGTAGTCATGTATGATTGTGAGAGTTGGATCATAAAAAAGGCTGAGCGCCAAAGAATTGATTCTTTTGAACTGTGGTGTTGGAGCAGACGCTTGAGAGTCCCTTGGACTTCAAGGAGATCAAAGCAGTCAATCCTAAAGGAGATCAACTCTTAATATTCATTGCAAAAATGGATGCTAAAGCTCCAAAATCACTGCAGATGGTGATTGCAGACGTGAAATTAAAAGACGCCTACTCCTTGGAAGGAAAGTTATGACCAACCTAGATAGTATATTCAAAAGCAGAGACATTACTTTGCCGACTAAGGTCCGTCTAGTCAAGGCTATGGTTTTTCCAGTGGTCATGTATGGATATGAGAGTTGGACTGTGAAGAAAGCTGAGCACCGAAGAATTGATGCTTTTGAACTGTGGTGTTGGAGAAGACTCTTGAGAGTCCCTTGGACTGCAAGGAGATCCAACCAGTCCATTCTGAAGGAGGTTGGTCCTGGGTGTTCTTTGGAAGGAATGATGCTAAAGCTGAAACTCCAATACTTTGGCCACCTCATGCTTGGACGTGAGTTTGAGTAAACTCCAGGAGTTGGTGATGGACAGGGAGGCCTGGCGAGCTACAATTCATGGGGTTGCAAAGAGTCAGACATGACTGAGCAACTGAACTGAACTGAACTGAAAGTTTTCATTCAGATGACTACTGTATCACTACTGTGGGCAAGAATCCCTTAGAAGAAATGGAGTAGCCCTCCTAGTCAACTCTTATTTTTAAACTAATTTAAACTTTTGGGACACATTTGTGACAGGTCCTTTCTACCTCTCCTAATTCAGCTCATCCAAACTCCCTCTGGCATGCAAGGGCACCTGCTATCTTTAAGCCATAGTCCCTCTAACTCTGCTAGAATGGTTATCTGAATTAGTTGACATGTCTGCTTTTACAAACTGGCCATTGTTGGTTTTTAACTCCAATCCTTACATCTGATATATCAGTCTGAAAAGATTTGGGGGCATTTCTCTTCCTCTATGACTTTAAAATAGATTAGGACATCTTAAACAATGAAAATTGGATCACAAATAAGGTGGTTTAACTTGGTTGATTCATTTAAGCATTTTACCTTTGTACCGTGTATATATATATACACACACACACACATATAGGGCAGACCTGCTGAAGAATTAATCAGGCTATTTAGTTGCTTAAAACAAACACATGATAACCTCTGAGGAACAAGGTTGGGAAAGTTAAGGTTAGTGGCTTAACAAGAATCAGGCTCAACAGTCCATTTAACTTTATACATATGGATGAGTTGGACTACCTGCTTAAAAAAAAAAATTCTGCTTGTGATTAAAGATTTGAGCTACTCTAATTTGAACTACATATGCATATAACTTTCAAGGGTGGAATAACTGAATGCTGGGTTCACTTGCAGAGGTTGACATTCTTGAATTCAGGGCACAGGGTGACACTGGGTGGCTCCAGTTTCAAGAAGGGCTGAATACCCTCAGGCTCTTGACCATATGCTCCCCAAACCTATCAGTGTTTGTCCTGGATGCTTTTCAAATTCAGCAAATGCATCCTTTCCACTGAAGTCATTGGAATGGATGACAATCTTCACAGGTCATCTAATCCATGCACCTGCCTTTAGGCAGGGCTGCTCTTAAAACCACCCAAGACAGATGGTTCTTTGCTGTTCTCAAAATTCCCCAGGGAAGGAGGTTCTGCACGCTGCAACAATAATCCAATCCCCTGTCTCCCAGTCACCCGTAGGACACTGAATCCTAAGTATTTAGTTAATAGCAGGTGGCAATGAGACAACTCTTTGTCTCTCTTTGAGGAATTGGAAACTGGCCAAATTAGCCATAGGGCAATTGCCAAAGTGAACAGGAACCCCAATGCTACTCCGAGCTTTACAAATAGCAAGTTAAGTGGGGGTATTTAGTGTTCCCAGCTGACAAAATACCAAATCCAGCAATGAGTTGGGTACATTTTTATAATGCTCAGTCTGGAATTTATATGTCAGTAATAAATTTCAAGGCTTAATTTATTTTGATTTAAAAAAACTAGAAAAATAAAAAGATGAAAATAACTTGGGGATAAATTTATAACTAATTCTTGGAAGGAAAAGTGAATTACAAAATATTTATAATAAATCTAAAAAGACATATCTAAAATGCATGGGCTGCAGATGAAGTAAAGGGAGTATTTATAAAATTAAATGTTTTCATTATGAAACAAAAGAGATAGATGATAAATGAAACAACATTTAGGTTAAGACGCTACAATGATTAATAAATAAATGAATTAAAACAAAGTAGGAAGTAGAAATTAATAAAGTTACACACCAAAAGTAATGAGCTAGGAAAAGAAGAAGAAAAACTCCTCATATACATACGCCTACACCCCACTCCAGTGCTCTTGCCTGGAAAATCCCATGGACGGAGGGGCCTGATGGGCTGCAGTCCATGGGGTCGCTAGGAGTCGGACACGACTGAGCGACTTCACTTTCACTTTTCACTTTCCTGCATTGGAGAAGGAAATGGCAACCCATTCCAGTGTTCTTGCCTGGAAAATCCCAGGGACGGGGGAGCCTGGTGGGCTGCCGTCTGTGGGGTCGCACAGAGTCGGACACGACTGAAGCAACTTAGCAGCAGCACACGTAAGAAAACTCTTAGAAGAGCTTAGCTAAAAGCAAAACACAAAAATTAGACAAAATTTTTAAAGAGAGAGATAAATATAGACAAAGATATTTTAAAAATTATAAGTGAGTAATACGCTTACATCATGCTAATGCAGTTAAAAATGACATAAACTACCAAATGAATTCCAAGAGGAGCCGAAACACTTCAGCAGCCCAATAGTCACTGAAGAAATTTAAGTTTGTTGAAGATTTGCCACTAAAAAAAGATGACCAAAAATTAAAGATCAGGTCACTCTAATGTTTATGGAGGATATCATTTCTATATCAATCAGATGATTCTAGACCATATTAAAAAATGGGACGTTTTCAAACTGATTTTAGGAGATTGTTGTTCAGTCACTAAGTCATGTCTGACTCTTTTGAAACCCCATTGCCTGTAGCCCACCAGGCTCCTCTGTCCATGGAATTTCCCAGCAAGAATATTGGAGTGGGTTGCAATTTCCTTCTCCAGGGGATCTTCCGACCCAGGGATCAAATCCACTTCTCCTGCGTTGGCAGGCAGACATTTTTATCCCTGAGCCATCTGTGAAGCCTTTTTAGAAGGTTAGTCTATGCTTAATACCAAAATATAATATTATTCAAAGAGAAAAGTATAGCTCAATCTGTAAAAGTGAAAACGATAGTGAAAGTTGCTCAGTTGTGTCTGACTCTCTGCGACCCCATGGACTGTATGGTCCATGGAATTCTCCAGGCCAGAATACTGGAGTGTGTAGACTTTTCCTTCTCCAGGGAATCTCCCCAACCCAGGGATCAAACCCAGGTCTCCTGCATTGCAGGGGGATTCTTTACCAGCCGAGCCACAAGGGAAACCCAAGTATACTGGGATGGGTAGCCCATCCCTTTTCCAGGGGATCGTCCCGATCCAGGAATCGAACTGGGGTCTCTTGCATTGCAGGTGGATTCTTTACCAACTGAGCTATGAGGGACCAGGATTCTAAGTGAATTACATTAACAACTTGAAGCTATCAGTTTCTTGTTTTTGTGTGCTGTGCTCGGTCATGTCCGACTCTTTTGCTACCCCAAGGACTGGAGCCCACCAGGCTCCTCTGTTCATGAGGTTTTACAAGCAAGAATACTGGAGTGGATTGCTATTTCTTCCTCCAGGGGATCTTCCTGACCCAGACATGGCTGGAATCCATGTCTCCTGTGTCTCCTGCATTGTAGGCAGACTCTCTACACACTGCGCCATTGGGGAAGCCATCAGTTTATTAAATAGTAAAAAGTATGAGGTAAAATTTAAACCAACAATGTAAGCATGGATATACTTTAGGGATTCTACTAACATAATTCACGTACATGAATAACATATAAATAATGTTGAGTAAATCCAAAACCTTAATAAAATTTAATGACCATATTTAATTGAAAAAAATCCAAGTAACAGAGAAATAGAATGAAATGTCCTATAATAGAAAGGTATTTGACTGAAGCTACTGGAAACCATTGTAGCAAAATAGGAAATGCTTAAGTCATACTGAAAGAAGTAAAAGGAAGAGATGTCCAGGTCCCAAGATGGCAGAGGAACAGGATGGGAAGACCACTTTCTCCCTGACAAATACATTCAACAATATTTTAAAATACTATAGTGAAACCATAAGACAAAAAAAAATGACATAAGTGATATATTAATAAACACTGAAAAAGAGGAGACAAAATTAGATAACATGGTATGCTTAAAAGAACCCAAGTAATCCCAACAAAAGCATTAGAGAATAACATAAGTCAGTAATGCATTTGGATAGGTAAGTAAACAAATAAGCAATTACCATTGAGAAATGGGAACAAATGAACAAAAAGAAATCTCACAATAGCAACAAAAGTTGCTTTATTTTAGAGGAAAGGTACACAAATTAGATGGAGAAAATTATTTTTAAAAATGTACTGAAGGGCATGTAACAGAATTTAAACAGAGGGGAAAATATCATGAGGAAGCCTAATTTTAAAAAGTGATTCTAGTATAGCATTATGGGGCAACATGCAAATAGTAAATGACTTCTCAGAAGCACTATAGAACTGTTTAGTTTTTTATAGAGGTTTTTCTTCTGTGTCTTGATGCATATTAACATGGACATATGTATACATATGTATACATACACACTCAGACATGTACCTACATACACACATCTTTCGGGAAGGAAAACAACATTCCTAAGATAGGATGATGATACTTTACTACAGATATAGGCACTCTGTGGCACAAAATATGAGCTCCCCTATTGGCTCAGTAGTAAAGAACACACCAACAAAGGAGGAGATGCAGGTTTGATCCCTGGGTTGGAAAGACCCCCTGAAGAAGAACATGGAAACACATTCCAATATTGTTGCCTGGGAAACCCTATGTACATAGGACCCTGGCCAGCGTTTCAACTTTGTAACTAAACTACCACCACCAGAAAATATAGGAATGTTCCCTTTGTTGTTGTCCAGTTACTCAGTCATGTCTGACTCTTTGCGATCCCATGGACTGCAGGCTTCCCTGTCCTTTGCAGTCTCCCAGAGCTTGTGCAAACTCATGTCCATTGCGTCAGTAATGCCATCCAACCATTTGTCCTCTGTCATTTCCTTCCCTACTGCCTTCAACCTTTCCCAGCATCAGGGTCTTTTCCAAAGAGTCAACTCTTTGCATCAGGTGGCCAAAATATTGGAGCTTCAGCTTCAGCATCAGTCCTTCCAATGAATATTCAGGGTTGATTTCCTTTAGGATTGACTGGTTTGATCTCCATGGAGTTCAAGGGACTTTAAAGAGTCTTCTCCAACATCACAGTTTGAAAGCATTAATTCTTTGGCACTCAGCTTTTTTATGGTCCAATGCTCACATCCAGACATGACTATGGGAAAAACTATAGCTTTGACTGTATGGACCTTTGTTGGCAAAGCAATGTCTCTTCTTTCTAATATGCTGACTAGGTTGGCCATAGCTTTTCTTCCAAAGGGCAAACGTCTTTTAATTTCATGGCTGCAATCACCATCCACAGTGTTTTGGGGGCCCAAGAAAATAAAGCCTGTCACTATTTCCATTGTTCCCCCATCTATATGTCATGAAGTGATGGGTCCAAATGCCATGATCTTAGTTTTTTGTATGTTGAGTTTTAAGCCAGACTTTTCACTCTCCTCTTTCACTTTCATCAAGAGGCTCTTTAATTCCTCTTCACTTTCTGCCATAAGGGCATTGTCATCTGAATATCTGCATATGTACAATTGTGTGGTAGTTTGAATATTCTTTGGCCATGCCATTCTTTGGGATTGGAGTGAAAACTGAACTTTTCCAGTCCTGTGGCCACTGCTGAGTTTTTTATATTTGGTGGTGTATTCAACAGCATCATCTTTCAGGATTTGAAATAGTTCAGCTGGAATTCTATCACCTCCACTAGCTTTGTTCGTAGTGATGCTTCCTAAGGCTCATTTGCCTTCACACTCCAGGATGTCTTGCTCTAGGTGAGTGATCACACCGTCATGGTTATCTGGGTCATTAAGATCTTTTTTGTATAGTTCTTCTGTGTATTCTTGCCACCTCTTTTTAATATCTTCTGCTTCTGTTAGGCCCACACCATTTTTGTCCTTTATTATGCCCATCTTTGCAAGAAATGTTCCCTTGGTATCTCTAATTTTCTTGAAGAGATGGCTAGTCTTTCCCATTCTATTATTTTTCTCGGTTTCTTTGCATTGATCACTGAGGAAGGCTTTCTTATCTCTCCTTGTTATTCTTTGGAAGTCTGCATTCAGATGGGTTTATCTTTCTTTTCCTCCTTTGCTTTTTGCTTCTTTTCTTTTCTCAGCAATTTTCAAAGCCTCCTCAGACAGACATTTTGCCTTTTTGTATTTCTTTTTCTTGGGGTTAGTTTTGATCACTGCCATCTGTACAATGTTATGAACCTCCATCCATAGTTCTTCAGGCTCTCTTTCTATTAGATCTAATCCCTTGAATCTATTTGTCACTTCTACTGTATAATCATAAGGGATTTGATCTGAACAGCCTAGTGGACTTCCCTACTTTCTTCAATTTAGGTCTGAATTTTTCAATAAGGAGTTCAATCTTGAGAAAGAATAGAACAGGAGGAATCAACCTGCCTGACTTCAGGCTCTACTACAAAGCCACAGTCATCAAGACAGTATGGTACTGGCACAAAGACAGAAATATAGATCAATGGAACAAAATGGAAAGCCCAGAGATAAATCCACACACCTATGGACACCTTATCTTAGACAAAGGAGGCAAGAATATACAATGGAGGAAAGATAATCTCTTTAACAAGTGGTGCTGGGAAAACTGGTCAACCACTTGTAAAGAATGAAACTAGAACACTTTCTAACACCATACACAAAAATAAACTCAAAATGGATTAAAGATCTAAATGTAAGACCAGAAACTATAAAACTCCTAGAGGAGAACATAGGCAAAATACTCTCCAACATAAATCACAGCAGGATCCTCTATGACCCACCTCCCAGAATATTGGAAATAAAAGCAAAAATAAACAAATGGGACCTAATTAAAATTAAAAGCTTCTGCACAATAAAGGAAACTATAAGCAAGGTGAAAAAACAGCTTTCAGAATGGGAGAAAATAATAGCAAATGAAGCAACTGACAAAGAATTAATCTCAAAAATATACAAGCAACTCCTGCAGCTCAATTCCAGAAAAATAAATGACTCAATCAAAAAATGGGCCAAAGAACTAAACAGACATTTCTCCAAAGAAGATATACTCATTATCAGAGAAATGCAAATCAAAACCACAATGAGGTACCATTTCACGCCACTCAGAATGGCTGCAATCCAAAAGTCTGCAAGCAATAAATGTTGGAGAGGGTGTCAAGAAAAGGGAACCCTCTTACACTTTTGGTGGGAATGCAGACTAGTACAGCCACTATGGAGAACAGTGTAGAGATTCCTTAAAAAACTGGAAATAGAACTGCCATATGACCTAGCAATCCCACTGCTGGGCATACACACTGAGGAAACCAGAATTGAAAGAGACACGTGTACCCCAATGTTCATCACAGCACTGTTTATAATAGCCAGGATGTGGAAGCAACCTAGATGTCCGTCAGTAGACAAATGGTTAAGAAAGCTGTGGTACATATACACAGTGGAGTATTACTCAACCATTAAAAAGAATACATTTGAATCAGTTCTAATGAGGTGGATGAAACTGGAGCCTATTATACAGAGTGAAGTAAGCCAGAAAGAAAAACACCAATACAGTATACTAATGCATATATATGGAATTTAGAAAGATGGTAACGATAACCCTCTATGTGAGATAGCAAAAGAGACACAGATGTATAGAATAGTCTTTTGGACTCTGTGGGAGAGGGCGAGGGTGGGATGATTTAGGAGAATGGCATTGAAACACGTATAATATCACATGTGAAATGAATCACCAGTCCAGGTTCGATGCATGATACTGGATGCTTGGGGCTAGTACACTGGGATGACCCAGAGGGATGGTACGGGGAGGAAGAAGGGAGGGGGGTTCAGGATGGGGAACTCATGTACACCCATGGTGGATTTGTGTCAGTGTATGGCAAAAGCAATACAATATTGTAAAGTAATTAGCCTCCAATTAAAATAAATAAATTTATACTAAAAAAAAAAAAGAGTTCATGGTCTGAGCCATAGTCAGTTCCCGGTCTTGTTTTTGCTGACTGTACAGAGTTTCTCCATCTTTGGCCACAAAGAATATAATCTATCTGATTGCAGTATTGACCATCTGGTGATGCCCATGTTTAGAGTCCTCTCTTGTGTTGTTGGAAGAGGGTGTTTGCTAGGACCAATGTGTTCTCTTGGCAAAACTTTGCTATCCTGAGCCCTGCTTCATTTTGTACAAGGCCAAACTTGCCTGTTCCAAGTATCTCTTGACTTCTTACTTTTTCATGCTAGTCCTCTTTTTTTTTGGGGGGGGGTGGTGTTAGTTATAGAAGATCTTGTAGGTCTCTTCATAGAATTGTTCAGCTTTAGATTCTTCAGCATTACTGGTTGGGGCATCTACTTGGATTCCTGTGATAGTGAGTGATTTACCTTGGAACAGAATTGAGGTCATTGTGTTGTTTTTGAGACTGCACCCAAGTACTGCATTTTGGACTCTTATTGACTATGAGGGCTACTCCATTTCTTCTAAGGGAGTCTTGCCCACCGTATTAGATATAATGATCATCTGAATTAAATTCGCCCATTCCCATCCATTTTAGTTCACTGATTCCTAAAATGTCAATGTTCACTCTTGCCATCTCCTGTCTGACCACTTGCAATTTACCTTGACTCATGGACCTAACATTACAGGTTCCTATGCAACACTGTTCTTTATAGCATCGGACTGTAAACAACTGTAAATGCTCCCTTTAGGCTGCACCTATTAACAGTAATAATGAGATTTGGGTTACAATTTAGTTCTGCTGTAAAGGTAATCATCCCTAAAGCAACAAAGTTCAAACCCTCTGTGCACACAACTATTGCAGTAGGAGCTCAAAGATACCCAGAGCTGGCACTTTTTCACTGAGTCTGATTTCCACTTGATATTCTTTCACTTTAACACCAATTGCTAAAGTAGGGCTAGTCCAACTTTTCTCTGTGGCTCAAGTAAGAGAAGATAAATGATCTCTAACGTGAAACAATGGAATAAAGAGGAGCGGAAAGAAGAAAATTTATAACTCTAATAGTTGAAAGAACATTTTCACTGATAGTATTTTGTTTGATCTAAATCTGAATATTGTAGGAGACACATTTAATTGTTATTTTATGAAGAAGAAATATGAATCAGGCACCTTAAAAACTGTCTTTTTTTCAGTAGGATATGCTTTTATGATCAATATTGATTTGTCTAATTGTCATAGCTAGCATTGGAGAAGGAAATGGCAACCCACTCCAGTGTTCTTGCCTGGAGAATCCCAGGGATGGCAGAGTCTGGTGGGCTGCCATCTATGGGGTGGCACAGAGTTGGACATGACTGAAGCGACTTAGCAGCAGCAGCATTAATATAGCAATTTACAGTGCATTGGTTCCTGGAAGAGGGCATTTTGGATGTAAATGCAAGTGGATCTTGAGGACTATTAGAATACATTTCCTTATTTCTCCTCCTACCCAGGTCTCAGACTAATTTTACTCATTCTGAATTGTGTCTAACCTGATTCTTATAGTGGTATATATACATTTTCACTTGAGAGCCATGTTTGTTTTCTAATTCAGAAAGAACCTTTGCTTTGATAAATATATCCTTTCCCATTATAACAGGCATAAGACTCCTTATTTACTCTTAGTGGCTTCCATAGAGCTACTACTCAGTTCTGCAACTCCTGGCTTAACTGTTTCCAGGAAACACAGCAGTTTTATAGGATTACCTAAGATTGACATAAGGTTGACGATAGAGATTCTTTCCCCCTAGCCTATTCTCTTTACCAGATATCTCTTTAACACATTTATTTCCCTCTCATATTTCTTCCTAGAATCTTCTCCTTCCTTTCTTCCTTCTTTGAAAGTGAAAGTGAAGTCGCTCAGTCTTGTCCGACTCTTTGCGACCCCATGGATTGTAGCCTACCAGGCTTCTCCATCCATGTGATTTTTCAGGCAAGAGTACTAGAGTGGAATGGAAGGAAGTACATTTCTTTCTTCCTTCTTTACTTCTCTGTAAATTAAAAGAAGGAAAGAAAGAGAGATAGGGAGGGATGGAGAAAGGAAAGAGCCTAGACACAGCAAGAGAAGGGTTGGAAAAAAGTGATCAGTGTTGAGATAAACTATAGCTGGGTTTCTATTAATCTATAAGCTTAAATGTTCCATCAAAAGGATCAAGCTTACTGGGGAATCAGAAAATTTGTTTTAGATACTTCAGGACCTTTATATGGTTGTTTATGTCAGAATGACCTTTTTTTATTTTTATTTTTTTTCCCACAGTGGAGATACCAGCACTTTAAAATATGTAGGCAAATCTCAAGTTTTCCTTTACTCCAAAGCTAGAATCCAAAGGAAGAAGTGGGCCCCTAAACAGGTGAGCTTTGGGGGGGACTTCCATGAATGTTCTAAGGATGAGCCCAACATTGTAATCTCTAGAAGACCATTATAAATTTACCAGAAGGGAATTGTGGTAGAAAGCATAATGGTTTCCATATCCTAAACCCTAGAACCTTTGAATATTTAATAACAAAATATAACATAGGACAAAAGGGAACTTACAGATGTGTTTAAGGATCCTGAAATAAAGACACTATCTGAGATTATCTAGGTAGGTCCAATCTAATCTCAGAGGTTTTAAAAGCACAGAACATTCCCAGTTGTGGTCAGAGAGAGATCTGACTATGGAGAAAAGATCAATGATGCTATGCTGCAGGATTTGAAGATGGAAAAAGAAAGCCACAAGCTAAGGAATGTGAGCACCCTCTAGAAGTTGGAAAAGGCAAGGAGGTTCTCTGCTGGAATCTCCAGAAGAGACTAGAGCCCTGCTAACATCTTGATTTTAGCCCTTTGAGACTTGTGTAACTTCTGACCTACAAAACTTTAAGATAATAAGTGTTTCCTCCTCCAGGGGATCTTCCCAACCCAGGAATCGAACCCGGGTCTCCCGCATTGCAGGCAGATGCTTTACCGTCTGAGCCACCAGGGAAGCCCATTCTTTTAAGGTCTTACATTTTTGGTACTTTGTTACAGTAGCAACAGAAAACTAATATAGGCTTCATAAACTAATACTGACACAAGCCCTTATAGTTGACAAAATACGCTCTCATGTCATATTCAAATCAATTTGAGAACAAAGAGGGGCATAGATGGCTTCATGTTCTCTCTTCCCATGCCCTGCCTCCTTCCCCTTGTGAAAGGTGATTTGAACTAAGGCTGCTTTGGTAAAACATACTTCCTTACCAAATTCCTCAAATATTCTTACTGTTTCTACATTTACAAAGAGTACCAAGATATGTTACCTTAGATAATTTCACTCAATCCATAACCACCAAATACTTTGCAGATAAATGATACAAAAGTGAGACTTCCATTTTTATAATGGATTTATAATAATGGAAAGAATCAAGTTTTAATCTGGGCATGGCTACTTGGTGGTGGCTGTGGCTTAGACTCCTGCTTCTCACTGGATATCATTAAAAAAAAAAAAAAAGACAGAATTAGGAGATGACTTCAAGGTACTTTCTACACTAAACATGCATCTATTCTAAATTCTTAGAGGCATCCAGACCTTGAAATGTTTTCTACTTGTATAAACAATAGACATGCACACACACACATACACACTCATATACATACAATGATTTTCTGTAGATCTGTGTATTTTTTTGAAAGTTAATTATCACCTTTAAATCTGTAGGTTCATATGATGCACTTTTAAAACCTGATGGTTCTCCATCAGTTGAACCTGGTGAAGCAGTCACACAGCAGTATTCAGCAGCAGTATTGCTGATGTGCAAAAAGCAAAATAGACACACAACACACCAAAAACATCATTGACTTGACTTGCATTTTTGCATACCTAGGCACTTCCTGTTTTGAACTATAAGTAAAAAGATAGCCATATCTTTTTTCTCACCCTACAAGTCACTTAAATCTGTTCTCAGGAAATTTCTGGCTTCATTATCCCTTGTGAACTGCCTCTATAAAATTATCTAGGCTACTAGTAGTGTTACATAGAAATAAAAGTGGCTCTTTCCTCAATTTTTTAAAAATCATTAAATCTGATAATGTCCTCCATTTAACAATAGTCAACAATTTCCCATTTTTCCACAGAAAAAGATACAAAAGATCTTTTCTATGAAAAATTATAGCAGATATTTCAGCAGGGACCTCTGGTTGTCTATCCTTCATGTCCTAACACTTCTCACGCAACTGAACTCAGCTTTAGTCCCAGAGAACTTCTGATAAGAAGTCTATGACACTTACTGTTCCGAATACACCCTGCTTTCCTATCTCTACTCTTTTAAATATGCTGTTTCTTCTCTAACATCATTCCCTTCCTTTTCTACCTGGAAAAATTCTATGCCACCTTGAAGATGTGGATCCTGTAATCTCCCCAGTCACCCAAAGACTCCCAGACATTCTCACAGCCACATACAGAAAACTCCTTTATAACATTTATCACACTGTAAAAGGATTGGACACACGGGTTTGATCCCTGGGTCAGAAGGATCCCCTGGAGAAGAAAATGGTAACCCACTCCAGTATTCTGGCCTGGGAAATCCCATGGGCAAAGGAGCCTGGCAGGCTTTGATCCATGGGGATGTAGAGAGTCAGACATGATTGAGGGACTGGGCACAACAACAACGAAAAGAATTATTACATATTTTTGACTCTTCAGCCTATAGAAGTCTACAAATTTCTTGGGAGCAAAGATCTCTGAATTTAATTCTTTACAGTACATTTTTTCCCCAGAAAGGATTTACAACAACTTTTATAGTTCAACACACCTAGGTCAGTGATGGATATATAATAGGCTCTCAAAAATATCCGCTTAACAAATAAACCAAATGACCTTATAATCTCCTGGGTCATTACTAGATATACTGATTCAATAGAGAAGAAAGGTCACAGAATATCTAGGAGATAGGCCTTCTGAGCTTTGTCATCTTTGCTATTTGTTCTGCTATCAAAGGAATAGAAATTGAAAACATACACACAAAAAAGCTATGCAACCCACAAACCTACTATTATGAAAATGTGCATTCCACATTGGTGAGCAGTTATTTAAGTAGAACCAAGTGAATAGGTGGAGAACAGCGTAATATAACAAACTTATCCTCTCTTGACCAACTGATTTGTTATGGGAACTCTGACAAATTAATCACTCCTTTTGTTTTGCCTATTTATATTCCTCTAGAACCATTAAGGGGACGCCAGAGGATGAGATGGCTGGATGGCATCACCGACTCGATGGACGTGAGTCTTAGTGAACTCTGGGAGTTGGTGATGGACAGGGAGGCCTGGCGTGCTGCAATTCATGGGGTTGCAAAGAGTCGGACACGACTGAGCGACTGAACTGAACTGATCTGAGAATCATTAAGGAGGACCTAGGGCATTCCACAAAGGCGGTTTTGAGGAATAAATAAGAAAATTGCATAGTCCTGAAAAATCAGGGGGCCCAGGTTCTAATGGTCGATGAGACATCAATGAGCTGTTATGTCAGCTCATTGTTATTGGCATTCTCTGATTCTCAATTTTGTTATTGAGAGTTATTGTCATTCTCTGATTCTCAGTGTTCACTGCATGAAAATTTATCAGTGATTCTCAAACCCTCCCCTCCTTTTTTTTTTCCTTTCCACCTCCTGGGGAATATGGCACACTTCATCAGCTAAATTTTCTCATAGTAATAGCATTTTCTCAGTAGAGGTGGCCCTAAGGTTATGTCAGAATCACAATGTATGTATAAGGTGGGT
This sequence comes from Budorcas taxicolor, assembly GCF_023091745.1. Classification (NCBI taxonomy): domain Eukaryota; kingdom Metazoa; phylum Chordata; class Mammalia; order Artiodactyla; family Bovidae; genus Budorcas; species Budorcas taxicolor. The sequence continues at coordinate 143,084,876 of NC_068910.1, forward strand.
GTGTGTGGGTGTGTAAATTGAGTGATAAAGTTCCCTCAGGTGATGCTTAGTCTTGAGTTGAGAACCAGGAAACTCCCTCCAGGTCCCGCCAGCAAAAACAATCTATGATTTTATAATTTTATGAATGAATAGTATGAATGACCTATAAAGAACAGTAGTATAAGATGCATACTGCCTGCAGCATAAGTAACTACTTTATGAAAAAGTATCATCATCAAAAAGTCATGTGCTGAGCAAACAAGAATGGAGACTGGTTTATGATAATTTAGTCTGTGCTTCTTATTATCTCATTTGCATGACCTTGGACAAGGTACTGAACTGCCTTTGGACTGAATTTTCTCATCTGTAAAATCCACATACACACGCCTCCCTGTAGGGGGATTAAGTATGATCAACTGTGTAAAACAGTCAAGCATAGTGCTTGGAACATAGTACTTATTAAATGGCCATCAATGGTTATGAGGCTAATCTATGCTGCTGCTGCTGCTGCTAAGTCACTTCAGTCATGTCTGACTCTGTGCAACCCCGTAGACAGTAGCCCACCAGGCTCCCTTGTCCCTGGGTTTCTCCAGGCAAGAACACTGGAGTGGGTTGCCATTTCCTTCTCCAATGCAGGAAAGTGAAAAGTGAAAGTGAAGTCACTCAGTCGTGTCTAACCCTCAGAGACCCCATGGACTGCAGCCTGCCAGGCTCCGCCATCCATGGGATTTTCCAGACAAGACTACTGGAGTAGGGTGCCATCGCCTTCTCCGTAATCTATGCTAGATGAACATAAATGGATCAGACATTCTCCTGTTTTTAAAGGTTAGGGTGCCATTTCAGGTTTAGAATCTCATGTAACTCAGCTCTAGAATGAATTATCTAGAACTAACGTGAGTGAAATGAATATCAAAGTCATTTTCATGTGTTCCATATTTACTCAGTGACCCAAGGGAACTTGTTAATATTTTACTATCTTAACTGGAAATTCCAGAAGAGCATATGTGTGGCCATCATCAGAGATTGGCTTTAAGTTTATAACCAAACACACAAAGCCTAAATAACCTATTCTAATACCCTTAGTATTGCAATAATACAGTGAATATTTTTCTGAACACCAACTGTGTGTTAGGCAGTGCTGTGAGTAATTTATATGAACTAATAGTAACTTATATAATCCTAAAACATGCTATCATAAATACTATTATAATCATCCTGTTTTGCAAATGAGGAAGCTGGTGCAGAGAGGTAAAAATTGCTTACGGCCACAGTGAAAAGTAGACATTTAAAGCCAGCAAGCCAGATCCCATCCCAGATCCCAAACTCTGGGCCTGTTTGGTATGGTGGTTAATGGAAGGAATTCTAAATGAACTGTTAGGAAACCTAAATTCTAGACCTACCTGGGTATCCTCAAGTAAGTCATTTCTTTTCTCCATCTAAATGAAAAGACTTGGATTAAATCCAAGATTCTCCAGCATTAAAAATCAGAATTATCCTAGTTCAAATATTATCTCCTTCTTTTCTATGAATGTCTAATTCATATTATCCAGCGTTTTGAATGACAAGAATTAGTGTCTGAGGGAGCCTCCATTTTTTTTTTTTAACTTTAAAAAAATTACTTTTTTGGCTGCTGTTTTCTTTTGTTGTTCCTAGCATGTGTTATGTTAGCAACACAAACCATTGTGTCTATATTTCTGTGTTTATAAATGTTTATGTTGCTATTGCTGTTTATTTCCTTTGTTTAGGAGAAATAATTTATAAAACACAAATGGAAACGAAACAAAATTAGGCAGACCAGATTTCACCAGCAAGAGGAACCTCACAGTCACACTTGTCACATTATCTACTGTGTTACTCCCCCACCACTGATGTATCCACTCTCCCCCTTCTTCCACTCAGTTTTCCTCTAAAGGATATATCACCATCTGATATATGATGTGTTTGACTTATTTAATGTGTTGTCTCCCTTACTCTTGCCTGGAAAATCCCATGGACGGAGGAGCCTGGTAGGCTGCAGTCCGTGGGGTCACTAAGAGTCGGACACAACTGAGCGACTTCACTTTCACTTTTCACTTCCATGCATTGGAGAAGGAAATGGCAACCCACTCCAGTGTCCTTGCCTGGAGAATCCCAGGGACGGGGGAGCCTGGTGGGCTGCCGTCTATGGGGTTGCACAGAGTCGGACACGACTGAGCAACTTAGCAGCAGCAGCAGCAGCTCCCTTACTAAAATGGAAGCCTATAATAGAGGCGCTATGTCTGTTCTGTCTTCTGCTTTTGTGTCAATGCCTACAACAGTAGCTGCCCAAGGTAGGTGCTCAATAAGCACTGACAAATAGAACTACATTGCTTCCGGATAGGAGGATCTTGGGGACCGGAAGCATGTCATTATTGAAAAGAATATTGAAACTATTCTGTTTTCATACCTCACTTACTGTCATTATCCACTGAAGACAGCTCAGGAATAAGCTTTCACACAACCCTCTAACTCTCCCCTGAATCCTCACTACATGACTATCTTGGATCAGGCTGCTCATTATCCTCTTAAACAAATGTAAATGACCTTCAGTCGTCCAAAACACCTCCTGTTTAGTGTCCACCCCCCAAAAGAATCCAGTATGAGCTTTAATTAATGTCTATCAGATCATGTTGTTTTCTTGTTTAAATCCTTCATGGATTCTCAGGGACTTTAGCACAGACTTTAGTCTCTTTAGCAGGAAACAAAAATCTCTTTTGATCTGACCACTGGTCAGACTTTTAGTCCCATTTCTCCACTCCAGTACCCTAGTCATTCTGCACATTTTGTAATTCTCTGTTGGTCTCTTTGTACTGAGATCATTGAATTGTTCATCTGAAATACCCTTAAATTCATGGAATACCTGGAAAATTATACCACATTCAGTCTCAACATTATCTAAGTTAGAAAACCTTTCCCCACTTTTCCAATCACAGTAAGCTATTCTAACTTTGTTCCCCTTGCAAGACTTTTGACCTAACTCCAGTAAGGCATTTATCATATTGTAATTCAGTATTTTTTTTTTCAATTCTGTTTCTATTTTGTAGACCAATGTTTAATGGAAATGCTCAGCACAGTGCTTGGCACAGAGTAGGCCTTCAATAACTACTGAATAAACAAATGAAAAAACAAACAAACAAATACCATAAATGTCCTATTTAGAAATCCTTATTCTTCTTTTCATTTAAAGCATGTTTACAAATAAATCAAATTCCAAATCCCTACCAATAAGACAAAGTTTATAACTTGCCTAGTCTTACCTAAACACATCTTGTGGCCTGTCTAGGGTATCTCTTGACCTTGACAGTAACCACATTGCTGAGGCCATTTCTTCCATAAGTATCTTCTTATGTGATCTCCAAGTGAAAATCCATCTTGATCCTAATGTATTTGTGAGAATGCTGCTATGACAGACACAGCATGGAAGGCAACCAGATGCACACACCTGAGTTGTCTTTTCTTGGTCAGCCAGAGGAGATCCGGAAGCAGTTGTATCCCTATACCACCTGTGACCAGAGATGTAGCTCAGGGGAGATTCCAGGATAGTAGGATGTGGGGTAGACTGTTCCCAGGATTGCTTGAGAAGCACAAGAGAAGTTTTCTTTAGCATCAGGGTGTCACAACAGCTGCTTGAAGACACCACACATCCAAAATTAGGAGTGGGAATAAGTCGAAGAATCAGTTAATCAGCGTCTGGCTTCCTGAACCACCTTAATGAAATAAAATGCCAAAATTCACAGATACATTGACACTCCTGCTGACAGCCTAAAATAGCATCAGCTTCCGACTGAGTGAGCCAATCGCTAGCTATTGCATTGAACTCTTCTACTTAATGATATGTCAATAGGATGACCTTACTTTCAAGATAAGTTCCCTTCTCCTTGCTCTCTCTCATTTCTAGTTTGACAGTGAGACTGAACTTGGCTTTTTCTAAGGCTCACTGGATTAGAAGATGCCATTGTGGATGGATTGTTGAAAGTTACAGTAACTATTCCCACGTATGAAAGAAAACTTCATCGATTGGGATGAAATGTTGGGATAAGGGAGTTTCTGCATTTAGACAATGCTAAAATCACAAGAACCAGGTTTCTAATTCAAGAGGGAACAGAGGAATAGAAACATATTTCTCAAGTGCTGTTAACAGAAATAGTTTTACATTTAGCAGTTGCCTTATATTGTCTGGAGTAAGTGGCCCATGTGGGCACTATTATCGTTATCGGGGAGCCAAGACGGTGCCACTGCAGACATCTGGTAGAGTGCCAACAGAAGGCTGATCTGCAGGGATTTTGACCCACTGCCTGGCCAGTGGAGGGACTCTTCAACTAGAGAAAATCAAATCATACTAAAAAAGTCCCCCAAAAGAAGCAGAAGGAGAAATATAAAGGGATTAATAGAAAAGCCATATGATGAGCAGAGGCTCTGGGGGCCAAATCTGCCAGGCTTAGTTAGCTGACCTTTGGCAAGCTATAGTCATTGACAAAGTACATACAGTGGTTAGGAGGCAGACTCTGGGTTCAAATTACAGCTCCAACAATTAATAGATCCTGGGCAAATTATTTAGCTTCTTTTTGGTTCAATTTTTTCATCGGTAAGAAAAAAAAAGAGTGCCTACACCTCACTGTATTACAGTCATGAAATATGTATAATACGTGTAAAACCTGCATACATGTAGTATACAATAAGTGCTCAGTGTATGGTAGTTTTATTGTAAACAGAAACATTAAGGGGATATTTAGAATCAAGTCAGACTAGAGAACCTCTGCTCCAAGCAAGTCTTGATGAGTGGCAGACAGAGATTGAAGGATTCATCTAGCTCTATCTCTTTGTGTTGCTCTTCAGAGAAGAGTAAGATAAGGAAGATGTGGTCTTTCTTCACAATGATCTTACAGTAAAGTAGAAGGCACAAACATATACTATGTCTGTCTATCATATAGTGCATACAACATATATACATATGTGTGTGCTTACAGAGATGAGAAAAAAGGCCAAAAAGTTATGAATAACATACAACAGTAACAAACATTTATGTGAAATTACTGCTGACTTTTGAATTGGAGACTATGTCCCAAGGTAGGTGATAGTACCTTTCTATTTGTATAAAACCATTTTACAAAAAAGCTCCATTTGCAAGTAAGGTAGATTATATATCTGGATCCTGGACTGCAGCAGGACAAAGTCTTCATTTTTCTTTAATTATTCACATCATAACCCAAGTAAGTTAAATTCAAGGAAGCAGCAATTCTACACTGTCCAGGTATCTGCTATTTTGCTGTCTGCCTGTTTCCTACTGAACTGATGAATGAAACCAGGATCAGATGTGGTCCAGGCTTGCACCAGTGCTGATTGGCCTCTAATTATTCAATAGAGATCACAGGTACATTTCTGAATGGTTTGGACAACAACTTCTGATGAGTCCCAAACTCTCCTGATTAGAATGCTTTAACCAAAGGAAGGAGAAAAAGAAATCAGCAGACAAAGAAAAAAAAAATTAACCACGTTTTCTACTATCTGCAATTCTTAGCCTAGTAGTAATATACTCTTTGTTCTGCTGAAAAACATTCTATATTGATTATGCTGACGCTGACAGTAAAGCTGTGTGGTGGCTGCCTTTATTTTAATTTTTTCTCTTTACATCTCAGATGAGAAAGTGGGTTATGATTCATCCTGCACAATCTGAGTCAAAATTCATCTTTGTCTCTTTTCAATTAGTTCTTCTGCATTCCACATTAAAAAGCAAGAGTAGTTTGCTCAGCAAATGAGAATACTGTGGTATGCTTTGTGTGTTGCTTTCTCACACAATGACTGAAAAACAGGTTTTTGTAATGACATTCCAATAACAAGAGGACATCATAAGAAAACACAAAGTGTTAATTCAAATAGGGACAAACACTGACATTAAAAATTCAGAGCAGCTGATTATTACACACTAATCATAAGTGGCATAAATCAAGTTAGATGCTGCATTGGGAAGTAATAATCTCTTACATTGGGAAGTAAACATCTCTTAAATTTTTGAGTTGTTATGGTTTAGCATACATTTTCACATCTATTTCTTTAACTTACTCATCATAACAATTATATAAAATAGATAGGGATAATGTTTATTATTAGATGAAATAAGTGAAACTAAAAAAGGTTAACAGGTTATATAAAGTTGCTTAAAGTACAAGTAATTTAATCCAGAAAACTTACAATAAGAATTCGGCTCATGGACTTCCATGAAGGTACAGTGATTAAGACTGCGCTTCCAATGCAGGGGGCATGGGTTTGATCCCTGGTTGGGGAACTAAGATACCACATGATGCACAGCGCAGCCAAAAAAAGGTTCCATCTCTTAACCAGTCCTTGGATAAGCTGATTTCTCTGGCAAAATGATAACTCTAGTCTTAAAACTGATGAAAGAATGTTTTTAAATGACGCATATGTTCTAAAGCACAATGCAAATGTCAAAAGTCTCCAGTGTCATACAGAGATACAGGACTTACACTTGGTTTCTTGACTCCAAGTCCAGTTCTGGTTTCACTATGCCATGTAACAAAAGATGAATTATTCATTTTAATAACAGTGCTATATTATACACTGAAGACCATTATCATGTTAATGGTTACAAATATTATTTATGTACTCCAAGTATAATTCAGTTCAGTTCAGTTCAGTTCAGTCACTCAGTCATGTCCGACTCTTTGCAACCCCATGAACTGCAGCACGCCAGGCCTCCTTGTCCATCACCAACTCCTGGAGTTCACCCAAACTCATGTGCATCAAGTTGGTGATGCCATCCAGCCATCTCATCCTCTGTCGTCCCCTTCTCCTCCTGCCCCAATCCCTCCCAGCATCAGAGTCTTTTCCAATGAGTCAACTCTTCGCATGAGGTGGCCAAAGTACTGGAGTTTCAGCTTTAGCATCATTCCTTCCAAAGAACACCCAGGGCTGATTTCCTTCAGAATGGACTGGTTGGATCTCCTTGCAGTCCAAGGGACTCTCAAGAGTCTTCTCCAACGCCACAGTTCAAAAGCATCAACTATTTATGTACTCCAAGTTTAATTAGTGAACAACATATTAAACCCAGAATATTCTTAAACAGTGACGCCTGAATATTCAACTCAGTACACAGTATTCCTTATACTCTACAATTTTATGTTTATTAACTGACAATGTGATGTGAACCTTCTCATAAACTGTAGGAAATGAGGAACAGTACTGAGCAGAGTGCAAAATAGTGTAGGAAATATAATTCTCAAGTTTCTTTGGCAATTCTTCTGAGGCAACCAATGTTGTAATCTTACACAGGGCAGTTATTTTCCTACTTGCCTATGTTTTAACAGTGTATAAACAACAATATATGAAAAGTATTTGAGGTAAGTAAAGAAAAAGGCCAAAGGATCCCAAGAGATCATGAAGTCTATGAGAGATGAGGTCCATGGAAAAGGTACTGGCCTAAGATGTCACAAGATTATGGGACAGAGATCAGCCCAGAATCTGGCCTCTGATTACTTGATGCCTGACTCTTTATACAATTACACTGCCTCCCATGATAATATGATGATGCTGGGTGTAAAAATTTTTTAAAAAAATAAAACACAACTCAATTGATAACCTTGAGGACATCATTTCACCATAATGTCCCATCAGTTTATCTTCTGGTTGAGTTATACCCATATTTCTCAACATTTTGAACATTAAAGAGTTCATGGATAAACATTCTAAATTTAATTACAGTGTTTACTTTCATGTCTTTTATGGGGAAAGCAACAAGTACTTAGTCCTTAAAATCAAATTACGGATATTATTGACATGAAGATAAAATAGGTTAAAAAATAAATGAGCTGATTTAAACAAAAATGATAGACAAATAATAGATATAGATATATCGCATGTATGTGTGTGTGTGTGTGTGTGTGTGTTAGTTGCTTAGTCATGTCCAACCCTTTGCAACCCCACAGACTGTAGCCCACCAGGCCCCTCCATCCATGGGATTCTCAAGGCAAGAACACAGAGTGAGTTGCTATTTCCTCTCCAAAAGGAACTATAGAAAGAAAAAAAGTGAAGTTGCTCAGTTGTGTCCGACTCTCTGTGACCCAATGAACTGCAGCCCACCAGGCTCCCTCATCCACGGAATTTTCCAGGCAAGAGTACTGGAGTGGTTTGCCATTTCCTTCTCTGATATTATTGCATATTTGGTGAAAATTATGATGGTGGCTTCCAATGACCAAGGAGTGGGAAACTTTCAAGTTGGGAGATTAGTAACTGTGCCATGATCCTAGGGCTGAATGATATGTCTGTGTGTGTGGCGAGAGACTGAAGATGTAGCGGTTAATAATTCTTTTCAGTTGCCTCCTGCCTACTGCAGCATCTTAACCTCCTTCGGCAAGTCACTCCTGTACAGTGTTTGTGTCCTTTCTTGTTGAATTTTAAAAAGTGATGTTTACCTCCAGGTAGGAGTGAAGCCAGCTCCAGGACTCAGATAAACTGAAGTTTTGATAGAGAACCAAATGGGGGCTGAGACCAGAACTGTGCAGTGCTGTTATGAAACTGGGAGAATTTAATGTAACATGACTGCCATCAGAGTCAAAATTAGGAAGAAAGTCAGGATACAGTCATTAATTTGGACTTGCTGCTGGAACTTCTCAGTTGACTGGCCTTGGGTATTTTCTGCTTACTTTCCTCTTAAAGCATTCAATTGTCTTTACTGAAAACTCCATCCACAAATAGTGCGTCACCAATAGATCTCTTTCTGCCCCAGCAATAGGTGGACCCCTCTGGCATTTAATCTGGCACAGGTCAGGTGGCAATAGTGGTAAAAACCCCTGAATCTGGGTGAGAAAGTCTGTATTTTCCACTGCCAGTCATGTAATTTGTTTCCTATCAAAGCTCTTTGTGCTAAAGGATTGAATAAATGCTTTCTCTCCTTGGTCATTATGTCACCTTATTTCTTTTGTCTCCCATCGCACACACTTCTATGATTGGTATATAGTAAGCACTCGATCAATATTTGTAGATGAGTGAATCTGTTTAATTGAAAGTACAACAGATGTCTACCAAGTAGAACTCTGCAGATGTTCAAACAATGGCTTTGCTGACAGTCAATTAATTATGCCTTCTGACAATTCTAATGTCACTTCAAAGTCTGGAAGGAGATGATTATCTGTGTGCTTTAGAGAAAGTTGTGGGGAAAGTTCAGGTTGGGGGAAAGGAGGGTGGTTTGGAGGGGAAAGGAGGGTGGTTTGGAGGGGAAAGGGAGTTGAGTTCACAGTTATCTGTATTGGTATGCTTAAGATCAGAAAACGCAGAATAAGCACTTGTAGGCCTGGGTATCAGCTCTGCCATGTCTCAATACACAACCGCAGACAATCTGTGAATTGAAACTTTCTTTTGCCATACGCACTGTGTGCCCCACCAGCTTTTCTCTCTCAAGATATCAAGCTTATTTTCATGTGATTAGACAAAGGTTCCTTGACTATAAAGCAAACATTTCTTTTCTACTTTTCTTCTCATTCTTTGATAAAGAGAATGGTGATCCCAATGCAACAAAATGGGTAGGTATCTACTGTAAGTATGAAACACAGATCCTGGGTAATGAAGTGATGAAATGTAAGAGAACAACCTTTCACAACTGTTTGCTATGAAAAACACAAGTGAACATGGATAAAGGATGTTTTTCCAATGTGATTCCCTGCTCATCTGACCCATTTGGATTAGGACAGAAGAAAATTGAGGAGGTAAGAGATTGTCTTGGGTTCTAGGGACCACAAAGGAAGTCCAGAGTGAAAGAAATATGATTTAGAATTTAGAACAGAAAATCCTAACTATATAACCTAGCCATTGGTCAATTTCAATCTTTGATTTTCACAGAAAAGACATGCAAAACAGATAAATCGAGTTCAAGGGTATCAATCTAACTTTGACTGAAGTTCAATGATTGTAGCAACCATGTGTTGTTCTCCCTAAAACACTCTCTAGTGACTTCAAGTGATTTAAAAAGGAATTAGAAAGCTTGAGTTATAATCCATGGCTCTGTCACCAATTAATTTGAAACAAAAAAAACTCTTTTCTTTTTGTAATCTCTAAAAGTGAGAGGATTTTCCTAGATAGCCCCTAAGATTCCCTCTAGCTATAACAATTTATGATTCCATAAGGTACTAAATAAACATAGGTTAAATAAATGAAGTGTTTTTTTTTGTAGTTTATACCATGTCCTGACCCAGGGGATATGGGATGTCTGCTCACAATTTTTTTTCATGGGTTAATTAATTAATTAAACATTAAACATCTCCTGTGTATCAGGAATTGACCCAGGGTTAAAGATAGAGACACAGCAGTATACTAACCAAAAACTACCTTCAGTCAGACTTACATCTTAATGAGGTAAACAATAAATGCTACAAGTAAGTAACTTGATGAGTATGAGAAAAAGATATTGGCAATCTCTTTGGTTCATTTATATTTGGAAATCAAGTATACACACATGGGTTCTAACACGTTATTATCATTTCATCATTTTTATGGGCAGTGGATTCTTTCTTCCTTTTTTTTTAATTGGAGGAAATTTGTTTTACAATGTTGTGCTGGTTTCTGCCATACAACTACTCAAATCAGCAATGATTATACATATATCACCTCCCTCCATTCCCCACTGGGCAATATATTTTTAACCGAAGTTTGAATAAGGTATAACCCAGTCTGGGTTCACAAAAATAGCAGGCCCAATCTACTTCCTCACCTTTGTGAACAGCCCATCCATTCCTTTACTCACTAGCAGAGACTAATTTCTATCTTTTGCTCAGAAAGGGGATTTTGCCCATAGAGTTCAAAACAGTCTCAGCTTTACAACCTTGAACAAGTCATTTAGGCTTTAGTTTTCGGGAAAATGAAAGGTTGTCCTATATAGTTTCTATGATTAAATGATTCTTTATGATACTACAATTCTAGGTTTCCAAATCAATGCTTAAAAATACACCATGTAGCCAAATTAATTAAAAATTAACGTGTACTAAGATAGAACACATAAAATGCTTAGGATCATTATTTATTTAGTGCTGTAATCATATATTGCCCCGAGCAAACGTTTTACCAGAAATCAGTGCCACAAAAGGAAGTCTATCTAATACGTCTTATTAACAGAAGACATTTTATTCCCACGGCCCACAGAGACCTTAAATGAAGAGATGGAGAGAAACGAAATCAAGAAGTCTATTTTTCCCCAAATCAATACCACCTTTTCTCTGAACCACTTATTTTCTACTTATTCTTCCATTGTGACTTTAGGGTTTTTAATTAATTAGGTCATTTTTCTGTGAAAATAAGGTCCTTAAGGCCCCAGGTTCCATCTGTACTAAAAGAGGCTCCCACTTGGAAGCACTTTCTAGTTTGTAATTGACAGGAGTACTTTGGAAACCATTTTCTTGTCACAAAATAATAATGGCTTAAAAAAAAAAACAGTGACACAATTATTTAGAACCTGCCAGATGAGACCCTCTAAAAACTTTTCAAAGTAATCATGCTTCTCTTTGTACCAATGAAGAAGCTAAAAAGAGAGTATGTTCACTGATTTATCTCATAGTCGATGACCAACCCAGTAACATGGTGCTGAGAGGATGTAACGGGGTGGAGAGAGAACAGAATCTGGAATCAGTAGGCTCGCTGCTTATGGGAGCTATGAGTAGTAGTGGTGGTGGAGTGGGGAGTCCCTTAATCACTCAGTTCCTCTATTTCTTCATATACTAAATGGAAACAAACACATTGCTTGGTAGGGCTGCTTCGAGCTTAGGGCTTCACTGGTGGCTCAGGTGGTAAAAAATCTGCCTGCAATGTAAGAGACCTGGGTTCAATCCCTGGGTTGGGAAGATCTCCTGGAGAAGGGAATGGCAACCCGCTCCAGTACTCTTAACTAGAGAATTCCACGGACAGAGGAGCCTGGTGGGCTATAGTCCATGGGATTGCAGAGTCAGACACGACTGAACAGCTATCTCTTTCTTTCTTTATCTAGCTTAAATGATATAAAAAATACAATATAAAAGTGCTTTACAAAGCATTATATGTTAGTTGTAATCATGTAGCAATAATGATAAACTGGGTAGCACTGGAAATTAGATGCAAGAGCCTGATTCCCAGGCAAGCTGAGATGCCTAAGTGACAGAATGTCAGAGTTGGATAATATTTCTGAAATCTAATCTCATAGTCCAATGAATGATTGAATACCTATCACCACTTCCCCAAAAAGGGATTATTGGGCTTTGTCCTAGGCTCATCCAAATATTTCCTCTGTCACTTAAACATGTTAATTTATTATATGGAATGTAATTTTTCCAGCTTCCCCTCACTTGCTTTTGTTGCTAACTTTGGAATAATACATATTAAGTCTAATTTCTTTTTGACATGGCAGTTCTCCAATAGGTTTCAAGGCTCTAGGTTTTCTTTTCTCCACTCCTTCAACTGTAGCTCAAATAGTGGTTTCCAGTTTCCTAAGCCTCTTAGTCTAAGTCCTATAGACATGCTCATTTATCCTTTGTTCTTATTAGTATAGGAAAGAAATAGACCATCTTTCCATTGTTTGGGGCATTTTGCTTCTACTCATGCACATCCACGGGACCTCCATCTTGCTCTCAATTAAGGAGATACATAGTACAAAATATAGTGATGTGGTTTTATCAATAAAGTAATCATAGCAATGCCCATCTGAATCTTTCTTTTTTTTTTTAATTTTCATTTTTACTTTATTTTACTTTACAATACTGTATTGGTTTTGCCATACATCGACATGAATCTTTCTTATCTTATGGCTTGATTCATGTCAGGTCCCCACTGCCTCACGTATTTTACTCTTGTCCGACATTCCTTTGAAGCAATAAAGGCTACTTCCCCTAGAACCAACTTCTGGCTTCATGCAAAAACTCTCAATATGTCTCACTAAGAATACTCAAGAGATAAGCAAAAACAAAACTTAGATAAATGCCAAGTTTTGTGAAGAGAATTTACCTAGTGCTGTCTAAAGGCATAGGAATTCTTCAAATAGCTCACTAAACAATTCTAAGACTCACACACTTCAGTCTTTTTTTTTTTTAAGAAAGAATAAGACAACACCATGTAAACACTGCCAAGATAATTACAGCTTCATGCTTCAAAATAAGCGGGTAGATATTTTCAGTCCATCCTCAGATACATTACATTATTCACTTCCAGATATTCTGTATTCCAAGATTATTGCCTTCTGCCTTAGGGTCTGTGCAGCCAGAATATCATTATTTTTGAGGGAGTCATGCTATAGTCACAGGCTGAGATATGGAACCTCTCACTTACAATACCTTTTCTCTTTCAAAATGAATGAAAGCACAAAACTTAGAGGCTCTGGGTATACCAACCAACATGGAGAACACCTGGATACATTCACAGACATGGCTGAAGGATATCTAGAGACAAACTCAACTGTCCTTTACAGTCAGTTCAGTCGCGTCTGATTCTTTGCGACCTCATGAACCACAGCATGCCAGGCCTCCCTGTCTATCACCAACTCCCGGAGTCCACTCAAACCCATCTCCATTGAGTCGGTGATGCCATCCAACCATCTCATCCTCTGTCGTCCCCTATTTTCCCCTCAAAAATACCTGAAAAATATAAGCTCTGATTAGGGCTTCCCAGGTGGAGCTGTTGGTAAAGAACCCACCTTCCAATACAGGCAGCATAAGAGTTGCGGGTTCAATCGCTGGGTCAGGAAGATCCCCTGGAGGGGGAAATGGCAACCCACTCCAGTATTCTTGCCTGGGAAATCCCATGGACAGAGGAGGCTGGCAGGCTCTGGTCCATAGGGTTTCAAAGAGTTGGACAGGATTGAAGCGACTTAGCACACATGTATAAGCTCCAATGCTGGCCACTAGCCCTCTTAAGTTTCACAATTTTCTAGCAATAACTTTCTCCCTCATTAGTTTCAATATCTGTTTAAAAAATCCTCCCTCTATTTTAAGTTCTGAACTTCACCTTAAATTATAATAATTTATAGTTCATTACCCACTTGTTCTTTCTGTGTATCTACCCCTGGCACTGAGAGTCTCTTCTAGCATAAACACGGTCTTCTAGTTGCCCAGGGAAACAGGTTGCTCCAAGATGCAAGCACTTGAAACAAGGCCTGTAGCCTTGCAAATGATTTGAGCTACAGATCTGTTGTGTGGTTAACTGAATTAAAAGATAACTTCTACTTCAACTTTCTTCTATATTTCCTCTCTCTCCCCTACAAAATAGTGTTCAAGGCCTATTCAAGTACACCCCTGTTAATAGAAAGACACTTGGGAATCTGATGTAGCCAAAATTCAAGTCCAGTTCAGTTCAGTTCAGTTGCTCAGTCGTGTCCGACTCTTTGTGACCCATGAATAGCTGCACGCCAGGCCTCCCTGTCCATCACCATCTCCCAGAGTTCACTCAAACTCACGTCCATCGAGTCGGTGATGCCATCCAGCCATCTCTTCCTCTGTCATCCCCTTTTCCTCCTGCCCCCAATCCCTCTCAGCATCAGAGTCTTTTCCAATGAGTCAACTCTTCAAATGAGGTGGCCAAAGTACTGGAGTTTCAGCTTTAGCATCATTCTTTGCAAAGAACACCCAGGGCTGATCTCCTTTAGGATGGACTGGTTGGATCTCCTTGCAGTCCAAGGGACTCTCAAGAGTCTCCTCCAACACCACAGTTCAAAAGCATCAATTCTTCAGCGCTCAGCTTTCTTCACAGTTCAACTCTCGCATCCATACATGACCACTGGAAAAACCATAGCCTTGACTAGATGGGCCTTTGTTGGCAAAGTAATGTCTCTGCTTTTGAATATGCTATCTAGGTTGGTCATAACTTTTCTTCCAAGGAGTAGGCGTCTTTTAATTTCAAGTCCAGTAGATGCAAAATGTTCAGAACATGAAAGACTATCTTCCCTTCAAAGATCGGGACTGATCATACTGCTCTCTTATGGTTTATCTTTGGTAGCATTTAGCTAATACTGTAATGTAACAGTTACAGTTTTTGATGAAGATGGAAAAGGAGGGGCAATGTAACATTAAAACTAGCACCTTTTCGGATGAAATCATTATAAAAAATTCAGCTGAGATCAGTTGAAGGTTCTAGCTTGTAATATTTTATCAAGAAATGGCTTGAGAAAATGAGATGAGTTGTAGCTATCAATGATTTGCTTCCTTTGAGGTCAATAGTCAACTCATGTGGTTGATAGAGCGGTATTAGGTGGGCTTTCTCTCCAGAGTATGTATCTGAGCCATGGCAAAAAGTCTATGCTTAGTCACACCAGTTAATTCAGGAGTTAAAGACAGTCAAAGTATATTGGCAGTGACAATGAAGTCAGAGCTACAGAAGCCCTGGAAAGAGAGGTAAGAGACAGGACTAGTTAACTACAGGGACAGCTTACATCTTTTTGCAATGGTAACGAATCAGAATGAACTTAAGATGAGACGAGTAAGTCCAAATCCAAAAAGTTTTGCTGTGTAACTTGAACTCATTGAGTCTCTCTCAATCTTGGTTTCTTCATCAGAAAAAGAAAAACATCATTTTTATTGTAGTTGTTCAGTTGCTCAGTCATGTCCAACTCTTTGCAACCCCATGGACTGCAGCATGCCAAGCTTCCCTGTCCTTCACTATCTCCCAGAGTTTGCTCAAACTCATGTCCATTGAGTCGGTGATGCAATCCCACCATCTCATCCTCTGTCGCCCTCTTCTCCTCCTACCCTCAATCTTTCCCAGCATCAGGGTCTTTTCCAATGAGTTGGCTCTTTACATCAGGTCGTGATCAGGTCTATCAGTCAGACCATGACTGTGAATAGCCTTTTTAAACTTGGAGAGCTTTAGGTAAACATCAGCTTTGGTCATCACCACCACAATGCTTATCATCTCACCAACAATAGAAAGGGTATGTGTCCAGTAGAAAATAAAGAAACAGATACATAAGAAAGAGGAATTTTCAAACAGTCAAATTTAGAAGACACAGGAATGATTCTTTACTCCTCCTGCCCAAGAAGGGAGTGTTAAGATAATTCATTTATGGCAATTCCCTAGTGGTCCCATAGTTAGGGCTCTATTGCTTCCACACCAGGGAGCACAGATTTGATCCCTGGTTGAGGAACCAAGATCCTACATGCCACACAGCATGTATATAAAAAGATAATTCATCTATGGCAGGCTTCAATACTTTTGGGGGGAGAAAGGGTGTACTGTGTAGTTATATTATCTCTAGTTGTTATAATCTGAAATGAGTCTGCCCTCCTCACAGTATCTTTACATCAGTCTACCTGTTTCAAACTAATTTGCTGACATAATGACAGTTCACTCTAAATACTTCAGCATTTGCTCCGGACAGCAAGGATACTGTCTTATACACCAATGCCATTACCATACACACAAAATTGACACTGATATTTTATTATCTAATATATAGTTCATATTTAAATTTCTTAACCTCTCCCCAAATGCCCTGATTTTTGATCCAGATCCAATCAAGATGTATGCCCTGCATTTGAATGACATGTATTTTTCATCTTCTTTAATCTTAAATAGTCTAACACTGACATTTTTAAAGAATTCAAGACAATTGTCTTTAAGAATGGCATATCATCTAAATTTGTCTATCTCCTAATGGTTAGGTTCAGGTTACATATTTCCACAAGACTATTACATAGACAATGTTATATACTTTCTACTACATCATATCAGCTGGCACATGTCAGTTTGTCCCAGTATTGGTGATGCTAAGTTTCATCACTTGCATTAAGAAAGTTTCCAAACTCTATTTGTGAAGGTGTCTTTTCTCCTTTGTACTCAAGTCATCCATGAGGTGACCTTTGGATATCCCTTCCCTACTCTGAACATACCATAATTATAGTTCATTAAATAAAGAAAACGTGATAAAACTGATGGGAAACTCCACAGTGAAAAACAAAACAAAACAAAAAACCAAATATATTCATAAATTTTTCCACTTAAGGAAAAAGAAACTAGGAGTTGCACAGAGAAAAACCAACATGACCACAGGGGAACCTTTTCCACTGATGCCATTTATTTACATTTTGTTCCCTCTCACTCACTGGTATAGCTCACAATCTAATAGGAGATCTTTGACATGAAAGCTCTTCATGACCTTCAGCAAATCAGCTATAGTGCCAATGAAAATTTCAGCATTAAATAGGCAAAGTGATAGAAAAAGTGAGCAGCTGAGCTAAGGCTGGCAATGTTAATGCAAGAGTGAGAAATTCTTTTAAGGTGGTGATTAACAATGCTATTTCCAGCCCAGAATGGAACTAAGGTAAAATTCTGATAGAGAACAAGAGATGACTCTTATTCATCTCTCTTGGGTCAGGCCCTTCTCTTGCAAACACATGATACATAGCCTTCTTCCCCCCATCTTCAGACAGACTTAACTCTGTCTTTTATGCTCACATAGCATAAAAGACCCAACACAGTGCTGCACTCCTTGCTGCACTGATATCCCTAACATGCTTGCCTCTCTCCCATCCTTCCCCGGAACTTGTGGGTTCCCTGAGGGCAGAGATCCTGCATCCCATTGTCCCTGGCACCCAGCACGGAGGCAGGTGTGAATGTGCTCGGGAAATATTTAATGTTTAAAGAATAGAAGAGTAAACCACAGTCCTGTTAACTCATCCTTTGCTTCCTGCTTTTACCTACCATGAGAGGTAGAAAAGGCATTCTGGCTTTGGAAACCATAGTCCTAACCACATTTCATGAAATAGTTCTCATAACCTTTTATCTCAACGTGTGGGACTCATTACATAAGATAAAATACTCGGTATTTAGGCTATTGGTTCCAGCCTACCTCTCTAACCTTATTTCCCAATATCTTGTTCCTTCCCACATGGATGCTTCACTCCAGTGATTTTATTCCCTTTTATGTTAAAATTCTACTCATCAGAAATGACATCACTTCTCTACTATCACTGCACTTCCAAGTCTCTATTACCATAATTTAAAAAACAACAGAAAGTTTATCTACTCTATAAACACTTTCCATTCCTGCCTCATAATTTGCTGTCTCTTTCTTCTATACCCTCAGAGGAATTTGGCTGAACTTTGAATAACTTACTTGTCACTTTCTGCCTTGCCTTATAATTAAATGCCACATTGTATACATCCTCTATTAGACAATAAGCTTCTTTAAATATAAGACCCATGTCTCTCTTGTTTCATGTGCATTTAACACCTACCCAGCAGAGTGGCCTGCACATAATAGGTTGTTCATTGGTGGATGTTTTCCATATAAAGTAATTTTCCTTAAATCATCCGAGTCTCAATTTATATTTTCTATATAATTTCTATATCTATGTAGTTCATTCTATCTACTTGGTGGTGCTAGTGGTAAAGAGCCTGCCTGCAAGTGCAGGAGAAACAGGAGACACAAATTTGATCCCTGGGTCAAGAAGAATCCCTGGAGGAGGAAACGGTAACCCACAGCGGTATTCTTGCCTGGAGAATCCCATGGACAGAGGAGCCTAGCAGGCTACAGTTCATAGGGTCACCAAGAGTTGGATAAGACTGAAGTGACTTAACACAAACATAGAAGAGAATACCTTCTCTTATTTTCCATTTGTCCAAAGCTAATCTCCTCCATAAAACCTTTCTTAAATATCCAGACTAAACTTTGGAAGGGATGGATATGTTTACTACCTGAATTGCTGTGATGGCAAAACACATGTATCCATACATCCAAATCCACCAAATTATATACATTAATTATGTGAAGTTCTTTGTGTACTTCAATAAAGCTGTGGGAAAAGCTTTTAGAAGAAAAAAAAAATGTATAGACCTGGATTTTAATCCATTAGTGGATTTTAATCCACTCCTGCAACTTATTAGCTGTTGATATTGGGCAGATTACTTAACATTTCTGAGCCTTGGTTTTCTAATCTGGAAATAATAATACCATTTACTTCACAGGATTATAGCTTTTTCTGTAAGGATGAAATGAACAAATTCTTATAAAGTACATGTTATAGAATAGTCCTGCCATATTGTAAGCACTCAATAAAACTTAATCATTATTCCACATTCCCTCTCATGGTTTATAACATTCATTTGGCAATAATTATTTATCAATTGGTGACATATGTTCTAGTTTTGCTTGGAACTCAATTTAAAATCAAGCATTATTAATGGATTTTTAATGGGCATATCTTGTTTTCTTAAGTAAAGCATGGGATAACTTTGATTATTGAGTATATTTCTACATGCCAAGAACTTGACTAAGTGTTTTCTATAAATATTTCATTCAATACTCACAGTAACAGTATAAAACAGCCATTATTTCCATGTTATAAATACAGCAAAACAAAATGATGTAGAGGGTAAACAATTTGTTTGCATTGTCTAAGCTAGAAAGTAGTAGAGCTGGGACAGTTCTTGAAGGCAAAGATAGTATTTAACTATATGTTTCCCAGAGTACTTATTATATATTCATTAATACAGTCACAACCTATGGTCAATGATGTTCTTTTCTATCTATTCTGTTGCTATGATAATTGAAGCATACATATTTGGCATGTTAGCATTTTTGTTTTTGATATACCTTAATACAGATAATAAAGGGCCTTATTTTTCACTTTTCATAAACTTTTTTCAAACATTATCTTAGGTTGCAATATAAGATTTTCTCCCATATCAATGACAAGAGCATTACATACTTTTAGTGTATTTCAATATAACTAGAGACTTTTTCTTTATACTATTCTCTATCCATTTGTGCTAGGCTTCCCAGGTGGCTCAGTGGGTAAAGAGTCCACCTGCAATGCAGGAGACACAGGAGATGTGAATTCAATTGCTGGGTTGGGAGGATTTCTTGGAGCAGGGCATGGCAATCCACTTCAGTATTATTGCCTGGCAAATCCCATGGACAGAGGAGCCTGGCAGGCTCCAGTCCACAGAGTTGGACATGACTAAAGCGCCTGAGCACACAGCACACAGACGCACTTGTGCTAGTCTCTGTCAACTTACATTTACCTTTTAGCTTTGTACACTTGTCTGCATTAATGATGTTTCTATAGTGAACTTACTATGAAAGAAACACTAAATAACATTTGCTTCACACTCTTGATTTGGGAAAGGGGGCTGAGGCAGTGGAGGGACAGGCCAGTATGTTTAGCTGGTGGAAGGCAGAAAAGGAATCAGAATGACTCTTTATCCCCACTATTATGCTCTTTTAGCTAAGATACACTGTCTCCTGAATACAAATAAATGCCACATTTTTCATATTCTAATCCAGTCCATTTATGATGTGGGTTTGGACCAGTGCCCTCAGTTTACCTGTTATTAAATATTCTCAAATAAGAAGTGGGAAGACATAGAAAATATTTGAATAAGTAAAAGTCCTGGGCAATTTTCCCACCTCTCTGCCTTTGTTCCTACTGCTCCCCAAATGTAATATCCTCTCTCGAGAAGCTCTTAGAGCAGGGTTACTCAGAATGGTGGATGGATGCTTAGTTGACTAAGACACTCTGTGAAGAGACAAGTTCAGAAGCAGACAGTATTTATAAAATATTATAGCAGCTTAACAGAGTAATTTATTCCTATTAAATATAACAATGCTAAAACTCTGTCTTCCAGTTTGTATTCTTTTTACTTCATTTTCTTAGTAACTAATTTTAATTATATTCTGTGGAGATATGGATCTCCAACAGATTAGGGAGGAAACAGAAAATTTGAAAGGCACTGCTTTAACAAGTCCAGGTTCAAGAGCCATTAATTCTTCTCAAAAGCATTCCTAATGTTCTTGATGCAGAGAACGTTTACATTTTATAACATTTGACCTAAGTCCCTCTTATAACTCTACCTAGTATACCTAGACTATCAATTATTTGTGTGCTTTTTTGCCTTTTCTGAATAATTCCAACCTCCTTGAGGACAGGTTATGTATTTTTAATACCTCATAATTGGCATTCAGAGAAGGCGATGGCACCCCACTCCAGTACTCTTGCCTGGAAAACCCCATGGATGGAGGAGCCTGGTAGACTGCAGTCCATGGGGTCGCGAAGAGTCGGACATGACTGAGCAACTTCACTTTCACTTTTCACTTTCATGCATTGGAGAAGGAAATGGCAACCCACTCCAGTGTTCTTGCCTGGAGAATCCCAGGGATGGGGGAGTCTGGTGGGCTGCCATCTATGGGGTCGCACAGAGTCGGACACGACTGAAGGGACTTAGCAGCAGCAGCAGCAGCAGCAATTGGCTTATAATTTATAAATTGACATTACACTAATGGACTGGATGGATTAACCATTGATAATTATTCACAGGTTTTGAGGAGAAGTAAAAACAAAACAAAACAAAAACAAAGAGATAAACTCGTCCTAAATAGGGGAAAAAAATTAAGAGCAAAGAGTTTTTAGATACCACCCAATTCCCCATCTTGTAAATGAATGTCTTCCATTTTCCTGAACCCACACAGAAACCCTATCTCTGCCTAATGAGAAGCTAATAAATTGTCAAATATTAACTTTTAAAATAAAATTTGAATTCAAGAAACTGCATAACTCCTGAAATTTTAGTCCAAGCTAAACAGATATCACATTTACAGCAGTTTCACAAAGCAGTATCCAGAATACTCAGGTGTGTGCACATGTGTACAAACTCCAATGCATCAAGACTCAAAGCCTCTACCAGTGGAGCTGATACTATTCCTAATTACTGATTAAGGAAAACAGAACAGAACCTTTACTTCAGAAGTCAGTCCTAAACCCCACTCACCAAAGTATTCATCAGCGGGTGGATTTTCCATGTCATACAGCATCTTCTTGGTCAGGTGCTCGAGCTCATCTTCAGGGCGGAATGAGGAGGGTGCAGCTGGAGGTCCCATGGACCCTGTTGGTCCACCCTGAAAGGCAGAAAACACAGAGTTCTTTAAGGGCAATCTAGACATCAACCAAGGCAACCAGGTAGTGTTTGCATTGGACAGGGCTATTAGAAGGCCTGGGTTTAGGATTGATTGGTTTTATCAGCTATTCAAGGTCTGACCTTGAAAGTACCACTTTATTCACTTGCCTTATCTAGATAAGCCATCTATCAGGCTTTAGAAATTCAGGTTTATAAAGAACAGAGCTGCATTTCATTCAACAATTGCAAGCAGTCACTATGTGCCAGTTGTATATTTGCGAAAAAAAAAAAAAAAAAAGGATGAATATATTCAGTCTCTTCCCTTATGCAGCTTACAGTCAAGCAAGAGATATAGGCACCCTAATAACGATAAAGTGATTGTAGAAAGTGCACAACTGGGGCACAAAGGGGACTCTGGCATGAGAGGAAGAATTCCAGAGGAGAGGTGTCAACACAGATTAGGACTTATTCAGTTGAAGGAGAGGAAACATACGGGTTGCAGTATCTTACATTTAGGTGAGGAAAAAACCAGGTGGCTTAGGAGCTCCTGGCAGTTGTATATTTTGAGACCATATGTAAAGCTTGAGATAAGACAGAAGATGAATATTATTGGATACATGGCATCCAGAATGTGAAGGAACTTGTGTTCCAGTTAAGGAGGTTAAGTGCCCCCCACGCCCCCACCCCACTAGACCACTCCTGCACTGCAAACAAACATATCAAACGAGAAAGTAAATCACCAGCATTAAACGCTGGATTGGTGTTCAACAGATGGATGCACCTGGATGAAAGCAACGTGAGGGAATCAAGGGTCAAGTAAAAGAATACTTGAGGTGATCAGCCAAGAACCTACCAGATGCAAAACAGCTTGCGCTATGTAAATAAGAGGGAATTTCTTATATTTTCCTTTGCCTATAATCTAACTTTGACCATTCCCGATAGCATACCCCAGTATCTTCAATCAAAGTATTAAAAACAGAAAGATTGTTATAAGTTTAGAAATAACAGTGATGATGTTCCCCGTGGCTAAGGGAAATAACTGAGATAGGGAATGCAATTCCTTGATGTTTATCCAGTCTTAAAATTGTTGACCAAGTTTCTCCTTTCATGAATAGTTTACAAGAATCAATTCAACAAAATTTGAAGCTGCATATTCATTCACACATTGTCTTTACTATATCAAATGAGTTCTTGGATGTGAAAATCCCTCGAAGTACATATCCCTGTACAAAAGTTTCATTATTATATTACCAGAATTTATTTCAACAACCAAGAGGGCTATTAATTATTTGTGTTATGTCTAAGGCATGAAATACCTTCTAAACTAAATATATGTGAAATTGTTGATCAGTACCTATTTGACCTTTTACTCTATAATTATCTTTCATCTGGAACCTACAGAATCATTACCTCACTACTCATTGTGAGGTAAGGAAATTGATGCCCCAAAAGATCAGGGCAGGGCTAATTAAGGTAAAGCCAGAACAAGAGCCCATGTTAGATTTACTCATTTATCCTAAGAACATAAAATATTAATCTCAGGGCCTTCTCTAAACTGCAAACAATGTTTGTCCTATACAGTTAGTGTGAGGTTAAAGAAGCTCTTGACTCATTCACATTTCTTTAGCTTATTAGTTTATCCACACATTTTTACAGGGTCTATTTGTGTACCCTCCACAAACATAAGGATGTGTTAGACACAGTCTTTGCCTTTGAGCGGACTTGAGTCCAGTGAGGGTGAGAAACACACACAAATGATTCTTTACAAAAAGCACACTATATTGGTGGGGATATATGCAGATATGAACATTGGAGTGATTTGCTAGTACTGTTAAATTTCAAATTGCTCATATATGCTATCAACTTTTACGGAAACTTTACAGAAATATTCCTATAAGAACATAAAGTTACTGTGGCCAATGACAGTGAAGGAATATATGGCGCAGCAGTGGCATTATGGTTGGAGATAGTGCTTTAACAAAGTGAGCCTGTGAACCTTTCTGAACTTCAGACCTTCTTCTGTAAAATGGGCTTGGGAATGCTACCTCACAGTCTTTGTGAGAATTAAGATAACTCGATTTTTGGGCTTCCCTGGTGGCTCAGTGGTAAAGAATCTGCCTGCAATGCAGGAGACACAGGAGACGTGAGTTCAATTCCTGGATCAGGAAGATCCCCTGGTGCAGGAAGTGGCAACCCACTCCAGTATTCTTGCTGGCAAAATCCCATGGACAGAGGAGCCTTGCGGGCTACAGTCCATGGGTTTACAGAGAGTTGGACACAACTGATGTGACTGAGGATTCATGCAGGCAACTTGATTTTCATGCTAAATAGAGCTTAACTACTACTTTCAAGCCATGGTAACAGAGGAACTCTGGATCCCCCAACCTGCCTCAGAGGGAAAGGACTATCCCCGTACAGGTGACAATGAAGATGAGATAGGAAAATTATCTATATTCTTTTTTTTTTTTTTTTTTTGCCGGTCTGCAATTAAGAGAGAACTTACACACCAAATTTGGTATCACCTGGCTCTAAAACGCTATGCATTTTTTTAAACCAAGCATTACTCTCCATAGAGAAAAATGCTAGAAAAGCATGAAATGTTAATGGTGGTGGCTGCTTTAATTTAAATCAACAGCTAGTAAAGAAAATCTCATAATTCCTGTTTCCAGCCCAACCCTCAGAGAATGGACACAATTTATCATTGTTTGGCCCTAATATCTCCTTGCTTTCCTTTTCATATAAACAAAGAAAGAGAACCAAGTTTGTCCTCTGTAAATCTAAGCCAGCAGTTCAGATTCTACCTTTAAGAACATACATTTCAAGCAGAGGTCTAATTTCAAAATACTTACCATGACAGTGTTTCATCAATTTTGAGGGGAAAAAATGTGTCTATTATTTCTTTTATTCTACAAATACTCCTTCCTATTTGTTTTTGATACTGTTTCTGAAGTAACACATTTGGAAAGTTTCTTTTCTTTTAGATTCTAATCTCATATAATGGCATCCTGGAATCTTAGTATTTCTTTTGAATAAAGTGTTTTCCCACATAGTTCAGTTGGTAAAGAATCTCCTGGCAATGTGGGAGACCTGGGTTTGATTCATGGGTTGGGAAGATCCCCTGGAGAAGGAAATGACAACCCACTCCAGTATCCTTGCCTGGAGAGTCCCATGGACAGTGGAGTCTACAGTCCATGGAGTCGCAAGAGTTAGACATGACTTAAGACTATCTTTCTTTCTTCTTATGACCAAAGACCCCAAGAGATCATTTCTTTCAGTGTTTCTGGGTCTTTTTTGGCTATAGAGCTCTCCACATGTGCTGTCTCCAGTGGGTAATGCTCAAAATCTGTGGAAACATACTGGTAAAACCTCAAGTTCTTCCCAGTTGTCTCTCATACTCAGAAAAATACAGCTCAGGACTTTCTTCAAGGTTCAAGTCTCAAAGCAGAAGTTTATAGTACTTTTCTCATAGGGATGAAGCGACCCCTTTCAATTTCTGTCTTGCTTAGAACTCAACACATCCTAGGAAAAATTAATAACTGTCTGATTCATTTTTTTAACTAAGCAGTTTCTAAAATTGTGTCTGGGCAATAGACCACAATTGAAAATTTTTAAGTAGGGGTGAGAGAGGGCTGGCAAGGTGTGTGATGCATTTTTGCTTTTTATGTCTTCAAAAGCAGAAATGTGAATAGTATCAGCAGTATACTCATTGTGACATAATAATTCCTTGTGTCTATATGACCTTTCTCAAAGTGCCTGCTTCCACATATATGTAATCACAAATGTGTATACAACAGGTTTGTGTGATATATGATCCCTTTTTATGGATGAGGAAACTGAGGCTCAGAGAAGGTAACTGAGCAACTTTGTGTGAAGTACCAGCTCTGAAAGATAGCAGAGCCCTGACTGAGACCAGGTGTGTTTCGGCTCCACTTGAAACCTCTCTGGGCTTCAACATTGTCTCTGAGCACTTATAGCTCTATTATTCTATAGTCATTTGGATTTTAATCTGTTGATTGTATTATTTAGTAAGCAAACATGTCTTTCAGAATGGAGGCTTACTGCTAAATAGTGAAACAAAAGCACTGCAAAACAAGTGTAAACACAGTCTTTAACCTTTTCTAGGGAAAAGACATTCTTATAAGTATCAATATTAATCACTAACATGTGTGTTCTTTGAAATGCCTGCACCTCCTAGTAAAGGTGAAAAAAAATTACATGATCCACAGATGAGTTATTGAGAAGTAAACTTCAGAGAACTCTTTCAAAATTCTCTTAACATACTTTTCCTAAGGAAATGCCAAGTGCTAAGCACTATCATTATAAAGTCAAATTATTCAGGATTCATGCCTCTTGACAACTCAGTTTAGGAAGAAAGAGACATGAAAATAGGCAATTACAGTAAAGTGTAAGTACGAAAAAACAAGTATGAATTCAGTGTTCTGAGATAGCAGAACACTGCCAGAAAGGAGGTGACTATTTAGTTTGAGATTAAAGGATAAACTGGATTTCACCAGGTGAAAAAAAGGGAAGACAAAGCCGGGGAGGGGGGGAGGGGGGCAAGAGAAAGAAAGAAAAGGAGAAAGAAAAGAGAGAGAAAGAAAAAAAGAAAAGGAAAAAAGAGAAAAAAAGTAAAGATATTGCAAGAACAATATGCATAAAAAACCAAACATTCTTAGCAACATTCTTAGCAAAAATGTTAAGAAATAGAGGAAGAACAGAGCTAGGATGAGGCTAGAGAAATGGACTGTGGTCAAACTCAAGACTGTCTCAGGCAACAGACAACCATTAGGAGATGGTTGGATGGCATCACCGACTCGATGGACATGAGTTTGAGCAAGCTCTGGGAGTTGGTGAGGGACAGGGAAGCCTGGTGTGCTGCAGTCCATGGGGTCACAAGGAGCCGACTGAACTGAACTGAGGAGATTTAAAATGGTCTCTCTTTTTTTTGTCTTTTATATTTTGTCCTACCTCCTTTAAAGAGAATGGGTTGCCTTTCTGGGTGCTGGTATCCTCTGCCAGTGTTCAGAAGTTGTTTTGTTGAAGTTGCTCTCAGCATTCAAATGATCTTTTGATGAATTTGTGGGGGAGAAAGTGGTCTCCCCATGCTGTTCCTCCAGTATGCAGGTCAAGAAGCAACAGTTAGAACTGGACATTGAAAAACAGACTGGTTCCAAATCAGGAAAGCAGTACGTCAAGACTGCATATTGTCACCCTGCTTATTCAACTTGTATGCAGAGTATATCAAGTGAAACTCTGGGCTGGATGAAGCACAAGCTGGAATCAAGATTGCCAGAAATATCAACAACCTCAGCAAATGACACCCCCCTTATGATAGAAAGCAAAGAAGAACTAAAGAGCCTCCTGATGAAAGTGAAAGAAGAGTGAAAAAGTTAGCTTAAAACTCAACATTCAGAAAACTAAGATCATGGCATCCAGTCCCATCACTTCATGGCAAACAGATGGGGAAATGATGGAAACTGTGAGAGACTATTTTGGGGGGCTCCAAAAATCACTGCAGATGGTGACTGCAGCCATGAAATTAAAAGACGCTTGATCCATGGAAGAAAAGCTATGACCAACCTAGACAGCTTATTAAAAAGCAGAGACATTACTTTACCAACAAAGGTCTGTCTAGTCAAAGTTATCATTTTTCCAGTGGTCATGTATGGATGTGAGAGTTGGACTATAAAGAAAGCTGAGCGCCAAAGAACTGATGCTTTTGAACTGTGGTGTTGAAGAAGACTCTTAAGAGTCTCTTGGACTGCAAGGAGGTCAAACCAGTCAATTCTAAAGGAAATAAACCCTGAATATTCATTGTAAAGACAGATGTTGAAGCTGAAACTCCAATACTTTGGCCAATACTTCACTTATGTGAAGAACCAACTTATTGGAAAAGACCCTGATGCTCACAAAGATTGAAGGCGGGAGGAGAAGGGGATGACAGAGGATGAGATGGTTGGACGGCAACACTGGCGCAATGGATGTGAGTTTGAGTAGGCTCCAGGAGTTGGTGATGGACAGGGAAGTCTGGCATACTGTAGTCCATGGAGTCACAAAGTCGGACATGACCTGAACTGAACTGAACTGAAAATGGTGGGTTGATTTTTACTAAAGTCATGCTTCTGAAGTATGTCTTTGGTGAACACCTCAAACACCAAAGCCAATGATTCCTTAAAAATTGCAACCAGACATCATGCTATTTCTGAGCAATTTAATGGTTAATATGCCTTAAAAGAACTGGTATTTACTAAGTAAATTTGCTAACTTCTCACCAAAATGTGTTTCCCCTTCCTTCTGAGCTCATAGCTAGACTATTTTCCATTCTCCCTTGAAGTTAGATATGACCATATGAAAGATAGGAAGGAGGGGAGCTCACTCCTGGAGGAGAACCATCTACTACCTAGGCTTGCCTGCCTCCAACTTACCGAAGGGAGACTGGAAAGATATACACTCAGAAGTTAATGGTTAAAGAGTGATGGGCCAGTGGTTTACAGTCTTTTTATTTATATTTTCCATTTTTCTACAATGAAAACTTTTTCCTTAGACATGAAAAAACGTTTTTGTTTTTTTTTTTCCCTGACACAAACATGATAGGAAACAGAAAATGTCCAAGTATCTACATCAGGCTCTTCTCTGCCATGGTTCTTGTCTTGCTAGGAGCCCAGCTACTTATCATTTCAGGGAAGGCTTAATATGAATATGGTAGCCAAATTTGGATCTAGGCCCCTGGTAAAGGTTATGGATGACACTGTGAAGAAATAAGGACAGTTTCTGTAAACAAAATGCACATGGACAGAATCTGCTTGGTGAGCAAAAAAACCCTCTGCCAGATTAAGAACAACACAAATGGGAGTATCTATCATATTTGTATAGCACTTCATCGTATTTGAAATGTTTTATATTTTCTTACATCAAAACCTATTAAGTACAAAAGACCTATTTATCTCTCTAATCTTAGTTCCACGTTTAACTTGTCCAGTCATTTTGATCAAATCATTTCTATTCCCTGAACCTCGGTATCTTTATGTGTAAAATGGTGTTTTCAAAGATTCCTTTGAGTCTATCACACTTTTGTGCCTATAATATGAAAGGGACATAACATTACAGATACTTATAGTGAAATCACAGATACTCATATTGACGGATACTTTGTAGCTTATTAAAAACAGACACACACTGAGTAAGTGGAAACCTCATTATCACAGAGATTTCCACTCACAGGAGGACTTAAGCTACTTATCAGCATCTCCTGAAACAATCTAGAACTTCATTCAGCATTCTGAATCTGACTAAGCAGCTGGCAGGTCACAGGGTTTCTGCAGCCTACAGAACTTTCACTACACATGGGGCATGAAATCAAGAACATACAAAGGTTAACCACCCTTTCCTACCACCACTCCTTCTTGGGTAGAGAAAGCAGAATTCTGTCCCTCCTAAAGAGAAAAGGAAGCATGGCAAACTGCATACACTAAGGTGCAAACAGCAGAGAGCTCTAGGAGAATACCTGCCTCCTTGAATCTTTGTTATCACCAGTTTAATTATTTCAAAACATGTGCTAAGGATCTATGTTACAAAATGGCTACTTAATCAGTCATCATATTAGACTCTGGGTTACTCTGATATTGACCTCAGCATGGGCCATTTTTCTTCCACAAGTCCTTCTCTGATGTTGATTTCCTAGTTACAGAGTGCTGGGTAACTTGAACTTAGTGAAAATCTTAACCTTACCAGAAAAGCACCGCCCAGGCAGTTACGACACCAGGAAAAGGCAGCCAAGATATTCAGAGAGATTACATGATAATGAATACTCTATCACTCTGGGTACCAGAGCTGTTCATTTTTCTTGTCCATTTGCAATGATGTACAAGAGGTTCCTTCTCTCAGAGGGAAAATAACTTCAATTATGTGTTCTTGAAAAAAGAAACATTGAAATTATCTTCTTTCAAAAGGTAGAATTAGTCCCGTTTTGGAGCTGAAAGCCTGCCAGAAAAAAATATATTTCTGATATTTTTGCTCTTTTTTCTCCCCCTATTTAACTATGTCAAGTTTGCAGTTTGTAATTTCCTGAGGCTGCTTCTACTTTCTGCCTCTCACTGAATTATCACACTCTATCCTCAACATCTCACCGCTTAGTCAATGGAGCACCCCTTCAGGCCAAGGGCAGAAGATGGGCTGAACACTCACCCTGCTTCATATTTAAAGCAATGGATGCATCACAGAGAAGGAAGGAGCAGGAAAAGAACTACCTATTATCAATTAGAAACCCACAAGTGAAACATTCCTTACAGCTTCATGGGAGCAGAAAGGCATGCTCTTAGCTCTTCTATTCCTAAGGCCCATTTTCTTGGAGAATGAATGGTTAAAGGCACAAAGAAGACCACTAGAAAACTTGACTTTAAACTTTTGATTCTAGCTTGGAAATCCATGCCAGTTAGTTCCCAACTTTCAAAAACTTGGTTTTCTTATAATCTCTTTTTCATACTCCTTTTCTCATGCCATGTATTGATGCCCCTAAATCACGCTTCTTAGGCCAAATTTGGAGACATAGGCAAGGCCTGATAAGCCTGAATGATAGCATGGTGGAATTACTGGATGTCACTGAATCCCGTGGAAAGTGCTAAGTGTCCACTAAGGCCCACTGTGCTTGCAAACCAGGGCATTATGGTGATATAGCCTGAGCTGAAAGTGGCTTCCCTCCACACCCATCCCTCCCAGCCCCATGTGTCAGGGTGACCTCAAGAATGCCCCGACTTTGAGCATCCTTATTCCTGGGCCTGACGTCCAGGGCACCATTTCAATTCCCCATGGATTTGTTTCTCCATTAGACTTTTTCATCTATAAACTGGAAGATAATAATATCTAAATCATATGAAGAAGCTTTATGAAATATTAAATGACAGTTACAATTACCAGAAGGGACAACTTACAAACCACTAACTAAGATGGTTTTCTTCTTGGAAGTGGAAGGTTTGTAGAGTAATAGTAACTCTTGAGTCTTCTATTTGTTGATAAATTACTTCAGTCTAATGTAGTCTATTTGAATTTCACATTAATTATTGTAGCGAGAGATGTAATTCCTCAGTCTTTAAAACTATAAACCTTGAAATACCTGACATTTGGTGAAGGTATGCTATGCTGGTTCTCCAAATTGTCACACTGTTGACATCTTAGCCTTTGGCATCAAAGATAAATAGTAAAGCAGAGCTCATGTTTGGTTATTCAGAAGGAAGCAGCCTCCTTATGTTTTCCTGCCTAGATGAGCTCCAAGCAAAAACGGCATGTCCATGGATGCTCTCCCACTTGGTAGGCTGCTACGAAAAGTGAAAAGCAGGAGCCCTAGATAGTCAGGGTCAGGAAGAAGGGAAAGAAAAGATCTCTTGCCAACCAGTTTCACAGTTCTCATTTCACTGCTCTTTCTCTCCAGACTCCCATATTCTCCATACTTTTATCCTTTAAGAAGGCAGGCCTTCCTTAAAGGAGAAAGCCAGTGGCCTCTGTGGCAAGTGCTAACATCCCCAGCAAACTGATTCTTGTACAAGGCTAATAGAAACCATTTCCACAGCACTAGAGCTAAAACCTACCTGCATTTCTTTGCTCCATTAATTAGGCTTTTTGTGTGTTATGCAGAAGGGATTTGACTTAACAAAGGCAGGGCAATGACAAAACGTTATTTCCATTGGTAATTTTCACCTCAACGAGACTCAACGCATAGAAGTTTGATGAATGGGATGAACTATTATTCAAGGTTGTTTTCAAACAAAACCAGGTCTTGGTCTTTGCTGTGCTTCACTAGTACCCGGCAGTGACTTTGGTTGTAAAGATATTTCATCTTTATTTGGTTGCCTGGAACAATGCAAAGGGCTAGTTGCTCCAACATCAGGAAGGAAAGAGTTATGACAATGCACTGCTTTCCATGCACTGCCCCACAGAAAAGCCATCTTCAACCAGACATCTTAGTGTTTTTCTTACCAGGGCTTCGGCCTTGACCAGGGATCTAATTCACTAGGGCCTTATCAATTTCTTATTGTTACATATTTAGATTGTTTCACAATTCTAGTCATTATCATGTTAAAAAAAAGACCGACATTAAAACAGTAATCTTCCCTTGTGGCTTAATAGTAAAGAATCTGCCTGTAATGCAGGAGACAGATTTGATCCCTGGGTTGGGAAGATGCCCTGGAGGAGGGCATGGCAACCCACTCTGGTATTCCTGCCTGGAGAACCCTATGCACAGAGGAGACTGGTGGGCTTACCATCCATAGGATTGTGAAGAGTTGGACATGAATGAAGAGACCAAACACGTATGCTAATAACAAATGTATACAAACATATATGTAGGAGTGCCAGTGTGTTTGTCTCTGTAAGTATAAAGAAAAAAGAGATGCTGGAAAGAAACAAACATGAAAATGTTAACAGCTTATGTTAGGATGATGGATTACTGAGTCAATATTTTTCTTTAATATTTTAAAATTAAATAAATAGAATATAGTAAAAAATGAATGGCCCCTAAAAAATGAACTACTATGCAAGACATGAGATTTCAGTCTTATCTTTAGCATTTTCAGATACAGAGCCAGAAGAGAAAGAACGTGAAGTTGGGACAATTTGCTTTAAAAAAAAAAAAAGGCACCTAGATTTTCAGTCAGATATGCACAGAAACACTTTCCTACTATACAAGCTGTTTCTATCTAAGTGGGCTTGACAGATGCCTGAACGTGACACAAGGCACTGAAATAACGTGCAAATCAGTTTTCGGTTTTAATATGCAAATATGATGCTTGGCACATCACTTTCCATGGCTGAGGTAAATTTCTGTTTTTGAGTTTTTCGTGGGAAATGCACGCCAGCAAACAAATGGTTAACTCCCCATGTTTCACCTAACACAAGGTGGTTTTCATTTGAGTCAGAAAGGTTCTTGCTCAGCAATCCAAGGCACTTTGGATGCAAAGGAAGGGCATGTGTTTTGTTCGGTAACAATACCACTGGCACCAAACAAGTCCATTCCCTGACAGGTGCACTGATCACATTGGATTTCTGGGCCTCGGCGAGCAGGCAGGCAAAGTGTCTTTAGGAGAATAACAGAGAAAAGGTTTTTTGCTTGACCTGTGAAAATCAAATCAAAGTAGCTCAACATGGTGGAAGATTAGCTTCTGGAGACAAAGAGGAAGGAGTCAAAAGTCCTTGCTTCTAGGGTACTGAAGCAGTGTGGGAAACTGTAGCCTCATGAACTCTACATTAAATTATCCACAAATACTAGTAATTGGGCATTATGGCAATCATCAAGATAATTGAGGTATACTCAACAACTCAATTACTGGAATTGAAATTCCAGTTTAAAGAATTTTTAATTCAGTCAAGAAATCAAGGCACATGAGGGAGAAATAATGAATGAAGCAAAACAGTCTTGGTGCTAACCAGTATGGCTTAGATACTTCAGAGTCTAGGCTCCAAGAGCTGGCTACCTGCTTAGGTTCAAACTCCACATCGTCTACTCGACTCTTGGGTGACTCAGGGCAAGATGCTTCTTGTTAGTAAATACCAGCTGCTTAAATGGTATCACGGAGTCAAATAGGATTTACCCCCTGAGTTAAATGAGATGGCCCATGGAACTCATTCACTACCAGCACTGACTACGAGCTTATTCTTATCCTTAAAGACATGTTATACCATAACACAGCCATTCCCAAACTTTTACTGGTTTCATGGAAGACAATTTTTCCATGGACTGGGAGGATGTTAGTGATGGGGAGTGGCTGTAAATATAGATGAAGCTTTGCTTGCTCACCCAAGACTTAATTCCTGCTGTGCAGCTTGGTTCCTAACAGGGAATCCCCATTAGGTTGCGAGCCCCTACTGTAATAGATACTATGTGAATACAACAACGGATGATATGGATATAGAGGAAGGAGTTTATGGAGGACTGAGGCATGCCAAAAACACACCAGGGAGGATAAGCTGGCTTTAGGATTCAAAACAAAGGAAGAAAAACCTTTGCATTTGCATGATCCTTTACAGGCAACAAGGAACTCCAGGGCAATACTCACACATGCTACATTTCATTTAATACTTTTCAAGGCAGGAATGTGTGTTTTTTGTACAAAGAAACAACCATGTTAGTGCTTTGTTAAGGGACTTAGCCAAAATCACACCCATAGTAAGTGGCAGAACCAGGAGTTAAACATGAGTCTTTTGATCCAAGCTCAGTGTTTTTCCACTAATTTACAGCTGCCTCTATATATTCATTTAGAAATGTGAAACTTACATGATCTGTCATAAAGGTTAATCAAGACAGTCAACCTCACTGATTAAAGCATGATGCTAATTATACCAGAGGTTGGAGACCAGTGTGGCCCCATTTACTTTCAGAAACATTGATTGTGGTGTAATGGAGAAAGTGTGGGCTTCAGAAGCAGAAAAAGCTGGTTCAAACACCAAGTTATATTCCTTATTTTGCATAACATTTCACAAGTTTTAAAAAATTTCTCTTAGCCTAAGCATCTTCATCTGTAAATGGGGTCAAGGGGCAGGCAGGGAAGAGGGAATGTTTCCATTTCAGGGCCATTGTGAGTAATACCTAAGGTGATACATGGCATGTGCTAATATTGAACAGGGGCTCATGACTTACATTAAATGCTCACAAACAGTCTGTCAAATGTGAGCTATGGCTGCCTGTCAAATGTGGCAGGAAGGTGGATGAGGGACTGTGAATGACTCATGCCATTCATCAGCACTGCAGCAGAGAGAGAAAAAGAGCATGCCCTGACAGCGAGTCTGAAGGCCAGCAACACCGAGTATCTCTAACTGATCAGCAGCTTTGATTCAGATAACAGTAATTCTATTGAAGAAACATCCCTTTCCATAAACTCTGAAAGGCAGAAATATATACGTACTGTATGTATTTATTGATTTATAATTGATGAGACTGAAAATAATTAAGGGATCTTGAGTAGTTTAGCAGGGACTAGACAATGTTCAAAATATGTCAACTCATTTAATCACTACAGCAGCCCCATCAGATCAGAGATCCGATTTTACAGATGAGAAAACTGAAGCACAGAGATCACCTTGATGGTACCTGGGAACTTGGAATCTGAACACTGTCATCAATCCAGAAAGTGCACGTTGAAACATCACCCAGCTGCTCAGCTTCTCAACCAATCTACACATGTTTCAGAGGGATTTTATGACCTATCTACTATGTTTAGGAGGATTTAATCTTGTATTATGTCTTAAACTATCAAGGGAAAGTTCCTTAGTGACAAATATTAACAATTTTATAATTTACAATGTTGTGTTAGTTTCTGGTGTACAGCAAAGTGATTGAGTTATATCTATGTGTGTGTGTGTGTGTGTGTGTGTGTAAATATTCATATTCTTTTTCATTATTGTTTCATATTCTTTTCCATTTTAGTTTATTCCAAGGTATTGAATATAGCTCCCTATGCTATACAGGAGGTCCTTATTGTGTATCTCTTTTATATGTAGTAGTTTGTATCTGCTAATCCCAAACTCCTTCCCTGCTTTCCTTACTGGTAACCATCAGTTTGTTTTCTATGTCTGTGAGCCTGTTTCTATTTTATATAGTATGTACATGTATAGTATTTCCTCTGTGTAGAAAGATGGCAACCTAGAAAATAACAAGTGTCCTGGGTCATTCTGATGTAGACCGAATGAGAGACTTAGAGATAGTGCTGGTTTTGGTGTTTTCACTCATGATTCAGCAAAAGTAGAACTTCCCGTCAAAAGATTACTTCCTCTATCAGTCTCTGATACCAGCTGGAGAGGTAATGCTAAATCTTCAGACAGAAAAAAGAAATGATAGTGAGCACTGTACTGGAGGTAGACAAGGGGAAAAATCATGTAAATGGTCATTGATACTCTGATACAAAAACTGGAAGATAATACCATTCCTGAGTGACCACAGAAATAATTTTTTTTTCCTGGTGGGTTATAGCACAAGCATGAATAAAATACTATGAAATATTCTATTCTATAAGAACTCAGGCCTCACCAAAATGTGCCACCCTGTAATCTATTTGGGAAGTAACTGTAGATCCCCTGCACTCTCTGAGCATTCCAGAAACAGAAGACACATTAGAGAGGTCATTCAGTGGGAGGTGAATCCCCACATTTATAGTGAGAACACTGAGAGTCAAAGAGGGGAACTGAGTTGTCGCAGGTCGCCTAAAAAAGTCAGTGGTAGACTACAGAAGGGCTCAAATCAGGAAAGCAGGTCTATTTTGAAACTAGCTCTTTTTTTTTTTTTTTTCCCCACCATGAAAGATGCACTCAGCACAGTGATGCATTCTCAGTGCCCTGTAAAGTACGGTCTTCTTGGCACAAGGTTGGGAGCCCTCATCTCCATTTATGCAGCATTCTGAACTCCCAAGATGGAAGCCGCTGTAAAGTGAAAATCATGGTGTTATTCTCGGCCAGCCTACACAGACTGACAGCAGCTGGCACACGCAGATGCTGTCCCCAGTGGAGTCCTCAGGCGGTGCTGCTGCCATTCCCCTGCCAGTCTCCCCTTCCTCGACGTAACAAAGGGTGGTTCTCTTCACACTGTGCAGCACCGTGAGCCACTTTCTGTTATAGGTGAGTCCAGAGCCCTAGGCAAGTTGGCCTCAATCTCACCCCTCTCTTTTTGTCTGATCCACTGTTTTCTAATAATGGATCAATACATGCCTCTTAGAAAGAAATACTTCCCTACAGTGAGAGTTTTCTTGATTCAGGGTCTTATTCAATGCCCAGGGCTTACAATAATACCATTTACAGAGTCACTATTCTATACATGTATTATCTCCTTTAATCTCTGAAATAATCCAACAACATGAGCACTTCTGTTACCTCGCTTTACAGATGAAGAAACAGACACAGACATTCTGAAGAGCTTTTCTCAAAGTCACAGAGCTGGTGTGAGAAGGAGCTAGAATTTGTACCCAACCACATGGATTCTTGGAGAAGGCAATGGCACCCCACTCCAGTACTCTGGCCTGGAAAATCCCATGGACGGAGGAGCCTGGTGGGCTGCAGCCCATGGGGTCATGAAGAGTCGGACACGACTGAGCGACTTCCCTTTCACTTTTCACTTTCATGCATTGGAGAAGGAAATGGCAACCCACTCCAGTGTTCTTGCCTGGAGAATCCCAGGGACGGGGGAGCCTGGTGGGCTGCCGTCCATGGGGTCACAGAGTCGGATATGACTGAAGTGACTTAGCAGCAGCAGCACACTGATTCTAGAAACTGTCTCCCATGTTGTAATAACTAGAGATTAAGACCCAGAAGGATGGGGTTTAAAGTGTCACTCTAATAAGAATGCAGTGGATTTTCTATGATTAAGTGCCATAAACATGTAAAAGTTTATTGTTGTAACACCACCATGCATGTCATCATAAACTGTCCATATTTCACCATCTCTGTCATTCTAACTATTCTTCTGTATAAAGTAGGAAGCAAGTTATTAACTGCTTTATTCTTTTTCTAACCAAGAGATATATTGTAGTAACCGACCCAGGTCATTCAGTAGTGTCTTAACCCTCATGACAATGCTGAATGTTATGGACTCAGCTTCCAATGCTTTTTGAATATAAAGTGAGCTTTTAGGAGAACAAGGACAAGATGTTACAGTACATCAAGCACATTGAGGATCACATTGCTTCACATGAGATGCAACCTGGGAAGTTCTTCATAGCACATAAACTAAACATAACTGAGAAGATGATTGTAAGTAATACATTTATTCAAAGTACAATTGCTGAGTGCCTAGCAAGTGTTAGTGCTAAAGAAATTATAGATAATAATTGAGACATGGCCCTATCCTCTAAGAGATGTAGAAGGAAATATTAGACAGCTGGAACTATGCAAAAGTAAAATATCCAAAAATACAATAACCAAAGTCAAATGTTTTAATCAATGCTACCAGAACACAGAGAAAGAGGAGGTGGCTCATGTTGGACAGATGAAAGGATACTCACAAGGGAAGGTGGCATTTTTATCATGTCTTGCACAAAGATGTAATTTGGACATCCAGAGATGTAGCAAGAATGACATTCCAGGTGAAGATCCCCAAGAGGGAAGCGTGAGGTAGTCAAGTTGATAAGTTACCATTTTTCATATCAGGTAAAAATCATATACAATTGACCCTTGGTACTTATGCCTCTTTATGCTCCCTTTTGTTAGTGTCACTGTCTGTGCATGAAGATGTCAGTGATATTTTGGTGAAAGAGAGGGAACTGTCTTCTGGGGCATCCATCCTGCATGAGGCTGTGGGAGAAGTTTCTACAGATTAGCCCATGACTTCAGCACTGCAGGTCAGCTGTTCTGGGCTCAGGTGAATACTACTCACTGATATTTGCTTTTCACTGCTAATCTTAAAGAAATGATTGCTTTAATGAGAGACTGAAGAAAACAAGCACTGAAGTGGTTGTGATGATTTCTGATGCTGACACCTCAGGGCTAGAGGTGTTCCTAGAGGAATGTCAGAGTAGAGAAATATGGGGGCTCTGGGCTTTTGCTGCAAGGGCTGTGCCAACACACGAAAGATGAGGATTGGGATGGAAGTTGTTTATTCACTTGTTTGTTTGTTTTTGCAGATTTCATAGAAGGACATGTTGCCTTTACATAAAGCTTGGTTGTACGTTTTCAGGAGTGCTCTCCATTTGCCTTTTAGGTATTTACATCCCAGTGGATATGAAGCACTGTCATATAAAGCCTATAGTACCATAAAGCCAGACTGAAAAACGCGATGTACTCTACTGTTTCTGTAGCTTAATCCACAAAAGTTACTTTCTCCAACTAAGAAATGCACATAGGAAACAAATAGAGCAACCTGATGGCTAGGAATTTTAGGCCCCTCTTTGCCATCAACTTGCTGACTGCAATTCAGTCATTTCTCCTCTCTGGGTCTGGTTGCCGCCAATGGCTATAATCTTCAACCTCTTAATACGTATATTTCTTGGGGCCAACAAAGGGAGAGGGAGGGGTAAAACTACTCACGCAGTCTGTGAATAGCAACATGCATAAAGGGGACACACAAATCATGCTTATCCCCCTCCGCCTCATCATCCCTTCTAAGATTCACTGAGTCAGGCCCTGTTCCAAAGACTTCAAATGCACCTTAGCCTCCCAACCTCCTGCTCAGGCAGTTACTCTTAGTGCCCTCATTCAGCGATGAAGAAACTGAAGCCCAGAGTTTTAAGTAGAGCACGCAAGGTATCCCAGCCAGGACTGAAGCACAACTACAGACCGTGGACTTGGCTGCTATTAATATATCATGTGTGGTATCAGGAGTGTTGCATTGTGGGTGTTCTTTTTCTCTTCTCTGTTTTCTAAACTTTTGGTGGTGTCATTATGTTGCTCTTGTAACTGAAAATTAAAATTTGTTAATCCAAATTGTATTTACTAAGCAGGCACAAGGTGGCAGACCCTGCATCAGTCAGCACATTGATTAGAAAGGTGAGGATAAAATTAGAAATGCAAACTACCCCATGACACAGTAGCATAAACTGACGTTACATGTAGCTGATACTATTTGTTTACGGAAAAGACATGGATTGAAGTATCCTAAAGGGTAAGAAGGGGCTTCTCCAGTGGCTCAGTGGAAAAGATCCATCTGCCAATGCAGGAGACACAGGTTTGATCCCTGGGTTGGGAAGATCTCCTGGAGCAGGAAATGGCAACCCACTAAAGCATTCTTGCCTAGAAAGTTCCATGGACAAAAGAGCCTGGTGGGCTATAATCCATGGGGGTCACAAAACAGCTGGGCATGACTGAGCGACTGAGCATGCACGCAAACAGGAAGAAAAGGGGTCTTGGATGAAGATAAGTAGAGCGGTAAGTGGCAACCATATATACCAACTAAAAATGTGCAGGAATTGTACTCAATCAGTTTTTCACACATTATATGAAATGGCGTTAGATCTCTTTCTCCAAATGAGGAAAGCAGAGGCCCAGGAAAGTTAGGGAGATTGTCCACACTCTTGCAGGTAGTTCAGGAAGAGCCAAGATTCAAATTCTGGTCTGTCTGGCTCTCATGTTTGCATTCTTCATCATGAAGCTACCTCTAGAAGAGGAAGGAGGGTGTGGAAGGAGAGCAGAATGTTGTGACTGTTCTCTTATCCTACCTGGTTCTGACGATAGGGATTTCGGTGAGTATTTATAGAACCCATCTCCATTTCACACTGCTATTTATCAGCCTTTAAAATGTGCTATTGCTTCTGCTTGAAGGGAACATAAAAATTAGGACAACCTCTCACTTCCAACTTGTAGATTCAAGAAACCTGGAACATTTTTGAGGACATTAAAAAAATTAGAAGTAAAACTGGGAAACAAATGAAAACTTCTCTTTAAACAAGTGGAGCAGTCCCTTTAATAAAATAATAAGGACAATAATAAAGAAGGCTGAGCACTGAATAATTGATGCTTTTGAACTGTGGTGCTGGAAAGACTCTTGAGAGTCCCTTGGACAGCAAGGAGAGCAAACCAGTTAATCGTAAAGGAAATCAACCCTGAACATTCAATGGAAGGACATGCTGAAGTTGAAACACCAGTACTCTGGCCACCTGATGCAAAGAGCCTACTCAATGGAAAAGACCCTGATGCTGGGAAAGATTGAAGACAGGAGGAGAAGGGAACGACAGAGGATGAGATGGTTGGATGGCATCACCAACTCGATGGACATGAGTTTGAGCAAGTTCCAGGAGATGGTGAAGGACAGGAAAGCCTGGTGTGCTACCGTCCATGGGGTTCCAAAGAGTGGGACATGCCTAAGTGGCTGAACAACAACAAAGTCCCTTTAAAGCCACAGATATATCACTTTGAAGGGTACATCATACCTGCACTACTATGGCAAACTTTTAGGCTTATAAGTTTAGGTTTACCAAAATTTAACTGCCAAACAGAAAGACTAACCCATGGCAAACAACAGGCAGGTAGATGGAGGCTGAGATGTCAAGCACAGATACTGTATTCAGAGGCCACAGGACTTAGGATTTCAGCCCTAGATCTGCCACATACTGGTCACATGGCCTAGCATATGTCATGCAATCTCTTGAGACCTTCTTCTGGACCAGGTAGGTTCTATTATGGTTCCCATGGTAGATTTGAAGATAACTACCCTTGGAAGCATGATATAAATCTTTAAGAGTTTGGCAAATGTGAATATTGACAATATATTGAATAGAAGACACGGTCTATGACAGAACAGGTTTACCTTGGGATCAGTCAGGAAAGAGACCCAGTGATTTCACAGGTCAGAGAAACATATCAATCTTAAGAATCCCATCCTGAATTTCCTAAGCTCACTCAGCTGAAAAATGAACTCAGATCTCCTGATATACCACCATGTGTTAACCAGACCAAAAAATACTTCTTTCTCACAGTTTCTCTGACGTCACAACAAACATCTTACAAACACATAGCACATGGAGCTTTATGACTTTGGGTGAGTCAGTTTACTTCTGTGGGTCTCAGTCTCCCTGGTGACTGAATGGATAGAAGTATTCAAATTCTTACCCTGTGGACCTCAGAGAGATTTCATTAGAAATGAGTGAGAACATGAATTGGGAAAATGTTCTGAAAACAACAAAAATGTCAAACAGAGGCCAGGGACAGCCAACACCACTTCTTTAAGCCACTGTGAGAAGGACTCACTTGCAAATACAATTATAAGCACAGACAACTCAACTTTTCCTGCCAAGAAGATTTGTTGCCTTTGATGAAGTGATAGCATTTTGGCCAGAGAGAAAATTTCGTCATTTTCCTTTGACTTTGGTTCTGACTTTTGCAAGATGCATGCCTGGGATTCAGGGACTGAGGACCCAGAAAGCAACACAGGTCTTGACTAGTTCAGAGTCTGAGTAAGAAACCTGATCACTGAGCATGCAGAGAAGGGATCTGCCACTTTACAGATCCCAGGCTGAAATCTCCCCAACCCTCAGGTACCAGAGTACACAAGCCTTCCCACCAGCCAGACAGCAGAAGTCTACTTCCTGAATGCCTACCATGTGCCAGGCACTGTGATACAGAAAGAAACAGATTACAAAGCTCCTGCCATGTCAAATGCATCCTATCATCTCTTAATTTCTCCACATCCTCAGTGAGGCAGGCTCTAAGAGCCCTGATTTACGTATCAGTGAACTGAGGTGCACACCGTAAAAATGATAGAGCTGCAATCCAGGTTTAATTCTGAAACTTGCACTTTTTTTCTTTTCTGTTGAACAAAAGTGCCTGCCCTCCAGGAGCTCTCAATCTAGTGGGAAAGTCAGAAAGGCAACTCAATAGACTGTGAGCTCCTTGAGGGCAAGGACCATTTTTTATCTTTCTTGTATCTTCAGAGCCAAGCGTGGTATCTGCCATGCAGAAGGTGCTTAATTAGTGTCTGCTGAATGGCTAAACCATAATCAGATGTTTTCACTCCTAAGATACAAATCTAATTATACTATTCCTCTGTTCTCACACACCTCTGTTGGCTGCTCTCTGCCAACCCCTGAGAATTACTTTACGAAGATCTTTGCAGTCCTGTCTTCATAGCCTCAACTTCCTTGATTCATTCCCTTGCACATGCCTTGTGCACCATTTTCCTAACCTCCAACCACCTGAGCACATAGGTGGCACTCAAAAAATGTTTACTGAATGAACACACAAATAAGAGAAGCGGAGGATCAGTGCTTCTATGTATGAGCCCTGAGTATAATAATGTTTTATGAACACTATGGTGAGACTGATCTTTTAGGACACTTCAAAGAAGACTGATTTGGGACATCTAACTCTAAAATCTTGGAGAAGGCAATGGCAACCTACTCCAGTACTCTTGCCTGGCAAATCCCATGGACAGAGGAGCCTAGTAGGCTGGAGACCATGGGATCACTAGGAGTCGGACACAACTGAGTGACTTCACTTTCACTTTTCACTTGCATGCACTGGAGAAGGAAGTGGCAACCCACTCCAGTGTTCTTGCCTGGAGAATCCCAGGGACGGGGGAGCCTGGTGGGCTGCCGTCTCTGGGGTCGCACAGAGTCAGACACGACTGAAGTGACTTAGCAGCAGCAGCAGCAGCAACTCTAAAATCTCAAAGGCTAGATGACATTGCATAGGAAAAATTCAGTCTTTCTTTTTTTAACTATTAATTAGACAAGCGACATCAGAACAAGACATTTTTCTTTAAATCACAATATGAGCTGTGCCAAATTCAATCTTCTCCTAAAGGATATGGGTGCAGGCCAAAAGCCCATCATATACATTATTGTTTTTTTTTCTCCTAAGTACTTAGGGAAAATTAAGTCTCATTTGGCATGCAGAGGCTTTCAGCAAGGTCATGGTTCTTCTGCAGTGATGCCTGGGGCAATTAAGGTGAGAACTATGTTTTCAAAAAGAAGAAACTTCAACCATGTTTGAAAATAAGACACTTGGTTAGCCAGGATGGCAAGGGAATATTCCAGGCTTTGGTCAAGAAGACAGAAAGAGTCAGTAAGAAAGTTGGAGACACTTGTAAGTTAGCCC
Source organism: Budorcas taxicolor (assembly GCF_023091745.1). Taxonomy (NCBI): domain Eukaryota; kingdom Metazoa; phylum Chordata; class Mammalia; order Artiodactyla; family Bovidae; genus Budorcas; species Budorcas taxicolor. Next base: position 143,128,220 of record NC_068910.1, read on the forward strand.
TTCCATCCCTGAACCCTGTACTGAGCAGATGATCACGGTGCACTGCCCAAGAGACAAGAGATCTGCTCCCACAGGACTGCAGGATGTCAGACATCATTCAAGCTTGCTCATCTCTAAAATGGGGCAGCTGGAACCAAACGAGATGATTTCCCATAATCTGGAAACTAGAAATGAGAAAGGATGGAGAAAAGAGATAAGCTGCAACCAAGCATATAAATCCAAAGCCTCATAAGAAAGCCACAGAATTCCTTTATTATTTTGACAGCAAGCGAAGCTAAGAAACTGTCCTTTCAGAGAGCCTGACACTGAGGCACTCACATTAGTACATGTATTTCACCTCTGCATGTACACACCAGGGGCCTTTGCTGGTCCCCAAGCTAGAGTCTTAAAGCCCCTGCCTAATGTCTCTTTGAAGGTTAGAAGCAAATTTCTCATCCTTGATGCTGGCCTCCTACCTGCACTGTTTCTGTACTGCATGAACATGTGGCCTTGAGATAAGAGACGCAGCAGAAGCAAAGCACTTGGTGAGCCTGTCTCACCCTGATTCTTCCTGTGCTTGCCTCCAGAGCATTTTATCTCCTCCCTCGGCTCCCCCATCCTCTAAGTTATGTGTTCTGAATCCTGGCTGCCCATCAGAATCACTAGGAGAGCTTAAAAAAAAAATAACGTCCACTCCTCACCCAAGAACAGTGAAATCAGTATCTTGGTGTGGTATAAAGGATCCTCAGATAATTTTGACCAGCACATGGGAATGAGAACTGGACGTCAAACACCAAGGTTAACTTCTCTTTTCTACTGTCTGGCATTCCTCATGGGAATTGTCTATCCCTCTTGCATCCGTGGTGGCGCTAGCTTCCCAGGTGGCGCTAGTGGTAAAGAATCCACTTGCCAATGTAGGAGACTCAGGAGATGTGGGTTCGATTTCTGGGTCAGGAAAGATCCCTGTGGAGGAAATGGCAACCCATTCCAGTATTCTTGCCTGGAGAATTCCATGACAGAGGAGCCTGGTGGGCTACAGTCCATAGGGTTGCCAAGAGTCAGACACGACTGAACTGACTTAGCATGCATGCATACATCAGAGCCATTGATCAGGGTAAATGTTGCAAAAATGGCTATGGGGAAAATATGGAGTTATCTTAGTCTAAAGGAGCCTAGAACTTTCTATACCTTCCCCCTATCATCATGGCCTTTGGTATAGGCTGATGGCTATAAAATTAAAAAATCCAGAGGAAGAGCTGGTATTTTGACTGGTTTGACTCATCCTCAAAGCTTCATGTTGTTATTTATTAGACACTTAGAGTGCATAGGAACTGAGCTAAGAATTTTATAGAGATTAATGCATTTAATCCAAAAACCTCTGTGAGGTAAGTACAGTTAATATTTACAGATATGGAAACTGAGGCTCAGTGAGGTGAATGAAGCATGACACACTCTGGCCCAGGGCTGCCTGCCTTCGAAGCCTATAATTATCTAAGTTAGGCTGTGATGTTACTCTGACTTTATTACTGTCTTCACATAGATGGAGGGAAAATGAAGCTTTTAGTATGGGAATGTTTGACTCCAAGTGTAAGAAGTCATCCTTTGGACCTGACTTTGTGCCTAATAATACCCCTGACACAGGCCTAAATAGTAGCCAGACTGAGTGAAGAAAAGGAAGGTGGTGGTTGGTAGAGGAAAGAGAATCTTTAGAGGAAAATCAGTTGGTAAATTAAAAAAATTAAGCATAGGTGATAAACTCAGCATGGCAGCTAAACTCAGTGCAGGCTGTGATATCAAATGTTTTTCCAAGATTTAAGCAGCATCTGAAAAAGTGAGCTGTCCAAATCCCAGGCAGCAGGTTCGTCTTGCAGCTGATCAAACCAGCACCGTGGAGAAGGAAGAGGAGCTGCAGCTGTGTGAGAGCCAGGGGAACTGATGCCCAGGAGGGCAAATATGCTTTCCTAGGCACTTGACCCTGTCACAGGGCGCCCCCTTCAGGGTTCTCTTTACTCCTGTCTGCCCTTCTCTTGGTGGAAATTAAACCCTACCCAGGAAGAGGTGTGTGTGTACATGCTCAGTTGTGTCCACCTCTTGGCTCCGATGGGCCATGGGTTGAACTAAAGCAGGTGGGTTGAATTTGTGATGCTTCCTTCACCAACAGAAAGGTGAATACCTCTTAGGGAAGTGATCCAGCTTCCTTAATTGGGTTTCTGCATCTGAGGGTTCCCTGTCTCAGGATGGCAGGAGTGGGCAGTTAGCTTCCTGACGTCAAGCAAAGCGTGGAAGTAGACACAGGCATGGTCTGGTTGCCATGCTGGTCTTAAACCTATAATTGCTAAATGGTCCCGTACAGACAAATGAAGCTACTTTTCTTTCAGCAAGACCACAGAGGCCATATTCCTCTTCAAGCTCACCACCCATATTTATGTCCACTGCTGTGAATGCCAAGAGCCAGATTGTCCCAAACATTCTCTGAAGGATCAGTGCCACTAGTCTTAACACCGCACTTTAGATGTCTCATTCCTTGATCCTGAACCCAAAGCAATTTCTTCTTCCTCTCAGATCTCAGAGCAGAGGACAGTGTTTATGAGCACACAACAGGAATCCACTGCCTGGACCCACTGCTACTGGCTGTGTGACTTTGAGCAGATGACTTACCCTCTCTGTGCATCGATGCAAAATGGAGATAATCACAGTACTCATATTGTTCAAAGGGCTATTCTGAGGATGACATGAGTTAATAAAGTACACAGAGCAGTACTTGACACACCATAAGTACAGTGTAAGTACTTAGTAAGTGAATAAGTAACTTTTCTGGAGCACCAATTGTTGTCTAGCCAGTTGGGTAGTTATATGCTTTTAGCACATTATGGGAACTCTTAAGTGTTTGTTTCATTAACAGTGTCCATCCTGGCTAGCATGGACCCAATACCCAACTCAGAGAAGGCAGACAGCAAACGTTCACCAAATTGAATTGTGTTGAACTATTGAATATCAAGGCCACATTCCTATGATTCTGCAAACTGAACAGGAAAAAAAAATGAGGCTTTGGCCAAGTTTGGGCACCTCTGTTAGCCTATGGCATGTTCTCGAAAGCACATAGAGAAAATTAGTAAAAAGGAAATTTTGTTTTCTTTCAGTGTTGTATAATTTTGGTCTCATATTAACAAGCCTCGGGGAATAAAATATGTATTTACATAAAATTTCTGGTAATGGCATCTTGAAAAGTAATTACATGAAACAACAGATTCTATCTGCTGAGGGCTCTGTTTCTAACACGAGGTGTGTGATGATGTTCTGGAATACGACCTGGACAGCTGCTCCCCACAGTCTCTCCTTGAACCACAAAGGAGAATTCAGCTCATCTCTGACTTCAGGAATCCAGAGCTATCTTAGAAATATGCAAGACTTTGGTGGGTGTTAGGCCCACTGACATAACTCCCTGGGTAAGGTGAACATAGGTGTTCCATAAATAAGAAGTCACACTTTCTTCTCCTTCTCTGCCACCTTTAGCTTCCCAAAGAATCTGGAGAGAATTTAATCAAAGAACCTGGAGCAGGTTTTAGAAACTGTCTAGGTTACTGGTTTTCAACCTGTTGCCCTTAAAAGCCTGGTGTGCCCATGAAACCTGTATCATGTTGATTTTATGATACACGTTGACTTTAAATTTTCAAAAACCTAAAGCATACAAGCATGTACCTGGGGTTATATTGTTTATTGATAGATTATCAACTCAGGGCAGTGACATTGGTTAGGTCACACTACCCAGTCCTGGCTGGTCAATGTATATGTGCAACTGACAAAGTATGCATATTTCCTTAATAAATGCAACTTGTTTGGTAGAATCTTCAGCACAAGGGGGTCCTAATTCCTAAAGTAAAACGAGGTTCATGTGGTAATGAAAAAGGGGGGGTGTTAGTGGTTCAGATGGTAAAGAATCTGCCTGCAATGCAGACGACCAGGGTTTGATCCCTGGGTCGGGAAGATCCCCTAGGAAAGGGAATGGAAAACTACACCAATATTCTTGTCTAGAGAATCCCATGAATGAACGAGTCTGGTGGGCTATAGTCCATGGGGTCACAAAGAGTTGGACTGCTGGGCTACAGTCCACAGGGTTGCAAAAAGTGGCAGTGAAAAGATCTAGCCTGAGATTAAAATGACACAAAAACTTAGGTTTCCTGACTTAAAGTCTAGTGTTTCTTTAACTACAACATAGCTGACACTTTTGACTGGACGGATGGTCCTTGCAGGGATGTTATTGTGTCTATATCCATATTTTATGTGTAATGTCTTTGCATCTATAAAATAAGATTTCTTGACCCTCCTACCATTCACTTACACTGGCTTCCTTATTATCGTCATCTATAAACACACAGACAACTAGAAACACAGAAACACAAACTGCCCTCCCTCAACCATGATTTCCTAACTGACCATTCATTTTCATAAAATTTATTTTAAAGAAATTTCAAGGGGTTTTCCCCTCATTTGGGGCTTTGTGACTTTCCTGTCAGATTGGGAAATAATCAGAGTACACAATCAAACCCAAGTGGGCAAGGCAGATGGACAAAAAACAGCAGTTTGACAAGCTGTTTCCCTAGGAAACCAGGCAAAAAAGCAGGATTTTGACCAAATATAGAACCGACAGTCACAATGTGGAAATAGAAACTTTAAGTTGTGGACGGGTGGGAAACCCCAACAGTCCATCTCTGCAAACCACATACAGGAGGCAAAATCAAAGGAGAAGCAAGTTTCAATGGGTGAATCCAGTAAGCTTAGAGGACATGCACTTCCACAGTGATAATTCCAGGAAGAGAAGCTCACATGGGTTTCCAGTGAGTCTCCTGAGTCATTGATGAGAAAGGAAAAGGGAAAGAAATGAGTCCTACACTACACTGAGCAACCCCGAGTTCATGGACAACAGCCTGACTCATGGTCTAACGGAGAATCAGACTCGTGAATGTGTAGGCATCCCTCTCACCCCATGATGATCTGTCTGAGTAAAGAAGAAAAGAGGCCTTGAGGAGTTCATGGTCTGCTCACTGCCACTGCCACAGCGACAGCATCCGTGACTTCAAATCTCCTTTGTACAGTTTTTTACTGACTCATCTCTCCCCTTGTGGGCTTCGGATATAAGCAAATGCTTGTTTTCTCTTGCACTTTAGTGTAGGAGCCTGTATCACTGTCTGCCTTATTCCCCTTTGTAGTCATCCTGTTTTAAGATAAAAGCAAAGCAGAGTGGTGCCTGAGAATAGAAAGTGAATGTTGCTACACCTCAATCTGCTGCTGAGTTCTCCAAGTCCTTCCACGCATTAGGGCTTTAAGGGGTATCCTCTCCTGATTGATGTGTAGGTTTCCAATCTGCTGCAGGGGGAGACATCATGGGATACTTGGCTTCTGTTTCAGCAAAAAAATGATATTTCGTTTGGATTTCAGGGTGATTATTGACATCCCTGGACACTTAGTACGACTCAGTAATCTGCATGGATGTTTACTGTGTTTGCTACAGTGAGTTTCCCTCATGGCTCAGTGGTAAAGAATCCCTCTGCCAATGCAGGAGACACAGGTTCTATCCCTGGGTTGGAAAGATCCTCTGGAGAAGGAAGTGGCAACCCATGCCAGGAATCTTGCCAGGGAAATCTCATGGACAGAGGACCCTTGAGGGCTATAGGACCATGGGACTGTAAAAAGAGATGGACACGACTTAGCGACTAAGCAAAACAACAAAAGAAAATTACTGTGTTTGCCAAAGTGAGCTACGGTTAGGGTGAATATAAACTTTTGACAACAATAGCCCAGCCTAGTCCTACTCTTGAAATGCCTGCTGTTCCACTTCCTTCAAGCCCTTTGCACTGGCCAAAGGGGCCATGACACACCCTGCTAACTGTCACTTGACCTTGGCCTCACCAAGCCGTAGCCTTGACAGGCACTGGGGATGGTCAAGACAGGGAAGGCCTGCAAGAGGAATTAATAAGGGACTGGAAAAGTACAAGCTGAGAGCTATTGTGTGTGTGTGCGTGCGTGCCACACACTGACACATATGCTAATAAAGGAAAGACGATGGAAAAGAAAGGCTTTTCCTCCTAAAAAAATCACACAATCTGTGTTATCATTGGATTGAAAAGTCAGTAATTTCTTGTGTACGCATCATGCATTTAAATTTGGAAACAATTTTTCCTTGTGTGACTTTTCTTGCTTTGCTACTAATATAGCAATTTCCCAGAAGACAGACAGAAAAGGAAATGGAAATAGAAAATCTGAGTTCAAGTCTTGGTTTTTCCCGTGACTAGCTGTCTGACCTTGTATGTACTCAAGGCCTTAGTTTTGGTATCTGCAAAAACACGAAGACAAGCATGATGTAGCATTTACCTCACAAGGTTATGGTGACCAAAGAGGTAGCATTTGCATTCATTCATCTAACAAATATTGAATGAGCTTCCCCTCTTTGTCAGGTACTGTTCAAGGAGCTGGGGGTATGGTTATGAAGTTAAGAATGCCCTTGCCCTCAGCAAGCTTTTGTTTTTATGCGCACATAATGCACATGTGTGTGTTTGTGTGTCTGTAAGAAAGAGTGAGAGAGGAGCAATATACATACACATTAAAAAGACACACATGCAGGTAGACACTAGACACCCATGCACACAATCTCAGGACAGTGGTGAAGGCTAGGGAAATACATGTACAAAACTGTATGTGCTAAAATGGCATACAAGTCAAAGGTATTATTTATCATATTCTAATACAGCCCTGGAAAAGACCCTGATGCTGGGGAAGATTGAAGGCAGGAGCAGAAGGGGACGACAGAGGATGAGATGGTTGGATGGCATCACCAACTTGATGGATGAGTTTGAGCAAGCTCTGGGAGTTGGTGATGGACAGGGAAGCCTGGCGTGCTGCAGTCCATGGATCACAGAGTTGGACATAGCTGAGCAGCTGAACTGAACTGACTGAATATGACCCTAGATATGAATTTTCTCTAGTTGCTCCTTTCATCTTTCCCACCTTCTCTCCTCCTCTCCCTCTTTCCACAAATATTGGTGAAAGCATACTCTGAGAATTGCATTGAGGTGCAGGTTCCTAAGGAAGCAGATAAATTAAAAGCAGCACCTGCCCACAGGAGGGCTTTTCTGGTGGCTCAGATGGTGAAGAATTTGCCTGCAATGAGGGAGACCTGAATTCGATCCCTGGGTTGGGAAGACCCCCTGGAGAAGGGCATGGCAAACCACTCCAGTATTCTTGTCTGGAGAATCCCCATGGGCAGAGGAGCCTGGCAGGCTACAGTCCACGGGGTCACAAAGAGCTGGACACCACTGGGCAATTAAGCACACACCTGCCCACAGGAAGCTTGCAGATGTCATAAAAATAAGGCATTAGAGAAATTACTTTCATCCTGGGTACATCATGGGAGAAGGCAATGGCACCCCACTGTAGTACTCTTGCCTGGAAATCCCATGGACTGAGGAGCCTGGTAGGCTGCAGACCACGGGCTCGCACAGAGTCGGACACGACTGAGCGACTTAGAAGCAGCAGCAGCAGCAGCAGCAGCAGCAGCAGCAGCAGCAGCAGCAGGTACGTTATGATCAAAGTTATCTCAGAGAAGGGTAGGTCCAAGCCCCGGAGATTTCCCACAGAGAGATTATTTCCACTTGGAAGGCAAACAGCTCAGGAAGCACCTCTTGGAGGTGAGTAGGAGGCAGAGTTTGGGGTGAGGAGGGGTGTCCCAGGCAGAAAGGAAGGAGGGAGCAATGGGAGTGTGTCCTAAACATGGACTTGTGACACTGGCTGGCTCCCAGGACCTAAAAGGGAAATGAACTTGGGAAGATGCAGCGGGGACCCATTAGCCCCCCACTGTGGAGTCAGCCTACTTTATATTCTTAGCTCCATTTTCTCTGTAACAGGAAGTCCTGACTTCTGCTGGGAAACTAAGTTCTCCAGCCTCCAAGTTCTGGTCTTTACCAGAGTGAAACAAGATCTGTGTTTCACAATGAGATTTTCCCCAGTTTTGAAGTCTGGGTAGCTATTACACAGGCTCCTTTTCAGTAACAATGACACAATGATCCTTTCAGAGATGACTTCTAAATAAAATGATAAGTACAGACCCTCTACTGGGTCTGTATCTCTACTTCACTTCCTAAAGATAGATTTTCAGGATAGCTGAGGCCTTCCCTATAAATTGAAGCAAATGATTCCTTTTTTCTTGTTGCTGTTTGCGTCTGAATGTGTCACCGTCATTTTCTCCTGCTCATTTGGGGATGAGGTTGGTTAGTCAGGAAGCTTCTTCCATTACTGCAAGCATCTGTAATATGAAGTTAGAGAACTAAGTTATGTTTTTCTGGCTTGATTTCAAATACCCTTCTTATTATGAAGGGTGTGAACTGGAAATAAAGATGTCTTCTTTCATTTGAAAGACTGAGCATTCCTGCTTGATAGTCCAAATAAATAGATGAAAGCTGCCAACAGTATAAGGCTTCAAATCAGTTTGTTCTTAAAGCCACACGAGGAAACTGAGACAATCAGCTGGGATCCAGTTTAGAAGCACTCCTCTAATTGCTGTGATTGAAGAACAAAATCTAAGCAGAGGGGAAGGAAGCACACAGTCAGAGTTTCTTATTTCCCTGAAAGATGGAAAAGAAAAAGATAATGATGATGATGAAGGAGGGGAGGAAAGAACAGCCTCAGCTCTGTGTTAGTAAAACAGCGATTTAAAAAGATGCCGGGATAGAATGATGGATGCTCCTCTGGGAACAATAAGCATTCAGTGCTTACTGGCTGATATTCACCAACAATTCTAACGACCATTTTGCTGCTGCTTCCTCATACCAGAAGAGATTAGAACCAATAAACATTAGAAGGTGGTGGGAAAGACTGGGAGAGGCAGCGCAGTGACAGCAGAGATGGCAGCTGACAGCCCGAGGGGACAGGAGAGACAGATTCCTGCATTCCAGCAGAATGCAATAATAGATGGTCATGACGATGACCTTGAGTCATCAAGAGGTTTCAAATGCTTAGAAGGGCCCTCTATGGAAGGAGAGGAATATGAAATGTATTTGAACAAGGTTTTCAAAATAAGCCATTTCAGTTGTTCACCGTTATTATTATTATTAATTTTGTTTCTGTTAGAAGCGAAAGTCAAGTGTAAAGTACAAAGTGGCAACACACAGCATAAGTACACAGAAATTTACCAATTCCTCATTGAGGCCAAATATTTCTCTCTCTCACACACACAACACTATTCAAAATCTTGACAAACTAAAGCAAGATTATCACAAAGACTAAAATTCACATTTTCTCGGCTACAGTGGACACCATAATAGCCATGAATTTGAAAACAGGTGAAAGGACACAGTCTTAAAGAAAGTGGCTGCTAATGTATTCCTGATAGTAAAAAGAAAAAAAAAAGAACTTGCCCATAGATTCTCATGATTTGCAACCACGCCTGTGCTGTTATCCGTAGGTTTTCTAACCATCCTGCGAGGTGCATCTATCAAAGATCTCCACTCTACATCTAAGGAGCCACACGTGTCTCAGGAGTTAGTAGTCGACCCGGGGTCACAGGCCAGTCAATGACTGGAGTTCAGGTCAGTGAGCCCTCCTCCCACATGCCTTCCCTCGGCCCAGCAAGACTCCTCCCTCAGTCAGGGGCCTCTCTGCCAAACACACCCCACAGCTCAGGTAGCTGCTCCTGCAGTGTGTTGTCCGTTCCATGGCAGCCACGCCCCACATTTTCTCATTCAATCTTTTCAATCTCCCTGACCAATCTGTAAAGCAGATTACTAATCCCCATTCTTCACATGAGGAAGCAGTTCTCAGAAAGGTCAAGTTATCTGCCAACATCAGCAGATTTATAATCTAACTGCACTCACTTGAGCCTGGACTTCTTTTGCGCATCTTTCTTTCCTTCCACAAAACTCAGAATTTCACTTCCTTAATCATCTTGTTTCCTTACAAAGGCAAGTTCTGGGCCTTGTATATCTGTGTCCCTTCATCATATCTAACATGGTACATGAGACATAGCAGACGCACAGAACATATTAGCTGAATATCTGTCTGTGCATGAAGGAAACAATATAAAGTTTGGAATCAGGATGACTAGGACTTTTATCTCTTCCATGCTATTTTTGAGCTCTGTGTCCTTAGGAAAGTCTTCATAAGCCTCAGGAGTTTTCTGCTAACTAGTAATGCAGAACTCTGTGACATATTCTGAACTCAGAAGATAATATTTTCTTGGTTAAGTTACAGTCCAATTGATTTCCCATATTCTTTTGGGTTACCCACTCAGAATGTTTTAGAAATAGTTCAATAAAATGCTTAACCCATAAAATAAATCTGAGCTATATGTAGCTACACCAAATGAAATATCCCTCAAGGGAAGAAGAGAGTGGTTTGTCTTTTAGTAACATTCAAGCATCCTTATCTGTTCATTCATATTCTTTTTCACTCACTCATTCAAAATGAGGTGGGCTTCCCTGGTGGTCCAGTGATTAAGACTTGGGTTCAGTTCCTGGTTGGGGAACTAAGATTCCCACATGCCTCACAGTGTGGCCATAAATAAAGAAAGAGAAAAACAAATGATTTAAACATGCTATAAGGCAGCACTATGATGGAAATGGAGGCTCCAAGGAAGAGGGGCTTTGCTAATAGTGGAACAGAAACTAGAATGATGTGATGAGTGTTATAAAGAAAGAAGTATGAAGTACTGTTTCTAGGAACTTTCCAAAGAGCTCTTCATCTTCCTTTTGGTTGGCTGAATCAAGAAATGTTAGAGAGCCTATTTGAGGGCTTGGTAATTTCCCATGTAACTCAGAAGAGGTGTGACCACACTGGGGCTACTCCAGGGCTACTACTTATTTCGGAGTAATAGGATCCTCTGTCATTTCCAAACTGCCAAGTTCCTGTCTTTCAGCAAACTGTAACCAGGGGTCACTCGGGCCCCAAGGCCTGAGGGAGGTCAAAGAGGTGGCTTTGATACAGACACATTCTTCTTTTGGACAGTTAGGTGCCAGCCTCACATCCCTAACATTCTTCAGGCTCAAGAATTACCATGTAAAATAATGGTTTCATTTTAAGGCTTCTATTCTTATGATTTTTAACTGAATTTCACTAGAATGCAGATGACAGAGAAGCTCAAAGAATGGTTTCCACACCCCATTTCCTGGCAGGAGAATTTCTAATATACCACCTATGGCATAGCCACAGAAAGATTTAGAAAGCCACTCTCCAAGAAACTCACCTTCATATAATTCAACTGGATTCAACAAGGATATATTGATGATTTTCAAACTTATCCAACTTCCTTATAACACAAACTCAGAGGGCATCTCCTTTGAAGAGATACCTGAAACTGAGGAACACATTTAAGACCAATACAAAGCCACAGATAAGCCAACTCTTAAATAAAACATACCTAATGAATATGAGGCTTCCCTGGTGGCTCAGATGGTAAAACATCTGTCTGCAATGCTGGAGACCTGGGTTCAATCCCTGGGTCAGGAAGATCCCCTGGAGAAGGAAATGGCAACCCATTCCAGTACTCTTGCCTGGAAAATCCCATGGACAGAGGAGCCTGGTAGGCTACAGTCCATGGGGCTTCAAAGAGTTGGACACGACTGAGCGACTTTACTTTACTTTACTTTCCTTTACTTTAATGAATATGAAGATGGAGCTACAAGCCACTTTCACTTAGTAACTATTCTGAAGAGACTGAAAGATAAAGAAAATGGTGGATTCTAAAAATAACATGACTGTTTCAACTATTATTGTATAACCATAAAAATGTAATAGTGTGAAGTAACATACTCTCAGTTTCTGTGGGTTCTGGGTATCATGATGGCTTAGCTGGTCCCCTGCTTCAAGGTCTCAAAGGCCACAAGAAAAGTGTCCCTTAGGGTTGCGGTCTTGCTGTTAGGCTGGACTGGGGAAGGATCTGTTTGCATGGTTGTCAGCAACATTTAGTTCCTAAAGCCTGCTGGACTGAAGGCTCCAGTTTATTTTAGCTACTGGCTGCCCTGAACTCCTTGCCACGTGACCCTCTCCCTACGGCAGCTTACAACATGGAGGCTTGTTTCTTCAAAACCACCAAGAGAGTCTCCTTGTACGACAGATATTACAACCTTATGAAGCATAACCCTGTACAAGTAATCTTGTACATGCCATCACCATTGCTTTATTCCACTGGTTAGAAACAAGTCAGGTCCTGATCACTCTCAAGGGCAGTGCCAAACACGAAAGCATGAACACCAGTAGGTGGGGATAATTGGGAGCTACCTTATCTGCCTGCATGACATTTCCTGCCTTCTACATAAATATCTGTCTTGGAGGCTGCAATCATCTTAAATAGGAGAGTGGGGTTTACATTTTCTAATTGAGAAGGAACTGTAGGTGTTGATGAAGATTTTGCCCTGTCTTGATTTGTCTGTTATAGAACACGCATTTTTTCCTCTGTTAAGCAAAAAGATGTGATAAAGGATGGAGAAAACATTTTTGTTGTTTTTGTTTTAAATCCTTTACAGTATAACCTCTGGACAGAGTTAGAAAACTCAAGGGTTTCTCTAAGACATATTAATTCTGTTTTGAAGTCCAGCCCTGGACTCAACGTCAGTGCTAATGGTCTGTCCTATACCCACTTCAAGTTACCTAAGAGGTGGGGAAACACAGAGTAGATGAGTGAAAACACTTAATTCAGAGTTGGTACAAACTGCCTTTGGGATAAAATGTACCTGTTTCAACAATTTAGTGTATTTTTTCAAAAAGTGTAAGGCAGGATGTTATCTAGACTATCCCATGAGTAGATAAATATTCAAGGGCTGAAATCCACTAGCATATGTTGTGACTGCTACCTACCCTTTCTCTCACATGTTCCCTTCTCTAACGCTTTCCTCTCAAAATATTGTCTTTCTATCTAGTCTATCTCAAATTCTGAATTAGAGATGAGTAATCTTTCACCTCTAGTACTCTTTCTCTTTAATAGGGGGATTTCACTCATCACAACTTAAAACTGGCTTTCAGTGTAAGAGGGAAGAACACACAAAACTTAAAACTGGTGTTTACTGTAAGAAAGTAAAACTGGTGTTTACTGTTTTCTTTACTGTAAGAAAGAGTACAGCAACAGAGACAGGAAAACCCAAACATAAGAATTTTGAAAGCATGATTCCAGAATTTTTTTCTAATAACACAGTCAGCCTTTAACATCTTTGAGCAGAAAGAACACATCTCTTTTGATACATACTAAGTGGTTGATAGTTAATGGGCAGTTAAAGCACACTAAGAATTGTAAAATCAGTAAACGCTGGAGTTGAATTAGAACTTAATGATCATTCAGCCTAATGCCTACAATTCCATAATACTGGGTAGCTGAGAGGTTATATGACTTACCTAAGGCTACACAATAATTTAGTGGTAAAGCCAGAACTAAAATTGGTATACTTGGCTCCTAAACGTAACAGCTTTAACCACCACCACTTTGTGACGTGTTGTCCTTCATACACAAACATCCATACACAATCCAGGAAATACCAACTTGAAGATATTTCTCATATTTGCTGGAGCTACTCACAGTCGCCCTCTTTCTCACACTCTCCTTTCCTCCCTCCTTCTCTTCCTTCCCTTCCTTGTGCCTGTTTTTTGTTGTTGGTGTTCAACTTTTTAAACAAATAAGGAAGTCATATGATGGAAATGGAGATCCAGGCTACCCATTCAGATCTTATTATTCCTCAAACCTGGTTAACACCGACACTCTCCTTCTTCAAGGCTCTCATTATACATCAGCAAAGTGACTTGACACACTATCTCATCTAAGTGAACCTAATCAGTGCCAGTTATTTGTTTCAATTCTCCCATCTTCTTATCTGCCATGCAGAAGGAATATTTTTCTCCTTTTATCCTATACAAATAACTGAGTCTAATGCCAGGCATACAGAAATGGCTTAAAATATTTTGATTATTCTGATGTCTGAAAGTGAAAGTGAAGTAGCTCCGTCGTGTCTGACTCTTTGCGACCCCGTGGACTGTAGCCCACCAGGCTCCTCCATCCATGGGATTCTCTAGGCAAGAATACTGGAATGGGTTGCCATTTCCTTCTCCAGGGGATTTCCCGACCCAGGGATTGAACCCAGGTCTCCCACATTGCAGGCAAATGCTTTAACCTCTGACCCACCAGGGAAGCCCACTGTGATGTCTACATAATCATAATTATTTTAAATAGGATCCGAATGGCATCAAAGGTCATTTCGTCAATAACTTATACAACAATATCAATATTTCATTTACGTATCTCTAGTTGTTAAGGTAGGATGCATGCTCTGGGATTATAAATTTTGAAATAATAAATATGTCAAAACCTCTGAAGGCTCCCTCTTGATTTTCTGTATGGTTTTCTATGAGGTGGAAACAGTGTGGACTTTGAAGCCAGAGATGGCAGACTGATAGCTCACCTAACCCACCTATCCTTGGGTAAAATAGTTAATATCCCCAGGCTGCAGATTCTACATTGCAAAGTAGAATCGTAACCCACAATTAGGGTGGGTTACCATGAAGATTAAATGAGAAATTGTATAAGAAGAAGCCTAGCCCAATGTCTGTGGCAAACTAGGTTTCCATTATATGTTAGTTTTCCTTCTTTATCTTCACTGAGTATATATTATTAAGCCAACTCATAACTTGGGCACAGCATTGTCAACAAGACCAAGTAGGGTTTACAATGGAAGAGTTTCCTAATCTAAATCATACTGTGGTATGCTAAAAAATTTAAGAGCATTACTGTGTATCCAAGACAGGATGGAAAAGAGAGTGGAAAGCCAAGCCATTTCTGCAATGAATGAAAAGTGAGAAGAAAGAAGAGAAAGAAATCAAGTATAAAATAGTAAAAATTTACCCGAAGTGCTCATAGAAGAGAGGCTGGGAAACAATGAAATGAAGTAGGAAGAAGGATTACTAGGAACTTAAAAGCTGGGAACTCCTTTGTGCCAAAATTAAGAGTTACAGAGTTTCTGACCACATTTTTGTAAACCTAGTGTCCCTGAATGTACTAAGTGAGCACAGCCAAATATGATTGGCTTGGAATGGGGCAATTCAATAGGGAGGGCTGTAAGACTAATTCATTAAACCAAGAGCTCAATAATATATTCCAGAAAGTGGTGGTGTTTGTTATGACATGCTCGTGGTTATAATGGGTGGGGAATGTTCTTCCTTACACTCTACAGGAATGAGATGCAAATAACCCAAGGGCTATATTTCATCAGTCATCTCCTGGAGAGACTGACTCTTACTCAATCTTCTTTGATGGCAAAACAAAGAAGAGAAAAATAATTATTTAAAAAAAGAGAGAAAAAAGAAGAGGCGCTAATTTTCCTCAAGAGTTTGGGTGTTGGTCTTAACCATATTTTTCAGTCACACCACCGATACATACTCCCACTCAGTTTCAGTAAGGCATGCTAAGTTCTCACTTCCTGTCCTCTGTGCAGAGAAGCAGCAATATGGTCCATTTCTTTTATGTCAGGAGGGGCAAGGAAGTACAGATTCCAGAATTATAGCTTCAAGGAGAGCTAGGATAGCCAGGATCAGCTGGTTAAACCAAACAATTAAACCTCAGCTGATGAATGAGTTCTGCCAAATGATCTCTCCCCTTTGTTGTTGTTTTCAGTTGCTCAGTCGTGCCTGACTCTTTGAGGCCCCATGGACCATAGCATGTCAGGCTCCCCTGTCCTTCACCATCTCCTGGAGCTTGCTCAAACTCATGTCTTTGAGTCAGTGGTGCCACCCAACCATCTTGCCCTCTGTCGTCCTTTTCTTCTCCTGCCTTCAATCTTTCCCAGCATCAGGGCCTTTTCTAACAAGTCGGCTCTTCACATTTGGGAGAGCTAGCACAGTCAAGATCAGCAGGTTAAATTAACGCTTAGCTGATAAATGAATCCTGCCAAATGATCTCTCCTCTATGATGTCTTAAAAGCCCCAGAGAGAGAAAGCATGAATCTAGTTATCATTGATATTATAGATCCTAATGTAAAATGGGAAAATGTCAGAGAGAAAGTGCCTTGTCTTTTAATTATAGACTATGCTATCAAACCATTTTATAAATATTCAATCTTTCTATAAATGTTGATAAAGGTGAACACATCTTTCTATTTCTTTGACACTATTCTATATTTGTTTGTCTTCACATGCAGGGCCCTCACTCATTCAAGAGATGATGTAAACTGGTCAAGCTCACTGGGGCCCTCATGGTGAAAAGAAGAGAAGAGGGCCTTCTTTACCATGAATTTGCTCAGCTAAAGTTGAACTTTTTCTGACTAGCAAAAGGTTTTCCCTTGAACCTCCACAGCTTGTTTTCTGTATACCTCTCTAAGTATCTTCATTATTTGTAGAACAGTTATTTACATGATATTTCATTTCCTGGAGGTATAAGATAGAGTCAAGGGTGTGTTGTGCAACACAGGGTATGTAGCCAATGTTTGAAATAACTGTAAATGAAAGCAGCCTTTTAAAATGTATAAAAATTAAAACTAAAAAAATAAGAGCCTAGATGACAAAGTATCAAACTCAACATGGTAAGATCCATGGGATGAAGGAGGCTATGGGTGCCTTCCACTTTTCCTTTCATATATTTTTGCATTGGTTATGTTAAAAATAACATCTTTATAACAACTTAAAGACTAGTGACAAAAAGCTCACCCTAAACAGCATTTGAAAAACAGACCACCTTTTATGAAGTACCATGAAAAATTATAATAAACCGGAGTCCTGACTTTCAGGAATGCAAATAGCTCCCTCATTTCTTCTCCTCCCAGTTCTTAAATTTTTATACAGTCAGTTCAGACTCATTTGGTCCCTTGATACCAAAAGTGTGAGCAGGAAAGCATTCAAAATGCAAAAATGAAGATTAATGGAGGTTTTTCAAGCACTTCTATTTAAACAATGTTTTGCACAGAGTGCGTTCTTGCTCAGTGCTGCTAGAGACAACGGAAGAATACTTTTTTTTTTTAATAATTAGATGTCCCATAAATGTAGTAAATGATGCAAAAAGAGCACAATGTTCAGAAACTGTCATTTATAGTTAAATAATTAGTTGACATTACATTCAAATGCTACCTCTGGTATTACAGCCTGAAGGGTTCTATATTTCATTGAATGCAGGGACCTTTTCCAATAATTTTTCTAAAATAGACTCCATGCTTTCCAGAGAGAATGGGTCAATCCCTCTACACCAGCTAGATTTCAAAATGTAAATAAGGAACAGCAGAGAATTAAGTAGAATCCCCCCTCCCCAACATATGCAACTGTCTCTCAATCGCTTTTCAAATAAGTTATTTCTTTTATTTAAACCCCCACACACACATGAACATGTATTCACACACATGAGGATGCACATGTATGCTCAGTGAAAGTGTTAAGTAGCTTATCCTCACCTCAGAAGCAAAATCATGTTTGTTATGGGACAGATCAGGGCTTCCCAGGTGGTGCTAGTGGTACAGAACCCAATCTCCTGCCAATCCAGGAGACCTGAGAGACACAGGTTAGATCCCTGGGTCAGGAAGATCCCCTGGAGGAAGGCATGGCAATCCACTCCAGTATTCTTGCCTGGAGAATCCCAGGGACAGAGGAGGCTGACGGGCTACAGTCCATGGGGTTGCAAAGAGTTGGACACGACTGAAGCAACTTAGCATGCATGCATGCACATGGGACAGATCACCAGGCAACTCTTGAAAAATAAATGATATGTGGATATTCAAATTAATCCACTCTTTCATGAGATATTTATTACATCTCTACATGCAGAATTGATTGTGCCATATCCACGTGGGGAATCAAAAGATACCAGTGACACCAGTCTGTGCAGAAATATACAAGTACAGGGACGAGACAGTAATACAAGGTTTAACACAGACACTCTATGTGCTATAGCTATGTTTTAGTCCCAGGGTCTTTCCAAAACTCAGTTATTACTGGTAACACTAGATGTAAAATTACAGGTAATCTTAAATATCTATAAAAATGCTACAGGAGCTCAGAATAAGAAGGTACTCTGCTAGTCACACAGAAAATGGTGACATCTTTGATTCCTATCTCTCCCATCACACACCCAATCCAATAGCAAATCATGTCAACTTTACCTCTGAAATATACTCACAGCAATCTGAACACCTCAGCTATGA
This sequence comes from Budorcas taxicolor, assembly GCF_023091745.1. NCBI lineage: Eukaryota > Metazoa > Chordata > Mammalia > Artiodactyla > Bovidae > Budorcas > Budorcas taxicolor. Next base: position 143,146,345 of record NC_068910.1, read on the forward strand.
CCTTGTTCCAAAACACCATTAGCTCTTGCCCAACCTCTTAACTGCTCCCTTGCTTCTGGATATTACCCCTACAGTTTATTTTCTGCAGGACAGAGTAATTTGTTTAAAAATTGATCAGCTCTTGCCACACTTCAGCTCAAAACATACTATGCCTTCTCAGCTCATTCAGTATAAAATCCAAGTCCTTAGCATGGCTGATAAGACTCTGTAGCATCTGGTTCTTGGCTGCCTTTCTGATCTCATGTCTTGCATCCCTTCCCCATGATTGTACTTCTGGCACTTGGCTTTTCTTGTTCCTGCAGATTTCAAACCCAGTCGGGCCTCAGAACCTTGCATTTCTTTTCCCTCTGCCTGGCATGCTCTTCCCAAGATCCTTCACACATCCTACATGTCATTCAAATCTCAATTCAAATGCATCTAATCTAAACAATGCTTCTATAATTTACCCTACTGAATCTGTACAACATTTTCTTATTCTTTTTTCTTCCTAGTATTTAATATCACTGAACTCAGTGTGTGTGTGTGTGTGTGTGTGTGTGTGTGTGTGTGTGTGTGAGAATTGTCCTTTTCTACTCTTTGGAATTTAAGTTCTGTGAGATCAGGAGCTTTAATTTGTTTACTGCCAGGGTCAACACTTCAGCACCCAGGACGATGCCAACCATAATTTCAAATTCTGGAGAAGGTCTTTAAAGAGTGCAAGTATCTAGACGTGATGAGGATGGAAGCCATGTTTAAATTATTCAACCAGCAAACATAAATCAAGTCCCAGTGCTTTGAGGACACTCATTCATTCAAGCTATATTGAAGGGAAGCTTTGTGTGAGGTAGTGTGGCACTCTATGCATGAAAAAGCCAAAATGGAGAGGCTGGGAGATGTAAGATACCTCTCGAGGTCTACAATGTTAGTTATCACCTAAAAGGAGAAGGCTAAGATCACTTGGTTTATTTAGAGTGATATCATTCCAATCAATAAGCTCACTATCTTTCCCACCTTACAAAGACAGAGCTCCACAGACCCTCAATGACACTCTTGACCAACCTTCACTTTAGGTGGCATGAAAGTTATATTTTTCAGAGCATATCACTTTAATTCCATTGCCTAATCAAGCAGATCTGATGGAGAAGCTGTGAGATTTAACACTGATCAGAGCTGCCCTGACTCTAGTTTCACTAGAGCACCATTCAAGTTTGAGAAGTGAGCTGAGCTAGATTCTTATAAATCACGAATATATGAATAAAGGGGGCAATGGGACAAGCTATTAAGAGTAAAAAAAAAAAACCCTGTTTCTCCTTTTATCTTCCTATTGTTATTTTGAAGGAAAAGGGGAGGGTAGGGTATCAGTCAATTGGATTTGTGCTTTTTGTTGAGAAAATAGTCAATTTTTTTTTCAATTTCAATAAAGTAAATATTGAAACATGATAAACTCAAGAAAGTGCTGACAGATTTTCCAGCACTTCTTATGTCAACTTTTCTAGTTTTTAACCTGATTGCGAAGAAAGTCATGGAAAATTTTAGGGATAACGGATATTATGCCAAAATAATTTATTCCCCCTATATTTATGAAGTGAAAAAGAGCAATGCTAGGTTCAATGGAGATAGTAACTATAAATACAAACTATTTTGCTTTTCAAGATTTCAGTACCTAGTGTCAGTATAATAACTATAATACAAGGTAGAGTTTAATAAATGCCATAAAAGAAGCAGAACCATTTTAGCCTGGGTGGTGCTTGATTTGAGACTTAGAAACTGGAAGGATTTTTAAAAGGTAAAAACAGCATCCCAGGAAGAGCTAAACTGCATGGGAAAAGGTGTGGAGAAAAGGCAGCTGATTGGAATATGTGTAGGGAGGTACTGAAATTGATCCATTAGCTGAGAGACATGTACCTGACAAGTAGCAGTGACAGAAGGCAAGGCCAACAAGGCAATAAGAGACAATTACAGAAGGCTCAGGATGGCAATGGGCCACCAGTAATAATGGACAGACTGTGAGATGTGACAGTTCAGAACCCCTGGACTGCATTTGGTTCCCTCCCATTCCCATTCCTGTCCAGCTTGGAGGCGAACGAAGCTGCATCCAAAAATAAGTATCATCTTCAAATATGTTTGTGGCAAAGATCTTAGCTCTAACCACATGTGTTAAATCCAATAGCAAAATTATAAAGGGGAAAAGGAAGTAATATGTGTGCCAACATGGAGGTGAATTTAGTTCAACAGGAGATCCCTGTCTCAAAAATGCCCTCATCTGGATTTGGTTCAAACCCCCAAGGCTGGCCTGAAGTAGCCTTGGCTGACAGCAGACACAAATATGAAACTAAAAGGGTGGAGACTATTGGCTTGAATAAAGGCAACCTAGGTTCTCATCTTGTGTTTTCTATTAAATAAATTATTCTGATGGTCCTATCTGAGCACTGGAAATCCCTTCTTCACCCAGACTCTTGCTTTTCTCATCTGTGAACAAGGAGCTTTGAGTAGACAGAGCAGGCATTTTTTAACTCTAATAATCTGATTTCATATGCTGCAAGGCACAGCACAGAGTCTACATCGGCAGACTCTACAACCACCGCAGGATGGACATGGAATTAAAATGGCCTTTTCTTTATCATGATCCCATTGCCGCTGTTCATTATCAAAAGGCTCCCTACTTTCCTTTGTAGTTTTCCTAAAATTATACCTTTATCTGTTCCTTCTCTCCCAGTCTATATATCACTTAAATATCCTGCTGAAGTGAAGTGAAGTCGCTCAGTCGTGTCCAACTCTTTGCGACCCCATGGACTGTAGCCTACCAGGCTCCTCCCTCCAATGGGATTCTCCAGGCAAGAGTACTGGAGTGGGTTGCCATTTCGTTCTCTAGGGGATCTTCCCGACCCATGGATTGAACCCCAGTCTCCAGCATTCCAGGCAGATGCTTTTAACCTCTGAGCCACCAGGGAAGCCCACTTGTGTTTTTATCGGATGGAGCTTCTAGTCCAAGATCTTACAAATAATATTCACTCAATAAATATTTGTACAGTGAAAGAATGAATGAAATGTCAGAATTTTTGAGTAACATAGCAGATTATATTTCCAGAAAAATCTTGGATGAATATTAACAATAAATATCAAGGAAAATTACACAGTGTTGCTCTGATTATTATTATTATTTACTTCTGGATATACCTTAGGCAACTGACCCCAAAAGAAGTAACTGTCCCATTGAAAAATCAGAAAATCACTCAGCAATAATGCATGTCCATGCCTGATTGGGATTCCTAGCTAAACTCTTTATCCACAGATTCATGCATCAAAGAAGGATGAACCCTGAGGATCTAACTTCCAGGCTTGCTTTTTACACTCACAAACGTATTAAAGAGGCCGATTACATCTTGCCTGTCTCAGTGCCACTGGTGATTCTGGAATTAAGAGTCATTCAGCACTGAAAATTACTCGTTGGTAAGTAATTACACACACTGCACTTCCTAAGTCCTCTAACAACTATTTAATACTTGGAAAGTTACATAGTTCACAGAAAAACCACACCACTGAGTTAGGTGTTTGCAATAAACAGCTTCCAACACGCATTCCACATAACACAAGGTGGATGTAAACTAAATGACTTCCTATTGTATACTGTTCATGTCATGGGTGTAAAATTTTAAGAGTTTCCATCTTCAGAATAAAAAAAAAAAAAAAGGAAACAGGAAAAAAAAAAGGCCCCTAATTTAACACATCATCTTTAAGAATAAATGAGGTTACAAATCTACATTTGGAATAACAGAATCCAGTCCATATGCACCAGATACCATTTTTTTTCAAATTCAAACTCCGGATTTCAAAATGTATACTCTCTCTATATACTGAGGTAACAGCTTGTCAGAGAAATGTGGCAAGCAACAGCAGGGCTAGCACAGCAGATGGGTAGTATTTTTATACTGGCTTTTAAGTGATAATGTGAGTTTACATAGGGTCATCCTAAATATTGTTTAAGTGCATGGAATGACTTGAGTCACTGTCTAACCTTGAGTAGGCTGTTTTGCTTTCAGTTTTTGTCTAAATTTGCTGCCGTCAAGCCTTCATCGAGAGAGATCTATCTTTTCTTTGGAATAAGAGCTGCACAAATATCTCAGAAATCCTCTTTTCCGATTCTTGTATATGTTTTAATTTGACATTAGGAACACAAGGAAGAAAACAGCTATGATAACTTCTCTAGTTATCAAAGGACTAATTTAGTCTCTGCTCATCGGTCACAAATGATATGTGTCCTGGGAAGAAAAACAGAAAGCACTAGATGGTGGTTGGGGACCCTGACATTTCCTTTCCTCTCTCCCCTGTGAACTGGCTTCACAGCAGCTCTGAGCCTCAGTATCAATACCTGGAAGCTATGCTCGTCAATAACTGTTGTACAGGGTTGCTGGGGTGAGAGGTGTCAAAAAACTAAAGAAGCACCCACCAAGGCTTTCAAGGTTCACACCCTTCCCTTGTGCCTGAATCTAGCTCACTTTATGAAAAAGTGGAGGGAACAGTCTTGCTGACCTTCAAATTCAATTTCAAAAGGCTTTATGGATTTTTAAACAATCTTAAGTAGTCAGAACAAAAATATCACATGGTTCATTCACAAATAATGTACATCAGTCTTAAGAAAGCCTTAGGATGATAACTTTTATCAGTACCATTTCAGTGTGGCAAACCCAAGGGACGATAGCTAGAAACAGTGGCTTCCTTTAAAGTGAGACTTCTCAAATAGAGATGTATAGAGTGGAAGAGTTTAGAGTGGAGGTTTTAGGACTTTGGCAAGGTATTAGCTACTAGTTCCTTTGAACTGGGACCCCCAATACAATACCATCAGGATGTAAGTACCCAGGAAGCAGGTATTTTTGACTATTGTGTTCAATACTGTATTCCCAGTGCCCAGAAGAGAGACACTCAAAAATATGTATTAAATTCAATAGATAAAAAACCCATTCCTTCTTCCCTGCTGAAAAATCATTGGCCGAAATAGATCCATGAGGTACACTCTTTTTCCCAAATAAGAAAATATTTGTTCAGAATTAAGCATCTTATCCAAGTTTACACATCCAGAGAGTGAAGCAGGATGTCACCCCGGTTTACAGTTGCCTATTTCTTCTTTTAAGCCAGGCTGCCTTGATGAATCTTCAAAGCTGAAAAGCATAGGTCAAATCATTTGACCAAAGATGAGGCTGTGAATCATTTTGATGTTCAAGTCCCATCCCTTTAAGGATGGGTTAATAATGTAATACACTTCAGAGAGTCACTGGCTCAAAAGAGATCAAATTATAAGTGAGCAAATGGTGAAATATGAATGTGTTCTCAGGTCTCTTGGGTACAAGCAGGAATATGTGACATTGCTTTGTAAGTTTTATAACACTAGAGAAATATTAATAACTGCTGACTTTAGGAGTCTCGGTTTATAAGCTTCTTTAGTCAGGGCGCTTACTGAGATATTCATGAATGAACTGGCCAACATTTGATAAATAGTGCCTGGCAAAGTTGGCATTCTGAGATTGAATGATTGGAAAAATGAATAAGAATGATAAATCTTAGTGGAATTAATGTAAGTGACTGTATTTCTGATAAAACATTAACTATGGAATTATAGGATGGGTCAGATATTTCTAAATAAGACAGAGGTTAAGATAAAATTATACACGGATGCAAAATTGACAGGTTTCCACTTACTTCTTCAACAAAACATCCTTGTTGCAAAGGGAAAGACAAGTTGGCCTCAAGACATGTATTTTTAAAATTTTATTTAGGGACAAAATAATATGCTAGCTATATTTAGAAAGAAAATTATAATTTTCTAATAAAACAGTAACTACTCAAAAATGAATTGTAGGAGCTATGATGAAATAAAGTGCTTTACCAGAACCTTTCTTTCTTTTGTCCTAAAGTCTGACCCTTCACATTATCTGGAAATTTTACATTTTCTAGAACTTAACAATATTCAGCACAGACAAAGGGCTTGTAATATTTACAATAGTATTCAACACACACAATTCCATTAAAATGACAGTTTGATAGGTCAAACCAGGCACACAGTAACAAAATCTGAATTTGAGAGGAATCAGAAAAAAGAAAAACCTTGCACAATTCTCAAGCAACCCTTTATCGCAATCAGTCTTAGAGCTCCACAAATCCAGACAGTGGTTCTCCAAAGGCATAGGAATAGGAAGATAGATTCCTCCAGGGGGCTTAATTCACTGGGGGTGGTTTTAGTGGTCACAGTGGCTGTGTGTGTGGTGAGGTGCTACTGGCATTTAGTGGGTAAGACCAAGAATGCCATTGTGCTGCCGTGCACTAGACATTTTCAAACACTGAGGGACTCTCTTGCCCTAAGTGTGAATAACATCAGCTGAAAAGTACTAGACTATGCCCTAATTTACTCCTCAGCCTTCCATAAGTTTCATCTTTGGTAACATTTCTGTGGCTATTCTGCTGGTTCATTTGATGTGTCAACTTGACTGGGCTAAGGGATGCCCAAGTAGCTACTAAAATATTATTTCTGGGTTTGTCTATTAATGTGTCTCTGGATCCAATTAACATTTGAGTCAGTAGACCAGAAGATTGGCCCTCACCAGTGTGGGTGGACCTCATCCAATCCACTGAGGGCCTGAGTGGATTAAAAGGTGGAGAAAGGGCCCCTTCTCTCTCTGCTGGACCTGGGACGTCCATTTCCTTGGCCCTCCAGTATCAGTACTCCAGGCTTCTCAGGCTTCTGGACTCAGACCAGGACTTAAGCCATCAGTTTCCTCCCCACCCCCAAGCCCATCACCCTCCACTCTGGATTCTGACTTAATTATACCAACACCTTTCCTGGTTCTCTAGCATTCAGACTGTGGGACTTCTCAGCCTCCGTAATTGCTTGAGCCAATTCCTATAAATTATATGGATAGCCTGTTGGTTCTGTTTTTCCAGAATATCCTAATATACTTTTCACTTGAAAAAAATCAATCATTGACCAAAAAGAACACTAACAGACAAAACAGAAGATACTAAAAGGCTTAAAATTAGAGATTTTATTTTTTTCATAAACTAGAGGACATAGCCAGCGGGTCAATGGATCTCTCTCAGACATACCATTTCCCTTTCTCTTTCTCGAATGAAAAAGATAAGTAAAATTTTTAAAAACTGTTTTGATAAGGCCACTGAGAATATAAAAGTGTTAGAATACATAGGCCTTGAACGTCAGTTTTAATAAAAGCGGACATCTTGATAAATCAAAGAAATAGGTCAGCTTGAAACATGTTGTGTGATTTTCTTTGTTCATTCATTCAAATAAGGTTATGGAACTCCTTCTAGGTTTTATGCATTTAACAGCATACCATCATGAGTCACTAAAAAGTTCATTTTCATGGAGTCTGCCATCTAAGAAGGGTGCTAAGACATGCAGACAACTAAAAGAAGCATGAGATGAAAACTTTCATTACAGGTGTATGATCAAGGGTAAGAGGAATTCAGAGTGGGGCATTCACTCATAGCTCAAGCATCTGAAAAGGCTCACAGGCCAGGTGATAGCTGAAGGCAAAATGTTCCTCTTCTACTCACCCATACTCACCCTCTGAGCATGGTATGTGGTAGTGATGCACAGCTTATAATGGATCGAGTGTGCAAACCAGGTATCGTTTGATGGTATAAATGCTACAGTCAATTTTATTACGCTGCTGCTAAGTCGCTTCAGTCGTGTCCAACTCTGTGCGACCCCAGAGATGGCAGCCCACCAGGCTCCCCCGTCCCTGGGATTCTCCAGGCAAGAACATTGGAGTGGGCTGCCATTTCCTTCTCCAATGCATGAAAGTGAAAAGTGAAAGTGAAGTTGCTCAGTCGTGTCCGACTGTTAGCGACCCCATGGACTGCAGCCCACCAGGCTCCTCTGTCCATGGGATTTTCCAGGCAAGAGTACTGGAGTGGGGTGCCATTGCCTTCTCCGCAATTTTATTAGAGTACCTTATAAAAGCACTATCCCCCATTACAGAATTCCAAAAGTCATCCTGAAGACACAGATGACAATAGCTGCCTTTTTCCCACTTATGATAGTTTTGTACATCGAATCAGAAAACAAGGTAATGGCATTGTGTTCTGAAAATGCATGAAATATTGGTCATGAGTACATATGCCACATGCAATAGCCGTGTTACTTACAGCTTTAAGCAGTAACATGTGTGATGCTTAATGGGACAAAGTAAGGGGGAGAAGAGAATAGCAAAAACTTGTTTAAAGAACTTCTCTTTAATTTATTAGGAGCAAATGGATTTAGAAGGAAAAAAAAAAGGTGTCTCCTGTGGAAACACTTCATTTAGTTAACAGCTTGAAATCTTTACTGAGGATAATCTTTAATGTGAAGTTCCCCAGCCTCTTTTTGGAGTCTGTATACTACAATTAAAGGAAACATGAAGCCCACCAGCCAGAGACACCAGGGCCTTTTAACCATCCAGAACTGAGAGGCCTGAACTTGAAACGAGAGTGGGACATTCACACACAGGGTCATGCTCAGACAGAGACAATTTCCACTAATTTTCATCCCACTCCCAACACTTGTCCTAGGTTCTTTCTCCTATCTTGCTTCTGCTTTCCCTATGTTTTTTGTTTCGTTTTGTTTTTCAGAGGACTTATACTGGCTTCTGTTCCATTTGACAACACCTTGTCAATTAGATGCATTCCATTCAGTTCAGAAGTTCATTAAATTCAGATAACTCACCATTCTTGCAAGCTGACTGATGCTTATTAATGTAACATGCGAAATGGGTAATTCACCAGGGAATGTGAGCCTTTCTTTGCTTTGCTGAGATACTTAGAACAATGCAGTCTGTGTGGAATTCTTCAGGGACTTAATATTATTTACATATTTAAAGAATCCTTGAAAGTCCCATACCTTTGAAATATTGAGGACTGTGTGCACTGTGCAAAGATAAATTAGATAGAGACAATATGATGACTCATGGCCCTAAATAGCTTTAACTTTTGTGTCTATGTTGTGGGGGGTGGAGTAGAAAAGGGAACAGGCAAGAGGCAATAAGAAGTTCTTAATGTAATTAAATGTTGGGTTTTTCAAATGATGTTTGAGATTATTAACAGCTACAAAAATAAATTTAAATAGTGCATGCAATTTTCAGAGTTAATTTTGCCTATGTGTTTTGTCATTAACTGGGCGTTTTCAGAAGAATAAATAAATAAACATAAATGAAACAAATTTTAATTGATCTATCAGTCCTCAGTCACATAACCTTGTCAGCAGGAAAGATTTCCAAGTTACATGGAACTAAAAGAACTGGAACTCAGGGAACAGCATATATCCACCACCCAAATCTTTATAATTTGATGATGAGCGGAAGCCAGTGATGGCATCTCACTTCAGAACAAGTAAAGCTAAGCAGTGTAACCTCAAGAAAAATTGTTTAAATGCCTACCACCCACTGGGCACTCTTAGAGTCTCTGAGATAAATCCCTTTCTCTTTGGGAATTTACAGTTTAGGAAGAAATAAACCAGTACCATGTGTGTGTAATTGAGAGCCATTATTTAAATATTTCTAATATTCCATATATAATCAGAAAATTGAGCTGATGGTTCTCCCTTCTCTTCCTTTCTCTCTCCTCTCTCTCTCTTTGTTGACACTAACAGTGGGTGATGAAATGTCATCATGTGTGTACAAGTTTGTGTGTGTGCGCGTGTGTGTGCATGTGTGTGTGTGTGTGTGTGTTAGTCACTCAGTCGTGTCCGACTCTTTATGACCCTCATAGACTGTAGCCCACCAAGCTTCTCTGTCCATGGAATTCTCCAGGCAAGAATATTGGAGTGGATTGCCATTCCCTTCTCCAGAGGAACTTCCCAACCCAGGAATCGAACCCTGGTCTCCTGCATGGCAGGCAGATTCTTTACCATTTGAGCTACAGTAATGGTCAATAATTTTACTTTAGAGTTAAGAGAGAAATCAAGCACTCAGTGAATTTCTCTCTTTAAGAAAGTATGCAAAACCACTAGACTATTCAGGTATGACCTAAATCAAATCCCTTATGATTATACAGTGGAAGTGTGAAACAGACTCAAGGGATTAGATCTGATAGACAGAGTGCCTGATGAACTATGGAATGAGGTACGTGACATTGTACAGGAGACAGGGATCAAGACCGTCCCCATGGAAAAGAAATGCAAAAAAGCAAAATGGTTGTCTGAGGAGGCCTTACAAATAGCTGTGAAACAAAGAAAAGTGAGAAGCAAGGGAGAAAAGGAAAGATATACCATTTGAATGCAGAGGTCCAAAGAATAGCAAGGAGAGATAAGAAAGCCTTCCTCAGTGATCAGTGCAAAGAAATAGAGGAAAACAATAGAATGGGAAAGACTAGAGATCTCTTCAAGAAAATTAGAGATACCAAGGGAACATTTCATGCAAAGATGGGCTCAATAAAGGACAGAAATGGTATGCACCTGACAGAAGCATAAGATAATAAGAAGAGGTGTCAAGAATACACAGAAGAACTCTATACAAAAAAGATCTTCATGACTGAGATAATCATGATGGTATCATCACTCATCTAGAGCCAGACATCCTGGAATGTGAAGCCAAGTGGGCTTTAAGAAGCATCAATACGAAAAAAGCTAGTGGAGGTGATGGAATTCCAGTTGAATTATTTCAAATCCTAAAAGATGATGCTGTGAAAGTGCTGCACTCAATATGCCAGCAAATTTGGAAAACTCAGCAGTGGCCACAGGACTGGAAAAGGTCAGTTTTCATTCCAATCCCTAAGAAAGTCAATGCCAAAAAATGCTCAAACTACCACAAAATTGTATTCATCTCACACGCTAGTAGAGTAATGCTCAAAATTCCCCAAGCTACTAAAGTAATGTTCAAAATTCTTCAATAATACATGAACTGTGCACTTCTAGATGTTCAAGCTGGTTTTAGAAAAGGCAGAGGAACCAGAGATCAAATTGCCAACATCTGCTGGATTATCAAAAAAGCAAGAGAGTTTCAAAAGAACATCTATTTCTGCTTTACTGATTATGTCAAAGCCTTTGACTGTGTGGATCACAAGAAACTGTGGAAAATTCTTCAAGAGATGGGAGTACCAGACCACCTGACCTGCCTCTTTAGAAACCTGTATGCAGGTCAGGAAGCAACAGTTAGAACTGGACACGGAACAACCAACTGGTTCCAAATAGGAAAAGGAGTACGTCAAGGCTGTATATTGTCACCCTGCTTATTTAACTTCTATGCAGAGTACATCATGAGAAACACTGGGCTGGATGAAGCATAAGCTGGAATCAAGACTGCCAGAAGAAATATCAATAACCTCAGATATACAGATGACACCACCCTTATGGAGAAAGTGAATAAGAACTAAAGAGCCTCTTGATGAAAGTGAAAGAGGAGAGTGAAAAAGTTGGCTTAAAGCTCAACATTCAGAAAACAAAGATTATGGCATCTGGTCCCATCACTTCATGGCAAATAGACGGAGAAACAGTGTCAGACTATTTTTCTGGGCTCCAAAATCACTGCAGATGGTGACTGCAGCCATGAAATTAAAAGACGCTTGCTCCTTGGAAGGGAAGACCAACCTAAACAGCGTATTAAAAAGCAGAGACATTACTTTGTCAACAAAGGTCTGTCTAGTCAAGGCTATGGTTTTCCCAGAAGTCATGTATGGAGGTGAGAGTTGGATCATAAAGAAAGCTGAGCACCAAAAACTTGATGCTTTTGAACTGTGGTGTTGGAGAAGATTCTTGAGAGTCCCTTGGACTGTAAGGAAATCCAACCAGTCCATCCTAAAGGAGATTAGTCCTGAGTGTTCATTGGAAGGACTGATGTTGAAGCCGAAACTTCAATACTTCGGCCACTTGATATGAAGAGCTGACTCATCTGAAAAGACCGTGATGCTGGGAAAGACTGAAGGTGGGAGGAGAAGGAGACGACAAAGGATGAGATGGTTGGATGGCATCTCTGACTCAATGGACATGAGTTTGGGTGGACTCTAGGAGTTGGTAATGGACATGAAGGCCTGGCGTGCTGCAGTCCATGAGGTTACAAAGAGTCAGAAATGACTGAGTGAATGAACTGAGCTGAACATTTATTAAATATCTAGATTACATTTGTTAACATAGATGTATATAGGTTGCCAGCTTTGTGGTCATAAGAGCACCTTGTATTTCTTCTAATACCATTAAAAATTTCCAAGTCATTTTCTATCATTTCTGTTGCAATTTTCAAGGCTAAGTCTTGTGTGGAAATAGGGCCCTAGAGGATCATCAAGTAACTCTTTTGACTCAAAGGCAAACATAATCAGCCTAAAACACCAGGTCAGCATTGGAGTCAGCAGCAAGGAAGGACTTCATTGTCACAGTTTTCAGATTTTGGAAGGAGAAGGGCTAAAGTTCCCCAAAGTAAGAGATGCTGAAACATCAAAAACACATATAGATGGCATACTCATATCCTTTGCATTGTTAATCCACTGAAAATGTCTAAAATTCATGAATCCTCAGATAGAAAGCATGCCTTTATGGAAAAAAAAAAAAACCAAAACAAACCAAAATATGGAGCAGTTTAAATGCCAGGGAGAAGCAGTTAAATGTTATTTGCAAAGTAGGACAGGAAGATTGGAGAAGGGTGAAGCAGGAAAAGGATATTGTTTGTTTTACACTTATTAGTTCTACTAGACTGGTTGAACTAGAAGAATGTATTGTTTAAATTTTTTAAGAAAGAGAAAAAGCTGAGAAATATGGAGCATCTAAAGGACAAGATTGCACAGCAAAGGAAACCATAAACAAAACAAAATGACAACTGATGGAATGGGAGAAAATAATTACAAATGATGTGATGGACAAGCAAATAATTTCCTAAATATACAGTTCATACAGCTCAATATAAAAAATAAAAAATTTGGCAGACCTAAATAGACATTTTTCCAAAGACATAAAGATGGCCAAGATGAAAAAATTCTAAACCTCGCTAGAGAAATGCAAATCAAGACTACTCACATGGGACAGGATGGTCACTGTTAAAAAGTCGACAAATAATAAATGCTGGAGAGGGTGTAGATAAAAGGAGAATTCTCCTACAGTGTCAGTTGGAACATAAATTAGTTCAGCCATTATGGAAAAGAGTATGGAGGTTCTTTAAAAAACTAAAAATAGAGCTACCGTGTGATTGAGCAATCCCACTCCTGTGTATATATCTGGAAAAGATGAAAACTTTAATTTGAAAATATACATGCATTGAAATGTTCATAGCAGCACTATTTACAATAGCCAAGGTGCAAAAGCAACCTATTAATAAATGTCCACCAACAGATGAATGGATTAAGAAGACGTGATACACACAATGGAATACTACTCAGCCATTAAAATGAATGAAACAATGCCATTTGCAGCAACGTGGATGGACCTAGAAAGTGTCATACCAAGTGAAGAATATAAGGCAGAGTCCAGTGGTCATGTACGGATGTGAGAGTTGGACTGTGAAGAAACCTGAGCGCCGAGGAATTGATGCTTTTGAACTGTGGTGTTGGAGAAGACTCTTGAGAGTCCCTTGGACTGCAAGGAGATCCAACCAGTCCATTCTGAAGGAGATCAGCCCTGGGATTTCTTTGGAAGGAATGATGCTGAAGCTGAAACTCCAGTACTTTGGCCACCTCATGGGAAGAGTTGACTCATTGGAAAAGACTCTGATGCTGGGAGGGATTGGGGGCAAGAGGAGAAGGGGACGACCGAGGATGAGATGGTTGGATGGCATCACGGACTTGATGGACGTGAGTTTGAGTAAACTCCGGGAGTTGGTGATGGAAAGGGAGGCTTGGCATGCTATGATTCATGCGGTCGCAAAGAGTTGGACACAACTGAGTGACTGAATGGAATTGAACTGAAGACAAATATCAACATGATATCACATATGTAGAATCTAAGAAAATGATACAAATGAACTTATTTATAAAACAGAAACCTACTCACAGCCATAGAAAATAAATTTATAGTTACCAATGGGTAAAGGGAAGAGGGATAAATTAGGAGCATGGTATTAACAGATACATACTACTATACATAAAATAGATAAACAACGATGACCCACTGTATAGCATGAGGAACTATACCCAGTATTTTGTAATAACTTTAAATGGAAAAGAATCTGAAAAGTATATATATATATATAATATACATATACAAACAAATATATAACTGAATCACCTCGCTGTTTACCTGAAACTAAAACAACATTGTCAATCAACTGTAATTCAACAACAACAAGAAAATTATGATAAACATCACCTAATTATTTATCATCAGTCACTGTGCTGATTAATAAATATATAAGGTGTGAAAGTATTGGTCATTTAGTCATGTCCAATTCTTTGCCACCCCATGGACTGTAGCCCGCCAGGCTCCTATAACCATGGAATTTCCCAGGCAAGAATACTAGAGTGGGTTGCCGTTCCCTTCTCCAGGGAATCTTCTTGACCGAGGGATCGAACCCAGATCTCCTGCATTGCAAGCAGGTTCTTTACTGTCTGAGCCATATAAGATAACCCCAAGGAGGTCAAAGTTTAGTAGGAATATTAAGACATCATCCTGCCAGGTGCACCATTATGTGTTTTTATGGCACTCTTCAGTTTACAGAGCATATTCTCACAGGGCTGTAAGAGAGGTTCTGTAACATGCTGTGGGCATACAGAGGGAGAAATTATTTCCATCTGGAGGAATCTGTGAAGCTGTCACAGAGGTGGTATTTTTGAGCTTGGCTAATCTAGATTATTTTTTTTTAAGAGCATTCTTCACAGAGAAACAATTTGATTAAAGCAGAGAAATGGATGGCATTGGTTAGTATGCATAAGGACCGACTCTTAGAACGTTGGGTAAACTGTGGGGGTTGCGAAGAAAAAATTGGAAAAGATAATGGAGAGATAACAACAAAAAGCCTATGGACATGAGGCTCTGGCAGACAGGCTTCCTTCCATTGTTGTGGGAACCTACTCAAAGTGAAATTAATGAGTAGCAAAGTAACTAAAGCAAAATGAAAAAGCATATAAAATATAAAGTTAGTAGCAGTAAGGCTAAATTTATATCAGCCTGTGATCAATGACTGAGGAAGGCCAAGTGTTGCAACTAACGTCAGGGCAAACAGTTTTGAAGTTAAAGTTGTAATAGTACTCACCAAATTCTTTGACATTTTATACCGTTTTTTTTTTTTTTTTTACCCAGATCAAAGTAAAACAACTGTAAATAAGTATCCTATGCACTTTGTTTGGTGTACATTCTTTGACAGCTCTGGGAAACTAATACATCACTAGAGAATGAAGGAGAATGTGCACCCCAGAGTGGACAGAGCAGAAAATAAGTGAATTCAGATATGATATTCTGGGACAGCTTCAAGCCTGTAAACAATTAGGCAACTAATAAAATATCCAAAAACTTGCAAAACATCCCATGGAAATGGGCCAACTCAGACTCTACTTGGAAAGCCCTGTGAGAAAGTAGGAATCTGGCATTATCTTCAAAGGAGGTAACAGAATCTCCTTTGAACAGCTCCTGAATGTGTGGTTAGCTCGAAGCAGGATCGTGTAGTAGAAAGCATAGGTGTTGTGATATCAGAAAGCCTGGTCTTGAATTTCTCACTTCATATTTTACTGGTTCTGGGATCTTGACTTTTATTGGTTCTGAGATCTTGAGAAAGTCTCTTCCCCAGTCTCCTCACCCCTTTCCTCAGGGCTGCTGTGAACCTCCAAGGTCAATGTTAGTCATTTGTCACTATCACTAATATTCCCTCCAGTGGAGAGTTTGCTTGGAACCTCCATTCCAAATGGAGAAAACGAGCTTGATTTGTTCGATCTCAAGCCTCAGAATAAGAGCTCCAAAACCTCTACACGTTTAACTACTAGAAATGGCTCACTGGCCAGTACATGTGGTCTGATGTCATTGGCTGTAATTTGGGAAAAAACAGAAGCTTAGCCATGAGGCCTTGGCAGGTGAGCAAAAAGGTTGTCGCTGTTTTTTCCCCCAACACTTTGTTTTTAAATGTAATTGTTTGTTTGCTTTTCTTGAGTCTGCACAATCTGTTCTTTGATTTGCGATCTCAAACAGTTTGCTACTGCTTCACGGCTTTGAAGATCCGCTTCAAGAAACGACACCAACGAGCTGTCACAGACAGTGAGCATTAAAGCTGCCAGTATTTGCAGGCACCACCAAAGGAAGGAGTCCTCAAGTGTGTCTTCAGGGCCCTCATGTAGAGGCCTGGTAGCACCTGGGTATTTCTTGGCATGGGGCTTCTTCTTACATCAAAGTGTTTTCTAAGTGTAAGAGTTTTACTGCTTGTTATTTGGGCAAAGAAACATCAACATCACAGGTTGATGTCTTCTGAAGTCACAGTTAATAGGTGCACAGAGTAAATTTTGCCTGAAAAGTTCAGACCAATGTCAGGATTATCTAAGATAAATAAATTTGTAGTTGAGCCAACTCTCTCTAACTGCTAGTGGATATCTTTCTCAATTCTTTGAGAAGAACTCATTTCAACTACTAGAATCTTAAGGCTAGAAACAACCTCCATGGTGCTCTATTCAAGCCTCAACCTCTGCTTCCTTTGATGAATCCCCATGGCAATCTTCCAGCTTCTCCAGAGATGGAAATCTCACTACTTTCAAAAGTAATGGGGCCTTCTTTCAGACAGCTATGCAATGGTCTTCCTGTCACTGAGCTAATCTATGTTTCTTCCATGTACCTTTCACTTATCACTATTACATAGTGATGCTTATTAAGTGATCTCCCCAATTCTCTCTGGCAGCTTTGCCTTATTCATTTTGTAAAACCTATCTTAAACCTCATTTCTTCTAGAAGCTCAGCAGGACTATTCGACCCTTTTTGGATATCTCTTCCCTCATCTCAAACCTGATGATCCTTTCCAAGCTAGTAGGAACTCAATCTTCTTTTCTGGACCTTCTTACCCTGAAGAGAGGAACATGGGCATATTTTAGACCTACACGGATATTACATAACTGGACCATGCAGATGTGTCAGTGAAAGGGATAGTACATCAAACCCTTTAATGCAGAACAAAACATAAGCTTAGGAACACTTCATTTTGCATCTTCTGTTCCTAGTTTACTTCCCAATGATATTCATGCCTTCACCCAATGAATAACTTCCACCATTTTATTTTACACATATATATGTTTGTTTTTGTTTTTGTTTTTTTTCAGATAAACTATGTCTCCTCCTACCCAACCCCAGGGCTAATGTCCCCTTCTACCGGAAGCCATCCCAACGCTCTGAAATCCCTGGACTGGAACTATTGTTATGAGTCTGTTCTCTCAGGATGATGAGGATTATTTTCTCCCTGCTGGTATAACCAAGTTGAAGCGATCATCCTGTCCTCCCCACTAACTGATTAAAGGGACAGCAGGTGGGCGTGATCTAAAGCTCATCTGTAAAGGGATCTTGGTACTTGTGGATGTAGATTCTCCCATTCTCAGCCACTAATTCAGGCAGGGGCTGGCTAAGCTTTTGGAGACCATGAAGAAACCCAGCAGGACTGGGAAATATTGATGGATTTCATCATTTTGCTGAGTGCAGTGCTTAAGCATGTAGTTATTTGCAGAAAATTGCAGAAAATTGCTCCATTTGGTATTGTCATTGATTTGTGGAAACATGTGGAGTTTGTGTGTATGTGTGCGTCTGTATATACACAATTCAGAGAGAGGGAGTTTGACTGTCTGCATTTTGAGGGTTTGCTGATTTTCACCCTACAGTCTATGGGAATTTGAAGTAAAACATGGCTACATTAATAAGAAGTGCCATTTTTAAGCCATACTAACAAACATAGGTAGATTTAATCTCCAGAATTCCCCACATCCCTAAGTGCACATAGCTTGGACATGAATATGAGCAAACTCCAGGAGACAGTGGAGGACAGAGGAGCCTGGCATGCTGTAGTCCATGCGGTTACAAAGAATCCAACACGACTTAGAGACTGAACAATAGCTAAGTGTACTCACACTAATTCCTCTATCAGGAATGCCACTCTCCTAAAACTCCCTATTGTGAGGTCATTAACTGCCCAAGCTCAGTGGGTAAGACCCTATCAACACCACTTACCTCTTGAACCTCCTCTCAACTTCCAAAGGACATTGCTCTTCTTCATGGACCTTAATATACTCTAGTTTCTAATCCATTTGTATATTGGTACAAATTGATTGGATTTATCTTTTGCATAAACCACAATACTCTTTCTAGTTCTAGGCACATTATGAGGTCCTCAGAAAACTCAGCATAACTTTTATTTGTAAAGTATAAAATAGGAGTCATGGACATTTAATAAAGCAAGCAATGAAATACCTTATTGAGTCTAAACTCACAGAGGACAGGGGCTGCTTGTTGGTATGGTAACCTCACACTCCTTTCCAGCACCAGGCAATGGCAATAGTGGCAAATCACTAACTGAGCTCAGTTTATAAGTCTGAGGACAGATATAATAGGACAAATCAACTAAAGACATATCAGTTTATAACTAAAATCCAAGAGCAGATGCTATCCAACTGCTGACTGTCATTTCTTAATTAATGAGAAAATAGGCAAGGTTAAAATATATATAAAACAAAAGCCAACAAAGAAAATAGATTTATTTCATAAACCAAATGATTGGTGACTGTATATATGACCATGATTGGTTGCACTGGGGCAGGTGCTTTAGAAATGTCTTTTTTTTCTTTTGGATGCACTGGGTCTTCCTTGCTGCACACGGGCTTTCTCTAGTTGTGGCCAGTGGGGGCTACTCTCTTGTTGCTGCAATACGCAGGCTTCTCATTGCAGTGGCTTCTCGTGGGCAAGGCAAGTGCTCCAGGATGCGTGGGCTTCGGTAGCTGCACTCAGTAGTTGTGGTACATGGGCATATTTGTCCTCTGGCATGTGGGATCTTAGTTCCCAAACCAGGGATCAAACTCAGGTCCCCTGCATTGCAAGGTGGATAGGGAAGTCTCTAGAAATGTCTATCTTTGCAGACTCTGTTATCTTTCACCATCATGTTCCTTCTTCAAGTTAGACCATCACTTATGAACAAGTGACTTTAGTCCAAGAGTTTCTCTGTAACTCATTTTCCAAATATCAGGAATTCATGCTTTCATAAAAATAGTGATCTAATTGGAGGTTAGGCTGCAAGGCTAGTCCAAAAATTCTATTAAACTTGTGATTATGAGAATCATATTTTCTGACCCAAAATAGAGAGATGGTATGAAAAGTTCAAGGAGAAGAGAAAAATGATGATAATAACAACAATAACTAAACCTTGCAGTCAAGGACTGTCCTAAGAACCTATCATGTGCTCACTTAATCCTGACAACATCCCTCTTAGGAGAGTCCTGGCCCAGAGAAGTTGTGAGAGGTGCTTAAGGTCCAGGCTAGTAAGTTAAGCAGCAACGTTGGAATCCTTACAGGCTCATTCCAGAACCCACCTCTTAACCTCTCTGCTTTATGACTTCTGATTAAGAAAAAACAGGCTGAAAGCTCCACTTATTTTTCCCAA
The DNA here is from genome assembly GCF_023091745.1 of Budorcas taxicolor. Classification (NCBI taxonomy): domain Eukaryota; kingdom Metazoa; phylum Chordata; class Mammalia; order Artiodactyla; family Bovidae; genus Budorcas; species Budorcas taxicolor. The sequence continues at coordinate 143,165,832 of NC_068910.1, forward strand.
GACTACACTTGTCAGGGTAAGAATTTGCAGTAGAGTCTGTTCCTTTAGCTGTGAAGGATCAGAGGGAAAAGAGACATTTATAATATACATTTATAATACAGTGTTAGAGGTTTCCATGACCCCAGTTGGACTACTAGAGAGAAAGAGAGGTTTGGGGGGTGAAGAGCTTGAACATTTGAAGCTAGAGATCTAAGGAGATGACTGAGCACATAAATGTAAAAGGAGCCTCTGGAACAGGACCTGGCAAGGGGAGTGGACACAAGGATGGAGGCCCATGACGACCAGACTGTAAGCAACAGAACTTGGCGAACGGTGGGAGTTGCGGCTCCTTCCTCTTCTCTCACCTCCCAGGGGGTGTTGGGATTTCACCAGACTCCCCACTCTCTGTCCAAAGCTCCCTTAGTTTAAGGAGGGAAATATGACATGAGAAGGCGCACCTGGTGCAGAGGGCCTATGAGCTGGTATCAGCAACAAAGAAAGGAAAAAGGAGAAAAGAGAGTAGAGAAAACTCCAAGCGAACTGAGAATGAGAGAATCCAATGACAATCTAAGGAGGACGGCCATACTTACACAGGAGAAGTGCATACAGAGTCCCAAGCATGGGTACTTCAGCCAGCAGCATGTACAGTAATGCCAGGTGCCACAAAATTTCTTGTCAATGTCTGAAATACAGCAGGTTACTCTAGGGCAGGCAAAGTCAAAGGCCCTTTTCTCTCATCTTTCAGACCAATTACAAGTTCCAGGGAATCTTTGTAGACTTAAGTCAGGGAAGTTTGACTCAGGGGGGACAGTCTTGTGGCTTTCAAACCAGAAAAAGTCAAGTCAGGTCTGATTTACTGTTTACAAGTAATGGAAATTTGAACAAGTAACTTATCTGTCCTGATCAGCCCTCAGTTCCTAATAACATGTAGAAAATTATTATAATCGACTTCCATTATAAAGACAAATTATGGATGAATAATATGTCATAAACTGTGATACAGTTACTAGCATACCAAATTATTTCAAGGTAGAATTGAAGCTACTAGAAATAAAATCTTTATTTCGACCACTGATCAACTACCAAGGCCCATCCTTCCAAGCCTGTGATATCTTTCCCAGAATTCCAAGAAGGCAGGCTGCCCCTAGTCTATGCCTCCTCTCTGCCTCTCTATTTTATCTCCCATACAGCATCTATCACTGGGAGAAGCATTTGCTGATTTGCATGTCCCTCTCTGCTAACAGACTGGGAGCTCAGATTGTGTTGTATTTGCCTGAATATCCAGCATCTGGCAGAAATTCCTGAAACATGCAATATCCTTAGAACAAATTGGTAGGAGATGAAGAATTATACTCTATAGATTTCTTATCCATCCTTTCTTAGATTGGACTTTTTAATCTTTCGTTTTTTTTTTCGCTTCTTAATCATTCTGAGTTTTATTCAGAGTCAGGACCACAGGTTGCATAAATGGAAAAGTATGATTAGGGACATTGCAGTTTGTCCTCTGCTTTCCTGTAGAGATTCATAAGTTTCCCTAGATTGGCAAACTTCTTCTGTAAAGAGCCAGATAGTAAATATTGTAGGGTTTGTGGGCCATTTGGTCTCTATCTTAACTACACAACTCTTCTGTGCAGAGAGAAATCAGCTCCAGACAGCACAAACAAATGGGTATGACTGAGTTCTGATAAATATTTACAAACACAAGTAGTGGACCAGATTTGGCCCACGAGCCACAGTCTGACCCTTGTCCTAGATACATAACTCAAATCTTTTTTTCCTACTATTTCCAGCAGTTCCAAGTCACTCAGATAATGTGAAACACTATGTATCAAATGTCTTATTGCTCCAACAACCAATCCTAAATTGCAACCAAGTGTGTAACACTTGTGAAAATGCTTGTGTCTTGATTTTCAATCTTTAATCTGACAGCACCTGATATATGTCCACTGAAACCCAACCACAAGGATGGAAGATAACAGAAAAGACAAACAGTGCAACCAATGTGCACGTCTCTTGGCTAAGATGAGCAGAAATAAAGATGTAGTCACAATGGCAAGCGCCCAGGGTTAGAAACAATGTCTCAGTGACCGAAGAAGAATGTATGGCCCACTTTACCCTAATACAGTGTCCAACATGGAATGAATACAGGGTAAACACCCAAAAGACAGATGATGGGGAAACGTGATTCTGGCCCACAGGCATTATTCTCAACAGGAACTGCTAGATTTTATAATGATATCAACTTCAAGAAGATCTATATGTCTTTTTCTTTAACTCTTTCATGGATTCATAACACTTACTCAGTTGTTTTTGTCTCCATTACCAAATAACAAGTTACTTCCTAGCCAAACTCTGTATCTCTATCAGCATATAGCAAAACATCTGTCATATTGAGGGCATTAACTTTAGTAGAATGAATGAATGGGTGGGTAGACTGATAGATGGATAAATGGATAGATGGTTTCAGAGCACCAGTCAGACTATCAAGTGAGGAATTTTTCTGAATATGAAACACATCATTAGGTGGTAAACTGATAGATAGATAGATAAGTTATAAATAGTAAATGACCACAGAGATAAAGAAAAAGGACAAGGCAAAAGTGAAATTCATAATTATTACCTATGGCTGAGGCAAATTCCTTCAGGAAGAATTCATCAAAGTCTCCTTTGTGCTTCCTTGGTATCCTGCTCATTACACCTAGTTCACAAATGTGGAAACAGCAATTGACACATCTGTCTCCGTTCCTCGATGATGAGCTCTCTGTGGATAGGACTCATAGCTGACTCAGGAATTGATTGCTCCTCTCTGTCTCAGAAGCTGCTTCATTTCTTCTGTGGCCTACTGATCTAGGAAAAGCCTTCAAAGCTCTCTGAAGAGAGAGCTTTTGGATGCCTTTCAGGGAACATGGGAGTTTTGCTGTCACCTCAGTACTAAAAAGATGGTCTTTACATAGGCTGCAATTTCACCTGTGGTTATCACCTCACAGGTGGCTGGGTTTCACTGCAGGAGCTCTGAGTTCTCACAGGGTCAAGTCCAGTCTGGGACTTCCCAGGTGGCTCAGTGGTAAAGAAGCTGCCTGCAATGCAGGAGATGCAGGTTTGATCCCTGGATCAGGAGGATCCTCTGAAGAAGAGAATGGCAACCCACTCCAGTATTCTTGCCTGAGAATCCCACGGACAGAAGAGACTGGTGGGTTACAGTCCATTGGATTGCAAAGAGTTGGATGCGACTGAGTGCACACACATTCAAGTCCAGTCTCCTTTGGAGTGGTTAAGATGAGGGCTGGTTTGGTTACAAATGTTGAAAGTAGAAAAGCATTAAATCAAAGTGCCCCAACTGTCATCTAAACCTGGAGGCCACTCTGGCAAATAGCCCCATCCCCACTTCCTTCAAGGATGCTCTCTTTTTTTTGGCTTGAGTAGTGACAAAGTAACAATAGTCTGGATCGGGCATCATCGTTCACCTGTAAATGGTACTGTCACAGCCAGATGCATTGGAAGTTTAAAGCTATTTTAACTTTAGGGTTTGGGGAACTCTAATTAGCTTTTCATTGTCATTTTTGAATGTAAAATTTCCTTTGTTGAATTTACTTAAAATATGGAATATCCTTGATACAAAGAGAACATTCCTGCTATTAAGCTGGACATGACAATGAAATAGCACTCTGACAAGGTAACAGGATGATAAAAACATTTTGTAGCAAACACTTCACATGCCAGAATTAGAATCAAGCAAACACTCTTTTCCTATCCTAAAGCACAGAAAAGAGGGAAGACGTTTTCAGAGAAAGAAAACATATTTTTTTTTGACATGTGCATCTTAGGTTGGTTACAAGAGGTAAGAGACAGACATAACCTAGCAACGTGCTGGCCTGAACTGGCTAATAATAAAATAGAAAAGGGAAAAAATAAACCCCCAGTGTCAGACCCACCTCAGGTGGAAATTTTCTTGGTACTTGACCACCAAAGTCTACAGTTAACTCTGCAGAAATCCACCAGCCTCAGGAACACTGAAAACAAACAACTAATGAGGGTATCATTTATGTAAAATAACGGTATCCTGCAGAAAATGGTTCTAGAAGCTTGGGGGCTAGAGAGAGCAATGGAAGGGAAGGGGGAAAAGAAAAGAGTAGGACAAGAAGACAAAGTTTTCACTGCAGTGGGTCAAAGCTGATATCTTGATGAAAGCTGAGTCGGGCCTACAGTTATCTCATGGTTCCCTTCCCATCCATATTCCTTGTTGAATATCCATTATCTGAAAAGAAGGATGCCACAAGCCAGTCATGAGCACTCTCCAGGATCTATCTCCCCATCCTGATTTGGCATTAGGTGAATCCCTGCTGGCTCAGTGCATTCTCAGGGGCCTGGCTCATCACCTATACAGTAGAAATAAGGCACTGTCCTTTGCGAGATCATGCCGGTATTAGAAATAAGCCAATGTCCTTTGTCTAGCTTGCACAGTCTCTATAGAAATAAACATGTAGGTCATTTTATCCAAGTAATTCTTAGGGAAAGAGTAATCTGAAGTTGATGGCATCATGTGCTAAGATCAACGCAGAGTACCAGTTTATTACTGGAACACGAGAGAAGTCCAATTCAAATTTTCCTACTTTTGTAGTACTCTATTGTCTATGAAGCACTTTCTCACTGAGTCTCACATTTAAACCTCACCGTAGCAGAATGAAATGGACAGGACAAATAGAAATACCCTGGATTTCCAAATCAAAACACTGAAACCCAGTGAGACCAAATAACTAGAGTCCTATCTTCTGACCACAGGCCCCGTGTTCTGGCCACAGACTGTGTGGCTCCATTCACCAGTGTTGCTCAGCCTTGATTATGAAAGAGTAACACTTTTGGAGAAGTGAATAATATGCTAGAGTAGCCAAGGCAGAGCAGAAAAGGACCCGTCAGGACGACAGTGATACGTTCGGGAAACGACCGGCAGTGACCCTTCTCTTGAAAGAATGTGCTTGAGAGAAATTTGGGTGCTCAGATGGTCTCTATTAAATCCTTGTGGCCGAAGTGGAGGCAAAATGCTTGCTCTGAGGACTCAAGTGAACACACACTCTGTCTCATGCCCACACGTCTTTTATTATCTTTTACGGATCCAAAGGGGGATGGGGATGGGGATGGCAGAGAAAGGCTTCTCTTAGCCTTGGAAGAGCCTCAGTAGCAGCTGTGTCCTGCGGTGTAAACACACCAAATTAAACAAAAACTAAGGGAGGGCAAGAGAAAAGGAGCAAGTGAATCGAGTCTTCTCTTCTGTTTACACTTCCTGACAAATATTTTGTCACTAGTGAAAGATCCATTCACGAAGCCCTATCTTCTAATTAGATGCTTCCAACCAGATCCTGCAGCAGAAGCCCCTTAGTCAGACCAGGCCAGGTCCCCTGATACAAAGCACTGGATGGAGATCACAGTTAGGGTCCCGAGGTAGGCAGTGGCCTGCACAGGACAGATACAGAGCTGTCATGGTGGGGCTGGGGGTGGGAAGGGCACTGTGCTCATCTCCAAGTGGGGATACACAGGGAAATCCAAGACTAAAGAGCTCCAAATAGCAGTTCTAACTGCATAACAGGAGGAATGAGGGGATGGAAGGAAGTTTTAGCAGAGCATCCATTACAGGCTAAGCATTAAGCCAGGCACTGACATGCTACCTCAACTAATAAAGGCTGACACCCTGCTTGGCGTGCATTATTCACACTGAGGTTCAGGAAGGGGAAGCAACCTAGCTCTACAGAAATGTCCAGGAAGTGGCACTGAGATTTGTACTGAGATCACAATGATCCCAGAGACTGCCTTTGGTCCTTTTCCAGCTGCCTGAGGATTTCCTGGGTTTATGTTTCTAACTCACAGCACAATGTAATATCCAAAAGACATGGGCTTTGTTTCTACCTCAGGAACAATTTAGCCACCTTCTACCAAGTGAGGGCATCAGACAAGAAGATTTCTAAGGAAAATTTCAGATCTGATAAGGTAAAAATTCTAGGGAACTCTAGGGGCTTTCTGCACCTAAATGTGGCAAGCTACCAGTGGTTTTGAGGTCACGCTTCACATGGCAGCTAACCGTGGGTGGGTCTACTTCATATCCTTACCTTTATAAGCTAAAAGCTACCTCACTGCTGTGGGCTTCAACTGCCTCATCAGTAACACAGAGACAATAACAACCCTGCTTAACTAACTCAAATTTGCAGGGAGGATCAAATGAGTTTACAGTACTTTATATACAGAGCCACTCTGTAAATATTATCAGCACTCCAGCTCTTCCAAGAGTTAGCTTACAGGATTCCAGAATTGCCTCAGTATGTAAGACACTGGGAAAGGTTCTAAGGCATTGCTGTTCCAGATGATGGACTGAGCTTCTAATGGCCCTGTTGACCACTCCCTTGGGTAAATTCTACAGGAACATGGAGGGCAGATAGACATTAGGATCCTAAAGTGAATGACTGAAGCTATACAGTATATTTCATCCTCATAATGCCTCATCATAGCAACAATATCATTGTTTCCTCACAAAAATCCTCTACTTTAAAGAAAGAATATTTTCTCAGCAGGTGAGGGGACAAATATAATCCAAAGGCATATCAGATATGATTTAGTTTTACCTCTTTGTTTAAATTTAGGAAATCTGAAACCCAGGTTTCAGGAGATATAAACAAAGGTATAAGATATAAAGATGTTTGGTACTTAACATTTACCTAATGGCTAGATATTTCTATTTTCTGCCAATTTTGCTTAGAACTGCATTCATTCTTTTGATCTAAATTATTTAAAGATTTTTTTGGTGGAGGGGGGATTCTTTTCCTTTTTTGTTGTTTAAAGAAAGATATTTCATACTGGTAAAGGAAGCACACAAAACATTTCTTCCGAACGTCCCATCCTTTAGGAGATATTTTCTTATGACCGAGGAAAGAAGGGCTCAGTAAGTTTCTCTGAAGCTACACTCAATTACAAGGGACCACACAGCAAAACTGATCGAGAAAGAATGGATCCCGTTTTCTACACAATAGCTATTAATGGGCACCCGTCACCAGGAGGAGAAGGGGACGACAGAGGATGAGATGGCTGGATGGCATCACCGACTTGATGGACATGAGTTTGAGTGAACTCCGGGAATTGGTGATGGACAGGGAGGCCTGGCGTGCTGCGATTCATGGGGTTGCAAAGAGTCAGACACGACTGAGTGCCTGAACTGAACTGAACTGAACTGAACCACCTATAAGAAGAAAATGACACTGCATTCCATCTGTGAGTCCACACCTCAAGGAAAGCATCTATTTTGAGTCATATGTTCCTTAACTGGGATGAGGGCAATATTCTGAATACATATGTGGTCCTCAAAATCATATTAATAAAGAATCATTAAGTATAGGTAATGGTCACCCAGAGGAAGAGACACTGAAAGCACAAGTGAGTATTGTCTTCAGTATACTAAAAAATTAAAAAAGCCAGGTAGACAGGTATGCTCTTCCTTCCTTCTTCCAATATCAGAGGAAATGTTCCAGAGCTTAGAAGGGACCAGAACTTAGAGATTTTTCAGCTTAATAAAAGCAGAATAGATCTATTCAAAGATGGGATGAACTGTTTTGGAAGGTAATAAGCATCTTATCACTGAGAACAATTGAGTTTATGGTAACTAAAACAACTATACAGTATGTGTCAAACTGGGCTAACTGTTGACATGTATTTTCTCATTTATTCTTTACCACAATCCTATAGGCATATGCTATCAGTACCATTTTTGCAAACGAGAATGATAAAGGTTAACATCACATAGTGAATAGAGGGAAAGAAAAATTTTGAGCCAAGTTCTGCCTCATTTCAAAATATACACTAACCTCTTCCTGTTCCTTTCCTTCTCTGCTCCCTAGACCAGGCCACAACCACCAAGGAATGGATCTTTCCAATAAATATAAGATTTAGAAGAACTGATTTTCCTTTTGTTGAGGTAATTGAATCTGTTGGTTTTATGCCATCCATCACCCATAATGTATGGCGATTCCTTCCAACTGTTGAGTCCCTGAGTGAAAGACACCATCATGCCATATGGCAAAACTTCACAGATGAAGCCACATACCCCGGATCCTTAACATAAAAAGTTAACCTCCTAAACGGAGACCTTAACAAACACTGCATGAGGGCATTTATTCCATTTCTTAGTCAGGCACTATGTGTGGCTGAAGGAAAGTTGTTGACTACTAAATGCTAACCAAACATCTTATTTTTAGAAGAATATTTAGCTCCATCTTTATAGTGTCTGGACTTGTAACTACCCATTTCTCTAACATTAAGCTGAGCCACACAAGAAAATTGCTACAGTGATAGTATTTCCAGGGCACACTGAGTCACTGTCCAATGTCTAAAATGGGAAATAAATAATTTGTGAAGATTTGTTGACACAGTGAGGAGGAGGATACTCTACGGTTGGTATTCTGTAGTAAACCTCAGGGTTTAATGTAGGGGAAATGATCTATTCCCCCCAAAGGGGGTTGCTAAGTTTAAAAAGAAAAGAAATAGTTCAGGCTTAGGAATAAGAAAGTAAGAGTGGGCAAAGGTTAGTATCACCAATAATTATCAAGCTTAACTGCTGTAAAAGCAAAGATGTGGTTTGCTCCTGACAGTAACAGGCCTTTTGGGGAAAATGAATGATCAGGGTCACCCGACCCGGCAACCAGCCAAGAGCGAGGCCAAGGTTCAAAGCCTTCCACATTCAGATCCCAGGCCACATAGAAAGAGAAGAGTTCTATCAGAACAGGACAAATGTCACAGCTATTGTGGGAGGTTGCCCTGTCTCCATGTGAATTAACAGAAGCCTTGTGTCTGTACTCCATCCATCCGAAACTTTCCTTTGCTGCCAACTTTACCTCAAAAGGGAAAAGAAGAAGAAGAAGAGAAACAAAACAAGCCCAGCTGATTATACAGGCAATGGTAATGTACCTGTCTTCACTGCAGCCAACACTATTTTGATCAAACCTAAGCTTCTTTTAAGATCGTTCTCCAACAAATAATTCTCTTCAATTTTCATCTTTTCATAGGTGAAGAGAAAGGAAAGGATAAAAGAAACAAACGAAACTCAAAATACTATTTACTCTCCCAGCAGAGCAGCATGGTGTAAACAGAAATCATAGTTACGCTCCTGGTTTCTGAACCCTCACAGGGTTGCTGTAGAAAATAATTTTAATGGAGAGCCAGAGAGTCTTGCCAAACACATAACGAAGCCATAATAAAATGGGATACTTATCCTGCTGCTCCGATTAGACCACTTCCATTCAATGGTTGTAACTAATGGCTTGTTTTTCCTCTGGTATTAGGAGCCCTATTACTGTGCTGAACATAACATACCTCATTTTGTTTTCCTAGCCATGCTTGTCTCTTTCACTGATGACTGCAATTCGATATTTATGAAATCACATAAAAATAATGTATAATCTTCCCTATTACTCCCTCCCAAATTGTATAAAATTATTCAGAGGACAATAGATTAATGTACACTCCAATGCGTGTGCCCTTTTTTTTCTAACCACTTCTAACTGACAGTCTCTATCCCTCACTTGCTCTCGCGCGCTCTCTCTCTCTCTCTGGCTGGAGAACACACTGTACTTTGGAGATAATTGACTGTGGAATATGATGATGTTTATTCAAAAACAGGTCACACAGACTGCAATTTGAGAGTCTTCCTTTATCCTCCTTACTTATTCTCATCCAAGGGAAACGCATAATACCGTTTCCTGCAAATCAGAAATATGGAGTCTTAATTACTTCTTCAGATTTAACCTACTGAGCAAGAATCCGCTGCAAATGTACCCACCTCCTTGGAGACCGGCAAGGTTTAGAAAACACTTTCGATTACTCACGCGGAACAAACTGGGATGAGATAGACGGTGCACTTGTATTATTTTAATAGTCTGTTCTACTGTTTCCAAATCAGCACATTATGGCATTTAGACTGTGTTTTCTCAGGAATTTCACAAATGGACAGTAACAGCTGGGTGGGAAGGTGTTGTATGGTAGGGGAATCTCAGGCTGTCAATAACCTGCGGCCACGGTATGGACGTGAAGACCGGTCCTTGACCTGACGGTAGAACTTTTCCTCCTGTCTACTGCCAGCACGTTCTGACTAATTCGAGTAAAAATATGCAGCTGTCCAAAAGGCAATGGGAATTCTGTCACTGAGGGTGTACCTGTGTAAATCATTGATTCTGTATGAAGAAGCAATCATGTTGAACTGGTTGAATTTCAGCCTAAGGTGACTTTCATGGGGATCTGGTTCTCTATCTGTAATCCATTCAAATTTCATGTTAAAGATCTAGGCCAGACAGGGGGTAGAGCAGGTGACTAGTAGCACATTGTGTCCTCCACCTGCGACACCCACTCCCCACAAGAGTCTATTACTTCCCCGCCTATTACTTCCTCGCCTTGTAGTCCAATGCAGGCCTGTGTTTAGGAAATGGGGGCGTGTGCGTGTGCTCAGTCGTGTCCGACTCTGTGACTCAATGGACTCTTGTGACTCCTGCAGGCTCTTCTGTCCATGGGATTTTCCCAGCAAGAATACTGGAGTAGGTGGCCATTTCTCCCTCCAGAGGATCTTCTTGACCTACAGATTGAACCTGAAGATTCCTTACCACTGAGCCACTAGGGAAGCACTTACTTAGAAAATGGGGGCAGATCACAATCACAGTGACTTCATTCACTGAAGTCATTTAATAAATGTTTATCATGTCCCAGATGCTCAGAAATATCATAGATCTAGACATATAAACCTGGAGTTCAGTTAAATGAAGTTTAAGAGCTATGGATTAATTTGTCATTTGACATATCATTATTGATATGTCCTTGGTATCTACTTAGAAAAGTTATCAATAAATTTGTGAGCTAAATACTAAGCATCTTGCTTCATAGGCTCTTTAGGAATTTGTAAAGAGAAAGGAGTCCAATCACCTTGTTTTGTAAAAGTGAGAAAAAAAGAGATAAATGACTCATCTAAAATGACTTCTGGATTATTAACTGGAGCTACCACCTAGGATTTCTGATGCAGGAAAGTTTGCTTTCCTATATCCAACATTACTTCATTTTTAAAAATCAGCTTAGTCACTTAGATCTGGTATTGACTTAACAAAAGTTTACTGAGTGTTTACTGTGCCATCTGAGGGCTTCTAAGTCGAGGAATAAATGTTCATTATTTCAAGGGAAGTACACATTGTTTTATCCCCCAAGGCCTTCTCTCATTTCCCATGGCATCAGATTTCAAAATAAAGAACTTCTGGATTCCAATATATGAGCAAAGGCACATGGATGTTGGTGTACTGAGGCCATTTCCAGCCCCTGCATATGCGGAGGGGAGCACCCCAGGGACTCCAGCAGTGGTGTCTGTATTTCCCTTGAACGCACATGTTCAGCCTGCATGTGGTTCAGAACGCCCTCTCTGAGCATGTCAAAACAGTCTGACAAAGCCTGCTCTCACCATATTGGTGGGGGGCTAGAACCAAACGTGCTGGGAACCTTTTGAGAACAAGTTGTCTTATGAGATGCATACTCCACAATTCAAATGAAAGAACTAGAGAAACACATCCAGACTCTGTTTGGGTAGATGCAATGCAGGCTTTCTAAACTGTCACTACTGATGGCCAAGAAGCACAGTTAAAACAGAGAACCTTTCTAACAACCCAGAATATGAGATTACAGATTTCTGAAAGCTCAGAATATGAAGAAATTTATCCTTTCTTTTTCCAGCTGTCTATGAATTATTGGGGCTTCCCTGGAGGCTCAATGGTAAAGAATGTGCCTGTGATACAGGAGACACAGGTTCAGTCCTTGGATCAGGAAGATCCCCTGGAGAAGGAAACGGCAAGCCACTACAGTATTCATGCCTTGGAGAAACCCATGGACAGAGAAGCCTGGCAAGCTAGTCCATGGGTCATAAGAGTCAGACATGGCTTAGCAACTAAAATAGCATCACTATGGAATCAATGCTGAACACTGACCTTCATAGTTTAAGCATAAAATTTTAACACAGAGCCTGTGAAACTTGCAACCAGGAATAACAATAATTTCAATCCGGCTGCAGATTCTCTGTTATGTCCCAGGTTAGGAGGATGGAGTAGTCATGGAGAACCAGAACAGTGGTAGGCTGGGAGACCTCGAGCTAGTCTCCATTCTATCTTCTATGCCTACAAGGCATTGAGCACAGGGCTCTAAGCATTACTTTCCTTGTCATTTTCTACCTGACTGACATCTTCAGGAGCAGGGACTGTATCTTCTCTATCTCAGATAGGCAGCCCCTAGCACAGGTTTGAGCATTCTTTGGCACTGCCTTTCTTTGGGATTGGAATGAAAACTGACCTTTTCCAGTCCTGTGGCCACTGCTGAGTTTTCCAAATTTGCTGACATATTGAGAGCAGCACTTTCACAGCATCATCTTTTAGAATTTGAAATAGCTCAACTGGAATTCCATCACTTCCACTAGCTTTGTTCATAATGATGCTTCCTAAGGCCCACATGACTTCACATTCCAGGATGTCCAGCTCTAGGTGAGTGATCACACCTTCGTGATTATCTGGGTCATGAAGATCTTTTTTGTACAGTTTTTCTGTGTATTCTTGCCAACTCTTCTTAATATCTTCTGCTTCTGTTAAGTCCATACCATTTCTGTCCTTTATCGAGCCCATCTTTGCATGAAATATTCCTTTGGTATCTCTAATTTTCTTGAAGAGATCTCTAGTCTTTCCCATTCTATTGCTTTCCTCTATTTCCTTGCATTGATCACTGAGGAAGGCTTTCTTATCTCTCCTTGCTGTTCTGTGGACCTCTGCATTCAAATGGGTATATCTTTCCTTTTCTCCTTTGCTTTTCATTTCTCTTCTTTTTACAGCTATTTGTAAGGCCTCCTCAGTCACCCATTTTGCTTTTTTGCATTTCTTTTTCTTGGTCATCTCACACACTAGTAAAGTAATGCTCAAAATTCTCCAAGCCAGGCTTCATAATATGTGAACCTTGAACTTCCAGATGTTCAAGCTGGTTTTAGAAAAGGCAGAGGAACCAGGGATCAAATTGCCAACATCTGCTGGATCATGGAAAAAGCAAGAGAGTTCCAGAAAAAACATTTATTTCTGCTTTATTGACTATGCCAAAGCCTTTGACTGTGTGGGTCACAACAAACTGTGGAAAATTATGAAAGAGATGGGAATACCAGACCACCTGACCTGCCTCTTGAGAAACCCATATACAGGTCAGGAAGCAACAGTTAGAACTAGACATTGAACAACAGACTGGTTCCAAATAGGAAAAGGAGTACATGAAGGCTGTATGTTGTCACCGTGTTTGTTTAACTTATATGCAGAGTACATCATGAGAAATGCTGGGCTGGGGGAAGCATAAGCTGGAATCAAGATTGCTGGGAGAAATATCAATAACCTCAGATATGCAGATGACACCACCCTTATGGCAGAAAGCAAAGAAGAACTAAAGAGCCTCTTGATGAAAGTGAAAGAAGAGAGTGAAAAAATTGGCCTAAAGCTTAACATTCAGAAAACTAAGATCATGGCATCTGGTCCCATCATTTCATGGAAAATAGATGGGGAAACAGTGGAAACAGTGGCTGACTTTATTTTTCTGGGTTCCAAAATCACTGTGGATGGTGATTGCAGCCATGAAATTAAAGGATGCTTACCCCTTGGAAGGAAAACTATGACCAACCTAGACAGCATATGAAAAAGCAGAGACATTACTTTGCCAACAAAGGTCTGTCTAGTCAAGGCTATGGTTTTTCCAGTAGTCATATATGGATGTGAGAGTTGGACTATAAAGAAAGCTGAGCACTGAAGAGTTGATGTTTTTGAACTGTGGTGTTGGAGAAGACTCTTGAGAGTCCCTTGGACTGCAAGGAGATCGAACCAGTCCATCTTAAAGGAGATCAGTCCTGGGTGTTCATTGGAGGGACTGATGTTATAGCTGAAACTCCAACACTTTGGCCACCTGATGCAGAGAGCTGAGTCATTTGAAAAGACCCTGATGCTGGGAAAGGTTGAGGGCAGGTGGAGAAGGGGACGACAGAGGATGAGATGGTTGGATGGCATCACTGACTCAATGGACATGGGTTTGGGTGGACTCTGGGAGTTGGTGATGGACAGGGATGCCTGGTGTGCTGCAGTTCATGGAGTCGCAAGGAGTCGGACACGACTGAGCGACTGAACTGAACTGAGCACAGGTTTGACACATGGTAAGCGTGCACTTAACCTGCACACTCAATCAAAGTGTGCAGAGTAAGTGACAGAAACAAAGGCTTGAACTCGATGTTACATAAACCCTTCTCTAGCACTCAAGTTTAGTTCAGTCAAGAAAACATAAGGGTGGTTGCTTGAACGTCTGAGAAAAAGGATGATATAAGGAAGAAAGTTTTGATTCCAGAATCTGAGGCAGTAAGAGCTTGTGGGAACGTGCTTTTTATTAAGGTTTATGGAATTACACTTTATATGGAACATTTTCATTCAGCCTTTTCTACAGATCCCCTTAAAATATATCTTGTGCTGAATCACCAGACTGACTGAAACAGGTAGTACAGTTCTGGCCTAATCAAGCTGCAGTTTATCTGATAGTTCCATGGCAGACAGAATGTCTGGAACAGAGCAAAAAATGAGATCACAAAGTAAAAAGGCTTCAAATTAATTCTCATGACCAAAAGCAAAAAAAGAGAAAAAGAAGTACGCAGTATCACATTATATAATACCTCGATGAAACATCAGTCAAAGACAGACCGGTGATAGTTTGAAGAATTACTGTATGAGAGATATATAGATAGTTTTCAATTATATCCCTGCCATTTTACTTGTAAATATTGTGACTGCATTACTTGCCATTTGTCAGAAGACTGATTGATTCTTTTTATTGGCATATTTCTCTCACCCCACTCAATTTTATTTTAATATACTCACACCATTAGAATAAGTTATCTGAGGAAAAAAATCAGCACAGAGAGCAAAATTATGTGAAATCTAAACGTGTTCAAGACAAGTGCGTTCATTCACTATAAACGGAAGAGTAGTCTTTGTACGCAGCCCTGTGTGCTCAGCCGCTTCAGTTGTGTCTCTTTTCAGCCCCATGGACTGTAGCCTGCCAGGTTCCTCTGTCCATGAGATTCTCCCAGGAAGAATACTGGAGTGGGTTGGCATGCCCTCCTCCAGGGGATCTTCTAGACCCTGGGATCAAACCAGCATCTCCTGAGTCTCCTGCATTGTATGAGGATTCTTTACCACTGAGCCACTGGGAAAGCCCAGTCTTCGTATAATCTTTTCTATTATTATACCTAAAAACTCAGTACACAGATAGTCATTCCCACTGGAGAGTAATATTAATAGTGCTCACAAGACTTCTATCTATCATCATGATTCCTTACAATACCAGGCACGTTAGCAGCAGATTCATCATTACCTTTACTCCTGAAATTACACTAAGAAGAGTTGTGGAAGTCATGGCAAATCAATACAACATTTACTGAATGTGCGTTCTGTGCAAAGAACTGTGTTTCTGCAGTGAAGTGGGAGGCAACCTTCTATGGGTTCTGTTTAGATGGACTGATGCTACCAGCCATCAGCCACCAAGATATTGTGTACTTTACTACAGGGATGATAGGGAAGAAAAGGGATGTCCCTTACTCTCATGAGACTCACAATCTAGTATGTTGATTGTAAAATGCTTTTTCTCACAAAGATTAAAATAACCAACAGATCTATATGACTTGACAGAATCATGCAAAGATGACTGAACATTCAAATATCCCTACTGGTTTTTACTGGTTCTGTCCCCAGGTCACACTGAGTGATTCTGGGCCAACTTCTTGCCTCAGATAGTCTGTGAATGAGACATTTTTCTAGACTTTTCTCCCTCTGGGCCATGAAAAATTCATAAAGAAGGCCATGCCTAGACTGTCTTCTATGGGAGTGAGAAAAGCCGCTGGAATAACCAAGGCAAATGAACAAATGGGGCTGGGGTGGGGGAGGGTAAGATAATACAAGCAAATCCTAAATATCGGAGAGAGCTAAAGAACAGCGAGAGAAACAAACAGCCAGACAAACATGGAGCATCAACATTGCCACCAAATATCACTGGAGAATGACTTGGGTTTGATCCATGGGTCGGGAAGATCCCATCACTGGAGAATATACTCTATTTGTCCCTGGGTGCTAGAATTGAAACATGGGGTCTTTGTGAAAGTGCTGTTTGAAGTCTATTTCTGGTGAAGTGGACAAAGCTATTAGCTTAATTCCTTCAGATGCTGTCACAGAAATGACCTAAGGGATCCCACAACAAAGATGTGATCAGAAGTTCTAAACCTTGAACATGGCATCAAACTTTGAAGGGCATTTCAGAAAAGCATGGAGATTGGCCACCACATCAGGGATTGCCCGTTACTTCATTTGTCTTGACCATGTAGCCAAATAAAACTTTAAATGTTACAGATACAGAAAATGTCCTGTAAAGGTGCAGCTATATGCAGCTTTAGTTGTCTGGAAGGTCCTTTTGTACCACCAGTACAAATCCCAGCCATCCTTTAGGCCAGATCAAATGCTGCTTCCTGATTACTCAGGCTTAATGTGAGCCTAAATCATTTGATACCAGTAGATTTTATCTTTAAAAGCTCTGGTTGTGTGCATGCGTGCTAAGTTGCTTCAGTGGTGACCCTATGGGCTGTAGCCTGCCAGACTCCTCTCTCCATGGGATTCTCCAGGCAAGAATACTGTAGTGGGTTGCCATGATCTTCTCCAGGAGATCTTCCTGACCCAGGGATTGAACCACTCTCTTACGTTTGCTGCATTGGCAGGTGGATTTTTACCACTAGCGCCACCTGGGAAGCCCAATAACTTTGGTTATCCATCACTTTATACCTGTGCTGTAGACATCATCATATATGTCTTGCCCCTCCCAACATGGGGTCTGGAATATGGTATGCACAGAATAAATATGGAAGGAGAGAAGGAGGGAGGAAGGGAAGGAATAATTCTTCCTAAGCAAATACCCAGAGTAGAAGATATACTTTTAAACAAACATGGATTGACAAGAAAAAAAAAGTTTCAGCCCTCTCACTTCCTTTGGCTCCTTCTAAGATCCTGGGGGACCCAAGCAGTGTGCTCCCTGCTGCCTCTTCCCATTCTGACTGTCTTGTTACATACTCACATGGGACACTGTTGGAATGGTGTCAGGAAATTGGGAGTTTGGTGAGGGGAGACTGAGTTTTGGCTACAGTTAGTTCAGTGAAGTGGGATACATTTACATGGTTTGCTGTCACTACAAAGCGTGCATAAGGTATCGGCAATTATCATGGTTAGGAATGACTAGTTGGCATACTTTCAATGCCCCTGGGTCCACTACTTGCCAAACTTTGGGACTCTGGGGTATGGAGCCAGAAACCCTGTGACAAGGATGTGTCCTACAACATCTAGCATGTGGATAATGCAGGCAGAAAAGAGAAACAGGGTGTGAAGTGTATGGAGCATAAAACTAAATCAGCTGAAAGTTCGACCAATTGTCAGACATATAAAAGTATACACAAAAGGAAGACTACTCAGAACTCAGTGATGCAAAATGAGACGCTTTCTTTTATAGGGACTGTGCTCATGATGTACTAGCAGCAATTTTATATGCGCCACTGACTTCATTTTCTTTTTCGATGTGGATTTCACAAAATAGAATTTATCAGTGTATGAACTTACAGCAATAGTACAAGTATTTTTGCAACAGCTTTCAAATAAAAGAAACTTTATATCAGTTTCCCCAAAGTTGACAATCATCTGAAGTGTTGGGATATTACCAATGAAAGTTATACAGATTAAAGGAAGTTTTCCAAACTTTTAATCATAATAATAAAATAAATTTCTATCAACTATTTAAGAGAAAAGAGTAAAATATTTTTCTATTCTCTCAATAGGAAAAAAAAAAGTATGGTTAGGTTGTATGGAGAGGTGGCCACAGAGCACGCAGCCAAAAAATGAAAGAAAAAGTCACGGACAATTAATTAATTAAAATGATATTTTTCTGGATTTTGTGATGTTTGTTAGATTTCACAGATTTTTAAAAATCAATTTATGCTTTATTAGCTTTTCTCATTTGAAATAAATTTTCATTTTTTTGCATAATTGTTTTGGGATGAGTTACATCCATCCCAAATTCAGATGCCGAAAGGCCCTAGCGCTATAGAATGTGATTATATTTGGAAACAGGGCCTTCAAAGAGAAACTTAAGTTAAAATGGGATTGTTAGGTTGGCTTAGGGGCTTCCCACATGGTGCTAGTGGTACAGAACCCATCCCCCATCGCAGGAGACATAACAGACACAGGTTCAGTTCTTGGATCTGAAAGATCCTCTGGAGAAGGGAGGGCAACCCACTCCAGTATTCTTGCCTGGAGAATCCCGTGGACAGAGGAGGCTGGCGGGCTACAGTCCATGGGATGGTAAAGGGTCAGACATGACTGAAGTGACTTAGCATGCATGCACAGGCTGGCGTAATTCAATATGGCTGATATCCCTGTAGGAAGAGGAGATCACGACACAGATACACACAGAGGAAAGACTAAGTGAAGACATAAGGAAACGTCCATCTATAAACCAAGGGGAGAGGTCTCAGAAGAAGCCAACCCTGTTAGCACTCTGACCTCAGAATTCCAGCCTCCTGAAACAGGAGAAAATAACATTTCTGCTGATTAAGCCACCCAGCCCTAGCAAACTCATGCAATAATTTTCTGGTCATAATTTTGTACTTTTAAAAAAGTCTCCCCAAAGTGATATACCTCAAAGCTTTATGTCCCATAGAATCTGAATATATCTCAACACACACACACACACATACACACACACTGTAACTTCACTATTCACTGTTGGGTGTATTAACTACAGAGTGAAAGCCAAGGCTGTTTTGTTGGAAATCCTTACTTTTTGTACATACTTCTTTATAAAAACTTTTCATCTTAAACAGTTGTTTATATTGTAACTACCAAGTGGTGAATAGGATTCAGTCATTTAATCAAAAGGTTCATTTGGCTTCTGAGATTTGTCCAATCAGCCCATTATCTACAGACCCTTCTCAGAGGGAGTACTGAAGAACACCTAGATATCACTAGATATCAGTCCACATCTTTTATTCCTGTCCTGTTTAGTGAATTTCCTGTCTTTCGGTCTCAATGTTAAATGACTGCAGGGGGCATTCTATAAACAGAAAAGCTAGGAATTGAAATTCCTTTTAGTTCCATGTTACATGATTTGGATTTTATAGACAAGGGGACAAGAATTTTATGGTTTATATAGTGTGCAAAACTGGGGAAGTGACTTCTTTAAAATCATGTCATCATCTGTAAAAGAGGATAATAGTTTACTCTTTGTCCATCTTGACAAGTTTTGTTTTGTTTTCAGGAACAAATGAGACAATGGATATGAGAATGTATTACATTAAAAAGTTCACTGTTACTTTATCTGAGGAAATTATAAAGGACCTATTAATGTACATGTAGGGTTGATCTTGACCTACCAAATCTAGAGATTTAAGGATTGTGTTTAGATCCTACCTGTGAGACCTTGGACAATCATTCTCTGGGTCTTAATTTCTTATAAAAAGACAAGATGACTTCTTGGGAAAACAAAGGAATACATTTCCTTTCTGACAGCCTAAAAATCTAAGAACTCCCAATCACTGAGAACATTTCTGCGGTGATTATTATGTTCCAGAAGACTACTGGGAAGGCTCATTTTCATTTCTAGGACTTCATTTTGACACTGTAATTGGTTAAGTCTAGAAAGAAAACCAGACTTCTATTTTTAATAGAGAATGCTAACATTTAGCATGGGTATAAGCATGGAACCTGAGGATATAAAATGGAAAACAATGACTCACCTAAAAAACATTAAATTAAAAAAAAAACAAAAAACCAACAACATCTTGCTAAAGGAAAGGGTCCTTTATGAACATGATCCATGCAGTTAAAAAAAAGAAAAAAGGAAAGCATGCAGCAGCACACACTTGTGCTCGCCTCCCCATTGATGGCCTGGCGCTAGAACCCTAGAACCGCCACAGAGAGCCGAGCAGTCCTGAGCGCCGCACGTGATCAAGTTCACACTTCCACGGTTCACTAAGTAAGGCTTTGAAACAAACCTGGCCTAGGCTCATTCATCTGGCATTTCTCCCACAGGAATGCAAATCAGTGTTCTACCCAAGGATTTCAAGAATGACAGTTCAGGATTTTTATTGATTGATTTAATCCCTCTCAGGATGGACTCATTTGAAATCAATAGCAAATGTCACGAGTCAATGGGATATTCACTTTGCCTGACTTTCTACTTTGGGTATAAATTGGCTGAATTTTACAGATTATTTTAACTTTTTCTTCCCCTTTACCCTTTGCTGATTAGCTCTCCAATGACAATGGCAATTACTTGTGCCAATGTATAAAACAATGTTATCCCTGGCATTTTGCAAGCAGTTCACATGTTTGGGGGAAATTATATCACACTTGAAAAGCTGGCATTCTTGATTTTGTTTCAAGTCCTTCCTTCTCACATGGACACATGTGATGCTGATGTCACACACTGACTCTGAGGAGGCCTTCATCTTCATGCATCTTCATGTGATTTGTCCTGCATCTCTTGGAGCTCAGTAGTACTTTTTCTCACTGAAGTTCAAGGCTATTGGCTAGATTCTTGTCGATGATATTCCATTTAGCTCCATTCTGTAGCCCGCCCATCACACCCCTAACACTGATGCTTCATGAGTGCCTGGCAGGACAGACTGGTAGATGAGAAATGAAGAGATGAACTTATGTCATCTGTTAGAAAAATTATTACAAACCTTTCCTAGCAGGTAATATCCTAATAAACTAGATGCTAAGAAAAGGTATCCTCAGCAGATTAACATGTGGGTTCTACACAAGATCAGAAGAAAGCTTGATTTAAGGTTTAAGGTGGGGCTGCCACATACCAGGGAGGACTTCTGTTTACATCCTTTTATAGCGAATTTGTGTAGTATCGTGGCTAAGAGCTTGTCATGTGGTCTTGGGCAATCTAATCACTCTCTATCTTAATTTCCCACTTAGTAAAAAATCAGGGTATCAACACTTTTCTTTTATACTTACTGCCAGGACTAAATGAGCCAATGCACATGAAAGGATCACAAAGAGAAATAATAACTCATCTTGGGTGACATCTGGCATTCATACCTGAAAGCAGGTTTTAAAACTTCAGAACACATAGACATTTGGCCACACTAGACTTTTAAGCATAAAGTTTCTCAAGTGATTAGCATGTACTTGCTAAGGGGTCATAAGCAGGTAAAAATCACTATTGTTAATATACATCATGTATGAGTTATTACTTACCAACTAACTTTGACAAGAAACAAAAGGTTATATTACAGAGTTCATTATGCATGCTTGTCTTTTGTTGTTAATTTTTTAAAGAAAATTATTGAAACACAGTTGGTTTGCAACATTGTCTTAGTTTCAGGTGTCCAACAAAGTGGTCACTTATACAGATTATATATATATGTAACAATATATTATTTTTCTACATTTTATCTTCCATTATAGGCTATTATTGATACCAATGTGTAGAGTTCACTGTGCTATCTATACAGCACATGCTTGTCTTTAAGCTATCACATGTAAAGATACAGGTTGTGAGCCAGCCTTTATAAACTGATCTTATGGTTAGAGGTAAATGGCTAGAAAAATGGAGAATCAGAATGGCAGTTATTTAATAGTGAAATAAATTTAAATTAAGCAAGAACTTTTGATTCTACAGCCATTAGAGGCTCTGGACAATTATACAATCTAATCTTGCCTACTTTCCAACCCCTCATTCCTACTGATTCAGAACTAATAGAGATTACATCCTAACTGAAGCCTTCCAAAACTTAAGACAGCTACCTCTTCTGAAGATCACTAGAACTTTCTCAGGGCCTTTCTTTTAGCATTTACAATTCCTGTGAGCTATTTATCCTTAAGTATCTGATTGTGGAGGAAAATGCTCTATTCTCTAAACAGGTGGGGATGTTAGCTCTTTGTGTGTGTGTGTGTGTGTGTGTGTGTGTGTGTGTGTGTGTGATACTTAATGGGGCTTCCCTGGTGGCAGAGTGGTCAAGAATCCGCCTGCCAATGCAGGAGACATGGGTTTGATCCTTGGATAGGGAAGATCCTCTGGAGGAGGAAATGGCAACCCACTCCAGTATCCTTGCCTGGGAAATCCCATGGACAGAGGAGCCTGGCGGGCTACAGTCCATGGGGTCACAAAGAGTTGGACAAGACTTAGAGACTAAACAACAACCAAGTACTTCATGCTGATCAATAGGAAGGTAGCAGCGGTCAGAGGCTGCCCAAGTGCCACTTAAAGAAAAAAATATATATATATATACACATAGATATATACAGCAGTGCCATAGTAGATCTTTACAGGGAAGTAATTAAAATCAGAAGATTTTGAAAAACAGTCAACTCTAGTTCGTCTCCCAAATGTCTTGAACTACCGTGGCTTTCATTCCTACTTGTGTGGGGAAAACTTGCCCTGCCACTTGTGAGAGAGTAAGCGGTGTGTCTTTGATACTTCTACTTCTCATTCAATAACCGTATTCTTCTAACTGCCCTTACAGCTAGAGCCTGTGAGTCTGTTTAAATAGACAACTGTAAGAATCTGGAGCTATAAACTCTATACTCACAAAGTGGCCCATACCGTCACATTTCTTGACATAAAGCTCTTCTGTTTGCAAATAAGAAAGCTTATAAGCCCGTCTTTTCAATAGTTTTAAGGGAACCACGGAAGCAGCAGAATAGAACAAATATTCCAACATCTACTTAGATCCTACACAGTGGCTGGGGCTATCTCAAAACAAAACCAGACCTATTGCTCCCTTGCTGAAAGTCTCCATTGGACTTCCACTTCTCTTAGAATAATGACAAATTCCTTAGTATGGTCCATAAGATCTGGACCTTATTCACCTTTCTCACCTCATTTTATTCATTCTCCTTGATTAGTTTCCCTGGCTTTCTTTCTATTCCTGTAAATGCCAAGCTGAGAGGGTTCATCCTTGTTGTTGTCTGCTGGGAATTTTCCTCACAAAGATAGATCGTACAAGAGCTGGCCCCTGTGCATTTTTCAGGTTTAGGCTCAAAGGTCATTTCTTCAATGTCTTTCCTGAGCTGGCTACCTAAACTAGCCATGCTTTATCCCATTATTAAAATATTTAATCCAGAGCAAGTTGTTGTTGTTGTTTAGTCACTAAGTTGTGTCTGACTCTGTGACCCATGGACTGTAGCCTACAAGGCTCTGTCGAAGGGATTTCCCAGGCAAGAATATTGGAGTGAATTGCCATTTCCTACTTCAGGGGATCTTCCTGACCCAGAGATTGACCCATGTCTCCTGCATTGGAAGCAAGATTCTTTACCACTGTGCCACCTGGGAAGTGGATATTCAGAGCACCTATCACTGTCTAAAATTATGTCTTACTGCTTCTCTTCTGAAAACATTACTAGAATGTAAGCTTTAAGAGGAATGAAATTATTTTCCTCTTTCTGACTCTAACCCAGCACTAAAAATAGAGGTTGAGTAATTTCTTAGTGAGTAAATGTACAAATGAAGCCACGTGTTTTGTCATCCAATAAAGATGACCTCATCAGCTTTAACTCTTAACTTTGTTTATATTAATGAAAATTTATAAAAGAAAGGGTTTCTGAATTAAGAAAACTACTTGATATCTCCAAGATTCAGTTTTTGTCTGCAAAATGAAAATAATAACACTATCTACTGGAAAGTGTTACTGAGAAGATGGCATGAGCTAATCCATGGAAAGTGCTTAGCACAGAACCTGATAAAAATATTTTATCAATATTAGCAGCTATTGATCCATATGGCTTCAAAATATTTAAAACCAGCATGCTTGGGGCTGGTGCATGGGGATGACCCACAGAGATGTTATGGGGAGGGAGGTGGGAGGGGGGTTCATGTTTGGGAACACATGTAAGAATTAAAGATTTTAAAATTAAAAAAATAAATTAATTAATTAATTTAAAAAATAAAACTAATCTGGAAAAAATCAAAAAAAAAAGAAAAAAAAGAAAAAAAATAAAATTAAATAATATTAAAAAAAAAAGAAGATTTCTAGTTACCCTCCTTTATTCTAAGTCTTTCCAATATAACAATAACATTTCAAATAGGTGTGGTATTTATAATCAAAAAGAGTACTTGGCCATCTGTCATCACATAGGACATTCCTTGTAGTTTGGAACTCAAACCTCAGACTTGACAGGATCTATATCAGGATCTATCAGGATCTGTCTACCGTGTCAACACTATCATGGAGCTAAAAAGAGGGCTGGGGAGCTTAGGCAGTAGACGGCAAGTGGGATGGGGAAAACACATTAATCATACATTAATGGGGGAATCATACATTAGTGGGTGTCATATATTTGAACACAGTATGTTCAGTGGTAATAAATATTACAGGGGAAATGAAGTCAAGGTGAAAAGGGACACCTAGAGACAGGGGAGGGATTTCAGGGTGGTCAGGGAGGATTTCCCCAGCAAAGGAATCTTAGAGTGGAGTTTCTCAGGAGGTGAGAGAACAGGCCGAGTGGCTATCTGGGGAAAGGCATTTCAGGCAGAAGGCACAAGCAAGGGAGTGTGGCTGAATTTCAAACAACACGTTATTTACAAAACCAGGTGCCAGGTGAGATTGGCCCATGGGCTGCAGTTGGCTGGGCCCTCATCCATGTTCCCCACCTGCCTTCTTTAACTCTTCTCTGGTTCTCTGCTGGTCACTAACAATTTCCCTGTCTCTGCAAATATTACAGCCTCAGTTATCTCATAGAGACTGCTCAATACTTTGTGTCCTTTGGATGGGACGAGTAGCAGGATTAAAAATAAGGTTTCTTCTGGTAAAGATTATTGTTGTTGTTTTTTGCCGCTAAGTGGTGTCCGACTCTTTTGCCACCACATGGACCGTAGCCCACCAGCTCCTCTGTTCATGAGATTTCCCAGGCAAGAATACTGGAGTGGGTTTTCATTCCCTTCTCCAGGGGATATTCCCGACCCAGGGGTTGAACCCATGTCTCCTGCTTGGCAGGCAGATTCTTTACCACTGAGCCACATGGTAAAGATTATAAGTATCATCTTTATAGTAATTCTGTCCAAATTCATGTTAAAGATTGCATGCATGTACCATGAAATATATATTTGGCTAGCAAATCCATGAAGAATACAAAGCATACCTCTACTCTCTTATCGCTTTTCATAATAGTCCCTAAAGATACACCCTAAATAAGCAAGGGGTCTATGTTTGAGCAATCAATGTACCAAACATTTATAAAGACAATAAAAGGGGCTTGTTATCTGGAACTTATATTTAGTATATAGTTTCACCTCGTGGACTCTCAATACAATGTTGACTGAACCCTGGGTTTCAAATGTTAAATAAGCTATTAATATGTCCCAGAAATACAAATCTAAAGTTTTAATCCCTAAACTGTTGGGCCCAAGGAATATTTGATGTTTGGATTTGTACAGTGAGCTGACAGAGGTAAACACAGGCAGCTATGAATGGAGTCAAGTGTCATGGAGTGGAAAGAACACACTGGGGCTGGCAGTCAGTGACCTAAGAGCTCATCCTTCCTGACACTGGCTGTTGGTATGATACTAGGGTGATGGTATACTTACTAGGTAAGTTGCCTCCAGATCTTTTACATAGTTTTCCCCACATATGAAAGTGCTTGGTAAATTGTGTAAGGGGTAATAAAAATGCTCGATGTGGTTGATCTTTCTAGTCCTGAATTCTCCATTTCTTTATTCCTCAATAAGAAAAAAGCAACGACTTCCTTTTAATTAGCAATTTACCCTCCTTTAAGGTCCCCACAGGGACAACCCTACAGTACAACCACACTTGGCCAAAACCTATGGCTCGAGAGCCTGGATGGATAAACCAACTCATGCCCCAGTGAGTGAAGGTCACTCAGTCATGTCTGATTCTTCACAACACCATGGACTATACACTCCATGGAATTCTCCAGGCCAGAATACTAGAGTGGGTAGCCTTTCCCTTCAGGGGGATATTCCCAACCCAGGGATTGAACCCAGGTCTCCTGAATTGCAGGCAGATTCTTTACCAGCTGAGCCCCAAGGGAAGCCCCAGGGAGGGGTCATTTAATGCTCTGACCCCAATCTGTTAAAAAAAAATGCTACACATTATTATTATATTTAAGTTATTATTAAGTTGTTATATTTAAGTAAGTAAACTTCTGAAATAAACTATATTACATTTTCTAAAGAACATTCACAGAATTCCAAGGATGAAATACAGCAAACATCATATTATTTGCTAAGAGTGTATCTGAAAGTTGTTTTCTAGGTTCCAGAAAATCAAAGAACTAACATAACAAGTAAATATTTCTAGGGAAGTAGCATTTTGGGGAAGTCAACTATTTGACTTTCACTTTGGGATATTTCCTGATACTCTGTGTATAAAATCTGTCAAAATTTTTATGCTTACCACTAATTATTATACATTGATAGTGGTCAAGCCTCTTTGCTTGCTGGGGAAGGGAACAACTGTATTTTCTTCTCTTAAATAGGACAGTATGAGTGTTTGCAGCTGGCCAAGAAGGAAAGGAGATTTCTAGATGGACAAATCAGTGATTCCATATGCAAAATGAAGTGCATTCTCTTGCCCTTAAATACAAAATATTACACATTACTAAAGACATTTATTAAAACTATCTAATTTTCCAAAAAGATTAGGGACCTAGGATATCTTCAAACCATATGATACCACTTATATGTGAATCAAACAAAAATGGTACAAATGAACTTACTTACAAAATAGTGTCACAGATGTAGAAAACAGATTTATGGTTAGCAAGGAAGAAAGAGAGGCAGGGATAAATTGAGAGACTGGGATTAACATATATACACTACTATATATAAAATAGGTTACTAATACATGAACTGACAACTTCCAGATGTACCAGCTGGGTTTTAAAGAGACAGAGGAAACAGAGAACAAATTGCCAACATTTGTTGGACAATGGGGAAAGCAAGGGACTTCCAGAAAAAACATCTGCTTCACTGACTATGCTAAAGCCTTTCACTGTGTGGATCACAACAAACTATGGAAAATTCTTAAAAAGATGGGACTACCAGACCACCTTACTTGTCTCCTGAGAAACCTGTATGTGGGTCAAGAAGTGACAGTTAGAACCAGACATGGAATAGACTGGTTCAAAATTGGGACAGGAGTACAACAAGGCTCTATATTCTCACATTGCTTATTTAACTTAGATGGAGCACATTGTGTGAAATACCAGGCTGGATGAATCACAAGATAGAATCAAGATTGCTGAAAAAAATATCAAAAATCTTAGATATGCAGATGATGCCACTCTAATGGCAGAAATTGAAGAACTAACGAGTCTCTTGATGAAGGTGAAAGAGGAGAGTGAAAAAGCTGGCTTAAAACAACATTCAAAAAACTAAGATCATGGCATCCAGTCTCATCATTTCATTACAAAGAGAAGCAGAAAAAGTGGAAGTAGTGACAGATTTTATCTTCTTGGTCTCCAAAATCACTGTGGATGGTGAGTGCAGCCATGAAGTTCAAAGATGCTTGCTCCTTGGAAGGAAAGCTATGAGAAACTTAGACAGCATATTAAAAAGAGATGTCACTTTGCTGACAAAGGTAAATATAGCCAAAGCTATGACTTTTCTACTAGTTATATATGGATGTGAATTGGACCATAAAGAAGGCTGAGTGGTGTAGAATTGATGCTTTCAAACTGTGGTGCTGGAGAAGCCTCTTGAGAGTTCTCTGGAGTGCAAGGAGATCAAATTAGTCAATCCTAAAGGAAATCAACCCAGAATATTCATTGGAAGGGCTGATGCTGAAGCAGAAGCTCCAATACTTTGGCCACCTGACGAGAAGAGTCAACTCATTGGAAAAGACCCTGATGCTGGGACAGATGGAAGGGAGCAAAAAGAGAAGGAAGCAACAGAGGGTGAGATGGTTAGACAGTATCACCAACTTGATGGACATGAATTTGAGCAAACTCCAGGAGACTGTGGAGGACAGAGGAGCCTGGTGTGCTGAGTCCACGAGGTTGCAGAGTCAGACATGACTTAGTGGCTGAACAATAGCAACAACAACAACAGCCCTGTAGAGCAGAGGGAACTCTATTCAATACTCTCTAATGACCTATATGGGAAGAGTCTTAAAAAGAATGGATATATGAATACACACAACTGATTCACTTTGGTGTACAGCAGAAACTTATACAATATTGTAAAACAACTATAATAAAAATGAATCTAAAAAAATTAAAAAACGTTTATGATAGCATCCAGCATAAGAAATAATTTAACAAAATATGAGTAAAACAATAATATATTGTTGAGAAAACTTAATAAAAGCTTAGATGAGAGATATACCATGCTCATAGTTTGGAAGACTCAGTATTAAGATATCAGCTCTTCTCAAATTGATCTATAGATTCAACATGATCTCAACTGAAATCACAGCAAGCAATTTTGTGGAAATCGACAAGCTGAAGCTAAAATTTATACAGAGATGGAAAAGACTTGGAATAGTCAAAACACTTTTGAAAGAGAATAAAGATGGAAAGCTTATATTTCCAGATTTCAAAATATTTTATAAAAGTCAGAGATGAAGACTGTGTGGCATTGGCTTAAGGATAGATATATAAGTTTATAGGATAGAACAATTGACTCACACATTTGTGATCAATTGATTTTTGTCAAAGGTGTCAAGGTATTTCAATGGAAGAAAGAGTCTTTTCAACAACTCATGCTGGAAAAAGTGTATATACCAATGGGGGGTGACCTTTGACCCCTATCTCACACAGTACACAAAAATCAACTTTGAAGTGAATTGTAGCCCTGAATTTACCTGAAAAAAAAAAAAAGAAAAAAAATTAAAAAGCATAGAAAAAACTGACTGTGACCATGAGGAGGCAAAAACATCTAAAGACACAAAAAGCATACACTGTAGAAAATAAAAGTGATAAACTGACTTTCATTAAAATTAAATACTTCTGCTCCTAGGAAACAACATGAAGAAAATGAAAAGTAAAGTTACAGACTGGGATACCGGCAATGCATATATCTAAGGATTCTTATTCACAATATAAAATGTACTGTTACAATAAAAAGACACAAAGCAATTAAAATGTAGGCAAAAAATTGTGATAACACTTCACAAAAGAAGATATACAAATGGCCAACAAGTGCATGAATAACAAGTGTTCCACATCATTAATCAAAAGTAAAATGTAAATATAAACCTCAATCAGCTATATCTACAGAGCATGAAAATAGCTAAAATTAAGAAGGCTCATAATACCAAGTATTTCTAGGGCTAGGGAGCAACTGGCCCTCTTATACATCCTTGGTGAGATTGTAAAATGTTACATTCAGGAAAATAGTTTGGCATTCTCTTACAAAGTTAAATAGTTTCCACATGATCCAGCAATAACTCTACTAGGTATTTATCGAAGAAAAACTTATGTTCATATAAAGGTTTGTACATGAATGCTCATAGCAGCTTTTTTCAAAATTTAAAATAGAAAAAAAAATGCCTCCAAACAAATGAATGGGTAAACAAAATTAGCATATCCATACAATGGATGCATATACAAATAAAGCTCAAAAAATTATGAGTAAAAACAGTCTAGATGCAAGACTGTATCCTATTAATGTATGATTTTATTTATATGGAATTCTAGCAAAGGTAAAAATAATCCATGTTAGAAAGCATAAAGGTTGCTGGGGCTGAAGGTAAAGGGGACTGACTGCAAGTGGGCCTGAGAAACCTCCGTGGTGAAGTAGAAATGTTCTCTATCTTGACTGTGATGCACTCAGGTGCATACATTTTATTGCATATAATTTGAACCCCAAAGAGATAACTAAAGAATCCAAATCAACAAATTCTATTGACATTTGGCAAATGCAGAAAGTAAAACACACGATGAACATAAAAGCATAAACACGTATTCCAGAAGGAGTGTAAAACATGAGCACAATTGTGGACAGGAGAAACTGCATGGCTACTTTAGATATTCAGCTGCTGATGTGACATGTGTGTTACTGAGTTTGCCTAAGCTGATTTGGTGGTGTAGGTTTGGGTTTTGGGATTTTGATGACCAATCTACTATGTTCTAAAGCAGGGCTTACTCCTTATTTTACTAGGACATAGGACACTTCTTCAAGCATCTTCATTGTACTGTCTTAGTTATTCAGTAGGACACAGTGTTCAGATACCATCTGATTTTTATCCTCTAAATCTTAGGTAGGTGGGGTTCCCAGATGGCTCTAGTGGTAAAGAACCCAGTTACCAATGCAGAAGACATGAGAATCACAGGTTTGATCCCTGAGTTGGGAAGATCTGCTGGAGAAGGGCATGGCAACCCACTCCAGTACTCTTGCCTGGAGAAACTCACTGAAAGAGGAGTCTGGCTGGCAACAGTCCATGAGGTCACAAAGGATCAGACATGACTGAAGCAACTTAGCACGCATGCATAGGCTGGTGGAAGACAAGTACATAAATGATTCTAGTACAGTAAAAGTGTGGAACTTTCCATGAGAGAGTAAAAACCGCACAGCTTAATTTTAGAAAGAAAAAGCTTCACAAGAGAGATGACCACTTTAGCTTAGTCTTAATGGGTCACATTGAATATGAAAATATTTAATTTGCAGGGAGGTCTGGGAAGGCATTCAAGAAAGAAGGTGCTCCATGACAAAAGCTACCAAGATGAGAAATATCTAGGCAGGTAATTTCTTAGCTGGAAGCTGGGGTGCTTAAAGGGGGAGATAAAACTGGAATCTAAGCTGGAGTTTCAGTTGATCCCATAACTGGCTTGGAACTTCTGACGTTTTTTTAAAAAAGGCAGTTAGTGACAAGCGCAGAGCTGAGGAGTAGAAACAGTAGTCTGGTAGCATGTATAGAATGAATGAATGTGGAGTGAGCCTAGAGGCCGTGCATGCATGCGTGCACACCCAGTCGTCTCTGACTCTTTTGCAACCCCATGTTTGGTAGCCCACCAGGCTCCTCTGTCCATGGCATTTCCCAGGCAAGAATACTGGAGTGGGTTGCCATTCCCTTCTCCAGGGGATCTTCCTGACCCAGGGGTTGAACCGTGTCTCTGAGTAGAGGTAGAGACACCCATTAAGAGACCATTTCAACGGCTCAGGTGGGACAGCTGAACCAGGAGAGGAACAAGGAGGATCTCAATAAGAAAGCAGAATTGAGATACTGTGAAGGTGGAAACACTAGGACAAACTGTACCTGGGTGATGACGAAGAGGAAGCATAGTCCCACAATGCCAAGGCTGGGTGCCCATCAGGGGTTCAACCGGTGCTTCCCCCTCCAGCTGTTAACCTCGTGACACAGCACCGCGACTGTCAGAGCCCACTGACGTGTCCGCCCATCAGGAGGGCCACAGCAGAGCCACACACGGTGGCTGGAGATGCTGATGCGGCACTCGCTGCACCCGAACACCAAAACAGCCGCCACAGTTTACCAGGTGGAAAACCAAGAGGACAGCCTTCGAAAAACCTAATTGGGAATTGTGGCTCACCCAGGAATTTGGCATATGAACTTAGGCGAGTGGCTCTTCTTACTGAGCTTTTGAATCCCCATCAGTAAAAGAGAGACAAACACCTCTATCTGTGCTTGTCACTCATGTTTTTCTGCGAGATCCACGAAACATTTTGGAAATGGAAAAGCCCTGTGTAAAGAGGAATTACTAATATTACAGTCACTGTCCTCTACAAGCAATCTCCTCCATCCTCAGCTTTATACAGATCCAAGTATTACTAGCATCTGACCCGAAACCTGTATCTGTATCCATCCCTCTCCATATCCTATCTCTTTTTTTGTTTCTCTGATCCTGGAATTGTGTGATATTTAGAAAGAGGATTACCCTAAAGCTTTCTCCCAAATGCCACCAAGTCTCTGCCAGACACCCAATCTATACCACCTTCTCTTTTCCACAATGAAAGGAAATTTAAATATTTTGATGTTATTTGAATATTTGAAATGCTACTATGGCAACATTCTCAGATATTTTCTTAATCTCAACAATTCCCAGGTCTTGGGGGCCTGTCAACACTGACCCCTGAAATTCATTACCTTCACTCTCCTCTCTGAAACATTAAATATCTCCTAGTTTCAAACACTAAATAAACAGCAGTGATCTGTTCTGACTCTGAATAAACCAACACAAAACTTTGTGTTGGATTTATTGAAATGTGGTTTGCTGATCTCCAAGTTCTCCCCATCCTGAAAGATTTTCCAAGGAAATTTTACCAGATGATTTCAGAATGTAACCTAACTCCCACACTAGGTGGGCCTCCACAGCTTTCCTGAGATGCATAGTACCAGCACTCTTCATATTATGGAGCAAATGCTGAGTGCCAAAGAATTGATGTTTTCAAACTATGGTGCAGGAGAAGACTCTTGAAAGTTCCTTGGACAGCAAGGAGACCAAACCAGTCAATCCTAAAGAAAATCAACTCTGAATATTCTCTGGAAGGAGTGATGCTAAAGCTGAAGCTCCAATACTTTGGCCACCTGATGTGAAGAGCTGACTCACTGGAAAAGGCCCTGATGCTGGGAAAGATTGAGGGCAAGAGAAGAAGGGGGTGACAGAGGATGAGATGCTTGGATGGCATCATTGACTCAATGGACATGAGTTGAGCAAACCCTGGGAAATAAGGACAGGGAAGCCTGTCTGCAGTTCATGGGGTTGCAAAGAGTTGGGACACAACTGAGCAACTGAACAACAATAACAATCTGTCTCTTCACCAGAGCCAAGGCTGTCATAGATTAGGTTTATGACAAGGAAGTGGAAGCTCGAGGTCCTGGCTCTGGGGCTTTCAAGCTGACTCACCTCACATGAAAATTAGAGAAAATACGCATCCCATCTCACAGGAATGTGAAGCTAACACACAGGAAAAAAGTTCTGTGAACAACACAGCAACTCACAGATATAAGCTTTTATAAAATGGCAAAGAGAAGAGATTCCACTGTGACTTTGAGAGGATTTCCAGTGAGAAGGGAACATTTCTCTCTTAAACAAAACAAACAAAAAAAACTTGCTTATAACAATATTTTTCAAGGAACTCAGCTCAGATGGTCCAGGAAACACATTATGGTCTACTGTAGCATGCAAATTCATTGCTCAGCACATTATGGAAACACAAACATAATCACGATCTCCTAAGCCTTGCAGGTTCTGATTTGGGCTTCTCCTTCTTTTCTTCATTCTTTTTTTCCTTTCTTTTTCTTTTCTTTTTCTTTCCTATTTTCTCCTTCCTTTCATCTACCTCCTCTTTTATATTATACCATGGTATGGAGAAATTAAAGTAGCTTTTCTCTAACATAAAGGAGATTGATTTCTTTCATTTTTAAAAGTCTTTTTCCTTAATGGGTTAAATGCCAAATCCTTAAGAACTTCTCGAGGTAACAAAAGATAATTGTTTTAAGCCACAGAGGTATATTTTCCATCAGTGCCTAAAAAAATTGGAAATAAATGAAAGCCCATGTAAAAGCTGAATCCAAGTCCTCCCTTGGCAATTATTCAGCCCTTGGAAATTTCCAGGCTCTTTGCAATCATTAATTAATTAATGAAGATGACATTCCACTTTACTGAGGCTGAGAGCGTGACATAAAAAGGTCTAGAGGCTTTTCTCAAGCTGAAAGAAGAATGTCAAGGGAGGAACTGGGATTAGAGTTAGGAGCTCATTTCTCAAGCCAAGAGTCAGATTACTTAGCCAAGCCAAGTCACTATTTGAGACAATAGGGTCCTCTATGAACAGGTGCAGTTGAATACAGTAGTGTTCTGCTCAAAGATCAACTGTGAAAGAGACCACCCCTTCATCCATCAATGCCCTCCAACACACACAGACAATATCTGTAGCTTCATCAGCCTCTTTCCCATTTCCCCAAACAAAGACAGATGGCTAAGTATCAACCTCTAACCACTCTCCTTAATAATCACTGCAAAAAGTACATGATTTGATTTTCATTTTTAAATGTACAGTATGATGTTAAAACATATGAGACTGTTGAAAAACAAATATTTCAGATTTTTTTTTGTTAACGACAAGAAATCTACTGATATCCAGGATCTTCAATAATGGAATAGATCACCTTGAATAATTATATTATTCCAATAAGGAAAATAAAGTTTCAAGCTTTCTGGAGAGTGGTTAATAGAAATTCATTCAAGTAAGTTGATGAAGACAGGACCAAATAACTAGTGATGTGTCTGGACCTAATAGTTTAGATCCAGGTCTTGCAGTGGGCGCGGATTCTTTTTCCTACTCCACTGGATTGGTTCCAGATTGCCAAGAGACACGGTGGGAAAACAGGAAACTTGAATTTGGGTTCAGTACTTCTCACCAGGTCATTCTCTCCACCTAGACATACTTTTGCTCTGTCTCATGTCTGCTTCCCCAGGTTGGGTAATAGGATCATTAAACAACTCAGGCCTGAGTCCCCTGCCCTTAGGATGATCACCCAGTAATCCTATTACAGTCAGGGTGTTTCAGACAGGGCAAAACTGCATAGCTATTTGACCTTAAACAGTGAAGGCCATTGTCTCAACCTAAACTTTCAATCTTCTATAGGAGAATTTGTTGTGGTTGTCCCAAAGTGAGGTAAAGTTGAATAACCTCATTTTTGTCTGAACAGGTCACTTCAGGGCCAGGAAGGATGAAAACAAATACACTGCAATGTTAACAAAGGGCAAGGCTGCCCAGGTTGGCTATTTTGGGCAATATTAAAAAAATAAATAAATAAAACAGAAAACCCTTAATAACATTTCTTTTCATAAAGAGATTTTTCCAAAGAAAGCCTGTCCAAGAGTAATGTCTCAAAAGCACTTAACATTTTTGCTTGGAGTGTTTATGATGGAAAATGATCATGGCTGGTTCACTTCCGTGTAATGGGCATTCATAAGATAGATGGATACCTCTAGCTATCCTCAGGCCTCACCTGCTAGGAAGGGTTCCTTATCCCTAAGGAACCTAAAATCCATCTGCACCAGAGCTGATGCTTTCATGTAAGAATAGTGATTGAATAAACTCCCTGGAAGAGTGAGGACCTCACTAATTTTTGTTATAATGTTGAAAATGCAAATGGATATGTCTCAAAATTGACAATCTCAAATGTGTAAAGGGTTAAATATATATGATACAAACTTCCATCCACTCAGGTTACCAATGAACTTCTATTTCATCCAGGCTTCTCCAATTTCTGATTTCTCACAGTTCTGACTAAAGGGAAGGGAAAGCTGGGTTTTAACACAATGGCTGTAAACTAGATTTGTTTCTCCAGCTCACTCCTTCCAAGTAACTCTCCTTGGTTCCTCTTTTCATAATGGAAACACCATCATGTTGGTTCCAGCAGTCAAGAAAAGCCCAAGCTGTAGGTGAGTAGGTGTGTACAGTATTATACGTTGCTTATTCATAAGAAGTTCATTAACTAAGCATGTTGACTTAAAACTAATACAAGCTTGAAATTAAATCAAACAATAAACAAGAGAACTGTCATAAAGACATTTTTTAAGTTGCCTAATAGAATTAAAGGTTGGAGTGTAATATTTTTCCTGGAGGATCACTGATGTAGATAAACAAGGGCCACTATATTGCAGCCCCCTCCCAAAGAAAATGAGACAAGGAATCTGTATTACCTTAGCCTCAGCTGTCTCCTGGGCCCTTATCCACTTGTTCTTCCCTAGCAGTCACTGTGGCACCAACTCTGCCTGGGTTGTGACCACCTTCACAAGAGCCCAATATGATAGCAGTTCATCTTGTGTTGCCCTGAGCACCTCTCACCTCCACACCTAGGGATTCCCTATCCCTGCTAAGACATCAGATGCTTCAGATCTATTTAGTGACCAAGTAAATGCAACATCTAACTGTGAGGAAGTCTCTAACCCATGGTAGAAGGCTTTGATCAACAGGAAACAAGAGCGGGAAAATAAATTAGTTTTCCTTCTTTCCCATGGAAGAGATTATCCTAAGCTGCTATGGTTCATATGGTCTTTTGGAAGCTGGTCCTTCAAAACTGAACAGTTAGTGGTACTTGATACTTAACAGAAGTCATACTGATAATACTCTCCCATATCCCCAAATAGGATCTCCCCATTTTCCTGCCTCTATACAAGCACTTCCTTCAGACTGTACTTTTTAATGAAATAAAAGTAGAACATATATTAATACTTTTGCCTTAGGCTCTGCTTTCTGGGGAAGGCAGGCCGAGAAAGGTATCCTTTTATTCCCACCAATATGTTAATAAGTTTCCTACCTTTGGTTGCAGTGGTGGTACACAGGGGGCTGGAACAGGATCTGTGATATAGGTCTTCTTGGGACCAGCAACTGGATACATCCCAGCAGGGTTCTGGTTCCCAGGGCCAGAAGGAGTATACCCTTGTTCCCGCTTCCAGGTATTTGGATGGCCTTGTTGACCATAGGAAGGATCAGAGTCATTTTTGCCCCCATAGCCAGGCCCCACTGCACAATAGGGTTCATAATAGCGTCCTTGGTTGGGAGCATACCCATAGCCAGGCTCAGGGTGAAGTCCTGGTGGTGGAACATATGCATAATCCATGCCTCCCCGTGTAGAAGGAGGTGGACCTTGCCCAGAGATAGGAACTGGTTGAGTGTTATAACCTTGGGCCCCTGGCCCTGAACCATAAAACTGTCCTGGTGAAGGAGCAGCCATGTAATGGGAGCTGGGCTGGGCTGACTTCACCTGCACATTGAAGGTAGGTCTTGAAGGGGTGGATGCTGTAGTGTAAGAAGCTGGGACAGGCTGAGGCTGGGGTTTTAGTGTTCCAATTGGAGCCACAGGGATTGGTCCAGCCTGGGGTGCAGGCTGTGGCTTCAGTGTAGACTTCTTAGTTGCTGTCAGAGGGGGTTGGTTTGGTATGACCATTCTCTTATGTCCTGTGACAGGGGTGGAGACTGGAGGAGAAGCTGTTGAACTAGTAGTACCCTAAAGCAGGAGAGAGAAAAGGAAAAAAAAAAAAAAAGACAAAGATTACTGCTAATGCAAAATAAATATACATAAACAAATATTTTTAAATGTTATTATATTTTTGTATTAGCTCTGCAAAACATAAAGAAGGCATGGCTCCTGCCATCTAAAAGTTCACAGACTAACACAAAAATCAACTGTGCTTCTGTGCAATGAACAATCCAGAAAAGAAACTAAGGAAACAATTCCACTTATAATAACATCAGAAAGAAAGAAAGAAAAAAAAACTTAGGAAAAAAAAAAAAAAAAAAAAACTTAACCAAAGAGGTGAAAGAACTACACATTGAAAAGCATAAAATACTGCTAATAAATTAAAGAAGACACAACTAAATGGAAAGACATGCAGTCTTCATGGATTGAAAGACAATATTGTAAATACATTAATACTATCCATAGTAATCTATAGATTTAATGTAATCCCTGTAAAAATTCCAACTGAACTTTTCTGAAAAATGGAATCGCAAGAGACTGAATAGCCAAAACAACCTTAAAAGAAGACTGAAGTTCCCACATGCAACTTCAAAATTTATTACAAAATTATAATACGCAAACAATGTTCTACTGGCATAAAGACAAACATAGACCAATGAGATAGAACAGAGAACCCAGAAATGAACCCTTGCATACACACTCTCTTGACTTTGGACTTGGGTGCCAAGATCATTTGATGGGGAAAGGATAGTTTTTACGATAAGTGGTGCTGGGAATACCGGACATCCGCATGCAAAAGAATGAAGCTGCACCCTTACTTTACACCACATACAAAGAATAACCCCAAATCAAAATGTAAGAGATAAAGCTCTTTTTTAAAAAAAAGAGGAAAAAAATTATGACATTGGACTTGGTAATGACTTTTTAAAATACATACTGAAATAACAGAGCCAAGAGAAAATAAATTGAACAATGTGATCTCAAACAAACTGCCCAAAGACTTGATTACCATCAAGTGCAATACTAGAAAAAGAGAAGGGAAGGGCTAAAGAGAGGGAACAAAAATAAAAATGAGAAGCATTGAGAGGAATAAACATATACCCCTGGCACAATCAAAGAAATACTAAATTTAGGATCAGATTCCTGTTAAGAGTGATTTACTAAAGATAACACAAAAGCAGCCTTCTCCTCCCTTTATATCTTCTATTTCTGTTGCAGTCATTTGTTCAATTCAAAAATATTTGCTGAATATCCTAAAAAGGACCTAAGAGCACAAAGATTAAGAGACCTTATGCTTAACTGTGAGATGTCTTGGTTAGTCTGGGAATAAGTAAAGGCTTAGAAAAGGTCTGAAAATTCAAACATTTATCCTGAGGCACTGATCTATTAGGGATCTGTAAACATGCCAGTAACAGAATTTTAATTTTGCTCTTCCCTATTATGATTAGATTTGTTAATACAAAAATGAACAACTACACCCTATTTTGGTTGCTCATTAATCTCCAAATAAATTCCAATATGTATAAGAAGACTCAATATAAGACTTTGTATTATTCTAGTGTCGTTTATTCACACCAAGCCATTAGAGAGATACGCGTGGCAGGGGTGCAGATGCTGCTAACTGCTTTCTCATAGACACTCCCCTTCTCCATTACTCAAAAGATTTCAGTTTTTTTAAGAGCAGTAATATGCTCACACTTCCCTAGAACTTTGCATGCAGGAGTTGCCATGTGATGCACCTCTGGCTAATGAGATGTATGCAAAGCATTTCTGGAAAAACTAGAGCTCTCCTGACATAGCATCATCCTTTCTTAGTTTTCCCCTTTCTTCCTTCCCTCCTGGGATGTGGCTGTGAGGCTGGAGACGGTACAGCTATCCTATTCTCGCCATAATATCCAAGTAGATCTATTTAGATATATGGCTTTCTGAGGATAGCTTTATGATGATCTCAGCTAGAGATAAAGATTAAAACAATCCCAGGGACATTTGATTAACATATAGTGGTTCTCAGCTGGAGAGGGAATCACCTAGTGACCAGGGAGAGATCAGAAATGTGTGGCAATGCCTTTCGTTGTCAGTGATTAGGGGATGCTATTTTCATTGAGCAGGTAGAAGGTGAAAACACATCTGTGTTAAACTAAAGCGGACAACAGTGCCCCTGTTGACAGATACTAAAAAACTCTTGAGTCACATTTCTTCCAGGAACCTGATTGTGATGTCCCCAGCTATCAACCGTGGAGGGTCATTGGTCCTTTCTAGGATCTTTCTTCTACAACACTCTTTTCTATTCACAATCAACTGCTCCCCGGCACGTCGGTCCTCTTGAATGTACAGGATGACAGTTCTGACTCTGCTTGCCCCAGACTATCATTTCGTCCCTAATGGCTTCTCTATACCCAAATAGACCTATATACACAGGACATTTATAAATCAGTTCCTTGGAAGGGGCTGGTTTCTGTGTGCTAGCATTTTTATTGGGTTCTGACTGTGACAGCTATCTTTTCCTATCATTTGTGATTTGTCTCAGTTGTAGTTTCCCAGAGATTTTGTAATCTTAGATTTAGTTTTCTGTTAAATTATAAGAAACTGTTGAATAGAGTTATCTTTTTTCCCCTTTTTGATAGCCTCTCATAGGGCCAACTTGCCATCTCCTTTTGTAATTTAAATAACATGAAAATTCTTGTCTTGGTGGAGTAGCATTTCCCTCTCTAGGAGGGTGGTCCCAATAGTACCCAATAGAAGATGTTATTTCCACATTAAGCAATTTGTTAAAATACATATCATGAAAAAACAGGCTTCCCTGGTGGCTCAGAGGTTAAAGCGTCTCCCCCCAGTGCGGGAGACCCGGGTTCGATCCCTGGGTTGGGAAGATCCCCTGGAGAAGGAAATGGCAACCCACTCCAGTATTCTTGCCTGGAGAATCCCATGGACAGAGGATCCTGGTGGGCTATAGCCCACGGAGTGGCAGAGTCGGACACGACTGAGCAACTTCACTTTCACTTTCTTTCATGAAAAAACTCCAAAATAAATACTCAGTAAGATCCCGATATTCTGAAGAAGAGAGTACAGAAGATTCAGTTTGAACCTAAAAACATGCAAGGTTAGATTTTTTTAGTCAACCATGTCAATCTTAAAAAAATGTCTGCATGAATGGAATTGAATATAAGAACGAATAAAGCTTTTCTTTTCTTTGATGACTCAAGATCAGCAGAAACCCAGAGTTCCTATTTTAAACACTTTACAAACTCAACTATAAATGGAGACAGTGACGGAGCAACTGGGTTAATGGCAGGCATACTCTACACCGCAGCTGGAAAGGAGTCTGCCCCCAAAACAGACACTTAACAGTCACATACTTTGAAGATGAAAACCAGTCATATTTATAAAGTAAACAACAAAGAATTAATTCTAATCCTTAGAAGCAACTTTTTTCAACCAATTTCTCTTCTTTCTTGGTGAACATGCACACATGTGCACACACATACACTGCTTAAAGATTCCTAAAGACTTTGAAGGAAGGCATCAGGGCACAATTTCAGGAGCCATTGCTTTCTTCTAGGAAACAGCTCACTAGATGAGAAGGATTCTCAAAACAATATTATAAATTCTGCTGTGTATGTGCCGGCATGTTTCTGAGTGTTTTCTATCTCATAGATACGTGTGTGAAAATAGCACACTTAGCTATAATTTTTTTTTCATTTGCAATTTAAAACTCTTTACCTCATTGGAGGTGGAAGGGGGTAAAGAACAGGAATCATTTTAAAGCATATTTATTTATGTTCTTTATGGTAAAAGAGAGCTATGGCAACACTTTCCTTGCCCACATATTCAATTAAATACATAGCGAATCTGTTCTACTTACTGGATTAGACACTTCCAAATATTTATTTTTGGCATTTCTTTTTCTTTTTTTGCAGGAATTCTTGAAGTTTTATCATGATTTAACATTTTAATTTTGAAAATCATGCACATTTTAAAGATCACACACACACACACACACACATATATTTTTTCCCTGAGGCTCGAAACTCTGTAGCAGTCTTCTAATATGGTCATTTTCTAGGCTTCTTCAACATGGAAAGCTTGGCAAGGTTAATGGAAAGAGAGTAGTATCCCAGGATGAAGAGGGCATGTCTACATGCCCCCCCAGGAGTTTGTAGTCTGGAGGAAGGACTGCTAAATAATCAATAACTGTTGAATGGATGTCTCCACTACCAGAAAGAACTGGCTGTGGCCGAGAGATAAGAACAGACAAGGGGTTATAAGCGCACATCTTGTGCCCACCTTTGGGAGCAAGCCCTCAACTTCCTTTATGCCCAAAGTGGAATAACAACTAACATTCCTCTACCCCTCTCACCCATGACCCACCCATTCCCTAAACACACCCCCGCATGTGTACATGTGCGCACACGCTTCTAATCTAATCTATGACCATGCCTTCTACATTGTTCATTTCAGTTCAGTTCAGTCACTCAGTTGTGTCCAACTCTTTGCGACCCCATGAGTTGCATCACGCCAGGCCTCCCTGTCTATCCCCAACTTCTGGAGTTCACTCAGACTCACGTCCATCGAGTCAGTGATGCCATCCAGCCATCTCATCCTCTGTCACCCCTTCTCTTCCTGCCTCCAATCCCTCCCAGCATCAGAGTCTTTTCCAATGAGTCAGCTCTTCACATGAGGTGGCCAAAGTATTGGAGTTTCAGCTTCAGCATCAGTCCTTCCAAAGAAATCCCAGGGCTGATCTCCTTTAGGATGGACTGGTTGGATCACTTTGCAGTCCAAGGGACTCTCAAGAGTCTTCTCCAGTACCACAGTTCAAAAGCATCAATTCTTCGGTGCTCAGCTTTCTTCACAGTCCAACTCTCACATCCATACATGACTACTGGAAAAACCATAGCCTTGACTAGATGGACCTTTGTTGGCAAAGTGATGTCTCTGCTTTTGAATATGCTATGTAGGTTGGTCATAACTTTCCTTCCAAGGAGTAAGCGTCTTTTAATTTCAAGTCCATTAGATGCAAAATATTCAGAACATGAAAGACTATCTTCCCTTCAAAGATCGGGACTGATCATACTGTAGGAAGAGTTAAGTAAGAATGGGATGTGCATGCTCATTTGTGTTCGTGTGACTCCACGGACTATGGCCCACCATAGTGCTGGAATGTTCTGAAATTTTCCAGGCAAGAATACTGGAGTGGGTTGCCATTTCCTACTCCAGAGGATCTTCCTGACTCAGGGATCAGACTCTCCTTTCTGGCATCTCCTTCATTGACAGGCAGATTCTTAACCACTATCGTCACCTGTAAGAGGGTACAGTGGTTTGGTGGTTTAGTTGCTAAGTCATGTCTGACTGATTGCAACCCCATGGACTATAGCCTGCCAGGCTCCTCTATCCATGGGATTCTCTGGGCAAGAACACTGAAT
The DNA here is from genome assembly GCF_023091745.1 of Budorcas taxicolor. NCBI lineage: Eukaryota > Metazoa > Chordata > Mammalia > Artiodactyla > Bovidae > Budorcas > Budorcas taxicolor. Next base: position 143,208,237 of record NC_068910.1, read on the forward strand.
GGATTGCCATTTGCTTCTCCAGGGGATCTTCCCAACCCAGGAATCGAACCTGGGTCTCCTGAATTGCAGGCAGATTCTTTACCAATTGAGATACAAGGGAAGCCCGTAGATGGTATAGGAAGAGTGATTTCTCCCAAATGCAGATCTAAGCACATTACTTTCCTGCTGAAAAGTCTTCAGTGCTTTAGTGGAGTGATTTGCACCCAGTCTATCTCTTCTGCCTCTCCTTGAGAGGTCAATATCATGTCACTCTCTGACACTGACTTCCTTTCATAGTTGACATGCCAGACTCTCTGCCATCTCATGGATTATACCTCTGTGCTTCCCCACCTCTCTCTGGATTCTATATTGAGCTAATTTCTAAGAACCCTTGAAGTCTCAGCCTGAGTATCAGTCCCCTCAGTGAACCATTGCCCAAATCCTCTGGCACAGTGAGCACTGTATCTCTCTTCTACACGTAGCACGCTTGTGTATGTCTCTTTTCATAGGGTTAGAGACAGTCCCTTTTTACTGCTGCTTCTCATTGTCTTTTTCATATCATAGCACATAACAGGCATTTAACAAATACTTGAATAAATGAATAATGGTCTCCCAAGAAAAATTCATTTCTCTTGTCAGATTACCAAAAAAAAAAAAAAAAAAGCAAAATATAAGGTATCTCATTTCTTTTATTACTTGACAATCAAGGAAGTCTCATATGTTTAATGCATGCTTAATTACAGTAACCTCATTAGTCTCTTCTTCCCTCTAAATAATTTAAGGACTTTACTATTGGAATTTATTAATTACTACTATCTTTCAAAGCAGCATCTGAAGTGCTTATTTTCATTTTAATGGTCAGATTATATATATATGTAAGTTTTACTTGATATTCACTCAAATCCCCTACAGAAATAGTCAAGTGGCAAATTTTAAATAATTGTACCATGAAAAGAAAGAAACTAAAACATTTAAAAATAATCTTAACACATATTGAAAGGAAACATATTTTGAATTAACTATCAAATAACTATAATACCCCAATCCCGTAAAATTTAAATAATCCAAAGTATCTATTCAACAAAACTTTACTGAAATTCCACTATGTGTTAGGCACTGAGCTAGTTGCTAAAGCCACAAGAAGACAAAGGGAATCAAAGTTGCTGCACTAAATAATTCTTCATTCAAATTTTTTACAAAAATGTAGTGAGCAAAAATGACTTCTATTTGGAATGAAAACTTTCTAAGGTAACAGAAAGGGAAAATATATAAAAGCTAAAGTCTGACATATACACAGCAACATAAAACTCAAATCCCCTTCCTTAAATTTGGTTCTAGGCATTATAAACACATGAAAATATGCTTAAGATGTTAAATGAAAATGTAAATGTTAAATGAAAAACACAGAATGTGAAATCAATCATATGTACAATACAACTGAGGCTACACAGAATGGTATTTCCATATGGGCAAGGACTAGACAAACTATGGAAAGAGTGATGGTTGATTTGTTAGAAGATAGGGTTACAAATATTTCAGCTTCACTTTTCTTTTCATGACAGTTGTGTAAAGTTATTTGAACAAAACCTAGTGGCCCTTTGTCACTTGGAGCTATGTATTTCATCCATATATCTTTGTGGCAGGAAAAACAATCTAAAATACCAACTGATATTTTTAAAAAGCTATAATAATAGTAAACACTTAGAAAGCATTTACTTTGTGTAAACATTTTCTATCCAATGCAGTTTATACTTACTCCTTACAGGTACCCTTGAGACAGAATCTATTACTTATCCTTAGTTTCCAGATGAAGATACTGAAGCATATGTATCTGAAACATGTATTTATGCAAGGTTACAAAGCTAGCAAATGGCAGTCATAGGATTCAACCCAGGCAGCCTAGTTCTGTTCTGTAGTTTGAAGTTTTAAAAACCATGCCACCTCTCTTCCCCGATGGCTCATGGGGTAAAGAATCCACGTGCCATGAAGAAGACATAGGCGACGTGGATTCGATCCTTGGGTCAGGAAGATCCCCTGCAGAAGGAAACGGCAACCAGCTCTAATATTCTTGCCTGGAAAATCCTATGGAGAAGGCGGGTGGCCTACAGTTCAAAGGGTTGCAAAGGGTTGGACACAACTGAGCAACTAAACACTATTATCATTCTTGGGTAACGAAAAAGTAAAATAAACCACATATGAGAAATTCATGTAAACAAACACAGAGGCCTTCTCAGTCTATGTGGGTTCAGAAAAATATTTCTGTGGAGAAGAAAACTAATGGAGTAAATGGTACAACAGACAGCAAGTGATATTTAGCATTGTTATCTGGGGAACAACAGAGGGACATGGACTGTATAAAATAAGAGTCCATGGTGTCAGGCAGCTGCTGTACTGTGTCAGTTGATTACTGCTGTGTGGAAAACGGATCAGAGGTTCCTCTTCTGACTTTAAAGCTATGCTCATTTTTAAAATGAAGCCAAATGAAGGATTTTTACAGGCCAATTGTACTGCAGGAGGTGCATTTTCCAACTTCCATTCTCAGTTAAGGATATTGGCAGATAGAAATGCCCTAGAGGATGATCAATTAAATTGAAGGGTCCTGCAATAAAATTCAGGATCAAAAAAATCCCAGCTTTGCCACTATTTAGAGCTGAGTGACACTGGAAAATTCACACTACTTTCCCACCAGACTGACTCTAGCTGAACAACAAACAAGATCTAGGAATACTGTCATTTTATCCTCCTTTCCAAATGAGTAGTCTATCTTATTCTTCAAATAAAAGTCGTTCTATAACAACCCCCAAAAAAGGAGCTTCACTGCTCCAGACACAGACTTGAGGGGAGTATGCTCATGTCTCTTTTCCTTCTAATACCATCCTTATACAAAAGAAGTCATAAGGGCATTCAAAACCCAATGATTCCAAGAGTAAATTCTGAATATTTGCTATGAGTTTTACTGGCCAAAAAAAGCTTGATCTTATCACTAAAATTTCACACCAAGTAGGTACTTAATAAATCATGATGGGATAAATCAATGGACAGACCTGGTGTCTGAGTTTACATAGTACAAGTAAAAAAAAAAAAAAAGAAAGAAACCCAAGCTTACCTATTTCAGTTATAATGCCATGCATCCCTCCCTTTTTTTTTTTTTTTTTTGCTACTTGTTTTTTGCTCAAGAAAAATTACTTACCATTTTCTCCAAGCCCTTAATATAGAAAATGACTTAATTTTGCATCTTGAGTCCCCTCACTGATTGCCTTCCAGTATTCAGGCTTTAATACCCATGGTTGCATTCCTTGCTCATTCCAGTCATACACTTTTCACTTGCTAGATAACCCCATGAGATAGAAAACAATCCAACAGACTAAGAGTACAATGTATGAATATGCTTCTATATATCCAGAAGTACTTTTCAAGTCTGACTCCACAACAGAATCACTGAATGCTCTATAAACACAAAGTGTCTTTCACTTAGAGCTTTTTAGATATAAATTATCTTAGCCCTATAGAGCTTTTTAGATATAAATTATCTTAGCCCTATTCCTTGGGGAGTGAAATCTAAAAATTAAAAAGGGGAGGAATAAATGATTTTCTGTTGCAACCAGAGTTGAGAACCACCCAGTTAGGTTAAAGCAGAATAGGGAATTATACCTGGAGTTGGGGGCTATGTGTGATGGGAGGGCATTATCCCAACTGTCTTCAAAGGGCTATGTTCATATAATTCAGACTTAGGGACCAAGGTAATATTTGTTTCTGTAAACTTCTTATGGGCAATTTGAGAGCTAATTTAGTGATATGTATCAAAAGTCCTAACAAAAGCCAACCTTTCATTTTTAAGAATTTAACCAAAAGAAATAATCATAGATGGTTAAACCTTCAGTTTCAAGATATGTTCCTGGCAATGTAATTTATAAAAATAACATATTATGTGCAACTTAAATAATCAGTACTTGGGGACTGGTTAAATAAATGATGGAATATTCCTATAATGAAATATTGTATTATTGAAATGTTTCAAAACATATTAACAATCTAGCAACTTCCCTTCTGGATATCTACCCCAAAGAACTCAAAACAGGGAAGGACTCTTATCAAGCATCTGTATACTCATGTTCATAGCAGAATTATTCATAATATCCAAAAATGTAAGAGCAACCAAAGTGTCCACTGACAGATGAATGAATAAACAAAATGCAGTATAAACATAGATGTTGTAATATTCAGCTTAAAACAAGAAAGAAATTCTGAAACAGCTAAAACAGGAATGAATCATGAAAACATTAGGCTAAGATGAAATAAGCCAGTTAAAGAGGATATATACAGTATGAATCCAATGATATACGATACCTAAAGTCATGAAATTCATGAAGACAAAGCAAAATGTGGTTAACAAGGAGGTCAGGGGAGGGGAGGCATGTTGAGTAATTTTTTAACTGATGCGCATTTTCAGTCTGGGAAAGCAAAAAAGTTCTAAACGTGGATTACGATTGCACAACTATGTGAATATACTTAGTGCCACCTAAATGAATCTTTACCATGATTAAGGTGGTGAATTTTGTTATGTGTCTATTACTAGACTAGGAAAACAAAAAGATGATGGGAAAGAGGCAGAGAAACGGAAAGGAAAAAAAGAGAAAAAAAGAAAAAGAAAGTTATACATTTTAAAAACACATTAGGGAACACTGTTTTATCAATGTATACATCTATCTATACCTCTCATATACACACACACACACACACACACACACACACACACACACACACAGCTAGAAGGATCTATTCCCAAAATGATAATAGTGGTTATTTTAAGGGTATGATTTTAGAATATATACTTTTCTAGCACAATCATATATTGTGAAAGATACAGATCTTCCTCTGATGTGTGTATATATTCACACATACATATACATAAAAATATAGATTTTGAATAATATGTATGAAATAAATAGATTATTTTAAAATTTAATACACACCAAAAATATTGTAGCATCCCAACTTCTGTGTGTGTGTTCAGAGTAAAAAAGGAAGGGACATAGGTAAAAATTTTAAATGATTTAAAAATACTTTTAAAAGGTTAAAATGGCATCAGCTGATGCAATTAACAGAAGCTTTTATTTTCATCTTTCTGTATTTTCTACATTAAAGAAAAAATTACCTCATGGGTGGTAACTGAAAACTGGTGAATGGTTAAAATGATCTCAAAGATCACTTTTGAAATTAAAATCACAGGATTTTAATCAGGTTCAGTGAGTTCAAAACAGTGCTACCAATACAGGGACATTATTAATATAATTTTCATTCATTGATGGACTCTTAAAACACACAGACACACACACACACACACACACTGCCTGACAAGTCCTCCAGAGAGTTCTTGTCAGAGAGACATAAAGATGTCCTGCTTCCATCATTGTATCAGCCCTTGCTCATTTCACAGTTTAGTGCTTTGGCTTTGAGAACGTGTATTGACAGCTAGAAAGGGGATATTCTTAATACCTTCAGGAGGCTGAAATCGCAAAAACAGTACGCTATGGTATTGTACTCCAGATCAGATTTTGTCTTTGAAACTTCTCCACTTAATTAATTCTCACGGAATTCTGAATGAGTATAAGATACTTTGAAGACAAACTGCTCCCTGGATGTTGAAGATATGGATGCCAGTACATCAACTTGTTTTCCCAGAAATAAAATTAAGGCAATTGGGAGCACCAAGATTCTGCCTGAAGTCTTCTTTTCTTAACCCCTAATTATTCAACAGAGGAAAGCAATGACCCAGGGGAGGCCCTGAACTCATTCATTCATAAAACTAGCGTATCATCATATGAACACCTAGAAATACAGTATTTTAGGGAGTTTTTCCCCTGAATAACCATCAAATGAGATGGTATGTCATTAATATTGGAGAGTCTCTGAGGCTTCAATTTATATAAATACCCATAGAATACAGAACACTTAGTCCCTAAGATGCATGGGATTAGCACTGGAAAAAAAGGCATTGTGGTGAGGGTTAATTCAATCTGAGTGCGTTCTGCAATCTAGGGATGTGGCAAGAGGAGGATCTACTTATAAGCGACCTCACAACACCAAGTTATCGCTTCAAGGGCCTATGTGCTTTTCTCCAGTCAGGCCAGGAGATTACCATAAAGTGCCTGCTGTTGAACTAACAGGTCAAGAAATAATAAAATACAATCTCTGTGAGAATATGCTAGTGAGGGTGCATAATTATATGACTGGTAAAACTCGAAGTTGAAACAATTTCTCTTGTGGGTAAACTGGCAATGAAGAGCTATCAAAATGACGGTAACTTACACTGATAGTATATTTAAAAATAAATTATTAGGAGATGGTGGAGAAAATCATGGTGCATTGTTCTGATGGAATGTTATGCAGCTGGTAAGCAAGGGAATAGGTATTAAAATAATGTTCTATAGTAAATTTTAAGGTTATAAGTATTTCAAAGGATATAGGTATTTTTAAATGTCTTACTGATTGCTAATACACTTTCTATGCTGCAATCAGAATATTCCTAAAATCTAAATTGATTGCCTTCTTTTACTAAATCTCCCAAAGGGTCTCATTGCTCTTAGGATGAAGTTCTTTTTTTTGTTTGTTTGTTTCCTGATAAAGTCATCACTTTGCTTCTTAATATACTCTCCATTCCCTCCCCAAAAAATTGAGGCTCCAGCCATTCTGCAGTTACCCGACTTGAATGCTTTCCAATATGCCCCACTTCCCAACTCCTAACCGGTATTCATCCTTGAGGTTTTAAATAAATTACACTCTAGAAAGCCAGTCCTGAGTATCCATGTCTTGATAAGTGTCCACAGTGGTGTCCTTTTAAAACACTGTACTTTGCTTAATGATAGCACTTGTCCACTGATTTGTCATTCCATTTTTTAATTTTTTAATAATTAATTAATTTGGGGGTGTGTACCCTGCAATGGGAGCACAGAGTCTTAACCACTGGACACCAGAGAAGTCCTTCAATTAACGTCTTTAATATTCTCTTTTCCTCTATGCTTCACACAGGTAAGGACTTTTTCTTGTTCAACATTATATGCCTCAGTTCACTTCAGTTCAGTCTGGTTGCGAAGCCGTCTCTGACTGTTTGTGACCTCATGGACTGCATGCAGCACACCAGGCCTCCCTGTCCATCACCAACTCCCAGACTTTACTCAAACTCAAACTTGAGTCGGTGATGCCATCCAACCATCTCATCCTCTGTCGTCCCCTTCTCCTCCCACCTTCAATCTTTCCCAGCATCAGGGTCTTTTCAAATGAGTCAGCTCTTCGCATCAGGTGGCCAAAGTATTGGAGTTAAACCTTCAACATTAGTCCTTCCAATGAATATTCAAGACTGATCTCCTTTAGGATGACTGGTTGGATCTCCTTGCAGTCCAAGGGACTCTCAAGAGTCTTCTCCAACACCACAGTTTAAAAGCATCAATTCTTTGGTGCTCAGCTTTCTTTATAGTCCAACTTTCACATCCATAGATGACTGGAAAAACCATAGCTTTGACTAGATGGGCCTTTGGTAGCAAAGCAATGTCTCTGCTTTTTAATATGCTGCCTAGGTTGGTCATAGCTTTTCTTCCAAGGAGCAAGCGTCTTTTAATTTCATGGCTGCAGTCACCATCTGCAGTGATTTTGGAGCCCCAAAAAATAAAGTCTCTTACTGTTTCTACTATTTCCCCATCTATTTGCCAGGAAGTGGTGGGACCAGATGCCATGATTTAGTTTTCTGAATGCTGAGCTTTAAGCCAACTGTTTCAATCTCCTCTTTCACTTTCATCAAGAGACTGTTTCGTTCTACATCGCTGTCTGCCATAAGGGATATGCTTAGAGTCCAGCAAGCACACTCCATATGTATTTATTCAGTGAATGAAATCATTTTAAGAAAGCATTATTGACAAAATCTACAAAGAGATATTCAATGAAATAAAACAAGAATAGCAGTAGTTGGCTAAATGACCACCCCTCCACACTATTATTGGAGAAAGAAATGGCAACTCACTCCAGTGTTCTTGCCTGGAGAATCCCAGGGACGGTGGATCCTGGTGGGCTGCCGTCTATGGGGTCGCACAGAGTTGGACATGACTGAAATGACTTAGCAGCAGCAGCAGCTACACTATTTTACTTTCCCCAAGAGCTTTGTGAAGCCAAACCTGTAATTATTTATCCAAAAAGTATTTAAGCATGATAGAAAGTTGTGTAATTCAATCTAATTTTTAAAAACTATTCAGAAGAACTGTATAAGAAAGATCTTTATGACCCAGATAATCATGATGGTGTGATCACTCACCTACAGCCAGATATTCTGGAATGTGAAGTCAAGTGGGCCTTGGAAAGCATCACTACAAACAAAGCTAGTGGAGGTGATGGAATTCCAGATGAGCTATTTCAAATCCTGAAAGATGATGCTGTGAAAGGGCTGCACTCAATATGCCAGCAAATTTCAAAAACTCAGCAGTGGCCACAGGACTGGAAAAGGTCAGTTTTCATTCCAATCCCTAAGAAAGGCAATGCCAAAGAATGTTCAAACTACCACACAATTGCACTCATCTCACACGCTAGTAAAGTAATGCTCAAAATTCTCCAAGCCAGGCTTCAGCAATACATGAACCGTGAACTTCCAGATGTTCAAGCTGGTTTTAGAAATGGCAGAGAAACCAGAGATCAAATTGCCAACATCTGCCGGATCATGGAAAAAGCAAGAGAGTTCCAGAAAAACATCTATTTCTGCTTTCTTGACTATGCCAAAGCCTTCGAATTGTGGATCACAATAAACTGTGGAAAATTCTGAAACAGATGGGAATACCAGACCATCTGATCTGCCTCTGAGAAACCTATATGCAGGTCAGGAAGCAAGAGTTAGAACTGGACATGGAACAACAGACTGGTTCCAAATAGGAAAAGGAGTATGTCAAGGCTGTATATTGTCACCCTGCTTATTTAACTTCTATGCAGAGTACATCATGAGAAACACTGGGCTGGAAGAAGCACAAGCTGGAATCAAGATTGCTGGGAAAAATATCAATAACCTCAGATAGCAGATGACACCACCCTTATGGCAGAAAGTGAAGAGGAACTAAAAAGCCTCTTGATGAAAGTGAAAGAGGAGAGTGAAAAAGTTGGCTTAAAGCTCAACATTCAGAAAACGAAGATCATGGCATCTGGTCCTATCACTTCATGGCAAATAGATGGGGAAACAGTGGAAACAGTGGCTTACTTAATTTTGGGGTGCTCCAAAATCACTGCAGATGGTGATTGCAGTCATGAAATTAAAAGACGCTTACTCCTTGGAAGGAAAGTTATGACCAACCTAGATAACATATTCAAAAGCAGAGACATTACTTTGCTAACAAAGGTCCGTCTAGTCAAGGCTATGGTTTTTCCACTGGTCATGTATGGATGCGAGAGTTGGAATGTGAAGAAAGCTGAGTGCTGAAGAATTGATGCTTTTGAACTGTGGTGTTGGAGAAGACCCTTGAGAGTCCCTTGGACTGCAAGGAGATCCAACCAGTCCATTCTAAAGGAGATCAGTCCTGGGTGTTCATTGGATGGACTGATGTTGAAGCTGAACCTCCAACACTTTGGCCACCTCATGCAAAGAGTTGACTCATTGGAAAAGACCCTGATGCTGGGAGGGTTTGGAGGCAGGAAGAGAAGGGGAGGACAGAGGATGAGATGGCTGGATGGCATCACCACCTCGATGGACATGAGTCTGGGTAAACTCCCGGAGTTGTTGATGGACAAGGAGGCCTGGCGTGCTGCGATTCATGGGGTCTCAAAGAGTTGGACACGACTGAGCGACTGAACTGAACCGAACTGAAATGATTCTGAATTACTTTATGTACTTTAGATTTCTTAGCTGTAGATAACAGGAAATATGGTGAGCTTGGTTCAACAGCTCTTTTTTACAATCAACTACTACAATAGAACCAACCATTCCAGTCTATTATTGCTACTCAGAAGCCATCAAGAGACAAAAAATGTAAAAGAAGGCCATCCCTTCTCTCAAGTCCTACACGGGTTTCTCATTGCTGAAATTTGCTTGTGGAGTGAAGTTAAAATGTGGCCAACTTTGAAAGGCAGTCTGAAGAGAGTAATCTGGTGCAGATACAGACACAAAGGAATTTTTGAGAAAGAAAAAATAAAGTGGACTTATTTTTATATCACTGGAGTTTCAGCTTTAGCATCATTCCTTCCAAAGAAATCCCAGGGTTGACCTCCTTCAGAATGGACTGTTTGGATCTCCTTGCAGTCCAAGGGACTCTCAAGAGTCTTCTCCAACACCACAGTTCAAAAGCATCAATTCTTCGGTGCTCAGCCTTTTTCACAGTCCAACTCTCAGATCCATACATGACTACTGGAAAAACCATAGCCTTGACTAGACGGACCTTAGTCGGCAAAGTAATGTCTCTGCTTTTGAATACACTATCTAGGTTGCTCATAACTTTTCTTCCAAGGAGTAAGCGTCTTTAAATTTCATGGCCGCAATCACCAGTACTATGGCCACCTCATGCAAAGAGCTGACTCATTGGAAAAGACTTTGATGCTGGGAGGGTTTGGGGGCAGGAGAAGAAGGGGACGACAGAGGATAAGATGGCTGGATAGCATCACTGACTCAATGGACGCGAGTCTAAGTGAACTCCAAGAGTTGGTGATGGACAGGGAGGCCTGGCATGCTGCAATTCATGAGTTCACAAAGAGTCGGACACGACTGAGCAACTGAAGTGAAATATTCTTTACAGAATCACAGAGTATTAGAGCTGAAAGGAATTTATAGGTCATAAATTTCTACCTTCTCCTCAAGGACACTAGGCTTGGGAACAATTCATCCAATGTGATAAAGCCTTGAGAGATCAGAATTAGAATTCAGATTTTCTAAGACCACTGATTGGACTCCAATGCCAGCATTCCTGCCATTACACCATAATTTCCAGACTTAGTAACAAGCCTACCAAAAAGAAACAAAACCCAGTTTTGTTTTTTATCAAAAAGTGAACCTCAGTACATAGACACTGGGCAGCACTGCGTGGAAATCACCCATAAGGCTCAATGGGGACAGGTTGGGTTGCTGTGTTTTCATACAGGAGTTTCCAAAATAGTAGTGGAATTCACTGAGGGAAGCCACCAGTGTGAGCAAGTGACTATATTTGCTTCAATGGAAACAAACAGACCTTCATTCACATATGTCTTAGGGAGTTTGGGTGACCGAAAGTAGAAAAAAAGAATAGGTGGTGTGTTACAATCCTCAGACAATACGGTAAGCAAAAATATGCTAAGTCCTATCAAATATTTCAGATAAAATGCTTTAAGGACACTATAGTTACAGCACATTAGGCTCATAGCACAGTCACGAGATGTTTGCTCAGTATTTTTTTCTCCCTTTAGAGAAAACATGCTTTTTAAAAATGATCACTGTATCCTTATTATTATTTTAAAATGATCACTATATTCTTATTATTTGAATCTGCATCATCTGCTTTATCTATTATATGAGAAAATGAAGTTTCTCTTCCCCTAACATATTTGTTCCCAGAAATGGAGGCTGTTTGTCCACTTACTGCAGATGGATAAAAGGGCTGAATCACAGAAGGGTATAATTTCGAAGGAGAGAGCACTTTTGCCACATAGTAGGAGAAAGGGTGGAAAATGTTTTTATAAAAGGCGACTACTAGAGACAGATAAGAGCTCTATTCACCAAACCTGTACATATCCCTTTATACTTGTAAAACAAGCTATGAAAGCACATAATGACTAACTGCAGCAAAATTACTCACATTCTAGCTTTGCATAATCACTAAAATGGTTCTGGTTTTTTAACCCTCCCCCCTCAACAATTCTGCACTCTTAAAAAAAATTTTTTTTCAACCACAGCACAAATGGTTATAGCAAACGAGTGTACCAGGCACATCTGCTGTTTCAGAAAGAATTCACTCTCCTGTGCCAAACCCATGTCTATCGGAAGAAATAAAAATAAATTGCGAGCAGGTTCAGCAAATGCCCAGATAAATCCTGCGACGACCGCATGGGGTAGATTCAGTTCTGTTCATTAGTATGACCAAAAAGGGGAAGGCGATGGGGAGCTGATCTGGAAGCAAAGGTTTGTCTCACGCCTGTCTGTGTCAGTCACTCAACAGGAGTTAAGGTAGCTCCCTTCTTGCTTTCTCTGGACAACTATTTAGGTAAGAGGATTGAGTTTCACAACCTCAGAAGTGAAGGGAAATTGGCACAATGTTTTGCAATATACGGACAGTCTCCTTAAACACACCAATGGCAAGAATAATAGTCTTAGTGTGAATGGGCCCCCAAACCACCCTTTGCTATTTTGTCCATTTATATTTTTAAAAATATTTACAGATAGAGTTCATTTGATATTTTAGATCATGCAGTGCAGTAAATGTGCTAGACTGTGAAGTAGTAAGGAACCCATTATTTCTTCTAGACAGACACTGTCAGTTGGAAATCTGAAGATGGCTTAAGGGAGGGACCACCATTATTTTCGCCATGGCATATGGTGACCAAGCTCTCTTGACGAGCAAAGGAATGGTGGCTGGGCAAGGTCAGAGTATGGGCACCACTTTTGGAACCTTCCAATAGGTGAAATCCTACAAATGGCTGACAGAGGTCAATCATCTGGGGCCTCATTTCTTCAGTGGAACTTCCTTCTGAAAGAGTTATGTCATCCTTCTTTTCTTTTTGGGTTGAAACAAATTCACTTATGCTGTTCTCTGAGTCTCAATTTTCTCCTTATAAGATAAGAGGATTTGCACAGAAGAATTCAAAACTGTCTGGTTGCATAGAGCATCTCAGGAAAGCCTTGATTCCATAAACTATGATACCTGAGGTCTTCTGGAATGGCGAATAAACTAAGACACTTCTCATGCTGGTGCTGTTTTCAACATTTGCTTTGATGAAGCTCAAGACCTATATATATTACAGTATGCTAACCCTCTTATCTGGAGAAGGAAATGACAACCCACTCAGTACTCTTGCCTGGAAAATCCCACAGACAGAGGAAGGAGACTGGTAAGCTACAATCCATGGGGTCACAAAGAGTCGGACATGACTGAGCGACTTCACTCACTCACTCCTATGTTATACTGTTACAAGGAAATAAAAGAACATAATGTAAACTTCTACGTATAGCATGATTTAATTCCAATATCTGATTAAGAAAACACACTGTGTGGTTATTATTTTTTAAAAATTAAGCATTTTGTCCTTTCTCCTCTTTCATTTTAGTTTACAAAATGAACATGGGTACTTATATTTAAGATGCAATAGCTTTTTTTACAGAGAAAAAGAATCCTAGATTCAAATATCTTTTCCTTTCAGAAAAAACACTGTATCTTCCCAAGCCACCCAACAGCAAAGAAATACATTAGTTGCCTCTAAATATATGACTTTAGAATTTTTTAAAAATGGTGTCATTCATACAGTCATCAACCATTAACTGACCACCTTGTAAATACCAGGAATTTTGCCAACTGCTGGGTAACAAGTTATGGTTTCTAGCCTCAGTGAATTCAATGATAGGGGAAACAGGCAGAAAACCAGTGGAAACTTTTCAGATTTCCAAAATTCTGACAAACTCTACTTGGAAGACACTAGTCTACTGCAACCCACTCATTTCCTAAACATAGAGCTGAGTTCTAGCCAGCCAAATAGCACTGTCTTAAGAGGCCAAGGACCAAGGTCCTTCATTCTACTCTCTAACTACTGGAAGACGTTAGGCAAGTTGCTATCTTCTATGTTTCTCAGTTCCTTTCCCCTTAAGGTGCTGGCTAAACAGGTTTCTTTTCTAAACATCACATAGGCAGCTGAATTCAAATATCTTCCTGTTTAAACATCTAGCCTACTCTTTCTCTGATACACTATGTATGTCAGATAAATATCTAGGTAATTCTCATGCACTCTCAAGATTGAGAACTGTGGTGCTAAATAAGTTGAGAGTAGGGATGACATTCTAATATTCACCTATCCATCCTTTCAAAAAACTTAGAAAATTGTAGCATAAAGATTAAGACACAGTAGGCTATCAAAACATTACCAAGGAACCAATGCATTAATAAATACTTTCAAATATGAAGTAAGGATGAACTTGTCCCCCATTTTCTTAATTCTGTTGTTTCGTTTGTGTGTGTGTGAAGTCTGTGTGTGTGAACTTTGTGAGTGCTAGGTGTCATCTATATCACTATTTGGTGATTTTAAAAAAGTAAAGTTGTAGAAATAAAAAAGGGAAAATTACCACAAATGATCCCAGGCATCAGAGATGTAATCTACAGAGCTTCTCATTCTATTACTGGATTTCTTTACTCAATATCCCAGTCATTTAAAAATACAAAACATACAATTTCCCAGAAATACTGTGTATGGATGGCAGGCAGTGGCACTATTTAAGATTTTACTTTACTATTATAAAAAGATAATTTAACTTTGATTATTTATTCTTGTGTCACTCAATCCTTTTTTCAAAGATGTTTGAACAAAACAATGCCATTCATTCTGCTTGGACTTGTGAATGAGTGTGCTACATGAATCTTCAGGTAAGTTGCAGTTTCTTCATAGAAGCAGTAATACTCATTGTAGAAAATAAGGGGAATATTAAAAAAATTAATAAAGAAAATGAAAAACCTTAGTGACAGTAAACTTCTGGTGAATTGCCAAGCTTTATTTTCCCTATGCATTTAAATGTATGTTTGTGTATTTTGTTTTCATGCATATTTGAGTATGTTTGTATGTGTGTGCATGTGTGGGGCTGGTATAGATGTTAGTGTTTAAATGTGAACCCTGTTTATTATGCAGTTTTATATCTTACATTTTCTTTTAGCATATCATAAATGACAAATTTAAAAATGCTTCAGAAAAACTGTTTACAATGTGGTAAGCAAGTAGTCAATCTGCTTTAACAGATATGAACACTCAGACACAATCCTCTCCTATTTAGCATACATGCTTAATTGTGAAACCAAGAGCAGGAGGGTGGAAAGCATTAAGATTTTCCCACTGTCCTGAATTATGCTATATTTTCTTGACAACGTAGTTTGTTTCTGATAACAAAGGTTTGAGGAGATGGAATGGTTTATCAAAACACTAAGCATGCACTTCTAACAAAACGTC
The DNA here is from genome assembly GCF_023091745.1 of Budorcas taxicolor. Lineage (NCBI taxonomy): Eukaryota > Metazoa > Chordata > Mammalia > Artiodactyla > Bovidae > Budorcas > Budorcas taxicolor. The sequence continues at coordinate 143,223,345 of NC_068910.1, forward strand.
AACTCCCCACCCACTCACTTCTCATGTATATCAGATGATCTTTCAATCAGCCACACTGCTGCTGCTAAGTCACTTCAGTCGTGTCCGACTCTGTGCGACCGCATAGACGGCAGCCCACCAGGCTCCCCTGTCCCTGGGATTCTCCAGGCAAGAACACTGGAGTGGGTTGCCATTTCCTTCTCCAATGCATGAAAGTGAAAAGTGAAAGGGAAGTCGCTCAGTTGTGTCCAACTCTTAGCAATCCCATGGACTGCAACCTACCAGGCTCCTCCACCCATGGGATTTTCCAGGCAAGAGTACTGGAGTGGGGTGCCACTGCCTTCTCTGAATCAGCCACACTATACACATGTAATTCAGACTCACAACAAATATCTCAATGTTAAACCCTCTGATATTGAATTACAAAACCCTGTTGTCTCAAGACATTTGATATTTGGCATGGAGCATTTAAAAGCATTCACTAATTATTATTTTATTACCATCATGATCATTACATTCCTTCTATCTGTATAACAGGTGGGCTTCCCTGGTAGCTCAGCTGGTAAAGAATCTGCCTGCAATGCAGGAGACCCCAGTTTGATTCCTGGGTTGCGAAGTTCCCCTGGAGAAAGGAGAGGCTATCCACTTCAGTACTCTTGGGCTTCCCAGGTGGCGCAGGCAGTAAAGAATCTTCCTACAAGGCAGGAGACCTAGGTTCAGTCCCTGTGTTGGGAAGATCCACTAGAGGAGGGCACGGCAACCCACTCCAGTATTCTTGCCTGGAGAATCCCCATGGACAGCAGAGTTTGGCAGGCTATAATAATCCACGGGGTCACAAAGAGTTGAACACGACTGAGCGACTAAGCACAGCACATCTGTATAACAGGTAGATTGTTACGAAGCCACATGAAGACTGACATGACCAAGCCTGTGTTGAAGAAATATTCATCTAGAAGCCATGTTTATGAAGGACATAAAGGAAGACAGAGGAGAAGCTTTGACAATGTTCCAGGCAAGAAATGAGAGGCCCAAATGAGGGATAAAGTTTGAAAGTACTAACTAGAGAGCTCATACCTGTCCATATTCTGTCCCAGCAGATCTTCTTCCAGCATCTTTTATTTTGTACAATGTTGAATCCAAATATGAATAGGTATGGAGAAAATGGGACCCACTGGTATGGCAGATTTGATGGAAACCAAGAAAATATAATTCAAATGATCACTGTTCAGACACCTTGGGTGTCAGAACAGAGCGAAACAGGATCATGGAATAAGGTTGCTAAAACTGAAGGTCTGAAGTCTGGTAGTCAAAATAAATGATATTATTCACATTAAGTAGTTTATGATTCCTTTAGGAGAGTGGGTGATTTGTTTATTTTAGGAAATACAAGTATTACAGTAGTCATGTATTTGTCTTAACAGACGGTTAGAAAATTCTGTGGGGCAGCACAACATATGTGTCCAAATGTCCTAAATGATTTGTGCTCAGTTGCTCAGTAGTGTCCAATTCTTTGTGACCCCAAGGACTGTAGCCCTCCAGGCCTCCCTGTCCATGGGATTTTCTGGCAAGAATACCGGAGTGGGTTGCCATTTTCTCCTCCAGGGGAATCTTCTGGATCCAGGGATCAAACCTGCATCTCCTTGGTCTCCTGCCTTGACAGGTGGATTTTTTTTTTTTTTTAAACTAGAAAGCCACCTGGGAAGCCCCTAAATAATCTGACTGCAGCCAAAATCCAAAGATACAATCTTGCCTCTGATTTGGAATGTTACCTGTTTGTAAAGAATCCTATATATTATAAACCCTCACGCGGGAGGAGGAAAAAACAAATTCAGTTCAGTTGAGTTCAGTTGCTCAGTTGTGTCTGACTCTCTGTGTCCCTGTGGACTGTAGCACGCCAGGCCTCCCTATTCATCACCAACTCCCAGAGTTTACTCAAACTCATGTCCATTGAGTCAGTGATGTCATCCAACCATTTCATCCTCTGTCATCCCCTTAACTGGATTTATTTCATAATTTCTTAGACTTTGTCTAAATAGTTCAACCAAAACTGGGACTTGGCATTAGAAAAGCATGACCACTTTGTTTTAAATAAAGCACTGAACCCATCCTTCTCCAGTGGTGTCGAATCTCACAGGTAGTCTTAGGAGTCACAGGCTGTTGATGTAGAACTTGATCCCAGGGAGCTGGCAACACTGAGTCTGCATTGCTACACGCAGCAAGGCTTGCAGATGCCACAGTCCTCATCATTCCCTAAGCATTTCCTAATCAGAGACTAGGCATCAATTAACCATTTATCTCCTGTGGTTTGGCGGCACTGGTGGCAAAGAACCTGCCTGCCAATGTAGGAGACATTAGAGACCTGGGTTCGATCCCTGGGTCAGGAAGATCCCTTGGAGGAGGGCACGGCAACTCGCTCCAGTCTTCTTACTTGGAGAATCCCATGGAAGGAGGAGCCTGGCAGGCTATGGGGTCCCTAGGGTCACAAAGAGTTGGACACAACTGAAGTGACTTAGCATGCACAAGTACAAAGGGTAAATTGAATTACCTCTTATGTAACAACCTGTCTATTTAAAAAATGGGAAAACTATTTGCTTTAAGAAATATGGAAGATATGTAAATTACTCTTAGGTATGCTCTATGTAAACGAGAAGTATCTAAAGAGAAAACCTAACCTAAAATGTCATTATGAAACCAACCGTATTTTTTGGTCTGCTTTGATCACTTACCTGAATCTATGATACTGAAATTACCACCCTAGAGCAAATGAATTATCATTCAGCACTGAGGGGACATAGAGGTTGTTTACATACATGTACAAGAGTGAGGTGCAATACAACAGAAACAAGAAGCAAATAAGGAAACACTGTTGCAAAAACAGAAAAAATAAAGGGCGACAGAAAACAAAAGGAAAATCAAGCAAAAACTGCTGTAGATAGCAAAACCTTTGTATTCCCAAACAAGCTATACAAGCTATGTATTTCATGTTTTTAATTCAGAATTTGTTATTTTTAATGAAGTCTATAGTCTTTGGGACTAGGTGGTCCAGAGGTTAAAACTCTGCCTTCCAGTGCAGGGGGTGTGGGTTTGATCCTTAGTCAAGGAACTAAGGTCCCACAATGCTGCAAGGTCCAGCCAAAATTTTTTTAAAAAACAAATAAAGTGGCTATACCATTCAAAAGTGTTTTAAAAAAAAGTCTACAGTCTTTAAAAAGTCCAATAATAAAATATTTTCCAATAGAATTTGCAAAATTATGTTTTATGATTTGTTTTAAAACATAATCAAATAATTTAAATGTATAAAGATTAAACTATTTTAAGCTTCACAAGTTTCTAGCGGTAAAGAAATAACACAGCATAGTTTTATCATGGAATATAGAGTGTTAAAATATTATTTCAGAGTATAACATTCTTAAAGACATAATGGCATTATAATTTCCAGAATGTAACTGTTGGTTTATAACCCACATGAACATCACACAAAAATATACAGGCCCAGCGAGTTTCTTACAGTTTTTATAAATAGAGTATACACGTGCATTAACGATATACACTTAAATATTCTAATTATCCATTGATAAAGAATGTCATTCATATCATAGAAGTAACAGATCTGCTTTCATTTTCCTTTAACAAAGTATCTATCATTCTTTTGCAAAACTATTAAGAGCTAAATGAAGGAAGGAAACACAAGAGGAACTCACATATTGCTTAAATGGGCTAAATGTATTTATTTTTGTTCCTCCTAATTTTCTGGCTTTTGCCAATGCCCAGAAGTGATAGACTTAATGCAAAAGTGCAGAATACATAATGTACACTCAGAAGTATTTCAAATAAGATATAAAGAAAAGCACTCTTAGATAAATAATGATCACAGGTCACAAAGGCAATAGACTCTTTAGACCAAGGAGAAATTCATCACAAGATTTCCCTGGATTCCAGGAGTTCACATACCAGCAAAAGAGACAAGATCACACTACCATATACCTGTAACAGTTCAGCATACTAAGACACACAATAGAAGGTTTCATATGGATTAGCCCCAAACTGGCAGACAGAGAGGGGCTCTCGGAGCTGTTCTGAGGGGTTTACAAAATTAGCACACGAGTATGCTTGTATGCGCCTGCCTTGCAAGAGGAGAGTAGATGTGAGCAGAGACACAGACAAAAGGACAGGAAGGAACGATAAAGTTGTTTGGCAGGACCTTAATATTTAACAGCTGAGATCATCCTTTGTGTCTGTCCTTATCTAAGTGCTTTACATACAACAGTGGAAGGGCCTGTTATTCCCATTTTACCGATGAGGAAACTGAGGTCTAGTGAGCTAAAGTTATTTGCCCAAGGTCGCGGAATAATATAATATTGATATCTGAATCTACACTTTGTGATTCCAAAGTTGTTCTGTTAGTTCTTTCGATGCTAAAAGTGAGTACCTAAAACAAGTCTACAAAATTAGATCAGGACAGATTGTGAAGGGTAACAGCTGCCTTTAATTTTAGTTGACAACTAACCTGATAGAATTAAAGGACAAGTATTAGGGCAAAAGAAGGGCAGGAGAGGGACTCTCAGTACTGAGAGAAAAATACATTGCAAGGAGAACAATTACTTTTTGAAGAGAGAGACTGCTGTTTCATTAAGAGTAAGGACAGACAGACACACACACACACACACACACACACACACACACACGTGCGCATCTCTGATGCAAATTACTTCTGTTTAGCTGAGGGTGACATTTTCAAACAGTCTTGAAAAAAGCAGCTTACAAAGTATTTTTTTATTAAAGTCCTATTTTCACAGCTACATACACTATTCTGTATCTACATACAATATCAGTTTAAAAGATAATATTTTTAAATACCAAAGATTTTCCTCTACATGTGGTGCCATTTAAAACTCCTTCCTCACAGGACACTGGGGGAATTTAATTATCATGTTAACACATTGTGAAAATTAAAACAACATCAATGATGGCCACAGAACCAGAAGCATGACTTTCCATTTATTAGGAATCATCACAGTGCAATGTACAGTAAACTACTTGAAATTAACATTGTTTGGTATTGCTTAGAGTTTTTAGAAAGAGTTACAGGGAGGGAGGGAGCATAAAGCCAATAAAACGAATTATTCTCTAAATATTTTGAATAGTGAGCCCACTGAAAAGCAAGAAACCTCTTTTACTCTAAAAGAAGAAAAATCACAGAAGACCCCTTATTAATGTAAAGTCCTGAGTACATTGCAGGAGATAATACTGGCCATCAATCTCTTCATTTAATTTAAAATTCAACAGACACAAAGCACATAACCACTTCAGGAAAGGCTGTTTCAAAACACACTGCCTTTTTATTACCTTATTATATAAAAATTATGGTAATTTCTTAATAAAGTTATGGAAACAGGTCACATTATTAATTGCATTGCAAATATAATATTTAATTAAAGATACATTATGTTGATAGAATTTAGCATCTGGCACTCAGTCTTCACAGACCATGTAGAGTAACAACATGAAAATAATCACTATCGATGCCCTCTTGTGCTTCAGTCCTCAGTAGAGTCAATCTTCTTTAGAACAACAGTTAAGGTTTATTATATTTTGTGGAAAATATCTAGAACTGAGGGAGATACTCGCAGAGTTCCCAGGTGGCGCTAGTGGTAAAGAACCCACCAGCCAATGCAGGAGACCTAAGAGATGTGGGTTAGATCCCTGGGTTGGAAGATCTCATGGAGGAACATGGCAACCTGCTCTAGCACTCTTGCCTGGAGAATCCCATGGACAGAAGAGTTGCAGAGATGAACGCAACTGAAGCAACTTAGCACACACGCACACAAGGGAGAAATGCACTTACAACGGCCACATATGACATCACCCAGTGTTCTGTGGATACATTTCTCTTCAGAGATATAAACAGCTTTTCTACAAGCACATGTTAGTGACATGGGTGCCACTGTGTGGACCCTCATGCACAATCAATTGTTTTTTAAACAGACACTCTACAGATTTATATTAGTGTAACTTCAAGCTTTCTAGTATATACTTCCCAAGTCTTCCAGAATCTTCCTAATGTCAATTATGCATAGTCAATGGTGGACTAATGAGACCTATTTAGTAGCGAGTCATCCTTTACTGCATTTGCGCCGTTGCCTACAGGGCTTTATTTCTCCCACTAAACCACAATCATATCTCATTACTGTTGCTTCATGACTACTTTCTAGTCTAAATTTTGTCACTGGCATTTGGTTAAGAAAAAGACTTTTCCATAAAATCTAAAGAAGTTTTTCCATTTAAAAATGTCAAGTCAAAGTGTTCCTAACTTAAAAATGCTACAGTCAAATTAAGACAATCTCAACAACAACAATAAAAACAACAACAAAAGAGGCCTTTTTCCCCTCCTTCTAGCTTGAAAGTGATTCCACCTTGTCATGAAAACATGGACAAGTCTGCACATAGCCACTTCCTCAGGTACCAATGACCTTGCTCTGCTTAATAATAGCAGAATGGAAAAGCTCTCCACACTCCATCCTGTCCCAAGGAGACCCCCTCCAAAAAACCGTAATCTTTTATTACAAGATGCAGTATGTGACAGCATTTGGAGATGGATTAAGAAACTGTAAGAGTGTTATCTAATAATGCTGCTCTTTATGTAGATTTATATATGTATATAAATATACAGATATGTGTTTATGTGTGTGTTTGCATATATTTCACACACATTTAATGAAGGAACAGAAATAATCTTGGCAGTTCAGATATAAAACAAGTACATTTACAAGTTCTCTATTTTTTTTTCCTCATGAAATACTGATATAAATATACAGTAATAGAAGGTTTTCAGTGGTAAATCATTTGGACATTTTCAACTTCAGAATTTTAAGACCTGGATTTGTAGCCCAGGGACAAAGCCATATGCATATCCACACTTTAGGAATGAAAGAAGAATGCAAAGTTTCCTAGACTGGTCCATCTGGGTTACAGAAGGGACCATTTCTCTGTCTCATGGGAGGTCATGCTGTCAAGAGTTGTAAGAGAGCTCTCTCTACTCCCAGGAATCCATTCAGCTCAAGTACAGAAGTCAGTCATCAAAAGATAAAGAGAGGAAGAAGAAAAAGAGGAAAATAAGCTGACATATCCTAACACAAAATGGTAAACCTTCAAAGAACTAAAATGCATAACAAAACAGAGGTTCAAGCCCATGCATTTTAACAATCAATATGAACTTGTTATATATTTTTTAAAAACAGACATTGAAATATGCAGCAAATTTAATAAACTTCTAACATGTTATTCTACCTTCTTGAGGACTTTCAACCCTCTAAATAAGTCACTAGTTCTCCATGGAATTATAAAAAACTGACTTATGCCATGGGATTGATTTGTTCCTTTAGGTTGCCAGCTGAAATGTGGGGTCCCTAGAGAAAAGTTCAAATGACATTTATATTTGCCAGAACTCAATGGAAAAGCTTTATGTCTCAAGTAAAATAAAACAGAAAAATATATTTTCAAAACTCTTAAGGCAATGATGTCTCATCTCAGTTGTATCAAACAACTTTTGTACAAGTTTTTTAAATTGTTGTATAAATGTTACATGGATCAAATTTTTCAGACAAGGAGAAATTTATATCACAGAAAGAATGCAGACCATCTTTACCAGTTTTATGTTAAAAGAAGTTGGTAGGAGAAATCTGGGTTTGAGACATAAGATGATATGTATGTAGAGTATTAAAAAGTAAGACCCAGATATAGAAATATGAAAGAAAAAAATGTTGAGGGAACAGGATGTAAAAATGAATAATTTAGATATAAAACATAAGGCATGAACCATGCCAATAAATAGCATAATTTAAATAGAAAATGTCCTGTGATTGTTTTAAGCCATGACCAAATTCACACAGACGCAAAAAGACCAAAAGTAAAAAACAACACCAAAACCTATTTTTTCCTAGTCTAAAACTGGAAATAGGAGATTACTTTATAAAGAGAAAAAAAAAAATCCCTCATTTAATTCTTGTTCTTATCAGAGAACCTTCTTTGTCAGTTTTAACAGCAGATTAATCACTTTCACAACCTACAGAAAAAGTTTTCTGGAAAGCATAACAGCCTGCAAGTGTAAATGACAGTATTACTTTTCCTACAGCTCAGCCGCCTACAAATTCTCTCTCATCCATGACTCAGCATGAGGTAAAAGGAGCTAATGAAAAGGGCCACATTTCCTTTCAAAATTTGTGAACTTTCTTTCAGCGTGCAGAACTGTTGAAAAAAAAAAAAAAAACCTCCCAAAATCTCCATAGAAAAGTAAAGCAGTTCTCCATGAATGCTTGTCAGTTATACACCTAGAAACTTCCTTCCAAGTAATACCAATAGTGAGTTTGGTGCTTGCTGTTTCCCCCACTCATCCAAGGGTGAACCTTATAATCTATTGGGGATTTAGTATAAACATATTTCCATATTACAATGCTGGGATTATAGACAGAAGATACAAATGTTGCTTTGCTGAAACCAAGATTTCGAAAGGAAAGATAGAAAACATAGAACTCTGTGGTCAAGACAAGGGACTTATCCTGGGGCTTTCCCTCCTAGCAAAACACCGTTTGATTTCATTGCGTAAACATCTCTCTAGACAGTCAGGTTCCTAGGGAGCCATCAGAGATAGGGGGATTATACGTTATGGTATGCTTTCTCCCAAAGAAGAAACAGTGCAATCGCTTTGTTGGAAACATAAGTGAATTAGTGAGACCGTCTCATAAACATTCATTGAATATTGAATTAGTGCCCAGTCTCTGCAAGACTCTGTGCTAAGCTCTGGGCAGCAGGAACAGGAAGCTTAACAAGATGATCAGGGTCAGCAGTCAATGTCTGCATGGCACTGACAGTGGATGATCAAGTGGGAGGAGGAGGCAGTGAGTAAACAAGCATTTACAGAACAGGGTAGAAAGTATGGTGATTAGGAAGTTCAAGGAAAAAGATATAGGAGCACAGAGCAAGGGCACTCAAACTACATAGGAGTGGAGGAGGTTGCCGAACGATTTCTCAAGGGAAATGACACCTGTGTTGAGACACGGCAACAGAGGGCTTGGGAGAGAAAATAGCATGTGACTGTCTAGTGGGCAGCTCAGTGCCTTTGGGGATCTGAGAGAAGTCTAGTGTGACTTCATGGAACACAAGAGGGACGGAAGTAAAAGAAAAAGTCAAAGGGTCAAAGGGCATAAAACACGTTAAACAAACAAGCGGGAGGGGAGAGAAAAAAAATAACTGCTATCATTATTCCTATTTTACATATGGAAACAAACCAAAAACTGTTACTTGTCCAAGATTACATATCATAAAAGTGAGATTCAAACACATTTCCATTTGATTTCAGGGTCTGTTTTCTTAATCAGTTATATTACCAGGCTAAAATTATAAGAGCTTAGACAGGGGAATTCTGCAGTGAGATTTGCATTTTAGGAACAGACTGGGAGGCAGGCAAGGGGCTACAAGGAAACCAGTTAGGAGTATATGACCAATGCCACACAAATGTGGTATACCTGAGATCCTTCAGAGGCCATGCAGACGGCAAGAAGTAAAAAGGTTTGCGACATTTTTAGAAGCTACAATTGACAATATGGAAAAGAGAGGAGTGTAAACGAGCACTCAGATTCCTAGCTTAGGAAAATGGCTAAATGGCAACACCGTTAAATTTAACAACACAAGAGGAGAAAGAATTCCAGAGGTAAGTTGATAAGTTTATTTTAGACATGTTCAGACTAAGTTTTCTGTGTTATACACAAATGCACCTGGCCAACAAGCTCTGAGAAAGGTATGGATCTGAACTGCAAGAAAGCTTGCTGAAACACATCTGTAAACAAACTTTGCAGCACAGGTACTTGAGGCCACGGAAATGAGAGTCTTCAAATTAAGTGTGGGAAGTAGAATAATAACAGACTTGAGGAAAGATACCCCCACCCTTGGCCCATTTTACTGCCACCACCAAAGAAAACCAACATCTAAGAGAAGGCAAAAGAAGAGCTAAGGAGATTCCTAGAAGCGGAATTGTTCAGAAAAGAAGGCAGAAAACCAAGACAGCATGATACGTAAAACCTAGTAAGGCTGGCAAGAGGGTCTAAGCGTGCTGTGGGTTGAAACAGGGCAGGTATACAAAGTGAAACTCTGGGAACAAAGCTGACTGAAAGAAAGTCAACAGTGGAAAGAATGGGCTGAAGTATTGAACAAGAGAATCTAAAACGGATAAGAAGAAATACAGTCAGGGGCTGATGGGGATATAGCAATAAAGACGATGGAAAGAGGAGTAGAGGAGCTGTCTAACAGCTGGAACAACCCAGAGTTGGGTGTTTGTTTGTTTTGTCTTGATTGTTTGATTAATGAACCAATCAATGACAAGATCCAGGGTGTAATCTTGGGATAGGTGGCTACAGTTGAGTGGAGAGAAGAGTCACAGGAGATAAGAAATCAAAGGGCTAAGAAGCCAGCACGTTGAGGCCTAAAATCTTCCAACAAGACTGAGAGCCTGGACCCAGAGAACAAACAGTGAGCCATTTGCCATGAGGTCAGGAAGTGACCACCAGGATCAGGAGGTTAGAGGATGATAGCAATGTAAAGGAAAAGGCATTTTAGCAAATGCTTTGGACACTGAAGAAGCATATGAATAGGTTACTAAATTTTAACTCAGTAAAGAACACAAAAGAACTAGCATCAGCTCTGCTGTTTGGAACTTAGAACTAACAGGAACTATTTGAAAAGCAACAGTTCTATTCCCAGAGCAGGTAGGCAAAGCCTTTCTAGTTCTCAACAAGCATGCGGTAGAACACTCGTCTGCCCATATTTACTGTCCCTACATCTACCATCATTCCCAGCCCCAATCATGATGATGAATCTGGGATTCTTGAGGCTCCTCCTACATCATTCCTGCTTTCCCTGTTTCTGACATCTCAGTGCCCATGGTTTCTCTACTACAGATTTATTTATTATAAAAAATAGCTGGCCTTCTGTGATCATCAGTTTATTGTGTCAGTTTCGCTAGACTATAGTATCCGCAGTTATTCAAACACTAACCTAGGTATGGCTGAGAAGGCATTTTGTGTAAGTGATTAAAGTCCATAAACCATTCACTTTAAGTAAGGGAGATTATCCAAGACGATGTGGGTTGGCCTGATTGAAGGCTGAAAGGTCTTGAGATCAAAGCTGAGACTTCTTTAAAGGAGAAAAGTCTACCTGTGGACAGTAGTATCAACTCCTTTAGAAAAGTTCCAGCCTGGCCTCCTAACAGCCAACACTACAGATGTTGGATTGCTCAGCCAGCACACTCAATCATGAAAGCTAATTACTTGCAATGAATTTCTTATATGTATCTCCTACCAGCTCTGGTAAAACACTGACTAGCATACCTTCTATAGGCATCACCAGTCACATTGGCTGATCTTTGACTTTTGGTAAAAAACAAACCATTCATAAGGTCTGCCAAAATTGCTGCAAGACTATTTGTAGACCATTCTTGCTACATTCTGATTCCACCCTAAACAAAATTTTAAGGTTGCTTCTGAAAAGAGATGCCTTCCTACTATAAGCCAAGAACACTAGCAATATATCTCCCCAGGGGTCGTTCATGATGGGGACTTCCTGGAACCCTTGGAAAGTTTCAGCTGTCCCATGAGAAGAGGGGCAGCGACTACAAGACAAAGAAAGCTAACACAAATTCTTCATACTCTACATACAAAGGGAAGTAATTAAAATTAGGGATAGGGTAGACATGGATAGTAATAACAATGGAGAAAAACATACAATTGAAGAGAGAGAGGTTTTAGGCATTACTGATACTTCAATTCTTTATAGGTTTTATCTGCTTATAACTATAAACAAACACTAAATGTTTTGGGCCTAATTTTTCTAATTGGGAAAGGAGGGGCTCTATTGAGAAAAACAATACTACAACATTTGTAGTATTACTCTCATAAGAAATACGAGAGGAATTTTGGTAAAATAGCTCTTGGTGCCTTGTCAGTTGCAATGCATATAGTACTATTGCTTGCATAAGCCAAGCGCTTGAACTTGAGCTCTTGATTCGACAAGGTCTTTAAAAATATTAGATTCAGAATTGTTGTATCTTGACTAACTAGAAATACTGTATATATACTGCTTTTTCATTTTTTTAAAACGAGGTTGCTTTTGTTCTTGTTGCTTCATTTATTTTAGCTTAGTTAACTCAGTGACATAATGAACATGCATGGCCTTTCTGTTATGGTATAATCTAAAGCAAATAGGAAAAGGAGTACGTCAAGGCTGTATATTGTCACCCTGCTTATTTAACTTATATGCAGAGTACATCATGAGAAACGCTGCGCTGGAGGAAGCACAAGCTGGAATCAAGATTGCCGTGAGAAATATCAATAACCTCAGATATGCAGATGACACCACCCTTATGGCAGAAAGTGAAGAAGAACCTCTTGATGAAAGTGGAGAGTGAAAAAGTTGGCTTAAAGCTCAACATTCAGAAAACGAAGATCATGGCATCTGGTCCCATCACTTCATGGGAAATAGATGGGGAAACAGTGGAAACAGTGTCAGGCTTTATTTTTGGGGGCTCGAAGATATTTTGGGGCTGCAGATAGTGACTGCAGCCATGAAATTAAAAGACACTTACTCCTTGGAAGGAAAGTTATGACCAACCTAGATAACATATTAAAAAGCACAGACATTACTTTGTCAACAAAGGTCTGTCTAGTCAAGGCTATGGTTTCTCCAATAGTCATATATGGGTGTGAGAGCTGGACTATAAAGAAAGCTGAGCACCGAAGAATTGATGCTTTTGAACTGTGGTGTTGGAGAAGACTCTTGAGAGTCCCTTGGACTGCAAGGAGATCCAACCAGTCCATCCTAAAGGAGGTAAGTCCTGGGTGTTCACTGGAAGGACTGATGTTAAAGCTGAACCTCCAATACTTTGGCCACCTGATGCAAAGAGCTGACTCATTGAAAAAGACCCTGATGCTGGAAGGGATTGAGGGCAGGAGGAGAAGGGGATGACAGAGGATGAGATAGTTGGATGGCATCATCGACTCAATGGACATGGGTTCGGGTGGACTCCAGGAGTTGGTGATGGACAGGGAGGCCTGGCGTAGTGCAATTCATGGGGTCGCAAAGAGTCAGACATGACTGAGAGACTGAACTGAACTGAAAGCACAGGATATCATTGATGAAAAAGAAAGATCTTAGTCTGACATCCTCATTTTACACATGATAAATAAAATGCCCAGGAAGGTAGGTAACTTTTCCAGTATGATGGAGATTACATGATTCCAGGTCTAGAACGAAGGCTTCCCTGGTGGCTCAGACGGTAAAGAATCTGCCTACAATGCAGGAGACCTGGCTTTGATACCTGGGTTGGGAAGATCCCCTGGAGGAGGGCATGGCAACCCACTCCAGTATTCTTGCCTGAAGAATCCCATGGACACAGGAACCTGGCGGGCTACTGTCCACGGGGTCGCAAAGAGTCAGGCACAACTGAGAGACCAAGCACAGCACACAGCACAGGTCTAGAATGCAGGCTTTCCAAGTTTCAGCCAGTGTTCTTTTCACCATGCACTGCTGGTAAGAAAATTTTAAACCATATTCATATCCACACCTTCATATCCCTCACTTTCCCTAACCTAAAAAATATCCCAAGGGAAGCTTTTGGCAGGATTCAGAGATTACTTTGGCAACTCTAACCACATTCCTGGAATCCATTTGCAAATGCTGGTCAGCAGAGCATGCTTCATTCCCTTTTTGGTATTACTCACTCAGTAAAGGTTAAGTATATGTGAATTATCATAAGTTTATTTTTATTCTCCCACCCCTCCCCACTTTTTTTGGTAAGTGATCACTGACTACCAGGCACAGGAAATACATTTCACTGAATGATTTTCTAAAATCAAAACTCCATCTGGGTTGGAACTGAGACAGACTAAGAGACAATCATTTATAACATTAATACCAGTTACAAGCAACTATTCAATGATCGGAGTAAGGAAAGGGTCTCTATCTTTTCCTGAAAGTCCTTCCTAAGCTGAACCTTGAACACCCCATGGATTAGTGTGCCATGTGCAAGAGTGCACAGGCAGCTGCTAATCGCATTGTGACTCAGTACACCTTTGGGAGAGGGGGCCACAGGAGGACTCACTCAGAATGGGAGAAGGTAAGTATCAACTAGCAAGTACTAAATGTGATCTCCTTAGTCGGACAGTTCAAATTGAAAAAAGAAAAAAATGAGAAGATGGACTGTGAAAGCCAGTTTCTTCAAGTGAGAAATAATATTCCCCTTTAAAAAATTCAGAGACACACACAAATGCTTGCTCCCTTCACTGGATTAAATTCATATCTTAATAACTAAAATGAACAGCATTACATGAATTGACAAGGGAAACATCATACAAAAAAAGCATAAATAGAGCAAGGTGGTCCCATAGCAGATACCTGGAGAGGAAGGAAAAAAAAAAAAAGTGTATAAGGTTCAGTTACTAGTACCCAAACTCCTGGCTGCTACAAAAATTACCAACCAAGATCTTACGAATTTGAAAAGGAATCATCATGGCCACTGGGAACCATAAAAGGCATTCAACTTGGGCAAGTGGTATCAGAACTACCAGACTTGTGTTTAAGTGTTCTGTTCTCTCTCATCAGGGTGGTTGGGAAAGGAAAGTCTATTCACTAAAGATTGAAATTAGTGTTAAAAATCATAGTTCTACTTCTGTTTTGAGACAGGTTCAAGTATCACAATGATATGTGGATACAAGGACAAGATATCTCCTCTCAAAAAACACATTCAATTTTTCTAACACGTTATGTTTAAGATCAAGATTATTTTCAGTTTCTATTCTAAAAAGCGCTAAAAAGGTAAAAGGTGCTGGGCAGAGACGAAAGAAAGAAGAAAGTGATGGAGGGAAGGTTAGGTGATAAATTAATAGGCTGATGGAAAAAAGAGGAAGAGAAGAAGGGGAAAAGGGAGGGAGAGGGGAAGGAGGAAAAATTTAATAGCTTAAAAATTTACCCCCTATACATGTTAATTGGGTTTATTGGGTTTCATTTGGGAGGGGGTGGGCAGTTGTTTGATTGTTTGGCTTTATATTGCTGTTCTTTATCTTTGTGGCTGCCTGTGGGTCTTCTCTAGTTGTGGTGTGCATGAACTTAATTGCCCCTAGACATGTAGGATCTTAGCTCTGCTGCCATTGCAGGTAGATTCTGTACCATCTGAAGGGAAGCCCTACTGTATGTGTGTGCGTGTATATATACATACATATATTTATACAGTTATGAAATAAATATTTATATCCATCTACCGAAACATTTATATAAGTTACACTATACTTGCAGAACAAAATGAAGTAGATTAATTATAAAAACTTTAAAAACATGTAGAAGTATAAGAAAGAAGTCTTTTTCCTGTGACTCCATAAATGACTGTTAGTGTATCTGTAACTTTCAATGTTGTAAAATGCACATATACTAGTACCTTTATGAAAATATATGTCACAATTCAAATAATACATGGATTCACATCTAATTAAGATAAAATATAATAGAGGTTTCAAACGCATTATTTCTCCTTTCACATGGAGTAATTAGAGAAGAATTTGCTGTTAGAGTAATAACACCAAGAATCAGGATTTTAAAATGAAAGTCCCTACAGTTACACATAAGGAATGTCAAAGATACTCTCAGATTAAGTTTTAAACAATCAGACAATATTGGGGTAAAGAGGTGGTTCACTGGGTAAACACAAGAGGAACACTACTACCTTCCACGAGATTACCTTTTTTGCATCTGAGAACATAATTCTTACTCATTTCTTCACAACCCAATATACTTATCCAATATTATTCGTGCTCCATTTTTCTCACAGGGAAATGAGGACTGAAGGCATCAACCATACTAGTTGAAGTAACCAGGCCAGTAAATGGGGAAGCCAGAACTTCAGTGAATGTCTTCAATTACTGATAGGTGGAAAAGCTAACACAGACTGTAGAATGCTTTATAAAGATGCATAATTCTCTTCATCATTTTGAATTTGTGATTCTGGAGACCTGCTCCCTGGTGACAGAGAGAGTCATGGGGAACATCCCTTCTCCAGAGTACACAGTAATATGAAGTCCACTCTCCTCCCTGGTTACCATCCTTCTAGACAGGATATGCCTACACTCTTTTCAAGACAAAAACAGTTCTGGCATTAGAACTTTTAAAATTCAGATTCAGAGAAGATCAACCTTGACACACTATGGTATAAAGAAAACACTGGGCTGCAAGCTAGGAACTGGTGCTCAGAACTCACCATCATAAGCTTAGAACCCTGCACATAAGCAGGCCATTTGTTCTAACTTTTCCCTTACCTCCTCTATAAACTAGAGCTAATAATAGAGCTGATGACACTCCCCGAGGTAACAGGTGGTATGCGCCTGGTGCAGTACATGATTAAGTGGAAGAAAGTAACACAGCATTTTGCCAGCCTACCAGTTACCATCTCAGGGAGCCGACAGCCCACCGGCATACAGAGCACCATTTCCTCCAAGCTGGTGTCACTGGGCTAAGCACTGACTATATTCAACATTATTTAAATTCTATGTGCTTAACGGAAGCTCATCAATAGCATCAGTGTCCATCAAAGCAAATTCTTGGCCCATCAAAAGTCTGTAAAGGGCCAAAGAATATCAAAGAGCTGCACATTTTTCTGAATCAAGTCTGCATATAACCAACAGCCTAAGAACCACACAAACAGATGACCCTGAGCCTCAGCCATTCATATCAGAGTCCTAAATCAGCAGACTGTGGTGGGGTGGGCGTGGCTACTCAAAGGGCAGGCAGAATCTGATTAGGCTTCTTTCCATGCACTTCCATACATCTTCATCCACCGCTGAAAGCCCATGGTCAGAAAAACAATCCCAATTTCTCTCTCAAATTCAATCCATCACCCAAAGGAGGATTTCTTGTTTGTTGGTTTGGTGGAGTGGAATAATGACCCCAAAGGGTCCTAAGAGGCAAGGACAACTGGTGAGAACCCACTTCTGAGCATCCTTCCATCAAGAAGTCCACGTCATCAGCAATGCTAATTTAATAAAACCGGAGCAGTGGTGCTATAATTGGATTGCCATTCTAGCTAGTGGGTTTCCAGGGTAACCGTGTTCTTGCCACAGATAAAATGCACCTAGTAACACAAAGATTAAGGGTTTGGGGATAGTCTGCTTCAAACAAGAGGTCAAGAATTGAAGCTTAAGAGAGCTAGCTGTAGCAAAAGCAAATTAGAGAAAGTGGTCTGGAATCAAAATCCTGGCCTTACCATGTCTCAGCTGCATGAATTCAGAAAAAAAATAAAAATAAAAAATAACTTCTCTAGGCCTTGTTTCCTCATCTGTAAAATGAGCATAATTACGGCATCCCTCACCTGGGGATGTTATAAGGATAAAACAGAGAACTTAAACTGGTACATTTAAACTCTAATGTTTAAAAAAAAGGGTGGCGGGGATGACAAATGTCTCTAAACTAGATATTCAGAAACCTAAAAAACTAGAACAGTATGCTTTGTTTTCTTTTCAGTTTAGTGCTTTGGAGGGAAAGTCCCTGAAAGCCTCCCAAAGGATCCTGGAATGGCTTAAATCCACATTGTCTAATGGTTGTGCTTATGTTATTCCCGCCTCTGTAGCCCTGACTTCTGGGAATATGCTGCCATGTCAGAGTCACTCCGGCAAGTCTTAAATGAAGAGGGACAACAGCTTTGCAGGCCACAAATTAAGGATCGGGAAATTGCCCTTGCTTAGTGGGTAGTAGCTAACTGGAATGGTTCGTGGTCATAAATACAGCAGCTGACTTAGCCTGTTTCCCCTCAGGGGAGAGACTCTGCTGCAGCAGAAGTAAGTTATGAAGAAAAAGGGGGAAAGGGAAATTTTCCATTTGAAAGAAAAAGTCAATTTTCAGAAGGTAGGGATACCTTCCATTGTGTCTGTTTCAGTTAGAACAGGTACCTAGAATTAAGTTCAGCTACAAATCTCCTTATGTTGGGTTCCCACCCCCACCACCCTCACCACAAACACAATGGGAAGTTAAGCTGGAAAATGAGAAAGAAAACCACTAATAAACTCCTGTGTTCATGCTCACAAACTTCCAGGCAACCAACAGCAAAACGGCGAGAGAGATGAAGTTTGAGAGCAAGAACATGCACGCACAAAAAAAGTTTCTGTTGTCCTCAGCTTAAATGCTGAGGCAGGAAGAGATACTATTCTTGAATCAAGTGAGAAAAGATGGTAAAGTGTGATATTAAAATGCAGCACACTGGAATAAGTTCGCCTCTATAAAAACTGTTATGTTCTGTATGTGATTTAAATTAATGCCTATATTTGTTGGAGATAAAATTAAAATGAAGATAAATGGTGCCAACATATAACGTGTTTGCTGGAGCAATAAATAAGGCAGTGAAAGGTACTTTACATTTCAGTCACATCTATCCAAGTGGGGAGCTCACAGCATTTGAGGAACATTTGTTAATTGAATGTTATAAGAGGTTTGTAAGGCCCCCGAATGGTTAGTATGTGCGTCTTTCAAAGGGACAGGGAGGTTCAATGACCCAGGGCCCTCTGGATATCACTGATTTGGAAGCCCAGGGTGGTGGAAGCAGTGTGCTTTCTAGTTCAGAGCATTCTCTGCCTGACAGTAGGGTCCAGAACACAGAGCTCCCCTGCCCCATAACAGACATCACCTGTCCACTCTCTCCATTTATTAACTTTCTCAGTGGTGAATAAGACTACAGTTTTAGCTGGGGAGAAAGGCAATCATTTTGACACACTTTAACAACAAATCTCTCCTTTCCCCACTTACCTTGTAAGAATGTCTTATGAATGATTAAATACTGTCACATCATTTATCCTCAGCTTGAAAATTTGTCTAAAGTATTGATTAGTGATGCTTTCTCTTCAAATCAATCTCTTCAATCCTATCCTCCCCATGTCCTCTCTAAGCCTGCTCATTACAAAGCTGCCAAGTCACTGGCTTTCTGTTTTGGAAGTCCTGTTCTCTGAGCCCCAGAAACTCAAGGAACTCAGTCTGTGTTCAAACATCTACTTGATACACGGCCAGATTAACTTAAGAAGCTAAATCATGCAAGACTGGGTGGGCATTGATAACTGTATAAGGATAACTGATCATTTGGAACACTGGGTTCACTATAATCTTCTACTTACACATATGTTTGACATTCTCAAATAGAAAGTTCAAAAAAGTCAAAAGCGGAACATTCCCAGAAACACTGTCAGCTCATTTCCTAGGACAATGCTCCTCTCCTGAGCTAACAGAAAAGTGTGCTGGTCAGGAGAGGGCCCATGGCTTCTGAAGATGATGCTGCAAAAGAAACAGGGGAGTCACCTTTCCTGCAGGTCATTTAAGGATTCAGGTGAAATTTTAGGACACCTTAAAGAGGGGTTGGGAGCAGGAGGAGAAGGGGACGACAGAGGATGAGATGGCTGGATGGCATCACTGACTCGATGAACGTGAGTCTGAGTGAACTCCGGGAGTTGGTGATGGACAGGGAGGCCTGGCGTGCTGCGATTCACGGGGTCGTAAAGAGTTGGACACGACTGAGCAACTGAAGGATCACTTAGTCCACTCTCTCGTTTTTCAGAAAATCTCAACTTTATCTTCCTTTTACCATTTTAAAAAATACATTCAATTTCATTATAGTTTGATATACATTTCAATGCTACAGATCCTGTAAAATTCTTGCTCTTCCTCTTCTGCCAGAGGTTAATCTTCTACTTTTCTGCCCACTTGTACAATGGGAATCATGAGCATACCTACTTCACGAGCGCTAAAGAACCCCACACCTGAAAAGCATTAAAAACAGTTCCTGGTGTATAGGAGCCGTAATTATTATTATTATTACAAACTTTGGTAGCCATCAATGCTGCTTTCTAAGTATTTCCAGCTCTGCTTTCTGGCACCCTTATGGCTAGATGGAGCCGTATGAATAGTTTTGTCTGAAATGCTGTAAGTACAAGTCTGCATGTGCTACTTACAGGCCACAGTATGCAACTGCGAGGTCAAGACCCTCAGAGGTATTTTACTCTGGGATGCGGGACAGCAATGTTTGAGATGGTGGCAGCAATGTTTGAGATGGTGGCTATTCCATCAGTCTGCAAAGAAATTCTGATCCAGAGTGAACAAATAACAGAAGCAAAAAATTAGCTTTTGTTTGAAGAACTGAGATTTGGAGAATAGTTGTTAGCATAGCATTGCCTGACCCATCCTGATATTTCTTAACTTTGGTTTACAGAATGCTTTCACTTCTATTATTCAATTTAACCTTCATAATCAAGAGAAAGGAGAAGTGTGTAGGTATTTAGAAGATGTGAATTTCAACTTAAGTTAGCACAATATCCAAATCTTACTGATGTATCTGTATACTTGTGGCAAATGCAGAATATTCTTTCAACACACTTGACTCTGAAATTAAAGCCCTTAAGACCATTACCTTTAACAATGTAGACACATTAACTTCAACCCAAATACTAATTAGAACTGCTAATGTTTTCTGGGTTCTTACAGTGTCCCATCAAAAAAGATGTCACTGATTATAAAATGTAACGTCATTGCACCAATAGAAACAAAAAATATTGTTACTTAAATTATGGCAGTGTTTTGTTATTAAATAAGTTATTATTGTTATTGAAAGAAACATTCTTAAATTATTTAGACAGTCTTTTAAAAATGTCACTCCATTGCACATATGCATATGTGTGTGTGTATGTGTGTGAAACAAACTGAAGCATTCCAAAAGCGTCTTCACATTTAGAATTCAACCTACTGAACCATCTTGCAATGGAAAATCATGAAAGTTCTATGAATTTTGCCATAACACTCTTCACTGAGTCATCAAGAGCAATGATAAAAGACGGTTCCACTATTACCCTCGGGATTTTCTTGCAGCCACTTGAAATCAGGAACTGATGCACGGAGAGGTTACACTGGCTACTGAAGGTCACACAGCTAGCAAGTGGAGAATTCGGAGTTTTCCATATAAGGTAGCTGCCATCTTTCGAGTAACTGCTCTTAGCCACTATATAGTACAGATTCTCATTACAGCAATCAGATCAGTACTCTCTCTTTTTTTGGGGGGGCGGTAGGGGGAGGGCAGCAGAAGTACAAAAATTAGAAACTCAAAGAAAGTGTTCACACTTAAGCCTCTTAAAATTTACACCTGTCTGTCTTGTTTAAAGCAAACCAACACTTATTACTACCAACACTTTACTATACTAAATGGACAACTCAGCAGAAGTCTCAACCTCCTTTTGATTATCTTCAAAGAATTATTGAAAAAAATCTGCATGTAGCCCTGTATTTTTAAAATTTTGGGCGGTAAGATCAGTGAACACAGGTATATAAGATCTATACTTAGACAGACATACTCTTAAAACACATTTTAATCGCATTTAGTTCTGCTACTGTCTATGTTTCTACATGGATATTATCTTTGGAAAGCCAAAGGAATCACCACTATTACACATTTGAGGACCAAATGTGTGCTTGATCCTTGCAGAGCATGAAATTAGATTTAATCTGTGCCTAGAGGGAGAAACCTTACTGAACAAGTATAACAGCTGATTTTTTTTTTTAGTAGTTCTTTATCTCCTCTCCTTTATAAAGGACAGTTAGCACAACTGAACAATTACTTCGGAGGTATGATACAGAGCTCTGAGTCTAGCTCTTCATATACTTATCAAATGAGTATTATAATTTGCTATAATTCTCCCTCTTGATTATATACAGTAGCTATTTCATTCTCTAAATAATATCTTATACCTTTTTTTAGAAGTTGGTTAAATTGCTTAGGAGGAGAATATTAGGCTCAGTTTCTTTGAAGGGTAACATAGTGGGAGTGACTGTATAATTATCTCCACCGGGCTCTCACCCACTATACAATGTCGTCTACTGTATCTATTGCTTTCCTGTTGAGAACTCCAGTTAATCCTAACTAACTAGCACACAAGAAAATGAGGCAGGAGGATTTTATTTTTAGCTTGGGACTGAGAAAATAAGAAAAAGAAATGCTAAGATTGATCAAATCTGGTGCATTTGCAATTTTTATTTTAAGCCATTTTAGATATATGTGCTACCAAATAGGTACAGTAATTCAGGGCTTACAGTTACTTGTGCAGCCACATCCTATCTAGTACTCTCTGCTTGAGACCAACTGTCCTTTAAGTCACTGCACAGCTGGGCTATTTCATGTCTGGCAATCACTACTCTATTCTGGATGGGGAGTTTTATTTTTCTTAACATGAGTGTGGATTTTATCCTCAAAATGCCAAGCAGTCCAAATGCTTCATACAATCTAGATTTTTATAAACAATTCAATGGGTTCCAGCAGAAAGAAGTTTGCCACAAGTCCTTCAACAAATATGTCAAAATTTCTAGATGAAGTCCATTCTCCAGTGTTGTTCAATAACGTGTCTATTTCTGTGTCAGCATCTCCAAAAGACATATGAACTCAAGTGTGGCGCCTGGTGCAGTCTTACTCATGTGCATATGACCGATGACTGACACAGGGCTGGCACTTTTACACTTCTCTGCCTAAATCAAGAACAGAGAACACTGCTCACATGCAGATGTTAGAAATTATAAGTTCAAACTATGTTACCCTCCTGAGTTACTGAGTAAGGCTATCAGATTGCTACTATTTAAAACAGACTGTCACTAAAGTGAAATTACATTCACTTAAAGACTGATGACCACTAAGACAGATACGAAGTCACAAAGAGTTGGAAGTGAGAATAGAGAGTGACTCCAAATGGGCATGAAATTTCTTTTTGAGATGGAAGAAAAGTGCGAAGATTAGATCAGGGTAATGGTTGCAAAAATCACTGAATCACTGAGTCATAAAAACAAACAAACAAAAAACTGCACCCAAATTCCTCATCAACACCATTGCTGTTAGTAGTTTTGATTATGCCCTCATCTGTCAATTCTTATAATTTGGTGTAGGATCTACACTGTTGTGGCTCAAACACCAGCTCTGCCACTTAGAAATTTCAGGTTTCACCTCTCTAGACCACTATCTCACCTGCAAAATGGGGGTGAAATGACAGGCTTCCTCACTGAGTTGTTGTGAGGACCAACTGAATGAATACATGGAAGTGATATGGTATGTTTTCAATGAATGTTGGCCTTCATTTCCATATCTTTAAATTATAATTTCCTAATATTAGAAACAGTTGACCATTGCTGCAAAGGGAGATTGATAGGTAGAATTTACATAAAATGTTAACTAGATAAACACTACCCTAAACAATAGAGATGGCTTACTCCTACTTTCATTCACAACCCAGGGCTCCTCCGATTTGAGTATAGCCAGAATTATCTTTCAGAAGCATACTTCTAATTTCTTTTCTCAAATCTTCAACGTTGCAGTCTTCTCTCGAACTTCGGCCCCTACTCCCCCAGCTGCCTACAGGATGAAGAGCACAATGTACAAATTCATTGCATTGCACAGAATTTATTCATAAGCTACCCTTCAACCCTCACCAATGTAATATTTTGGCTCTATTCTTTCTTTGTTTCACTTACCTCATCTTCCAAGTCCTTCAAATTCCTTACCCAGCTAAAAACACCATTCTTTTATTTCTATAATTGCAATTCCTTATGCCTGGACTAACTGCAGAATGCCTCAAAACCCTCCTAGACATCCTTTGTGACTCAACTCAAATGTCACATCCTCTCACTGACCTCATCCTTCTTTGTGACCTCAAAGTAAGACACACACACTTCTATGAAGGCACACACTGACAGACTCTCAGACCTTCAGACTCAACAGAAACTGTCCTCATACCACCCCCTCTGCTCTAACCCTACTGAACTGCTGTGAGTTACCTATGTCACACCTCTTTGTGTGGGCAGGTTTCTTTCCTCCTCCCAAAACATTCTCCTCTCTCTTTGATCCCCAGTCATCAACCTAGAAAACTCTCAACAGACTTCCCAGATTCTGTTTAGAGATAACAGCCTCTCAGAAACCTCCCAAGGTCTCCCCAGAGTATATTTTCTCTATCCCTCTGCTGTGACCCCAGCGTACACTTGCGTGCATGCCCTCTAAGTCGCTTCATTCATGTCTGACTGTTTGAAACCCTACGGACAGTAGCCCACCAGGCTCCTCTATCTAGGGATTCTCCAGACAAGAGTAGTGGAGTGGGTTGCCATGCCCTTCTCTAGGGGATCTTCCTGATGCAGGGATTGAACTCAAGTCTCTTGTGTCTCCTGCACTGGCAGGCAAATTCTTTACCACCAGCGCCACCTGAGAAGCCCTGAGTACCCTTTGTTGACACCAAATGCTGGATATCAACACTATATAAAAAGTCTCTTAAATAGACCCACAGATATAGAAAACAAACCTACCTATATATAAAATAGGTAGCCAACAAGGAACTAGTCTATAGCACAGGGAACTATACTCAATATTCTGTAGTAAACTTTAAGGAAAAAGAAGCTGAAAAAATAGATAAATATGTATACAAAACTGAACCACTTTGCTGCACACCTGACACTAATAAACACTGTCAATGAACTATACTTCAATAAAAAATAATAAAACAAAACATTCTGTTGATGGACATAGTATGAGAAGCTAGGTTTTGTAGAACGACTGTCAGTCTCTCTAATCCCAACACATGAACAGTTTTCCTCACACACAGTATGTTCATAAAATACTTCTTGAGTAAATGTAGTAGTCATCTCCTTTAAAAATCATCTGAATCAGTGAACTGTATGATAAGTGAATTATATAACAAAAAAAAATCTGTTATAAAAAATCTGATTTAAAAATCTACGATTTTCATTGTAATTTAGCCTCTCAGTTGCTAGGACAGAGGTCGTATTTGCTTGCATCCCTATTGGGAAGCCTAGTACCTATAAGATGTTCAGTTATATTTATTAAATGATTTAATAAAAATGAAAATGTTAGCCAGATTCTAAACCACTGAGCCACTTACTATAAAAGCCCACTCTATATGATATTTCTCAGTAGGTGAATTAATAGTGGTATTAAAAATCCACATTTGTAAAATGTGGATATTTCAACATCCACATTTTATAAGTGAGGAATCAGGCAAAATAAAAGAAGCAAATTACCCAAGACTGTAACTGTAATTCTTTTGGATGAATTGACTCATTGGAAAAGACTTTGACACTGGGAGGGATTGGGGGCAGGAGGAGAAGGGGATGACAGAGGATGAGATGGCTGGATGGCATCGCTGACTCAATGGACGGGAATCTGAGTGAACTCCGGGAGTTGGTGATGGATAGGGAGGCCTGGCGTGTTGCGATTCACCGGGTTGCAAAGAGTCGGACATGACTGAGCGACTGAACTGAACTGAACTGAAGCAATTACCCAAAAGAATGCCTCTTCCCAAATCAACATTATTAACAGTGTCTGAAAGATGTATGTCTCTGTTGAAATCATATCAAGAGTTATGAGCATGGGCTAAGTGAAAGTGAAGTTGCTCAGTCGTGCCCGACTCTTCGTGACCCATGGACTGTAGCCCACCAAGCTCCTCCGTCCATGGGATTCTCCATGCAAGAATACTGGAGTGGGTTGCCATTTCCTTGAGCATGGGCTAAGTGAGGGCAAAATACTGTTAAAGCTATGTTTGGGAATAAATATATCACCAAGTTTTTTTTTTTCTTTTATATGATCAGATTAAACAGGTGTTGGTAATCTTGAAAAGAGAAATAAATAAACTCTTGGCTTGACATATGTCATTATTTGATGGGGTATTTCAAGACAGAATTGATATTTCTTTCTTTTTTTTCAAATTTAGAATTTTTATTTTTATTTTTTTGTTTTCTTAAAGGAAATTGTTTATTTTTTTAATATAAATTTATTTATTTTAATTGGAGGCTAATTACTTTACAATATTGTATTGGTTTTGCCATACAACAACATGAATCCACCATGAGTGTACATGTGTTCCCCATTCTGAACCCCCCTCCCAACCCCCACCCCATCCCATCCCTCTGGATCATCCCAGTGCACCAGCCCCGAGCATCCTGTATCATGCATCGAACCTGGACTGGCGATTCATCTCACATATCATATTATACATGTTTCAATGCCACAGAATTGATATTTCTAAACAGTTTATACCAAGGGAGGCAATACCAAAGAACAACAGGAGTGGGGGGAAAATCACTAAAGATTGCTTTCATAGAAAAATTCCATACAGTGTGAAAATCGATCCTTATGGATTTCTAGTATTGGAAACTTCCACTTGGGAGAGAGTGTAGGCTTCTAAAACCCGCAAAAAAAAAAAATAAATAAAAACCAAACTAAAAAACAGAAAACAAAAAAATCACTTCAAAAATTGACATCTAGGCATATGTATGTGAGGTAACTAGATATCACTTACTTTACAACGTTAGAAAACTAGGGAAAATCATTTCATAGCCTGTTCTTCAGTGTACTCACCTCAAAAAGAGGATAAAGCAGTCCATGTTCTCACATTCCTCTCTAGACTATAAGAACTTCCCTAAAGCACTCAAAAACTGTAAGCTTATAAGGTATGGTAAAAGATGCCCAAATCCTTTGCTCCTGAGAGACAAAACTCAGCATCTACTACTGCAGCTTAAATCGCAACTGCCTTAGGACTGTAAGCGTCTACTCCTCTGGGCCACCCCAGTCTATTCTAGCTCCTTAAAAGATCCAAGTTCATTTCTGTCTCAGGCACATGCACTGCTCTGCAAGTGCAAGCTCTCAACCTGACATGGAGCTGTCACTTAAGAACTTCACTCTTCTTAGAAACATTGCTTGACCTTCTCAGCAAACATCCTGCCAGACACTCCTATCTGCACCTTTTATCCTGTTTCGTCATGTAGATTTGTTTACCAACTCCTTTAGGTTTTACGTTCCCCTCACCACTCTTCAGCATTTAAGGTCAGGGGTTAAAAAAAAAAAAAACAACAACAACCTCATCCGCCAAAGTTACCTCTCAGCCTCAGTACCCAGAGTTCAAACAGTGCTGTTGCTGTTCAGTCACTGAGTCGTGTCTGACTCTGTGATTCCACAGACTGTAGCACGTGAGGCTTCCCTGTTCTTCACTATCTCCTGGAGTTTGCTCAGACTCATGTCCATTGAGTCAGTGATGCCATCCAACCGTCTCATTCTCCATTGCCTCCTGCCCTCAATCTTTCCCATCATCGGGATCTTTTCCAATGAGATGGCTCTTAGCATCAGATGGCCAAAGTATTTGAACTTCAGCTTCAGCATCAAACCCTCCAATGATATTCAGGGTTGATTTCCTTTAGGATTGACTAGTTTGATCTCCTTGCTGTCCATGGTACTCTCAAGAGTCTTCTCCAGCATCACAGCTGGAAAGCATCAATTCTTTGACATTCAGCCTTTTTTACGGTCCAACCCTCATATCTGTACATGATTACTGGAAAAACCATAGCTTTGTCTATATGGATCTTTGATCTTTGTCATACAATGTGGGAGGACTCAATAAGGTGAGACAAGTATAGCATAAATAAAAGAAACCTCAGTTCATGGCCTAGGTTTTTCACTTAACAGCGGTGAGATCTCTGGCAAATATTGCAGGCTTTATTTACTTAAATAAAAATCAGGAATCGTAAGCATATCTGCCTCATAATGTAGAAGTCAATGAGATGAGGCGCAAATGTCTTACAAACCACAAATATGGTCTTTAGACCATGATAACAGTATCACTCTATAAGACCTATCTGACAAAAGGTCAGTGAAAAAGTGAAAGTGTTAGTCGCTCAGTTGTGCCTGATTCTTTGCAACCCCATGTACTGCAACCCGCCAGGCTCTCTGTCCATGGAATTCTCCAGGCAAGAATACTGGGGAGGGTAGCCATTCCCAGACTGAACCCAGGTCTCATATTGCAGGCAGATTCTTCAAGGACTAAGCCACCAGGGAAGCCCACTGAGGGTCAGACTCTGTTCTAAAAGCACTTTGCACATACAATATGATGCCTTTGATAGTAAAATGCATTGTTATTCTTTTACCACTAAGGAAGAAAGAACTCCTGCCTGTAAATCTGTAACACAATTAAATCTTATGAAATCAATTTTAGTATACATATCAATCTCAAAGAAATTGAACCAAGAGGGAGAAAGGTGCTTCATAAAGTGGAAGAAATATAATTTTATATATTGAATGCTCCTAACAATCCTATGAGGTAGGCCCTATTATCATTACATTTTCCACATATGAACACTGAGGCACAGAAAGGTTACGTAGCTTGTTTAAGGTTACTTAATGAGTTTTAATTAAGACCAGATCAACAAGGACTCATGAAACTCTATGGCTTCAGCTAGCCATAAAATAAAAAGAATTAGGTTTGCTTTTTCTAAATGGCCCAAATGAACCTTGAAATTTTGCTCACCAAAGTGTATGGTGTACAAAACTCTAACAATTCTCATGGCAAAGTATTATGAAAATAAAAGTAGAAAGATACCAGTTTTAACAAGCTTTCTTAATTTGCATTCTCTTTGCATTTATAGAACTCAGTTCTTACCAGATCAATTTGTGCTCATTTTGACTTTGCTTTTAAGTTTTCTTAATCCTTTCATTTATCTATTTTCTGCTTTCAAAAAGATACAGGCAGCTACCCTGGAGATGATAGCTTGTGTTTAGATCTACTTACTTTCTGCCTTTCACCATTCTCCATGTTTTTTGCTCTGAGCTTAGTAAGCATTAAATAAATGTTGCTGACTAATTATTATAAAAGGAAAAAAGATCCGATTTGGCATCATATCTTACAGCATGGTATTAAAAAAAAAAGAAAAAAAGCTCAAGCAAGCTTCCCAAATATGATTAGTAGCAATAAAGAGAAATAATGGCTCTTTGAACTAAACAGAAAAGTCCAGGAGTATGGTATGTAAGGTGAGAGGAAAGGCTTCAAAACCAATACATACAGCACTTCCAGAGATATAACTATTACAGTTACATTACATTACCAACATTTGACCATTATTCTTAGGCTGAACACAATTGAGATTAAAAAAAAAAATTCTGAGATATTTGGTGAGGTTTTAAGAAATATCTAGTGAAGGTAAAATATGAAATACGACATAGATTAAAAAGAGCATGGTCCCCATCAATGCTCATTTTCAAAACAATGTTCTTTTTATATATAAAATTCCTTAAAGTACAGAGAAATTATTTGCAAAATCCTGCTCCCACATAAGAAAGTCAAGACATGATATTCAAAGTCACCTGTGAAATTCTATTATATATTAGGGAAAGCAACCAAGGTGTAATCCCTTTTGTATTGTCTCATAATCACATAAGGATGACTGAAAAGAAACAACTATTTACTTGCTCGACTGTTATTCATCAAGGATCTTCCCTCATTGAAAAGTTACTGAGACTATAAAATTAAACCTTACTTACGCATTTTTCTTGGAGAAGGAACGACAACCCACTCCAGTATTCTTGCCTGGAGAATCCCATGGACAGAGGAGCCTGGCGGGCTACAGTCCATGGGGTCGCAAGAGTTGGACACGACTTAGAGACTAAACCACCACCACCACCACCACCACAACCCATTTCTCTATCATATGAAAAGTTCTATTAACTACATTAGCTACGTTAAACCTCATACAAAGGTCTAAGAACTAGAGGCTGTTCCAAAATCATTTGTCTCTAAATCCTAAATGATAGTATACAAACCCCCCCACACATCATTTCTTAGTGGCAGATAGAGAAAATCTGTATATTCTGGTAAACAGCTCTATCCACATTTGCAACAATTTAAGAGTTTGTGAGTAAACGGAATTTCCATACATTTTCTAATAATACATGTTACTAAAAGTAAACTTGAGGAATACTAAAAGTATTTTTGAGTCATCAAATATTGAATGCTTTCAATTTATTTTAATATCAACTATGTTTTATTATCCCTGGAGTAGGATATGGCAACCCATTCCAGTATTCTTGCCTGAAAAATCCCACACACAGAACAGCCTGGTGGGTTGCAGTCCATGGCGTCGCAAAGAGTAACACAAAACTGAGTGGCTGAACACAATATGTTTTATTCTAATTGATTCTTTAATTTTCCCCCCATAATTCATAAGACACAATATGTGCCTGGCAACACATTTATGAAGAAATTAAAGTTCTACCCAGCATCCAGAAAAAAATTACTAGAAATTTTAGCTTTTAATGGACAGAAATAAGATGAAATCTTTTGGAACTCCTGATGCGATCTCACAATTGTTTTTTAATGGGCTCATTGCTGTGCTAATTCTCCTTATCAGAAATCTGTAAAGTGCCTCTGTATGGATTACTAATTCATCTGTTTTAAAGCATATTGGCAGAAGAAATGGTTTGTTGGACAGGAACTTACTTGTCTGATCCTCACGGGTGTATACTCATAGGTGTGTTTGTATCTGAAGAGGCATCTGTGAGGAAATGAGTATTCCACTTGATGGAATTAACAATCTCAAAGTGTCGAGGGAGCCAGTTTCTCCTGTGGGGATTTTACTGTTTGAGACTGAGTCTACTGTTTGACTAGAACCGCTTTGGCTCTTAGCTTTACCTTCTGTACAAAGGCAAACACAAAAAACGTTGTTCTTGTATGCCTTGAAGAGTCAGTAAGGTGTGCACATTATTTGAAACACAAATCTTCAGTAACGCCAGTAATTTCCTTTATTAATCATGCTCTTACGGTAAAATTTCCATTTTAGATGCTATGTAAATTTCACTGAGACTACACATCAGAAACCCAAGAATTCTTTTTAATGTCTGGATCAACCAGAATGATTATTTTACAAATTCACTTGAAAACCTCTGACAATAGGCACCTCTTATTACAGATAAGTGAACAAGGCTCTGATGGGATACTGCCATTGGAGGCAAGCCCACATGAGCTTTTGTATAAATTAGAACATTAGGAAAAACCATACGGTCTGCACTGCCTTTCAGCAGACATAAAACTGGTGATTGTGCCACCCAATAGTTGTGAAAACTGAGTACATGGAAGATGGACATGGAGCCTGAGGAAGAGGCAGGAGGAAAATGAGAGAAACTGATCTCTAAGTTACAAAACCTGTTCACTTGCAAGCTCAGGGGAGAAAGCCCACTTCAAGTAGTCTTATAATTCCTCCCTCTTTCTTACCTCACCAGCCACTCTCATCCACTCAGCAGTACCCACCACCCAGCTACATTCCAGACCTCACCTCCACCGCTCATCACCATACTCTCTCCAGAATAGGTGGTCCTTTCCATCATCTCTGCCTGAGCCATCTCGAGTCTCTTTGCCTTGACGTCAAACCACTCTGCCTTCAACAAGTTCCTTGACACCCCATTTAGAACTGCCATCACTAAATGAAGGGAGGAAGTGCATTCCTACTCTTTGAGTTTTCCATGTGGAGGGACCTTCCATGGAGAAATATTCCTATCATCTGTCTAGACCCCACTCAACCTCCTGAGAAGGAACGGTGACTTAACCGACTGGTGAATTTGAGGAAAGAAACAGGGCAGGTATAGTTCAGCTCCTTTCCTAGTGCCACTCAGAATTGGCTGCTGGCAAGATGATGCTTTCTCTACTTTTTCAGACTCTGAATTGTTTAGGGGAAGGTTGTGTGGAAGACAGCTTCACTTCAGGAGAAGCCTGTAGGTGACCATCACTGACTATTATCAAAGGGCCATCTGTCATTTCAGTGGAAAAACAGTAGCAATTTCCTTGCATCTAAAGCTCATGCCAGTCATCCATGGTACTTCTATCTGTCATAAGGCTAACATTTTAGTCTCTATCTGTCTGATTCCTGTTTCTTTCAATAACTTGTAGAACATGGGTAGAGATGTGATGGTGGTTTAGTCACTAAGTCGTGTCTGACTCTTGCCACACCATGCACTGTAGACTACCAGGCTCCTCCGTCCATGGGCTTTTCCAGGCAATACTGGAGTGGGTTGTCATTTCCTTCTCCAGGGGATCTTCCAGACCCAGGAATCGAACCCGGGTCTCCTGCATCACAAGCAGATTTCTGCATCGCAGATGGATTCTTTACTGACTGAGCCGTGCGGCTCTCGCGGGTAGAGAGGAGGGTATTATTTATTGTGCTCCCTGAAGTCACGACAATTAATACTCAATTAGCCATGTTTCTTTTCACCCAAAGTCTCTGCTAACCTTAAGTCATGGTAAACGACCAGTGTCTCCTCCCTTCCTTCTTTTCATTTCATTTCATTTTGGTAGTTCTGGGATTGCATAAATTCTTAAGAAAGGCAAGAAATAGTGCAGACCTAATCATTAATTTCAAATGACTTTCAGTGCTCCACCATGACCTTCTCATGTATCTCTTCATTAAATATCTCCCAGAGGGTCCACGCACTTCCAGGCCCTCTTTCCACACATAACTTCCCTCTTTATTTCAGAAAAGAGTGAGGCTATGTAGCATAAATGTTCATCCCTAGTCACTCACTTCTTATCAACCTATCTTTGTTTCCATAGATGTACTTATCTCTCTCTATAGGAACAGAGGAAAAAATACCCAATCTCTGTGCTAAGCTAATCTTTCCAGTCATGCTCTTGATCCCAGCCGCTGCTGCTGGTTCCCTCATCCCCTCCCTTCTCCACACCCGTTGGGATCCTCCATGGCTTCGACTCCATGGGTGCATTTCCAAGGGAAAACAGGTCTCACTTTCACTTGAAAGCAGAGGATAGTGGGCACTTAGATTTAGTCCTACTCTTCTCTTAAGGTAGATTTTTTTTTCTTTTTTGTACAGTCAAACTGCTTGAAAAGATGGATAAACTAAAGTTTAGCAATGAGAGCTAACTTCCAAGAAGTTCCACTTCTGGGTGGAATAATGCGAGAACCAGAGTCTTAAGTCTTCCGAATGTTTCTGGAGCATGTGGACTTGAATGTTGCATCATCAAAACCTTCCATTTGGCTGAGTTAAAACCCTTCTCTGACAGAAGAGGGCATAAAATGTTGAGTCTCTACCATATCCACAACTCTGTGTAAGGTGAGAGCCTCAAAAAGTGGTTTATTTTGAATAAATCTACCACCGCAGCTTTGTAAACAGGTAATTCCAAATTTAGTCCATGACGAATTGGATCAGATGTTGAACCAAAACCAGCTCCATGAGATGTGTCCTTCCCAATTTGTACTGGATAGGAACCAAGTGAAATAACGGATCCTATTGCTATGTGTGCAGGGCATATGGAGAAAGAATGGTTGGTAGCAGAAAGAGAATGGGGCAAAAGCAAGAGATAAACAGAGTGTATGAAGAAGCGCTAAGTCAGGAGAGGGCAATATGGAGTGAACATCATGGGGTTGAGAAGACTAAACAGAGTCATCAAGAGCAGCAGTAGGGAATGGAAAGAAAGAAGCTAGGTCATAGGAATGGAGACCCACTGGATAAGGAAGCACCGGGTGTTTACTTGGAAGGGATGACAAAATCAGCTACTGTTGTGCCCTTAGTGATCTTCCAAGTTTCCATGAGACTTGGTTGTCTGACTGTTGACATGGTTTTAGGACTTCTTTCCTTCTCTTTGTATCCTTACCACAAATTCCTACCGTCTAATGTCATCCAAGGTAGCTTTAAGCACATCTTGGTTTCCTGCAACTGAAAAGGACCTAAGGACAACAAACTTGAGAAACAATTTCTTTATTTTAAAAGAACTTAGGTAAATAGGATTCTGACTTATACTGGTATATTTATGGTTTTAAAAATAACTAGAGCCTTTTAACAATGGAAAAGAAAATAGACGGATGGAGGGAAAGGGAGTTATTTTTTGTCTCTTCTTGTAACACATTATATGTGATTTGGGAAACATCTGTGAGAAGGCTCATCTGCAATCTATAATATCGTACAAGAGCTTTCTTCTTTTTCCATACCCACATTTTTAGAATTCAGTCCCTATTAATTACCTCTAGAATAAGAAGTGAGAAAGGTGGAAAGAGACAGGATGGCTTGGGACGTAGAATTGATTCTCTGGGCACTTATATCATATAATTGGTGCAGAAAGTTGAATTGCATTTGTTTTCAAGCCTGATTATGTGAAAGATATGCTTCTTAATAAAGAATAAATTCATGGTAGTTTTAAGCACATGGCACCAATTGCATTTTTAATTCTAGTAGATATTCTTATTGCATTAAGTACCTTCTTCTAGCTGAAAGAAGAATGTGGCTGTTTAAAGTAAACAAAATCCTACACAAGAATACCCCACTCTTCTTCCATGGTGAGTACTCCTTGTATCCAAACCACAGAGCCATGGAAAATAACCTCCCCAACATTCACTCTCCTGGCCACAAGCATCTGTTTAGAGAAGTGTCTAGTTGGTCTGAAAAACACATCCTTGACCAACTAAGTGGAAGCTCAAGTCTATAACATGGAATAACATAAGGATTCTAACATCTGAAATGTTGGTTGAAACCGACTTTTGACAAACCTCGAAAAACCAAGCAATTACATTTCTGGACATTTAATTCTAGACTTACACAAAAGCAAAGATATGATGCAAGGAAGCTCATCTTAGTATGACTTCTACTAAAGAAGAGCTAAAGCCCATTCTGAATGCCTACCAGCCCAGATGAGGTACATGATACTACATTTCAAAATATGGAGCACTGAATGCAAATCCCATTTACCGAAATGAGCAGATATAGAGGAAAGAATGAATTAGGGACAAGAGGTAATATGTATGATGTGCACATGTACGTGCATGCTTAGTCACTTCAGTCGTGTCCAACTCTTTGCAACCCCATGGACTGCAGCCTGCCAGGCTCCTTTGTCCATGAGATTCTCCAGGAAAGAATACTGGAGTGGGTTGCCATGCCCTCCTCCAGGGATCTTCCCAACTCAGGGATCGAACCTGCGTCTCCTGCATTAGAGTTGGATTCCTTATTGCTAAGCCACCAGGGAAACCCATTCATGTATGATAATACATTTTAAAACAAATGTTACTTGCAAAGCTATTGCTATATATATATTGGTAAAACATTGGGAAGATATACAAACAGACTGTAGTGATTACTTTATGAAGAAAGTATAGAGATGGTGTGGGCAGAGAAGAAATTAATAAAGTGGCTAGTGAGGGATGACTCTGAAGGTCTACTCTACATACTTCCAATAGTTAGGATATTGTGATGAGAGATTGTCCATATACTCCATCATACGTGTGTTTCAATACAGTTAAGGAACAGAATGTCTTCTATGTACTGCACACGTACTGGATTGATGGGTCAGCATAGAAAACTGGAGGAATCACTGGATTCAAAATTAAAACCAACAGAATCACTTTATTAGTAGGGGTTTGTATTCAACCTTGTGTAATAAGAGGACAATAGTCTCTGGCCAGGTAAATTCACAGACTTGACGTCAGGACAGGATGAGATACGAACACAAAGTCACACTACAAGTGCTCTATAAATCACAATTGCTGATTGTAGTGTTTGTATTATGTGACCTCTCAAATTTCCCTGGAGAGAAGTTGACAAGATTGTGATAATAGATAATTTATTTTAAACTCCTTTGCTTGAACCACATTATTTTATCTCCCCTGTCTCCTTTCACTAAGGTCTGAAATGAAAACAAACATCAACTGAGGCTGTAGGATTTTATTTTATCTGTCACATACGGCTGTCATTAAACACACTTGAGATGAGTGGGCTTAGTTCACATAAAACTGCTTCTTTCCCAAGCTCAACAAACACAAAGTGGGGAGAAAAGGAAGCTCGCACTTGAATTGTGCTCAGAAGCGCCACACGCTACACTTCAAGGAGATCCAGCTGGCAGGCTGACACAGTAATAAGTTCTTTTAATTGTCAGGTCAGGCAGATTACAGATCCAGGCTGTCAATTCTTTCACTGCAGTTTTATTTTGTTATTGGTAGCTCATTAATTTTTTTTTCCCTCCTAGTGATTCAATATAAGAAAAACTACCTACCTTCTTTCCTTCCCTCCTAGAAATTTAGGCAGCAGCAATCCAGTACAAGCATATACTACTGAGTACCAACTATGGTTGAACCATGCTTGGTGCTGGAAATGCAAGAAAGAATATATACAAAATTTTGTCCCACAGGATATTACCATTAATAGGGAAGATAAACTCTTAGAATCCGAAATGGCAATCATGTGACTCAGAGATGCTGGTAAACCTGACTTTCTCAATCATTTTAAAGGAGTTACTTCTCTAGTGTACACATCTACTTAATGTTGGCAGTTTATCTGTTTCCTGAAGTAAAAAAGAGCAACAGTTAGGAGACCCTGAAAACAGTTGTGTGTGTGTGTGTGTGTGTGTGTGTTTGAGGGAGAGAGAGGGGCACGGGGGAGAGAACATGCCTGCAGTACACTCTGTGGAGATCCCCCAAACTCACGCCAAACCGCCATTCCTTACAACCTTATACCTAACTGCTCACCTCCATGTATAATAGATCCTCAGTGATGCGCCATTCTCAATAGAACCTGCACTTTCAAACTGTCCCATCGTTACTCAAAATTTCCTCTTCTGCATGTCTCCCTCCTCCAAACTTTTATTACACTTTAATTACATTTCACACAGTCTATACTCAACAAATAGCCATACAGACTCTTAATTTTACATGCAGCAAGCATTTCCTTGGAAAATGCAAACAATGAATTCCAATAAATTAGGAAGGAGAAAACTGGCTGAATTTACCAATCCTTAGAGTTGAAAAGAACCTTAGAAAAGATCTAGTTCAATACCTTATAAAAAATAAACAAGATGTTCAGATAAGTGAAGTGATTTTTCAAAGTCAAATAATTTATGGAAGAGGAGGGTTTAGAATCTGCCTTTCTGACTTTTAACACAGTGCTCTTTCCACAGCATATTGTTTCTTTACATTTTTGAGTAATGATAGGGATGTGTACTGACAAGCCCAGTGGGTTATTAAGTATGAGATGGCATTTCATTAAAGAGATGGGGGAAAAATCAAGAGTACTTATTAAAACAAGTGTGCTTTCTTTTACAGCACTGCCTCTCAAATCACTACCTAAGGCAAGGTACATTCAGCTACCAAGAGCAGCCCCCTTGCCCATCACAATGAAGAAATATCGCTTTACTAAGAATTCTGCAGAAGACAATGGCAACAGTGAATTTCTACCGTGAGTAAAATGTCCCTGGAGCTTAACAAGAAATTTAGAATTAGGAATCTGTTGGAAAGGGAGGAATATGTAGATCCTGTAAGCCTCCAGAAAATAAAAGCTTCAGTTTATACTCACGTAAGAAAAAAACATTTTTGCTCAGAAACTAATAAGCACCCAGGCTTCCCTGGTAGCTCAGCTGGTAAAGAATCCACTGGCAATGCAGGAGACCCCAGTTCGATTCCTGCTTCGGGAAGATAAGCTGGAGAAAGGATAGGCTACCCACTCCAGTATTCTTGGCCTTCCCTAGTGGCTCAGATAGTAAAGAATCCACCTGCAGGGCGGGAGACCTGGGTTGGATCCCTGGTTTGGGAAGATCCCATGGAGGAGGGCATGGCAACCCACTCCAGTATTCTTGACTGGAGAATTCCATGGACAGAGGAACCTGGTGGGCTACAGTCCATAGGGTCACAAAGAGTCAGACACAACTAAGCGGCAAGTACAACACATAGCAGAATAAGCACAAAGACCTCCTAACCAGGTTGGCAGTTACATTTACATTCAGAATAAAGGGCAGGACATTGGTCTTGGAGAAGAAGGGTGCTGCCTGAAGTTTAGGCTATGCAGCACGTCTATAGGACTCCTGAGTAAATCATTTTGTCGGTTTCCTCATATCTAAAATATGGATGAGGATTACCATTTTCAGGAGTTACTGCGAAACTTCAAAAACAAAAATCACTTTGTAAACTCTAAGATATCAGAGGAAAGCACTGAATTATCATTATCAGGAAGGAAGACTAGCCCTTGAGGGCCCATAGACCAGCCAGACTGAGAAATGCTATGGAGTGTCTATTCCAGGCCTAACAGAGGGTACATATAAACTTTGAATCCTAGGAAAGAAAGGGAACACAGGAGAGGATGGCCCTCAATACTTTAGCAGCGAATAAACACAAGCATACAGAATCTATGCAGTTCTGGGAAGACCTTAAGGGATAGCTTGTTGTTTAGTTGCTCAGTCATGTCCAAAACTTTTGTGACCCCATGGATGGTAGTCTGCCAGGCTCCTCTGTCCATGGAGTTTCCCAGGCAAGAACACTGGAGTGGGTTGCCATTTCCTACTCCAGGGATCCTTCCGACCGAGGGATCAAACCTGTGTCCACTCCACTGGCAGGCAGGTTCTTTACCACTGGGTCACCAGGGAAGTCCAAGGGGATAGGAGTTATTTAAATATATAGAAAGAAATGAGTTGGCAGAAGTCAAAGAGCTGGTGAATCTGAGAGTGAGGACTGGAGCCCAGGTCTGGTGGATCCCGCATTACATTATGGAGACTCTGAAATAACAGAAGCCTATGAAACACACAGAAACGGACATGTCAGTGCTGCAGAGACTGCTGGGTAGTAATCTGTGCTGCACTGCACTTAATTGCTCAGAAGTGTCTGGCTCTCGTGGTCCCATGGACTGTAGACCACCTAGTTCCTCTATCCATGGGATTCTCCAGACTAACACTGGAACGCGTTGCCATTTCCTACTCCAGGGGATCTTCCCAACCCAGGGATCGAAACCACGTCTCTTGCATCTCCTGCACTAGCAGGCAGATACTTTACCACTAGCACCACCTCTGAGGCTTCACTAAATTGGATGGAGTCCTGAGTGGTGGTTGCATGTCGTATTTCCTATCTTATCCAAGCAGTAGAAGACCCCTTGCAAATGGCATAGTGGAGAGAAAAACCAGGTGATGCTACAAAGACCACTGGTCACCTGGAGGAGGGGAGACAAACCTGCACATACTGTGGGTTATCGGATGGATGCTTTGCACGTTCTTTCTCATAATTCTGGCCACGTCAAAAAGTAAATGTAATTATTCCTCTCTTATTGATGAGCACATTCAGATCTAAAGAAGTTCAATACTCTACCAGCACCCACAGAGTTGCTGAGTGGCAGAACAAGAATCCAGGTTCCAGATGCCACAGAGAGATCAGGAGCTCTCTATGCCTTGCTGGATGGACGACCCCAGCCCCGCCCCAGGCCAGCAGGCAGAAGATGCTGAGATGCTGGAAGGAGGAGGCAGGAGGGCGGCTGTGTTGACAACTGGCACTCAAAGGAGAAAGTGGTTTGGGGAACAGTGTTACATTCATATTTTCTGAAGTGAGTTTATGCGAGGTAAGTGTTTTTATTTTCTCTGATGAGAAACTAGGTGATTCTGGGTACCTTTTTCAAAGGGAAAATATTTCTCTTTGTGGCATGGCTGCAATGGGAGATTAATAAAATATGCAAAACTATAAATATAACTAGCATGAGTCAGGAGCCAGCATGACTTGGACAGAGGGGCTGGCGAGAAGCTTTGTTTTCCAGATTTGAGTGAAATAGTTGATTCTCTGAACATGGACATTCAGGAATGAAAACAACGCATCCTAATTGGTTTTCTTTACTAGAGACAGTACTATATATGTCAACTTCAGGCTTCCTATAACTGAAGCTCTTAATGTACTATCATCCTTAACTCATAAAAATCAAATTGTAATACTTCCTTATAATGTTCTAAGCCTTTTTCACTTTGTGCATATTTCATTTATCATTTTACACTCTACTGAGATCCTGAATAGATTACATTACATATACATCTGATAGAATATTTAGGACTCAATTTTCACCATCATTGAACAGCTCTATGCAATTCATATTTTTTAAAAATGTATGAATAATCAAGTACTTGTGATCATGACGGTGGGCCAATTAAGAGCTGAAGGTTGGGCCATATGTCATGAGAAGGAATTATTCCTCAATCCCAAACCTAGAATTCCAGGCTGGAGGAAGCACTGGAAATTAACTACTTCATCTCCCTTATGTGACATCTGGGGAGACTAAGGCCCGAAAGGAGCAGAGACACGTTAAGATCACAGAACCAGACAAGGGAACAGCAGAATATGCGCTGGAAATCAGACACTTTGTTTCCTAGTCTCTATGGAGATTCGTGTTTCCCGTTCTAGACAAACGTCAAGCTCTTTGTGGAAACAAAAACTCTTTTTTCCCCATGAATTCAGAGTAGAACAAAGGCATTGCTATACTGAAAAAAGCAGAGTCTTATGCCCATTCCTAGACAGAAAGTTAATCAGACTTCATCAGTGTGATCCATTGTCCTTTAAATTCATCACATTCATTTCTGACCTTTGGGGAACCTGCGGTTTTACTTTGCTTGTATTTAGAATGGCACAGGGGAGGTAAAAATGGCAAAAATAACTATGGCTTGGCAGTTCTAGAAACTCTCTTTGCTGAGTTGTTTTAAAATGTGTTGAAGGTTTGGGACTTCCCTGGTGGCCCAGCAGTTAAGAATGCACCTTTCAATGCTAGGGTGCACGACAAATGCCAGGTCGGGAAGCTAGGATCCCATATGCCTTGAGGCCAAAAATCTAAAACATAAAACAGAAGCACTGTAACAAATTTACTGAAGGCTTTAAAAAGGGTTCACATCAAAAAATGTGTTAAAAAACATATTAAAAAGAAACTGTTGAAGGTTTTATTCCGCCCTCCTTCCCACCCTTTGTCTGCACTGGTTCAGCAAACATCCACTGACAGCCTAACTCATACCAAGAATTTTCGTTAAAGTTACTCTTAATCGTACTTTTGTTTCATTTCATTCCTGGGTTATTTACTGTGTGATGGATACTGTGCCAAGTGTTTATCTCATTTAGTACTCCCAATAACCCTATGGGGTGGATAATATCACTTCCTCCCTTTAAAAAAAAGGCAGAGAGGAAGATCAAATAAGTTTTCCACCTTCAAACAACTAGTAAATATGGAATGAGGATTGGACTCCAAGCAGTATAATTCCAGAGTCCTTGTATTTAACAATTATTTAGTGTGGGTTCCACCTGGACAAAGAAAAAGTATAACACGTGTGAACCAATCACTCAGAATGGTGAAAATTGTTTGTCTTTAGGTAACATCCATCAAGGATTTAAATTCAGTTGTCCGTGTTTTAATTCTCATGGCATTTAATCTAACAGTGCAGATAAATTGCTCATTCACTCACTCACTCCTGAAGCACTTTTAGATGGTTATATTTTTAGATGATTCTGTCTCTAGATTCTCTCCCAACCTCAATATCCTTGTTCACGACACCTCTAATGGTTCCTCTATGTCTCCAAGAAACATCAAAATCTTGGCCCCAGAGCTTAATCTATCATTTTAGATAATGTCACTCAGTATCATGATTTTAAATTTATATCTGCTGCCACTGCTAAGTCACTTTAGTCGTGTCCGACTCTGTGCGACCCCATAGATGGCAGCCCACCAGGCTCCCACGCCCCTGAGATTCTCCAGGCAACTGGAGTGGGTTGCCGCTTCCTTCTCCAATGCATGAAAGTGAAAAGTGAAAGTGAAGTCGCTCAGTTGTGTCCGACTCTTTGTGACCCCATGGACCGCAGCCTACCAGGCTCCTCCATCCATGGGATTTTCCAGGCAAGAGGACTGGAGTGGGGTGCCATTGCCTTCTCTGAAATTTATATCTACTAATTCCTAAATCTATATCAAGTCAACACTTTGCCCTTGAATCCCAGGCTCAAATACATAACTGTCTACTCAACCATTACTTCTAAGACTAACAGTTGGCTCAAATTTAGCACATTGAAAATCAAATTCCTGAACACCTTTTCTTCTCAAAGAAACAAAAATCAAAACACAATACTAATTATCTTGCTGTCCTCCTGACATCTCACTAAATTGAATATTCATCTTCCTCACTGCCCAGGCTAAAACCTAGCAGTCATTCCTGACTCTTCTTTTGCTCTCATACTCTAGATCCCATCTGTGCACTAAACTTGTGGATGATACCATCAAAATATATCCAGAACTTCACTATTTGTTAGCATCTGCCCCTTACCTACCGACCAAGTATCATTTCTAGCCCACATTCTCTTCTCCACAAAGGGGCCAGAGTGATGCTTAATGTGAGTCTAATCACATGACTCCAAGTGTTCCCCATCTCACTCAGAGTAAGTCATCAGAGCAGCCTACAAGACCCTGTGCAACAGTCCCTGTGTCCTCCCTGCCCTTATCCTTTCTCACTCACCTTAGATCACTCAGCTCCAGCTTCTTTTGGCTCCTCTATCCTTTCCCAAACCAGACATCTGCCAGCGAGGCTCCTTCCCCAGTGCGTTTCTCTCTGGAACATGCTACCCTCTGTCCCAGATACTTGCATGCCTCACTCCCTCACCTACCTCCCTCTCTAAGCTTCTCCAACTGCCTTATATAAAACAACCAACGCGGGAGACATGAGTTTGATCCCTGGGTCAGGAAGATGCCCTGGAGAAGAATATGGCAATCCACTCCAGTATTCTTGCCTGGGAGATCCGATGGACAGAGGAGCGTGGCGGGCTACAGTCCATGGGCTCACAAAAGGGTTGGACACGACTAAGCAACTGAACAGCAACAAACCAAGGCACACTCTCTCGTCTTTTAGTCTTGCTTTATTTTTCTCTACGTAGCACTTAACTCCATTAGACTTAAATGTTTACTTGCTTATATACGTATGGTACCTCTCCCCAGAGGAAAATGCACTGTTTGAGGAAATACACTTTGTTTTATTCATAGCTGTGCCTTCACCCTCTCAAAGAGACTTGCCACCCAGTGTTCAATACATCCTTCAAACGATCATGAATAAATGGTTCCTCTTGTTACTCTTATAGGAGTTCTAGAAATA
This sequence comes from Budorcas taxicolor, assembly GCF_023091745.1. Taxonomy (NCBI): domain Eukaryota; kingdom Metazoa; phylum Chordata; class Mammalia; order Artiodactyla; family Bovidae; genus Budorcas; species Budorcas taxicolor. Next base: position 143,266,082 of record NC_068910.1, read on the forward strand.
AGACTCAATGTGAAGAATCCAATAGCGTAAAAAGGAAGGCAGCAGTGTAAGCACTTCTAAAAGTAGCTTGTTGATTTAGAATCAAAGTAACATTATATGTCACCATAGATTTGGACTCTGAGTCATAGACTGTTAAACTTGGGAGGCAGCTGTGCTGGACTAGAAAGAAAGTTAACTGGGAGTCAGGTGATGATGGCCCCAGTGCTGGCAGTGCCACTGACCTACTGCATGACCTCAGACAGACAGGTTTAGCCCCATGGGCTCTCCCCGTTCATCCAAATAAAGAACAGTTCACCTCAAATCTCTATGGTTTTGTAGTTTGATATGAAATTCAACTAGCACTTGTTCTTTCAGAATTCATGTACAGAAGACTGTCCACTGTTGTCAACTCCACTTGCAAGTTAGGAAAGAAGTCACATTTGAAATTGCATTCCTTTTCTGAAAAAAAAAAGTGTTACATAATTAACATCTAAAGTGGGAGATAGAGGCTTCTTCCTCTCCATGCACCACTGTGGATGCTGGATACCATCAACTACAGCATAGAAGGAACAAGTGTTCAGGATGCTAAATTCTTCCAGAAACACACACACACACATATACATATATGCACCACGTGAAATTCACACATGGAAAATAGCTTTCAATTTTCCTTCAAATACGCTCATTTCCCATTCTTGATATGAAGTCTCATATAAGCATAAAACACATTTCCCATAAATAATCAGGATGACCTTTAAAAATACAACCCTCTATTCCCTAGCCTGCAATTACTCAAAGATCAAAGCCAGTTTACTCCTCTGCATTAACATTTCTGTGATCAGATATAATGTGGGCACCCTGATTCTCTGTATCAAGGGGATTGTCTCACAAGTGACTTGCATGGTGGAAGCTCAGGCATTGAACTCGGCTCTGACACTGTCTCCTTTGAGGCTGATTCCACCTTGGTGGTGTCACAAGCCAATGTACTCTTTAGCTGCTTTCCTCTGCAACACAACAGGGTAATTGCACCTGATGGAACAATAAATCTCAATTTCCCTGTCCCATCAGTTGAATCTTTCAATTTCCTAGGATCCTTCTATTTACTAACTCCCCTCGGCATTACACATCATTCCTGAATAAGTACACAAGTCAAATGCCCACTTCTACATTAAAGTCACAGGGAAGCTGTGGCAGTTCTTTAATTTGACTTCCTAGATCTGTTCCCTGGGGACACAAGAGAAAGCTGGATGTTGTTCCTGGACTGAATATATGAAGAGGTCATCCTTCCCCTCATTCAGGCTCTGTCAGCTCCAGGAAGCACAACTTCAGTGTACCAAGGAACAGGCATCTCTTTGTCCTCCCAAGCACCCTTGCTGCTACCACCTTCCACTTTCCAAAATCTGAGACATCTTTGCCCAATGAAAGGCATCATTAACTTTTCACCCAAAAAAGTCATCAACCATGAATGGCATTCCTTTGTGCTCCAGAAAATCTAAGTAGAGGAAGAGGGCAGAAAAGAATATGGTAAAAAAAGAAATGGGGGACACAACACTATGCAAATGACATGAACTATGTCCCAGGACATTAAATCAAAAACTAGACTTTATTTTCCCATAGAAATAAAAGCAAAGGATTGTTGGGTGGCATCAAGCTACTCACTGCAATAGTTTAACTTCATTATAAATCAAGTGCCTTCATGCTAAAAAGCACTGTCTAGCTCCTTGTTGCCATCAGGATGCTTTGGAACTCTACATAAAGCACAGAACACACCTCATGATCTGTCTACTTCAGCTCTTCTCAGAAACATCCTCCCTGTCTACATATTATTAACAATCTAAAACTATTTACATCTCCATAAAAAGACAGAGATTTATAGAGCCATCTTCATGGTTCCCCTGAAGATGTCCACATTGTGAATCCTGGCACCTCTGAAAGCATGATGTAGGCAAAAGAGACTTTGCTCATATGATTAAGATTAAAGATCTTGAAATGGAGAGGTTATCCTGGATTATCCAGGTGGCCCTAATCTAATCACAGGACTTCTTAACAGCAGAGAATCCTTCTGAGCTGTAGTCAGAGGGAGACACGACTAGAGAACAATGGTCAAAGTGGAGCAATGTTGCTGGCGTTGAAAGGAACCAGAAATTCCTTTTGAGATAAGTAGCCTAGGTTTATTTGCCTTATTTTACAAAAAATATTGTAATGCTAGACTTGCTTTATTTGATTTCTTATTATGCTCTATCTTGAATTAGGATGTTATTCTTTAGTCTCCAAGTCGTGTCTGACTCTTTGCGACCGACCCTATGGACTACAGCACATCACCAGTTGTAACACAGGGGGTTTCTTTAATTTAAAAGTTGCACAGAGTGTAAAATGGGGAGAAGGAGTTCTGTTAAGATTCTGATAAAGTAAGATTGCCTTTGAAGTACCTTGGTCACATTAACACCAAAATAACATCCCTTTTCTTTCACCATAGAAATACCTTGTCAGTATAACTACATCATCAGATATCTACATGCAGTTCAGGAAAGCCTCATGATCAAAGTGATGTAAATACAGCAACAAAAGTCACAAATATTATGTTCTGCATAAGAAGCAATGAAAATTGAGCACTGATGCTTTAATGTACAACGATCTTGAGCCCCCATGTGTTTCAACTTCCAAGGTAGGAATGAGAAGCTAATGAAAAGACAACTTGACTGGTAATTATAAGTCTTAGTTTCTAAATTCTTGATCTTCTAAATATTAACTCTGTAACCTAAAGTCAGTCATATGACACTGTTCTTAGTTATAGTAAGTGCAACATACGTGAGGCAGTGCTTTGGAAAAGAATGCCCAACAAGCCTGGTCCTTGCAGGGAGCAGAATTGTTCACATTAGCTAAGAGCTGTGTCTTGGCTTGAGTATCCTTGCACTGAGATAAGAGTGAAGCCAACCCAAGTGTTTGCTAGAATAAATGCGACCACTGACGAGATGTGGCCTGGCTTCCCCTCCAGAGGCAAACAACTAGATGACAAGGTCAACAGAAGATGGTATGAGAGGGAAAGAGACTGGACTGGCCACACCCCAAATGCAGAGAATTTTTGCATGTTTTCCAACAGACTCTTTTGGCACCATCTCAGCAGAGTTTAATTATATCTCTATGAGGATATAATAAATTGAATTATTTTCCCATTAATGTATCTGCCCAAAATTACCAGAAAGAGGCAGAGAAAATGATAAGGACCTCAGTGTTCTGATTTCTAGTCCAGATCTATTCCTACCATAAAAGGTCAGCTCCCTGTCTGGAAAAGTTATTTGATCTAAATCTCAAGGTGCAAATAATTCTGATTTATTTTAAAAGTCTTTCTTAGAAGAGGTCAAATCTTTTCTCAGTACTATCTCAGAGTTCTACTGTGCTGGAGATAGGAGTAAGGGCTTTGGAACCATGCAGCCCACCTGTAATTCCCACTTACACAGTCATGGACTGTGTGAATTTGGGAAACTTATTTAACCACCCTCAGGCCTCAGGATCCTCCTCTGTTCAGCTGAGATACTATGAGTTCCACCTCTTAAGTATAAACATGAAACAAGATAACATACACAAAATATTTAGCAGTGACCTTGGCAAATAATAGGAACTTTCAGTTCAGTTCAGTTCAGTCGCTCAGTCGTGTCCGACTCTTTGCGACCCCATGAATCGCAGCATGCCATAGGAACTTAGGCAACACCAACTTGACCATTATGTCTTCAGATAGTAAAGATCACAACTCCACAGAGTGCTCAATGCATGGGTGGTGCACATATCTGTTATATGTACAAGGTGTGTGCATATGTATAAAACTGTAGGGATGTGTGTTGCACATGTGTATGTCTTGTTTATGTAATTATATGTGTGCATGTATGTTGCCTAAGTGTAGGTGTGTATATGATGCATTTGTAGAAATGTGTGAGTATAGGGGTATAAGAGGTAAAAGTGAATGTGTGTATGCTTCTGTGCATGGGAGGTTGGGAAAGTTATGAAAGTGATGAAGGAAAAACTAGAGATGGGAAGAAACTAGTTCACAAATAAAAATACAAAGGCCTTGATAGATGACAGCTTTCGAAACATATATCCTGTGTTTGTTTAAAAAAAAAAACAGACAAGCACTTAGATATCTTATAGCACAATAGCGATACATCTTTAGATTAAGTTTACAAATCTATCCTCACATTCTAAGGTCTTACCTTCTCAGAAGTTGCTGAACAGGGAACAAGCATAGCTGTGTAAGCCTGTGCTCATATTTCCTTCCCACGTCAGGAAAGGCTGTGAAGTGGTCATAATTTTTAATGAAGAAGCTCATTCCCACACAGAGAAAAGGAAATGCGTGGTGGTGGAGGCTTTTGTGCTCCTCATTCTCAAGTAAACTAACTTTATATGTATTGGGCTTATCAGTCTTTTCTGCATCTCAGACGCTGTACTTGGAGATGATGAGATAAAGCACAATGCTACAGCCTTCAGCATTAAGCCAGGCCACTGCAATTAAGCAGAATTGTCTGGTAATCAGGCTCTGAGCTACAAAAGATACATAAACTACATAAAATTACTTTTAAAAACCACTGTTTGCAGGTCTCTGAGCTACAGTCAAGTCAATATCCTCTAATCTCTTCTGGTGATGTTTATGGCATTCAGAAAAAAAAAAAAAAAAAAAAAAGATTTGGAAAGGTAGAAACACCACAGTGAGGTCCCATCAATTTCTTTCTTTCTTGGATTTTCAAAAAATAATATGGAGCTTTAATATGCGAGGGGAGACAGTGTATTTTAGTACTGCTGTATCACATGTTCCAAGTTTAAAAAAAAAATGAAATCAATAATGAATAAAACAACACAAAGACTTCACTTAAATTATCTACCAACATCCAGCTTAAATGGGACACTGTATTGGAACACCTCATAACTATTTTCATAGATTTAAAGCCTCTAAACGCATTAAGTATATCCCAGGAATGATGGTGGTGCCTGTTTTTATCAGAATATTAAGTTTATGGTTTTCTTTTCCTGCCATTCATGTGGAAGTCTTAGTTTCTTCTCAGTTAGGTCTCACCCCTAGCACTAAGCACCTGTTAGTGACTATTTAGATGGACCCACAGTACTGCGGCATCTCAGGGCCACCTGGCCCCCGCATGCACCACTTCCTAGTGGAGGCCATTCTCTACAAAATAACCTGTGAGAGGACTGTGCAGCAGTGCTGTGAATGCGCACAATTGTCCCCAGCCCGAGACTTGCTGTCCTCCTCTTTAAGACCAAAAGACTTCGTCCAGAAGACTTCCGAGAATCTACCCAACACTGCAGTGCTGGAGAGTGGAAAGGTGAAATGCACAGCCCTTCACAAAGGGTTCCGCCGTCAACACCATCTGTGCCCCTCCTGGGGTCCACCTTCATCTTCTTCCTACTTTTTAGATCCAAATCAAATCTGTCTTGATAGTTTTAGGACAAGAGACACAGTGACTGGCAGTTTCTATATTCACAGCCCTTCGCTTTTCTGCCTTTGCCCTCCTTCCTCACTGATTATCCCCTCATTTGAGGCAGTAATAGAAGGCAGGAGTCTAATGAAATGTTTGAACCCAATTTACCACCACATGGACAAAAAGTACATGCATGTGCACTAAGTTGTTTCAGTCGTGTCTGACTCTTTGTGACGCTATGGACTGTAGCCCACCAGGCTGCTCTGCCCCTGGGATTCTCCTGGCAAGAATACTGGAGTGGGTTGCCATGCCCTCCTCCAGGAGGGGATCTTCCTGACCGAGGGACTGAACCTGTGTCTCTCAGGTCTCCTGCACTGGCAGGTGGGTTCTTTACCACTCTAACCACCTGGGAAGCCTGGACAAAAGTGAATAAGCACCTAATGCCTATATGGTGATAACTTCCAATTCACCAGGTCAAGCTCCCTGTACCCATAAAACATGACACTTCAAAACATCTACCAAAGGAGGTCATGAAAGCAAGTAGAGAACATTAGAATTCATCCTTTTGTGATCTGAAGTAGGATAGGTTATGAGTCTTCCTCAAGGAATAAAGAACCCATGCAATAATTTCTAATAGAACCTGAGGGGACCTAGAGTTCAAATCCTTTGTAAACTGAAGTGCTAGCATAAGAGAATGGAAGTAGCTTGTCTGCAAAAAAAAATCTTACAGCAAGTCAGGGCCAAAATTAAGATGAGAACCTGCACACTCTACCCATGGCAGCACACTGCCTCCATCATCTGGATTTTGTATTCTTTCATGGGCTTGGCTTTGAGCCACATAAACTTACAATGGGATCAGTGGGAGAATGATGTGACTGACCCCAAATGGGCAGTGGATTGGTTCCCTCATTAATCCCACCCTGGGAAGCAAAATGATCAAGGTCTTTCCTGAGGGCTCCAAGGATGTGAAGAATTAGCCCAGTGCAATGGGACTGGTTTTCCTCTTAGATATGGAGATGCCGCAGGACAGCATCTGGAGAAAGAGGATGATGCTCAGCAAAGATCCAAGTCCCAACTTTGTTGTTTTAGCCAGATCTGTTTTACTTTGGGCTTCCCTGGTGGCACAGAGGTTAAAGCGTCTGCCTGCAATGTGGGAGACCTGGGTTCGATCCCTGGGTTGGGAAGATCCCATGGAGAAGGAAATGGCAACCCACTCCAGCATTCTTGCCTGGAGAATCCCATGGATGGAGGAGCTTGGTGGTCTACAGTCCACGGGTGGCAAAGAGTTGGACACGACTGAGCAACTTCACTTTTCAGTTCAAACTTCAGAGTTCATTTGAAGGGAGATCACACTATGGAGGACCATTGACTGACCATGGATAGAAGCAATGAGTTTAGTTTCCTTTTCATGAGAATTAAGGCAAGGCATTTCACATTTTTGGACCTCAATTTCATCTTTTATTAGATGGATTAACAACCCACATATGGTAAATTGTCAAAAAGACACTGTATGGTAAGTGTGATTTTTATGCAATGAAGCACTTCCAAACCATGAATGTTACTACGTGACGCTACTACAGAGAGGCCCAGCAGTTTTATAAAGGAGGGATATGAGAAAAAAGTCGGACCCTAGCAGTTCGAGTGACTTACAACTGGTGTAATTTTACCCCCATGTGACATGGAACTTTCTAGGCCCCATCCTGACAGTTTTTAGATGAGTCACTGGCAGTGAGGTATCTGCATTGAGGACAGACAGAGAGAGGGATCACAGAGAAATGTAACACTGTGTGTGTCTGTCTGCTGTGGCCTGAGATTCCTGGTCTGAGTCAATACTATGTCTATAAGACAGACGGGAAGACAGAAGGAAAGAATGCATTTGCAGAAACATTTACCTGCCTTTCTTTCCAAGTTTATGTCATGACATTTGCCCTACACACCCTCACTTCCAAAAGAGCTAAACTGTTTCCAGTTCCTTAGTAAATCTACATAAGGCATCTCTGGAAAGCCTCCTCTGATCTCTCAAGGAGGGAACTAGAGCACCTTCCTCTATGAATCCATAAAGTGTTGCTCATTCCATTTGCCATCTATCCCTGCTGTCTGTTCACAAATCTGTTTCCTATGTTGGAAGGCCTTTGTGGGCTGGGAAGCACTAGGAACTGTGGTCCCTCTGATTTTTAAACTGCAACATCTTGTATTCAGTAAGGACTTAATATATATTGGTTGAAAAAAAGAGATGAGAATGATTTGATAAATGAACAAGATTTTAAAACAGATACAAACTAATACATAATTAGCTATAGTTTTCTCAATTTGGGGGTTAGAGTTTGGTAAAAATTCCAAGATAGGAACCAACTCCAATATAGGATTTTGTTCACTGGATAGGTCAACAGGCAGAACACCAAGCAGCTGAACTTTTGTGGGAAAAGAATAGATGTCCCTCAGTTTCTTTAGTTTTCAACTAATATCACGTATTTTCCATTTTCTATTCTGATCTGTCTCTTCTTACTCAGCTATTCTTCCCAGCCTACCCCAGACTCCCATGTCTCATTAAATTAAATGTAAAATCATCATGACCACTACACACTCTGGATGGAACCAGTGGAATGTTATTTCTTTTTTGGCGGGGGGTGGGGGGCGGCAGGGCAGGGGCGGTTTCCTAGCATTGGCAACTGGAGCACCTAGGGACAGGCTCAGACCTATTACTTTCAAAGGCAATACTTGCCTGCTTGTGATTCCTCTGTATTAATATTGCTTCTTCATTCTTTTCAAGGTAGACAGATGGTGATGGGGATGGGAAAGGTGTGAGTTAAGAGGATGGTGTGGGCAAGGTTTGGAGATACAGATAAAACACGGACATAATCAGGTTAGAGAGGTTAAAGTATGGGTTCCAAAACTAGATAACCTTGATTTCAATATGAATTCTGCCGTTTATGAACTGGTTTGACCTTGGGAAACTTACTTAACATCTCTGTGCCTTGGTTTTCTGATTTGTCAGAATGAAAATAATGACTACATCATGAAGTTATAGTATAAATTAAATGAACTTTAAGAGAACTACAGAACTTACAAGATGTCTGGCACTTAGTAAGTACTCAACAACGGAACTCAATGAAATATAACACAGGCCATTACAATCTGATAGGATAAAGTATGACATGATATAGTACAAAAGATACAATACGGTGCTATACTAAGGTGCTATGCTATCATTGCACAGTACAGTGATAGAGTCTATTTTCCAAAGATGGCCACAACAATATCTCTCGCACATATATTATTGTCGAATCTTCCATAACCCCATTAAAAGGTGGAGTCTACGTCCCTTGCCCTTGAACTGGGTGAGTCTTTGTGACCATCTCAGCCAATAGTGTACAATGGAAGTAACATTATTTGTAATTTCTTAAACTAGGTTTTAAAAATGCATGCATTTCCACCTTGTTCTCTTGGGCTATTCCCTCTTGCAACTCAGCCGCCACGTTATAAGGAAGCCCAAGTAATCTGTGGAGGCATGAGCACTGGGAGAAGCCATGATCACCAAGGGATAGCACTAGCCAAGCTCTCAGCAACAACCTGCTGACCAACAACCATGTGTCTTGAAAATGGATGCTCCACATTCAAGTCAAGCCACCGGGCATGTTTCACAGAATAGAGATAAGCCATTCTCATGAAACAGTACCCAAAGTGTAGATTCATAAGCAAAATAAGCCACAGTGTGTTTGGGAGTAGTTTAGCATGTGCCAATAGATGTCTGACACAAATCTAGAAATAGGTAAAATTATTTGTATTTGTATGAACTGATAGTCATCTTTTTTGACAAAAAGGAATACTTGTTTTGCTTCAAACTACACATCATCAGTTTCAATAAAAACAATTTTTTAAAAATAAAATGCTGTTCTAAGTTGTAAAAATTTCCACAAGCAAGTGTCAATGTGTTTATCGTGTGTGCTAAGTCACTTCAGTCACGTCTGACTCTCTGTAACTCTATGGACTGTGGCCTGCCAGTCTCATCTGTCCATGGGATTCTCCAGGGAAGAATACTGAGTGGGTTGCCATGCCCTCCTCCAGGGGATCTTCCCGACCCAGGGATCAAACCCATGTCTCTTATGTCTCCTGCATTGGCAGGTGCGTTCTTTACCATTAGTGCCACCTGGGAAGCCCCAATGTGTTTATCAGACATAAATAAACATACAAGATAAACAAAAGCTCCATGTTACCAACTGAATAACCATCTTAAGGAAGAAAATCAATCAAGGTAACACAGCTGCTGCTGCTGCTGCTAAGTCGCTTCAGTCGTGTCCGACTCTGTGCAACCCCAGAGACGGCAGCCCACTAGGCTCCCCCGTCCCTGGGATTCTCCAGGCAAGAACACTGGAGTGGGTTGCCATTTCCTTCTCCAATGCATGAAAGTGAAAAGTGAAAGTGAAGTCACTCAGTTGTGTCCCAACTCTTCTCGACCCCATGGACCGCAACCCAGCACGCTCCTCTGTCCACGGGATTTTCCAGGCAAGAGTACTGGAGTGGGGTGCCATTGCCTTCTCCAAACACAGCTACTCAGCTACTCAGAGGCAAACTGAATGAGGCAAATTGAAAGTCACAAAGTCAAATCTTTTTATGCCAAATCCAAATCTGTGTCAGAGGGGTTTGAGGACTTTGATCCAACTGATTCGGCTACAATCTCTGTGGCCTGAGCAAGGCCCTCTGTGAATCATGAAGTCCTTGAGAAAATGAGGTGTTTAGATAAAAAGAACTCTAAAACCCCACCCAGCTTTAACTTCTCAGACAGCAGAATTCCTCCTCCACCTGTTAGACCCTTCCATTATTGTGTATTCTTTCCAGACTGGATTCTTCTCTTGGTATCCCACTTGCCTCCTTGTCCCTGACTCACACATCTACCAGATTCCACAAGCAAATTCATGTTTGTATTAAATTCCTTATTTAGGTATCAGATGTCTTATTTCATCCCCTTCTATGGTAGGTAGGTTTCTTAGATGGCTCTCTGTGATCCCTGCCTCCTGTATTCACAGCCTTGTGTAACTCCTCACCCTGAGTGTGGTCTGATCCTAGTCACCTAATTCTAACCAACAGAATGTGGTATATGTGATGGGATATCACTTCCACCATTAGGTTTCACATGATAAAGACTGACATCTGGTAAGCACATATCTCTTGGCTTCTCAGCTTCCATGGTTTGATATACTGAGTTACCAGGCTAGAGAGCTGCACAAGAGCTGAAGCCAGTCCCCTGCTAACAGTCATCTAGAAACTAAGACCCTCAGTTCAACAAGCCAGGTGACACTGAACTGTTGACAACAACCACACAGTCTTGGAAGCTGATCATTCCCCAGTTGAGCCTTCAGATGAGACTGTAGACTCAGCTGATATCGTGATTGCAGATTTGTGAGAAACTGTGAACAGATAGTCCAACTAAGCTGTGCACAGATTCTTGACCCACAAAAAAATGTAAGAAGGTGTGTTATTTTTTAATTAATTACCTTCTTTCATTTTTATTTTTCTTTGCTGCACTAGATCATCCCTGCAGCATGCAGGCTTCTCTTGTTGCAGAGCATGGGCTCTAGAGTGCACAGCCTCTCTAGTTTTGGAGCACAGGTTTTAGTTGCCCCTCAGCATGTGGGATCTTAGTTCCCTGAGCAGGGATCAAACTCAAGCCCCCTTCACTGGAAGGTATATTCTTAACCACTGGACCACCAGGGAAGTCCCATGTGTGGTGTTTTCAAGCTGCTAGGTTTTTAAGTGATCGATTGCACAGCAATACAGAACTAATATTTTTTACTATGCATTAATAATACAGTCTCAAAGAGTCGGACACGACTGAGCGACTGAATTGAACTGAACTGAACTGAATAATACGGAAGATCCTCCAAATATCACTGAAGGGAAAAACTCACTAAAAACATGACAGCCTTGTCTCCATCCCCACCACCCAACATCTCTATCTCAGGGGATCCAAAACAGGACACAGTCTCATTACATTTTCAACCATAGCAACAGAGTAACAGCCCCAAGAAACCCAATCATACCCTGAAGGAAAGGTATGGAGGAGTTATACTGCACTGGATACAAACAGCACTTGGGCCTGAGATACGAAAAGGAAAATATCTTATTAGAACAGATCCAGGTCAATGTGGATACTCTGTTCAGAGTTTCTCAAGGAGGTGAAGAACATGATTTAAAAGGTGCCTTATAATTTTAATACCATAGACACTGTGAGTGGAAGGAATGAGTAAGATCTGGCCTCATTTACAAATGGGGACCTGAGGCTCAGAAACAGAAACAGACTTACACAACTTGTTAATTGCAGAACTGGGAGAAAAATCCATTTCTGCTTGTTCAACTCAGTTCTGCTTCCAATGCAAATGCAAAAAAAAAAAAATCATTTCAAGCAAAATAGTAACTCACTTATTTCACAATTAACTTATTTCATTCTTAATAAATGTGACTTGTAGCATATGTTAAATGAAAGGATACTAGGGGAAAAATTATTAGGTCGTGCATAAGAGTGTGACCACATCTCACATATGTGTAAGTATTCAGATGTATAAGCAGCTAAATGGCAATTCTAATTGCATATTCTTTAGAAGCATATTAGCAGAGAAATCAGCGTAGGAAGGAAATAAAAAAATTCCATGCAAAAGGCGACAGGTTTATAATGTACTACTTCCTCCCCAAATAAGTTAAAAGTCAATATTTGCCCTAGATGAGCGGAAGAATGAGGTTCCCATCATAAAATATTTTATGTTCAACATGATGTTGCATCTGATAACTAGGATGAGTGAAAAATATCTGTATAGCACTTCGTAATTTACAGAGTACTTTAATGCACAGTATGTCATTTACTTCTCATGAAACCATGTATGTTAAGCAGAGGAGGTATTCACATCAAGGATGAAGCAAATGAGGTTCAGAGAGATAAAGCAACTAAAATTCATACTTCCTAATATGGAAGAGCTGGAATTATATGCTCATTTTCTAAATCTACATGCTTAGTCTAAGAATTAGAGATGCAAATCATTCTCAATTAAAGACAAAAATCTTCCAGATTCTGTCAATTTACTGTGTAACCAGGGGAAAATACTTCTCTGACTCTGGGTTTCCTCCCCTAGAAAATACCATTAGACTGGTGCCCACTGTTGACATTAGGGCAAGTCTTCAGAGAATACAACTGTAGAGGTAAGACAAAGGAGGGAAAGGATCCTGCTCATAAAACATTTGATTGACAAGCAGCTGTAAAGAGTTCTCAAAGTGGGGCCCCAGCGTCAGTAACATCTGGGAACTTTTTAGAAATACAAATTCTTGAGCCTTACTGCAGACATCTGCAACAGAAATCAGAGAGCAGAGACCAGCATTCTTCCCAACAAATCTGCCAGGACAGCCAGAAGAAAAGTAACTTGACTATAGTTGTTTCCGCTTTAGTGAGAATAAATTATACCAATAGTTCAATACTAGGCTTATTAAATCATGACAAGTTCATAATCTATGAGTCACGATTTTTGTTTTTAGAGTGAACTTTATTCAGTTATCAGAGGAATTACCCTGTGATCCACAGAAATAGATGTCAATGATTCATGCATATGTCAGACAAAAGGTTATTGCTCTAGTTTTGGCCTTAGAATCCACGCATTGGAAGACGCTAACATAACCAAAGGAACTGGACAAAGGCACAGGAACAGCTAGATGCACACTGTGGCATATTATAAGAATGAAGACCAATTTATGTGAGATAGATGATCCGTTCAGACAGTTGTATGGTGGTCACAGACGAGATTTATGAATCCATCTTTTTTTTTTTTTAACATAAAAGCAACAACTTGGACAGTTTTAAAATAAGGATTAGCACTTAATTCCCAATAATAAGATCTGCTACTGCAAATGGTGCTGAGCTGTGTGCTGTGTGCTGTGTACTGCGCTTAGTTGCTCAGTCATGTCAGCCTCTTCAACCCAATGGATCACAGCCTGTCAGGCTCCTCTGTCCATGGGGATTCTCCAGGCAAGAATACTGATGTTGGATTGCCATGCCCTCCTCCAGGGATCTTCTCAACCCAGGAATTGAACCCAGATCTCCCACAATGCAGACAGATTCTTTACCATCTGAGCAAATGGTGCTAACTATATACTGAACACTGTCTTATGTGCTTACACATGGCAATTCATTTATTTCTCATTATAATCCTAAGAGGTAGATACTCTAATTATCTCCATTACAGAGATGAAAAACTATGGCACAAAAAGCTGAAGTGATCTATCCCAGGTCACAACGAAAGTGGTAGAGTTAGGATTTGAACTCAAAGCAGTCTAGTCGCAAAATCTATTATTTTAATCACCGCCAATAGAGTGCATTCTAAATAATCTTAAATGCTACCAGGTTGTTTGCAAAACGTCCTGAACACCATGAACCTAAGTTCACATTATCCTGAAAAACGTGAACTTGGCCCTTCAATTTGCAGACACTTTCCTCTGGTTAAACATAATGACTCCTAGCAACTCCAAATGAGTAGTACAGAAACACTTCTACAGTGAAATAATTAAAGGACAGAAAGAAAAATAAATATATACGTATTTTCTTCTTTTACACAGGTCAAAAGCCATACCAATTCAAGCTAACAACACCATAAGAGATTACCTCATTTCTCAAGTACAGTTTATAAAAATTGAAACAGACTCAGGAAGAGGTAGCATACCCACTGGACACCTTGGCTGATCATGGAAATTATGGACCTCTTGCTGTTGTCGATCAGTTGCTAAGTCGTGTATGACTCTATGAGAACCCAGGCAGTGCAGCACGCCAGGCTCCTCCATCCTCCACTATTTCCTGGAGTTTGCTCAAACTCATGTCCTTGAGTTGATGATGCCATCCAGCCATCCCATCCTCTGCCGCTCCCTTCTCCTCCTGCCCTCAATCCTTCCCAGTATCAGAGACCTCTCAAGACATCTTACATAATTATTTTTAAATGTCCAACTAAGTTGTTACACTTGCTTGTTTTCACGAGATGGCATATTTTTGGAAGGTTAAGGGAGGGGTCTCTTTCTATCCTCACTCTGTTCATCTATACCTCTTATCAGTGTTCACCAGAGTTCTGTTCATATTTATAAACACAATCTCCCAAGGTCATAAGGTTCTTTTTTAAATCTGTTTTATTTTAATTTAATTTTTTTTTTTTTAAGCTATGGGCTTTCATGTATGCAATGGTGTCTCTCTAGTTGTGATGCACAGGCTTAGTTGCCCTGAGGCATGTGAAATTTTAGCTTCTTGACCAAGGATCCAATTTGTGTCCCCTGCTTTGGAAGGCAAATTCTTAACCACTGGACCATCCAGGAAGTCCCCATCAAAAATTCTTCTCAGTAACAGTTCTAAAAAATCACATATCTCTACTAGTTGTTATAGCAAGCAGCACAAAACTTTTATTGAGGCTGAGTAGTTTGCCTTAGGCACAGAAATAGTCAATATGGGGGCCTGGGGTAGGAACAAAGTCTGTCTTTACTTCTAAGTTTTACATCAAGGAACAGAAAACTCCAAGCCCTGTGACCAAGAATGAGAAAACCACAAAATCTTAGTATCTTTCAAATCGATTCTCCCATCTGTTGCCTGAGTTACTTTCCCAGAGTTATTGCCAAAACTCACTTGTGATGATGGTGGTGGTGGCGACAGCGACGGCAATAACAGTGTTATTATGTGCAAACTAGCGTATTCACACATTGCACACACACCCAGCATTACATGTGGCCCTTATGTAAACGCAGAGACGTATTATTAACTCAGGTTAATAACTGAGGTTTTAGAGCATTTAAAAATTCACTTAGAAAATGCCAGAGAATCATTTCAACTGCCTCCAGTGAAAGCAAATAAACAATCTTCCGAGGAAGCCTACATTGAACCTCAACTGTCCTTACTGTTAGAAAGGTACTGACTTCAAAATATTAGTTTTTGTTATGCTCCCTGGATCTACATGGAAGTCTGGTCCTACCTGCAGTGATGCCTATCCAAGTAAGGATAGGAGTCCCAGGCAGCTTCCACGACATCCATGCTGAGTTATATCTCTTCCGGCAGCACCCTACATTTGCTTCTTCCTTAGGATGTATACTCTGTGCCTTAATTGTCAGTTTGCATTCTCCCAATAGACTATGAGCTTCTTTAAAGTGCAGACCATGGGTAGTTTGATCTCCGTATTACAGGCACATTGCTCGATACAGAGCTCTGTTTTTTTTACGTGAGATATAATTCACATACCACTAAGTCTACTCTTCAAAAATGTACAGTGACCACTGGTATATTCAAGAAATTGTGAAATGTTGTTGTTCATTTGCTCAGTCATGTCCTATTCTTTGTGACCCCATGGACTATAGCATGCCCACTGGGCTTCCCTGTCCTTCACCATCTACCAGAGCTTGCTCAAATTCACGTCCAATGAGTCAGTGATGCCATCCAACCATCTCATCCTCTGTCGTCCCCTTCTCCTCCTGCCTTTAATCTTTCCCTACATCAGGTTCTTTTCTAATGAGTCAGCTCTTTGCATCAGGTGGCCAAAGTATTGGAGCTTCAGCTTCAGCATCATCCTTCTAACGAATATTCAGGACTGATTCCCTTTAGGATGGACTGGTTGGATCTCTTTGCAGTCCAAGGGACTCTCCAACACCACAATTCAAAAGCCATCAATTCTTTGGCACTCAGCTATCTTTACAGTCCAACTCTCACATCCATATATGACTACTGGAAAATCCGTTGCTTTGGCGAGAAGGACCTCTGTTGGGAAAGTAATGTCTCTGCTTTTTAATATGCTATCTAGGTTGGTCATAGCTTTTCTTCCAAGGAGCAAACATCTTTTAATTTCATGGCTACAATGACCATCTACAGTAATTTTGGAGCCCAAGAAAACAAAGCCTGTGATTGTTTCCATTTTTTCCCCATCTATTTACCATGAAGTGATGGAACCGGATGTCATGATCTTCGTTTTTGGAATGTTGAGCTTTAAGTCAGCGTTTTCTCTCTGCTCTTTCACGTTCATCAAGAGGCTCTTTAGTTCCTCTTTGTTTTCTGCCATAATGGTGGTGCCATCTGCATATATGAGGCTATTGATATTTCTCCCGGCAATCTTGATTCCAGCTTGTGCTTCATCCAGCCAGGCCTTTCTCATGATGCATATAAGTTAAATAGGTAGGATGACAAAATATAGCCTTGACGTACTCCCTTCCCGAGTTTGAACCAGTCTGTTGGGCATTTAAGGAATATTTAAGGAATTGTGAACTGAATATCACTAATTGCTGACTATTTGATCATTCCCAAAATAATTAGACTGTCCCCACAGGAGGTGGTGATTTAGTCTCAAAGTCATTTCTGACTCTTGCAACCCCGTGGACTATAGCCCACCAGGCTCCACTGTCCACTGGATTTCCCAATCTGGAACGCAGAGTGGGCTGAGGTTGGCCCCAGTCCAGCGTGCCTGTAATTTGGGAACCAGGTGTGAAGCATTTTTGTTCCAGCTTGTTCCCCAGCATCTACAGAAGCCTCACGCACCTCACTTGAGGCAGCAGCACTCGGTAGGAAACAGATGTACAGGTAGAGGTGGAAGGACGTGTCACAGCTGGGTTACGGATATTACAAAACAAAAAAACACATCTCTACCACACACAAGTGAGAGCTGAGCTTGGGAGATAGGGGAAAGAGTACTTCACAGCCTCAGTATAAGGTGTGACTCCCAAGTATACTAATTACTCTGACACTCATTTGTGGTTTTTAAAGATGTGTCTCATTACTTTAAGGAAATGGCGCCCCACTCCAGTATTCTTGCCTGGAGAATCCCATGGACAGAGGAGCTTGGGGGCTTCAGTCCATGGGGTCACAAAGAGTCTTTGTGTGATTTTCTTCTCCAGGGTATCTTCCTTACCCAGGGATTGAACCCATGGCTCCTGTACTGCAGGAAGCCTCCTGCAAACTGTAAAGGAATATCGCTTTCTAGTTGCAGATTATTTTGATCATTCCCCAAAGACGTACTGTTGCCATTTTTCCCCCTTCTCAGTCACTGGAGACCACCAATCTTTCTAAATCTATAGATCAGCCTAGTCATATAAATGGAATCATGTTACATGAAATCTTTTGTGACTGGTTTCTTCATATAGCATAGTTTTCAAGATTTATATGTGTTTTGGCATGAATCAGTATTTCATTCTAATTTATGATTAAATCATATTTAACTGTTTGGATGGATATACTACACTTGTTTATTCATTCTTCAATTGATTGATGTTTAAATTGTTTCCACTTTCTGGCTATTATGAATAATGCTGCCATGCACGTTCATTGACAAGCTTTGGGTAGATAAATGTTTTAATTCTCTTGGATATACACTTAGGAACAAAGTTGTTTGATCGTATGATAACTTTAAGTCTAATCTTTTGAGGAACTGCTAGGCTTTTTTCAAAGTGGCTGTGCCACTTTACAACTAGCCAGCAATGTATGACAACTCCAATTTCACTACATCTTTTTTTTTTATATGTTTCTGTCTTTTGTATTATAACCATCTCAGTGTGGGTGATGTTGTATCTCACTGTAGTTTTGATTTGATTATTTCCTGGATGACTAATAACATCTTTTCCTATGATATTAGCTTCTAGTATATCTTTGGAGAAATGTCTATCAAGATCATTTGTCCATTTTTAAATTAGATTATTTGTCTTCTTACTGATTATAAGAGTCTTCATATAGTCTAGATACAAATCTATCAGATATATGATATCCAAGTGAATTCTCCCAGTCCATGGGTTGCTCTTCACTTCCACGATAGTGTCATTTTAAGCACAAAAGTAGTAAATTTTGAAAAGTCTAAGGAATCAGGTTTTTTTGTTTGTTTGTTTCTGGGCTTCCCCAGTGGCTCAGTGGTAAAGAATGCACCTGCAGTACAGGAGATGCAGCTTCAATCCCTGGGTCAGAAAGATCCCTTGGTGAAGGAAATGGCAATCTACTCCAGTGCTTTTGCTTGGGAAATCCCATGGACAGAGGAGCCTGGTAAGCCAGAGTCCATAGGGCTGCAAAGAGTAGGACACGACTGAGCGACTGCGCGCATGTACACAGACACACACACACACACACACACACACATACACACTGGTCATTTAGAAAATAAAACATCACTCTCTGTTGGTTGGGTGGCAGAGGGAGCCAAGAGGATTCCTTATTGCACTTCTAGCAGTATCTGAGAAATAACATTTTCCAGTATTTTCATATAAGTAGTATAATATCAAGATGATACAATCTCAAAACAGTCAAGTTATTAAAATACCTTGAGTAATGGGCTTATTCTGTGTAATGGGCTTACATGTCTGACGACTAGTACTTGAAGCTTTCTGAAACACATTTCTTAAACTAATATTCATCTCTTTAACTCACTTTAATTCATATAGTTTACTTATACCAGCAGAATGTTACTGTTATGGATCCATTGTTTATCATCGATATAAGCAATCTATTAGAATTAAATGATCACTTTAAAATGTCTTAAGTTTAGTTATTTTTAAGGATATTCATAGGCACATATAGATAGAAAGCTTGTTTCCATCTAAAAAGTACAAGTTAGTTAGGTTAAGACAATCAGTTTTAAAAATGGCTTACGATTGGCACACACATAATGTTTCAAATATCAGATCAGGAGGTATCAGAACTAATGTGGTAAAGGAAGGAGGAGATGAATCATTGAGGCTCAAACAAAAGAGTCATATGATAATTCTGCAGAAATTTTGCTATTTTTTTCTGAATAAAAAGAAGCATACATCAGCTCATCAGTCAAGTAACTTTTTGTCTTCTATCATTGAATCTGAAGAACTTATCATATTGATCTTTGAATTAGGAAACACTGAGTAACATAATGGTCCTTTCTTTTTAGCAGTTACTTAGAGGATACAGAAAACAGTTTTATATCATCACAATAAGAAGAAAAGAGTTATAGTATTGAATTATAATCCCAGAAAACATCATCTTTTCAACCAAGTGCATTGCCTTCAAGTGATATGAGGCAGTGCAGAGATAAAGTGAAAAATTTTAGCTGAATCAGTAGCTGCCATTAAGTTGTCCATATATACCTCAATTGCCTCAGTTGTACGATTTTTTACTGCTACAAATACCTGCTGTTACTTATGGAGAAATCAGAAAGCAGTTGTAACTATGTCATGCACTAACTCAATGCCATTTCCTAAGTGGGTTTTCTAGCAGACTTCTAGAATGTGAATTCTTATATCCTTATTGGATTTGATGACAATATTTACTTATTTACTCAGCAAATATGAATTCATATGGCTCTTGTTTGCAGGGAACAAAAAGATAATCTTCCCTCAAGGGCTATATAGTCAGGTATTTAACAATTATTTATTAGCTGCACAAGCTTCAGGCATTGTGTGTACACTTTTAGACCATCTATAAGGTATAATCTGTGAAGTACAATTATTGGAATTTTAACGTTACATTTGAGCAATTTGTGATTCAGAGTCGCAAAACATACTCCAATTCTCTTCTGAGGTCTTGAACCCCAATATGATAGCACAGCAAGTTTGGACTCAGGACCTCAGAGAGGTCAAATTCTCAGAGACAAATTCTAAAATTCACAAGTGGCCCCATGTGCACGTACATGAAAAGTATACCTACTGGCTCAACAGCAGTAAGTACCCAGTTGGTATCTTTCATTTCAACAAATGTCCAGTTCACAGTTTTATGTAAACTGGAAATATGTATGTTCAAATAACAAAATATACCAAATTAAACTTTCATATCTGTAGTTAATGTATTCACTGAAAGATGACATATGACTTTCCTGGTAATTCTTCCACAGTATGAAAGGAAACTTAGCAGTTATCTTCCAACACGGTATTTTTGTGGAGAGGACAGACCAGTTACTCACCATGACAAATGGTGATATGTAGGATTAGTATTAACCGCCTCCAATCTTCTGTTCAAAGAGACTACCTTTATCATCATTACGCTTTAGTTTAGCTATAAGGCATACAAAGGAAATGGGTGTTGAAACACACAAAAATGTGACAATACCTTATCTGAGATTCGGCTATTGCTCTTAAAACACAACATTCCCATGAATTTGCCATGGTAAAATCTAATCATCTTGAGTAAAAAACATAGACAAATTTGTATTTTATTGTTCATTTGCTTTTAAATAAATTTTAAAAAAAGATAAAGGAATAAAGGGAACCATGGCATCTGAGACTAAGGCTACCACCAAAATAGATATTTAAACAATGGGAGAGAAGGAAAGAAATAAGGAAAGCAGTCCTGACAAGAAAGTTCTTTAATTTTGCAACTGTGATGTGTGCTTCCGCATGGACATAGAGCTAATTATTTCCACTAAGATCGTGTTATAAAATGGAGAAGCTCAACAGGCAGCTTTGTGAGCTTCTTTTTAAACCAATGTCTAGATGGAGTGACTCAGTGTAATGTAACACAATCATCTCTGAGCCAAGATCTTGCAAACAAATCACAGCTAAAATCTACCCCAGGGACCATGGCCAGGACACCAGAGAAGGCTTCCTCTTCCCTCCCTGGGCTCCAGTAGAGCTGGCTTCTCCTGGATACTTCACAGCACAGCTGCCTTGCTTCCCTTCCTCCTATTTCACTGCTGGGACCTAACCCACATCACACACTCAGAGCACACTCTTACACTGGGGCAAGTCAAATGGGCATTTTGGGGAAGAAGTTTTGGAGAGGTGCAACCCAAGGGAAATCTTCAACATAAAGTTCCACATGAAAATGTTACATTTTCTTGGCACTCAAAATTGAAAAGCTAACTTTATTATGCTTGTCACATAAGACACAAATACAAACATCAGCTTCTTTAAAAGGAAGAGGTATAAATGTTATTGAGATACAATTATATACAATCTAAAAATTAATTGCCCGTCATCAAAATCATGGCATGCAACTCTGAGTCAGCTAACCACTCCTCCACCCCCACCTCATTGTTACTTAACTGTTGAGGTTTCCTGGCAGGTACAGACTAATTCAAAATACCCCAGATCTACTAAATATGGGAACTGCAAAGAATTAGATCCTCTTTTCTTTTAAAATAGTATTTTGCCCCTATTACTTTACTGGACTCCAGTTGGCAACTTACATATGAGGTTTCTACTATATTTCAGCTTTGACCATAGCTTTCAAAGAAAGCTACTAGTAAGCAGACATTACAGATACATGGACAAGTCAGGTGTTTTTTTTTTGTTTGGTTGGTTGTTTGGTTGGTTGGTTGTTTTAAGCAAATTGTGTTCTTATTGTTTAGTTGCTAAGTCCTGTCTGACTCTTTGAGATCCCATGAACTGTAGCCCACCAGACTGCTCTGTCCATGGGATTTCTCAGGCAAGAATACTGGTGTGGGTGGCCATTTCCTTCTAGAGGGGCTCTTCCCCACCCATGTGCCCTGCTTGGCAGGTTGATTTTTTACCACTGAGCCACCTGGGAAGCCCAATCAAATCATGCTATGCATCTAACGTTTTTCCCGAAGGAATATGGGAAGAGGAAAATGACACTATACACACCTCTTCTCTTTTTCAACAGTATAAGACCCAGTTCCTATCTGCATTTCCAAGAAGCCAAACAAAGCAACACCCAAGTCTTATTCTGCAGGAATAGTCTCCATCTTAGCACACAGTATTACCATGTCACAACTCTCATCCCCCAGTAGCACACATGTTTGGGTTGCAACAAATAGTATGGAATATTAAAAATATAATTATTAATTTCCCCTGCGGCGGCTCATGGCTTTTGCAAGCTAGAACAAGGAGCACAGAAAATAGACGCTCCACGGCACATAAGACTCCACCCTGATTTCACGGCCAGCAAGCCCTGAGGCCACATGAATTACAAAGAAAAGCCTTCCATGCAACACGGACACACCTGAAATAATTTCTCAGGTTGCCTCATAAATTATTGCTCTATGAAAGGAATGCAGTGTGGGAGCACAGGGATTGAAACTCAAGATATGTTCATGTGACCAAACAGCAAGTATGTACTCAGTTTCCAAACAAACTAAGAAATTGTAATCATTTTAAAACGTTTTAAATAGGAAAGATAAATATATCATTGATAGAGCAGCAGCATTCAGGAAAGACAAACCCCAAACCTTCAAAGACCTGAAGTTACCAACAAGCTCCAACACAAGCTAACCATCTGAAAACAAAACAGGAAGGATTGGCACTTCCCTGGCAGGCCAGTAGTTCAGTTCAGTAAGTTTAGTCGCTCAGTTGTGTCCAACTCTCTGCGACCCCAAGGACTGAAGCACGCCAGGCTTCCCTATTCATCACCAACTCCCAGAGCTTGCTCAAACTCATGTCCATTGAGTCGGTGATGCCAACCATGTGAAGTCAAGTGGGCCTTAGGAAGCATCACTACAAACAAAGCTAGTGGAGGTGATGGAATTCCAGTTGAGCTATTTCAAATCCTGAAAGATGATGCTGTGAAAGTGCTACACACAATATGTCAGCAAATTTGGAAAACTCCGCAGTGGCCACAGGACTGGAAAGGGTCAGTTTTCATTCCAATCCCAAAGAAAGGCAATGCCAAATAATGCTCAAACTACCACATAATTGCAGTCATCTCACACGATAGTAATGCTTAAAATCCTTCAAGCCAGGCTTCAGCAATACATGAACCGTGAACTTCCAGATGTCCGAGCTGGTTTTAAAAAAGGCAGAGGAACCAGAGATCCAATTGCCAACATCTGCTGGATCATTGAAAAAGCAAGAGAGTTCCAGGAAAACATCTATTTCTGCTTTATTGACTATGTCGAAGCCTTTGACTGTGTGGATCAAAATAAACTGTGGAAAATTCTTCAAGACATGGGAATTCCAGACCACTTGACCTGCCTCTTGAGAAACCTGTATGCAGGTCAGAAAGCAACAGTTAGAACTGGACATGGAACAACAGACTGGTTCCAAATAGGGAAAGGAGTACGTCAAGGCTGTATATTGTTACCCTCCTTATTTAACTTATATGCAGAGTACATCATGAGAAATGCTGGGCTGTAGGAAGCACAAGCTGGAATCAAGATTGCTGGGAGAAATATCAATAACCTCAGATATGCAGATGACACCACCCTTATGGCAGAAAGTGAAGAACTAAAGAGCCTCTTGATGAAAGTAAAAGAGGCAAGTGAAAATGCTGGCTTAAAGCTAAGATCATGGCATCTGGTCCCAACACTTCATGGGAAATAGATGGGGAAACAGTAGAAACAGTGGCTGCCTTTATTTTTCTGGGCTCCAAAATCACTGAAGATGGTGATTGCAGCCATGAAATTAAAAGACCCTTACTCCTTGGAGGGAAAGTTATGACCAGACTAGACTGCTAAAAGCAGAGACATTATTTTGTCAACAAAGGTCCGTCTAGTCAAGGCTACGGTTTTTCCAGTAGTCACGTATGGATGTGAGAGTTGGACTATAAAGAAAGCTGAGCACCAAAGAACTGATGCTTTTGAACTAGGATGTTGGAGAAGACTCTAGAGAGTCCGTTGGACTGCAAGGAGATCCAACCAGTCCATCCTAAAGGAGATCAGTCCTGGGTGTTCATTAGAGGGACTGATGTTGAAGCTGAACCTCCAATACTTTGGCCACCTGATGTGAAGAGCTGACTCATTTTAAAAGACCCTGATGCTGGGAAAGATTGAGGGCAGGAGGAGAAGGGGACAACAGAGGATGAGACGGTTGGATGGCATCACCGACTCGATGGACATGGATTTGGGTGGACTCCAGGTGTTGGTGATGGACAGGGAAGCCTGCCGTGCTGCAATTCATGGGGTCACAAAGAGTCGGACACGACTGAGCAACTGAAGTGAACTGAACCGACGCCATCCAACCATCTCATCCTCTGTTGTTCCCTTCTCCTTCTGCCCTCAATCTTTCCCAGCATTAGGGTCTTTTCCAATGAGTCACCTCTTCACATCAGGTGGCCAAAGTATTGGAGATTCAGCATCAGTCCTTCCAATGAATATTCAGGACTGATTTCCTTTAGGACTGACTGGTTTAATCTCCTTCTGTAAGATTCTATATACCTCAGAGCCAAAAACTCAAAACATAAAACAGAAGCAACACTGTAATAAATTCAGTAGACTTTAAAAATGGTCCACATCCAAAAAGAAAAAAAATGAAAAATAGGAAAGACTCTGTGGACCATTGCTCAAAGTCAACATCTTATTTCTTGGGACTACAACAATATGGTTTCTCTGCAAAAGAGGAAAACTGTAGTTACCGTGCGCATATTAGAAATATAGAAAAGGAAGCTCAGACTGGTGATGTGGACAATTCACACAACTGGAGCTCTTTTTACAGAGGTGATCACAGGGAATTGAGAAGACAGTGCTCTTCTTATTGGCAAGCTTGGGAACCTAGGTTTTATTTTTTAAAAAAAATTTTTTTAATATAAATTTATTTATTTTAATTGGAAGCTAATTACTTTACAATATTGTATTGGTTTTGCCATAAATTAACATGAATCCGCCACGGGTGTACATGCGTTCCCCATCCTGAACACCCCTGCCACCTCCCTCCCCGTACCATCCCTCTGGGTCATCCCAGTGCACCAGCCCCAAGCATCCTGTATCCTGCATTGAACCTGGACTGGCGATTCGTTTCTTATATGATATTATACATGTTTCAATGCCATTCTCCCAAATTATCCCACCCTCTCCCTTTCCCGCAGCATCCAAAAGACTGTTCTATACATCTGTGTCTCTTTTGCAGTCTCGCATACAGGGTTATCGTCACCATCTTTCTAAATCCCATATATATGCGTTAGTATACTGTATTGGTGTTTTTCTTTCTGGCTTACTTCACTCTGTGTAATAGGCTGTCCAATCCTATCCTTATCCCTGGAATTGCTCCAAATGTTTTCATACTATCCTAAATGAAGACAGAGAAATTGTATTTGACCAATTCCAAAGAAACTTGATTCAAAAATACTAAATCTTTAGTTACAATTAATATAAAATACCTGAAATTTCCTCCAAGTTGCCTAGGTACCAGTCCCTGCCCTACCAAACTCAGTGCAGGGAAGAAAAGTCAGCTTTGTACCAGGAATTAGAAAGCCAGCGCTCTAGGCATGGTTTTGCTAAGAGAAGGGAAAGAAATCATAAGTCCATGGATTTATCCTTTGTATTCTAAGAAATCAAGAGAATTTCAAGGTGACCGTAAGTACACTTCCCAGGAGTCTAATCTGTGGTTTCATTAACAGCAGAATGCCAGATGGGTGGGGTCTATATTCATACTAATTCAAAAAATATATATAATCATAAATATTCAATTTCCCTTTAAGTTATGTCTTATTTTGTTTACTCCTTCATGTTTCCCAGCCATGTTTTAGAGGAAGTGCCACAAAAGGGAGGCATTTTAGAATAGACTTATTGAAACACTAAAGGGAACCAGTATGTCCCTTGGTTGCTCTTAGTATCCACACATAACCATTACCTCTTAGTTCAGGAAAAAGAAAAAAAAAAAAAATCATTGATTCTACCTCTAATGAGCCTCACTGAGCAATATTCTTCCTCTCTCTAGACAAAAACTAGAGTTTGGCTAAATGACCTCTAAACTGTGATACTCTAAGATCATACTGAGTCTGCAATTCAACTCACAACCATCTCAGAACTTCTCACATCTGTTCTTCTAAAACTACTCCCTAACACACACTTTTTATCATGATTAGAAATTTTAGTACTAAACACTATGGTAGTTTAATCACATTACTCTGTGCAATGGCTGGCACAGATGTGTTAATACATTTTAAAATCATCTGTAAACGTTCAAAAGGTGTTACCCCTAAACCCACTCTAACCAGAAATATCATTGCTACCCACCCCCCAAATTTCTCCTTTTAAGAGAAATTGGGTAAGAGTCCTTGGGTATCAAGAAGGATATTTACGTATTAATTAGAGCATGGGATTCTATCTGCTGTTTGCTTTGTACTTCACATACCCCATGTCATAAATGAACTACTTTAGTCTTTCAAAAAGGCATTCATTCTCTTTCAACATCCCATGACTTACGTATTTCTGTTATTCTCTCATTTGAATTCCATGCCCTTCCCAAATATGCAGCCAAAGGAACTCAAATTCTACCTGCTGAGGGTAGTCCTCCCTGACACTTCCCTAGAAAAGTATAAAATATAAAGTTGATATTCCTATTTTTGATTTCCCAACAATTTCAACATCCAGTGAGTCACACAATAACTTCAGGTAGCACATCCAACAAGCCCTTCTTTTGTGCCCCACTGAACTGTTTATGCATCTGGTCTCTTCTGTAAGACCAGAAATTCCTCTAAAGCAAGAAAATGTGGATTCTAACCTCTATATTTCCAATGCCTAACCCACTATGGGATCTCAATAAATGTTGGCTGAATGAATGAAAATGTGGAATGAAGCATATCTCCCAAATAAAAACTATGGATAAAAAAGTGAATAGAAATAAAGCTGGGAAATATGACAGTAGAAATTGCTCCTTTGGTAAAAGGAAGAAAATGCCCCCATAAAATCTATTTTCAGATATTTTCAGAGTTGTTAAGTAAACAGAGCAACTTTGGGCCTCTTACTGTACAAACATTCTACCTATATGATTTTATCCTCTATCCATGAGTCAATGCAGCCTTGCAAAGTGATTCAGGAAAGGTGGGTTCAGTAAAGCACACAACACATGATTGAATAGTGAAAACTCACAGACCTACTAGCCTACTTGAAGTTGTCAGTGATTTAACAGGTTTTGCAATGAGCTTTGGATCAAAAATGGAAACATCAAAGTTGGCCATTAACAGTCTACATTTTGAGGACTGTTCAAGTACCTTTTAATTACAACACAACACAGTCTACTGCAGACACCATCTTCTCCTGGCACATATTTTTAATATTTTAAGGGTGTGATTATTGTTCTCACAGTATATAATTATGTTAACCAATAAATACTAACGTATCTAATTCAGTTCCACCAGAGTAAAAATAATTCAGAAGAATGAGCTGTTTCTCCCACTTAACTTTTGCTTTCGTAAATTAGAATAAAGAAGTTAGAATGGATTGCTGTTTAACTTCTGAATGGAACAGACACATGAAATGAAGAATTCTCAACCTGTTCTACTTGAGTTACCATTAATAACTTTTTTAATTTTTAACTTTCATACAGTTTTTAAAGGTAACTTTCCATTTACAGTTATTACAAAATATTAGCTATATTTCCTGTGTTGTACAGCATATCCTTGAGTGTATCTTATAACCAATAGCTTGTACCTCTCACTCTAGAAAGATGCAAGAGGTCTCTGAAATGTTCTCCAGCTAGCCTTGCTTACTCCTACGTTTCTAAATGTTGTTTGATGTTAAGCATGTTTCCAGTTCCACCCAAGCAAATACCTCAAGCCCACTTTACACGATGGCAAGGCCACTGACTTTGCCACTGGACTCATCCATTTTGTGCATAAATACATATATATGTCTTCTCTTTTTTAAATAGGACTTTTGCTTAATCTTATTTTTTCCTCCTAAATTCTCATACCCTAATATATACTGGGGAGATTCAGATTAGAGGTTTTTCTTAACATAGCCTATATTCTTTAAGACTGTCTACACATGCCTCCAATTCACCTCTGCATTTTAATAGGTTTATTCAGCAGCCACATTTTGTTTGCACAATCTCACTGTGCATACAAACTCATAATCACTGATATTTGAACGGTGCTTTACTGATTATAAAGGACTTTCACATCTCTTCACACTAGAGTGAAACAAAGCTATCTCAACTCTGAGACATAGATGCTTGTGGATGAGGAAACTAAGACTTGGTAGGTAAGTGGCTTGTCTGAGGACACATGACTACAATGTGAGCACAGCTGGACCTTGAAATTAGATCTGAGTTTGATTTTCAAGTTCTAGATGATATTGAGATTTTTCTCTGAATGTTTTTCTTTTTATAAAAAAGCCATACTCAAGAGACACTGATCAATCACATGAGAAACAGTGTCTTATTTCCTATGTTCCTTCTCCAGGATGAACTATAGATTTTCTCTGCTTGGAAGCCTTCAACTATCCCCCATTACTTATAAGACAAGGCAAAATCTTCATCTGGCACTCAAACATGTCCATAGGCTGTGAGCAGGAGAACTTCTAGGCTTGTAGTCCGCTTGAAGCTTTCAGTGGCCTCGTCTGCAACCTCTAGGCAGCTTGCAGTTCTCTGAATGCACCCTGGACCTTCCTTCCTTGTGGCTCAGGTTGCTTTCCCCTCTCGCCTCCAACATCACCACCTCTCCATCCCTCAGCAAAACATGCGAGTATTTGGAATAACCTTTTCAGATGTTGCCACCTTTAAAAGAATATCTCAGTCTTTTCCTTGCTCTTTGATATATCTGCCACTGTTGAACTTATTATGGGCTCCTGAAAGAGGACCATTTGGTCCTATTTTTCTTCCTTTTAACCAACTTCTTTCCTTCTTCTATAGCTCCCCCAAAAGACCACAGCAGGTGCCACCTGTCTGCAGCTCAGCACGTGTTTTTAGAAACAAAGTGCATTTTCACCACCGACAGGCCACATGAAGCCAACAGTGATGGCAGCTAAGGAAGAACTCAGCACTAGTATGTGTTGCCTTGTGCCCCAACATAACCAACAGTCCCAGTATAGGTCTAGAAAAGGCAGTTGGAGCACGTCTAATGAGGAAAGCACCTTACTCAGTACTGTGCTGAAATGACTGGCAGCAGAGAAGCAGGACTGGTTTTTTATTTGTGAAAGGAATCACTGTGAATATTGCAGATGCTACTGGAGAGCTGGAGGGCTGAAGGTCAAGCAAACGTAACACAGTGACAACAGTTTGGGTCCAAGGTCTGTACGAAGAGTACAGCTGGCTGTCTTACAAGGGCTCAGAAGCTCTGAAATTGATTTACCATTACTTTCTCGAGTCTGGAGGGAGGCATGGAATGACCACCAGCAGTGCAAGGTCAGCTTCCGAAATGCAGATAATAAATAAAGGTGAAGAAAAATAGCCACACTTCAAAGGAAGCCAGGGGATGCAAAGAAGAACTAATAACAAGACACCACTTACATAAGAAAAAAAACTGGCGGTTCAAGAGGGAGGGGACATATGTATACCTATGGTTGACTCATGTTGATATTTGACAGAAACCAACAAAATTCCATAAAGCAATTATCCTTCAGTTTAAAAAAAATAGATTAAAAAGAAAAATACATTACTTGCAGTACCAAATGCTATTACAACTGGGGAGAAATTGATATATTCAAACTGTTGGTACTAATATAAGCTACTCAGTATCCATGGAAAGAAAAATAAGAAATAGTCATAATCCCCAATGTAGAAATTCCACTGTGAGTCAGGTAAATAGCTCCAAAGAAAATATACATGAACATGTCCTATGCAGCATTACTTACAACAACTGAAAAAGGAAGGTGTCTCAATGTATTTGCTGTAACGAACTTCTTAGAAAAGATGTAGTTTTCACCCTGACTTTAAGACAGCCATGCTAAACCATATCTCTGAAGATTCTACTAACATATAACAAAATATCCACCAAGGCTAAGCCAGAAAAGGAGCAGGGCAATGGCATAAGAAGATTTAACTTATAAATGGGTAGGATGCTGTGGTGCTATTTTAGAGAAAATACTAATCAAACCAGTTAAAGAAACTTCTGTTGACTGACACATGTAGATATTAAAAAGATAACTTAGACCATAGACACTGAGAAAATCAAAAAAGAAAGAAGGGCTATAAGAAGCAGCTTGTGCTTTCAGGTAATTGCAGATTATCTGTGGCTAATATTCACAGCGAGCTCTTACCTGCGGGGGCCGAGGCTTGTAGGGGGAGCTGCACTCCAGGTCAGCCAAGATGCTAGTCAGTGAGTCAATCTCAGCATCCAGGCTGGAGCGTCTCTCCTCAAGGGTCTTGCCTCCAGGATTTCCCTGCGAGAAGCAACATATTTACATTAGAAGTGGAAATTTCCGGTTTCCATCCATTTCAGTCTGGGTTCAAATTTCTCAAGTACAAAGTGACTTTGTCTAAGCTTTATACCACTTCATATATTTAGCTTTTATAAAATTTTTGAGGTAGGCTGGAGTATTTGACAAATAAGACAACTTTGACAAATAAGACAACTGGAATATATGAGAAGATTTTCTCAAAGTCATACTCTTATTTACAGGATCTTTTCTTTGATGCATATGCAAGTTAAAGGAAGTAACTGCCTCCATACCTGCCGTCAAGGAGTAGATCCAGCCAGAGAGGTGATACAAATTCTGTGTTCAGAAACCACAGTATAGCACTTCCCTGGTGCTGCAGTGGTTAAGAATCCACCTGCCAATGCAGGGGACACGGGTTCAACCCCTGATCCAGGAAGACCCCACGTGCCACAGGGCAACTAAGCCCATGGCCCACAAGCTTGCATGCCCATGCTCTGCAACAAGAGAAGCCATGCGGCCAGAAGCTTGAGCACCACGACAATCGTGAGTAGCCCCAGCTTGCCACAGCTGGAGAGCCCCTGTTCACCTAAACAAGAGAATGCCCACTTGCAGCAACAAAGACCCAGCTCAGCCAAATATTTTTAAAAAAGAAAAGAAAATAAGCCACCATTTAAAAGGATGGGATTTTAGTTGAAGCAGGAAAAGGCAAGGAGAGACTTCAAGTCCAGGAAGAGCAACCGGTGAGGGATCAGTGGATTAGGTGTGTCTGTGTCAAAGAGAGATATCCTAAATGATGAACTAGAGTAAGACTGCCCAGGGTGTAGCCAAGGGACTGGAGAAGAAGCATGTGGCAATGACCAGTGATCATGAAGCACAGGATCTATGAATTTCATATCAATGCTCCATGTTAGCAGGAGCACTGACCACTGCTTGTATTCAGAATCCACGAGAAGTGAGCAGAGGGCAGTAACACCACCATAAGGGCCTGCACAGGAAGTGGAAACAGGCTTGGGAAAAACAAGAAGTTTGCCTAGAGTTTAAGGCAAGGAAATAAAGAGTGAAAGTGAAAGTCGCTCAGTCATGTCTGACTCTTTGTGACCCCATGGACTATAGCCTGCACCAGGCTTCTCTGTCCATGGAATTTTCCAGGCAAGAGTACTGGAGTGGGTTGCCATTTCCTTCTCCAGGGGATCTTTTGACCCAGGGATCAAACCCAGGTCTTCCACCTTGCAGGCAGGCTCTTTACTCTCTGAGCCACCAGGGAAGATAAAGAGTGAAATACAAAGGAAATAAACGGGTAGCCCTAGCACAGAGTTGGACACGACTGAAGTGACTTAGCAGCAGCAACAGCAGGATTTGGAAACAGGGTGACCTGAAATAATCTTTTAAGATAACAATGTAATAATGATCATAGACATGTGATGGGAATGTCTCTTAAGACTCCGTCGAGAAATCAAAGTGAATGTGCAGTAAGGCCCATTAGGAATGAAATAATAAGAAATTAGTGTAATTGAATCAACTCTACAGAACTTGTCTAAGGAAGTTAAATATCAGTATAGTGCCTTGAAGTGTTTAGAAGAAAAAGCCAAGAAACCAGAGTATCCTCAGCAACAACAAAAATTACGGTGACCTGACAAGATAGTGCTTAAATCTTATAATTATCTAAGTAAATTTATCTTTATGAATCTGATACAATGACAGCATAATGGTATGTCCTATTAAGACCACTAGTTTCTTTTCTCCTAGTAGCTTGCTCCCCAAACCACCTTCCCTGAGTCCTTAAACTTATTTAATTCTCTGTATAAAACAGTTCAAATGAGATCGAGTGTATTAGTCAGTTTCTTGTGAATTAAGCCAGCAAGAGTTAATCTTTCAGGACCTGATCTATCTGTTTAGATCAGATCTATCTCCATCTGTTTATGTCATCTTTGATTTCCTTCATTTGTGTCTTATAATTTTCTGTGTACAGCTCTTTAGTATCCTTTGGTAAGTTTATTCCTAGATATTTTATTCTTTTGTTGCAAGGGTGAATGGGATTGATTCCTTAATTTCTCTTTCTGATTTTTCACTGTTAGTATATAGAAATGCAAGTGACTTCTGTGTATTGATTTTATATCCTGCAACTTTGCTAAATTCACTGATTAGCTCTATTAATTATCTGATACTATCTTTAGGGTTTTCTATGTACAGAATCCTGTCATCTGCAAACAGTGAGAGCTTCACTTCTTCTTTCCTGGTCTGGATTCCTTCTATTTCTTTTTCTTCTCTAATGGCTGTTGCTAGGGCTTCCAGAACTATGTTGAATAATAGTGGTGAAAGTGGACACCCTTTCCTGTCTTGTTCTTGATCTTAGGGGGAATGCTTTCAGTTTTTCACCATTGAGAATAATGTTAGATGTAGGCTTATCATATATGGCCTTTACTACGTTGAGGTAGATTCCTTCTATGCCCATTTTTAAAAAAAGTTTCAGTCATAAATAGGTGCTGAATTTTATCAAAGCCTTTTTCTGCATCTATTGAGATTATCATATGGTTATCTTTCAATTTGTTAATATGGTGTATCACATTGATTGATTTGCATATATTGAAGAATCCTTGCATCCCTGGAATAAACCCAACTTGATCATGGTGTATGAGCTTATTGATGTGTTGCTGAATTCTGTTTGCTAAAATTTTGTTGAGGATTTTTGCATCTATGTTCACCGGTCATACTGGCCTGTAGTTTTCTTTTTTGTGTCCTCTTTGTCTGGTTTTGGTATCAGGGTGATGTTGGCCTCACAGAATGAGTTTAGAAGTGTTCCTTCTTCTGCAAATTTTTGAGGTTTACGAGGATAGGCATTAGCTCTTCTATAAATGTTTGATAGAATTCTCCTGTGAAGCCATCTGGTCCTGGGCTTTTGTTTTTTGGAAGATTGTTGATCACAGCTTCAATTTCAGTGCTTGTTATTGGGTTGTTCATACTATCTATTTCTTCCTGGTTCAGTTTTGGAAGGTTGACCTTTTCTAAGAATCTGTCCATTTCTTTCAGGTTATCCATTTTATTGCCATATAGTTGTTCATAATAGTCTCTTATAATCCTTTGTATTTCTGCATTGTCTGTTGTAAACTCTCTTTTCTCATTTCTGATTTTGTTGATTTGATTCTTCTCTTTTTTTTTCTTGACGAGTCTGGCTAAAGGTTTGTCAATTTTATCTTCTCAAAGAGCCAGCTTTTAGTTTTTACTATTTTAGTTTTTTACTACTGTTTCTTTCTCTTCTTTTTCATTTATTTCTGCTCAGATCTTTATGATTTCTTCCCCTCTACTAATTTTTGGGGTTTTTTGTCCTTCTTTTTACAGTTGTTTTAGGTGTAAAGTTAGGTTGTCTATTCAATGCTTTTCTTGTTTCTCGAGGTAGGACTCTATTGCTATTAAACTTTCCTCTTAGAACTGCTTTTGCTGCATCCCATAGGTTTCGAGTTGTCTTGTTTCCATTGTCATTTGTTTCTAGAAATTTCTTGATTTCCCTTTTGATTTTTTCAGTAACCTGTTGGTCATTTAGGAATGTATTGTTTAATCTCCATGTGTTTGTTTTTCTTAAAGTTTTTTTCAGTAATTGATATCTAGTCTCACAAGTTTGTGGTTGGAGAAGATGCTTGATATGATTTCAATTTTCTTAAGTTTACTGAGGTTTAATTCTTGACCCAAGATGTGGTCTATCCTAGAGAATATTCTATGTGCACTTGATAAGAAGGTGTATGTATTCTTCTGCATTTGGATGGAATGTCTTGAAGATATCAATGATATCCATCTCATCCAATGTATCATTTAAGACGTGTGTTTCCTTCTTAGTTTTCTGTTTTGATGATCTGTCCATTGATATGAACGGGGTGTTAAAGTCTCCTGCTATTACTGTCAATTTCTCCTTTTCTGTCTGTTAGTGTTTATCCTACGTACTGAGGTGCTCCAATGTAGGGTCCGTAGATATTTACAATTGTTATGCTTTCCTCTTGGATTGATCCCTTGGTCTTTATGCAGCGTCCTTCCTTATCTCTTATAATATTCTTTATTTTAAGGTCTATTTTGTCTGATATGCCAAAGCCTCTGACTGTGTGGATCACAATAAACTGCGGAAAATTCTGAAAGAGATGGGAATACCAGACCACCTGACCTGCCTCTTGAGAAATCTATATGCAGGTCAGGAAGCAACAGTTAGAACTGGACATGGAACAACAGACTGGTTCCAAATAGGAAAAGGAGTACGTCAAGGCTGTATATTGTCACCCTGCTTATTCTATGCAGAGTACATCATGAGAAACGCTGGACTGGAAGAAGCAAGCTGGAATCAAGACTGATGGGAGAAATATCAATCACCTCAGATATGCAGATGACACCACCCTTATGGCAGAAAGTGAAGAGGAACTAAAAAGCCTCTTGATGAAAGTGAAAGAGGAGAGTGAAAAAGTTGGCTTAAAGCTCAACATTCAGAAAACGAAGATCATGGCATCTGGTCCCATCACTTCATGGGAAATAGATGGGGAAGCAGTGGAAATAGTGTCAGACTTTATTTTGGGGGGCTCCAAAATCACTGCAGATGGTGACTGCAGCCATGAAATTAAAAGACGCTTACTCCTTGGAAGAAAAGTTATGACCAACCTAGATAGCACATTCAAAAGCAGAGACATTACTTTGCCAATAAAGGTCCGTCTAGTCAGGCTATGGTTTTTCCTGTGGTAATGTATGGATGTGAGAATTGGACTGTGAAGAAAGCTGAGCCCCAAAGAATTGATGCTTTTGAACTGTGGTGTTGGAGAAGACTCTTGAGAGTGCCTTGGACTGCAAGGAGATCCAACCAGTCCATTCTGAAGGAGATCAGCCCTGGGATTTCTTTGGAAGGAATGATGCTAAAGCTGAAACTCCAGTACTTTGGCCACCTCATGTGAAGAATTGACTCACTGAAAAGACTCTGATGCTGGGAGGGATTGGGGGTAGGAGGAGAAGGGGACGACCGAGGATGAGATGGCTGGATGGCATCACTGACTCGATGAACACAAGTCTGAGTGAACTCCAAGAGTTGGTGATGGACAGGGAGGCCTGGCGTGCTGTGATTCATGGAGCTGCAAAGAGTCGGACACAACTGAGCGACTGAACTGAACTGAACTATCGGATATGAGGATTGCTACTCCAGCTTTCTTTTGCTTCCCATTTGCATGGA
The DNA here is from genome assembly GCF_023091745.1 of Budorcas taxicolor. Taxonomy (NCBI): domain Eukaryota; kingdom Metazoa; phylum Chordata; class Mammalia; order Artiodactyla; family Bovidae; genus Budorcas; species Budorcas taxicolor. The sequence continues at coordinate 143,301,601 of NC_068910.1, forward strand.
ATATATTTTTCCGTCCTCTCACTTTCAGTCTATATGTGTCTTTAGGTCTGAAGTGGGTTTCTTATAGACAGCATATATATGGGTCTTGCCAGTCTGCATCTTTTCGTTGGAGCATTTAATCTATTTATATTTAAAGTAATTATTGATATGCATGTTCCTATTGCCATTTTCTTAATAATTCGGGGTTGATTTTGTAGATCTTTTTCTTCTTTTGCATTTTTTGGCTATATAAGTACCTTTTGGACATGACTGAGTGACTTACAACAACAACATTTGTTTCAAAGCCGGTTTGGTAGTACTGAATTCTCTTAACTTTTGCTTTTCTGAAAAGCTTTTTATTTCTCCATCAATTTTGAATGAGATCCTTTCTGGGTACAGTAATATAGGTTGTAGATTTTTTCCCTTTCAGAATTTTAAATGTATCCTTCCATTCCCTTCTGGCCTGCAAAGTTTCTGTGAAAGATCAGCTGTTAAATATACGGGATTTCCCTTGTATGTTACTTGTTGCTTTTCCCTTGCTGCTTTTACTATTCTTTCTTTGTGTTTAGTCTTTGTTAGTTCGATTAGTATGTGTCTGGGCATGTTTCTTCTTGGGTTTATCCTGTATGGGACTCTTTGCACCTCCTGGACTTGATTGACTATTTCCTTTTCCATGATGGGGAAATTTTCAACTATAATCTCTTCAAAAATTTTCTCATATTAACTATGGGTACTTTTTAATCAGAAAATCTAAAACAATCTTTTAATCGTCTTCTCATTCTGAATATATTTGTATGATCCCTCTGAAAGTAGTGTTAGTTGCTCAGACCCCATGGACTGTAACCAGCATCCATGGAATTTCCCAGACAAGAATTCTGGAGTGGGTAACCATTCCCTTCTCCAAGGAATCTTCCAAACCGAGGGATCAAACCTGGGTCTCCTGCATTATAGGAAGATTCTTTACCATCTGAGGCATCAGGGAAGCCCCATGACCCCTCTATGGCACTCTATCCCTTCAATCTGTTTTGTTTACATTTCTCATAATATCCATCACCATCTAACATTAACTTTTAGGCATGTTTGTCTTGTGCTTTCCCAGACACCTCAATGGGTAACAAATCTGCTTGCAATGCAAGAGACACAGGAGATGTGGGATTGATCCCTGGGTCAGGCAAATTCCCTGGGAAAGGAAATGGAAACACACTTCAATATTCTTGCCTGAAAACTCCCATAGGCAGAGGGATCTGGTGAGTTACAGTCCAAAGGGTCACGAAGAGTCTATCATCCGTCTCCCTAAGAGAATGTACACTTCATGAGGACAAGGAATTTGTTTCCCTCCTCGTCACTTCTCCAGAATCTTGCTCAGCGTCTGATCTATGTACGTGTTCAATAAATACTTGGAGTAAATCAATGAATAAGTAATGGCAGACTCTGCCATAGGTCCAGCCAGTAACCTTTCCTGTATCAGCATCTTTTGAGTCAAATCAGCTAGAAGCACAGCAGGATCAATGAATATGAAAGGAAGCAAAAGGAGACTGCACACACAGGATGACTGTGTGTGCACACCTGTGTGTGTTTGCGTTTTTCACATCTTAGGACCCGGACTGGAAGGTCCTTCTTGTGAAAACTGAGAGACTTTCCTTAGCCCCCTTGCTATAGCCAGAAAAAGGAAAACACTGTAATGACAGGTTGTTTATGTTTTCTCAGTGTCTGAATCTCCAGTGTGACCCAACTCTGTAAGGCCAGTGCATCTCTGTCCTAGGACCAGATGTTTTCAAGGAGTGAATCCCTCTATCAGAGGTGATCTCATCTTCACCTCATTGAGTAACTATGAAATACTGTAGTATTATTAAGACAGCAGTCTCTTAAAATTTTAAATTCATGTGAACATCCTGGCAATGGATTCTGGTACAAGTAAAGGCAGGACATTACTGTTATGGAAGGCAACTGAGAACTGTGTGAACTTGATTCTCTTATATGCAGCTAAAAAACAGTATTAATAACATGAAATTCGATCACTGTATTTCCATAAACTCATGGACAGCACAAAATATTGATATGGGAGGTGGGTTGGAGGCTAGTTAAATTCTCCCTTGGGCCACAATATCCTCATCTATAAAAGTAGGAGAAGATCACCTGCCTGACCTAAGCCGGAGGGACGTTACAAGACTCAGATAAGAAAATGGGTGGGAAAAACACTCTTTAAATTGTAAAGTACTATAATTATAATGATTTTTCATAAATAGCAATAATTATAGCAGCCAGTAACCATAAATTAATATGAATAATATAGTTATTGCTAATTATTCTTCTTCTTAAAGGCAGCATCATTCATTAAGTATTCCCTTGGGGTATCAGCAAAGAGACAGGACTTAATCAGGTCTTCAGCATCTGTACTTTACTGTAGCAGATGGCGTGGCAACTGCCCACACCTTAAGTACTGGATACCATGGAGTCTCAAAAGTTACAGAATTATGCTGAGCAATGCAATGAAATGAGTCATTACAGTGTCCAACCAGCCTGAGCACGTAAGATTCATTCTCTCTTCCCTCTGAATTGGGACTGCTCCCCATTGTCAGTTTCTCATTTCTCATGACGCCACAGAACACTATCCAGACTAAAGCTGTGAGGCTTTTCACCTAAGACTCCCCTCGCTGGCCCATCTGGCCTTCTGATAAGAGCTCTGTTCCTATACTGCAATTGCCATTGTGGACTAGGATAGGCTTCTTTCTCATTGCCGACTCTCTACTTTATGTCTCAGTTCAAGTAACTGAAGTCCTGCACAAGTCCCACCACCAGACCTTCCTTAGTGCTTCGTCTACCACCACAGCACCTTTAGACCTAGAAACTACTTCATTACTCTCAACATTCAACACTGCACACTAGGACACAGTTCTATAACCCGCTAATGGAATCCTACTCACTCACCTACATGTCTTCTCCTTAACTCCCTGTCACCGTAGCCTTACCAGTCACCTGATGGTCGAATGACCTGCCCAAGGCCAAGTAACAATAAAGAGGAGTCTCCTGCCTCTTTGCCTAATGCTTTTTCTAGATACCACAAGGCCACCTATAAAGTGGTCACTTTAATAATAACGATTCTTACATTCTTCAACAACAGAGAGATTCCACTGTCTTAGGCCAGGTTCTGCCAAAAACAAAGCTTGAGACAAAAGCTGGGTGCAGGTCATTGGTTTGGGAAATCAATTCCCCCTCAAAAAAAAAAAAAAAAACAGTCCTGAATGACTGAATAATTTAAGAAAAAAAGGAGGAACAGCCATTTCAAAGGTGCATAATTGAACTAGTCACCAATACGGACACCTAGGGCTACGTTATCCTGGGAGCACTCTAAGGAGTTCCATGAAATAAGCCTCAGATTTTCCCTCCTAGAGAATGAAAGAATATTTAGCCTCTGACTCTAGTTCTCCACTGGGTTAGAATCATCTAGAGGGTTGCAAACTTGCTCCTACCTGTCCAAAGAAGCACACTGATACAAGGAAATCCCAGGACAGAAAGTGAGAGAGAGGTTTCGCAGCTGAGGCAAGGGACGGCCAGGTTATACGTATGAAGAGGTGGTGGTTGGCCTCTGAAGACAGGATGAAAGGAGGAGAGATAGGGTACAATGACTATGACTTTTTATTAACAGCTATAAAACTCACATGAACAAGCCATTTTTGGATATTACTTTCTGTAAGATACTTAATTAACTTCATTAATTCAACAAATATGTATATGATATTAATAAAAGCTCACCAAATCACAATAGGGGCTTAATATAATTGAGAAAATCATAATTCTTAGTTCCAAGTAGAACTACAGGGTGATGACTCTCTCACTATAAGTACACAGAAATATGTTTTAAAATAGAGTCCAGAACCAAAATGCATAGCATGTGAAGCCATATGGGTCACTACCCTACAGGTGATAGATAAAGGAGCACCAGCAGTCGAGTCATGAAAGACCTTTCACTTATATTTTTTTATATACTTACTCTGTACATACAATCGTTTTTATAAAAGAAAAATGACTCATAGAAAAGTTGAACAAGTAGTAACATGAACTCCATACACACAGCCTTTACCCAGATACCCAAATTCAAAACTGGTCAATATTTTGCCTCTCTCTCTCCAATAACAAATATAGCTGCTTTCTTGTTATTGTAGTTTAACTGTTTGAAAGAAGGTGCAGAAACTTCCTTTCCATTTACTTTAGCTTAACATGTCCGAGGAACTAATTTTTCAATACCATTCTCAGACCCACATTTCATCAAAATGCTCACATTTTATGAGAAGTCCCACTATGTCCTTTTACTGATTGCTGTTCACTGCCATCCAGAACTTAATCAAAGATCGTACATTTAAGTGATATGTCTTTTTATTCTCTTTTAATTTAGAACAGGTCCCAGCTTATGTTTGTCTTTCATGAAACTGATTTTGTGTAAAGAATTCTGGCCAGGCGACTTGTAAAAAGCTGATCAATCTGGCTTTGTCTGACGATCAGATTCAGATTACACGAGTTTGTCAGGAATATTCTGTGCATGATGCTATACACTTCCATTGCATTGCCTCAGGAAGTTCATGATGCCATTTGGCCCTTTAGTGATGACAAGTTTGATGACTTGGTTAAGGTACTGTCTACCAGATTTCTTCACTGCAAAAGTGCCTTCTTCCCTTTTAAATCAATATATGATCTGTGAAGTGACATTTTGAGACTCTGCTAATATTCTGCTCATCACAAACCTTTTATCCAATGATTTTAGCATCTACAGAGGATCCTTGCCTGAATGGATGACTGCATTGGTAATTGCACAATGGTGAAAGCATCCATTATCAGTGAACGAAACAAATGGATGCTGCTTAGCATAACAACAATTTATTTCGTAAGTACTCATTTCTTTTTTCAGGTAGGGAGCAGGACTAACTATAAGGTCCTCTGCTATTAAAACAAACAAACAAACAAACAAAAACCTCAGGAATCTAATGATCAAATCAACATTATTAAAGAGAGAGTTCTCTTTCAGGCTGTTAAGAAGAACAAAGGATCAGAGAATACTCTAGCTGATTAAGAACTGCTCTCTGCCCTAGGAAGTTTACATCCTAGAATTAGAGTCAATACACAGTGTCACACACAAGCATGCATGAGCTGACCTACTCCTCAGCAACCTCCAGAATCTCTGACTTAGCCAAACAATCACACTGACACATCACAGAAAGGGGATCTGAGGAGTCAAGTTCTGCATGTGACTGCTCAAAATAACCAGGGAGAAAACTTGGTGCTGGAGTCCCTAAACCTGAGATATTTACATTGTGAATCTCATGGAACTCACTGGGGCAGACCCCATGTGCAACACCAAGGGACTCCCAACCACTATTCATTCCTGGACTTCCCTTTGTGATTCACTAGGGGAAAAAAAAATCTCTCCCTGATATAGGATATAAAACCATGTCATTCTAGGGAAACATAGGAGGCAAGTAGCATAAAACAATATATTCCATTTAACACAACTTTGATTTTTTTTTCAGTGGTATTCAGTACTAATAATACAATGGGAATTTCACTTCATTTTTGTTTTCTTTTATGGCCAGTAAGGTTCATTATCCACTTATTTCTAACATTAATGTTAAAAAGATACTGGTTGGTGACAAGAGGGATAGAAGAAAAGTTGTATTATCTCTAAGCAACAAAACAGAGCATGTATCACTTACCCATCACCTGCCTCTTGAGAAATCTGCATGCAGGTCAGGAAGCAACAGTTAGAACTGGACATGGAACAACAGACTGGTTCCAAATAGGAAAAGGAGTACGTCAAGGCTGTATATTGTCACCCTGCTTATTTAACTTATATGCAGAGTACATCATGAGAAACGCTGGACTGGAAGAAACACAAGCTGGTATCAAGATTGCCGGGAGAAATATCAATAACCTCAGATATGCAAATGACATTATCCTTACGGCAGAAAGTGAAGAGGAACTAAAAAGCCTCTTGATGAAAGTGAAAGAGGAGAGTGAAAAAGTTGGCTTAAAGCTCAACATTCAAAAAACGAAGATCATGGCATCTGGTCCCATCACTTCATGGGAAATAGATGGTGAAACAGTGGAAACAGTGTCAGACTTTATTTTGGGGGGCTCCAAAATCACTGAAAATGGTGACTGCAGCCATGAAATTAAAAGACGCTTACTCCTTGGAAGAAAAGTTATGACCAACCTAGATAGCATATTCAAAAGCAGAGACATTACTTTGCCGACTAAGGACCGTCTAGTCAAGGCTATGGTTTTCCTAGTAGTCATGTATGGATGTGAGAGTTGGACTATGAAGAAAGCTGAGCTCTGAAGAATTGATGCTTTTGAACTGTGGTGTTGGAGAAGGCTCTTGAGAGTCCCCTGGACTGCAAGGAGATCCAACCAGTCCATTCTGAATGAGATCAGCCCTGGGATTTCTTTGGAAGGAATGATGCTAAAGCTGAAATTCCAGTACTTTGGCCACCTCATGCAAGGAGTTGACTCATTGGAAAAGACTTTGATGCTGGGAGGGATTGGGGGCAGGAGGAGAAGGGGACGACCGAGGATGAGATGGCTGAACAGCATCACTGACTCGATGGACGTATATCTGAGTGAACTCGGGGAGTTGGTGATGGACAGGGAGGCCTGGCATGCTGCGATTCATGAGGTCGCAAAGAGTTGGACATGACTGAGCAACTGAACTGAACTGATCATCTTTCTGTCTTTGAGGAAGCTAAAAATAAAATTAGTGAATTTCTTTGTGATCATTTTTATTAAATTTTATCCCCAAAGCATCCTTAATAAGAAACAAAAGTAGTGATAAAGGCTCTGGAGTCAGAATGGACAGGTTTGAAACCTACAACTGCCACTTACCAGTTTTGTGACATTAAGCAATTTCCCTGAGGTCTCTGGGTCTCAATTTCTCATGGAGTTGTTGTAAGGATTAAAAGAGTTCATACATGTCAAGTATTGTTCACATCTTAAGTATTCAATAAACAACAGCTATTCAAGTACTACCTTGATCACAGTCTCATTGGCTCACATGGTGAATCAACTGAGTTTTTAACTTTTAAAAGCATTTTGATTCAAAATAAAAATCAGCTGCTAGGGACTTCAATGAGTTGGGGTGCCTATGCTTCTTATCATGTACTGGTGCTGGAAATTAACAGTGAAGAATATAATTCTGGATCGGTGGTTCTCAAACATTAGCCTGTATAGAACAACCCAGAGAGCTTGATAAAACACAGATTACTGGATCTGACTCGAGAGTTCCGGATTCTGTATATCCTGGGTGAGGACCAAGAACCTACACTTCTAACAAGTTCTTCCCAAGTGCCACTGATGGTGCTGATGTGAGGGCTGCATTTTGAGAACTACAGCATATTTCCAACACAATGAACATTTGAAAGAGCAAAGAGTGTGTATTTTATATGGCTAATGCTGCATGCAAATATCTATAGCCAATCCAAATTATGAGTAAGAGAAATCTGGATCAAAATAAAATGAAAACAGTGGCATAGCTTCTTAATATATTCCCACATCAGTTCACTTCAGTAGCTCAATCACGTCCAACTCTGCAAACCCATGAACTACAGCATGCCAGCCCTCCCTGTCCATCACCAACTCCCAGAGTTTACCCAAACTCATGCCCATTGAGTTGGTTATGCCATCCAACTGTCTCATCCTCTGTTGTCCCCTTCTCCTACTGCCTTCGATCTTTCCCAGCATCAGGGTCTTTTCCAATGAGTCAGTTCTTTGCATCAGGTGGCCAAAGCATTTGGAGTTTCACCTTTAACATTACTCCTTTCAATGAACAGTCAGGACTGATCTCCCTTAGGATGGACTCGTTGGATCTCCTTGCAGTCCAAGGGACTCTTCAAGAGTCTTCTCCAACACCACAATTCAAGAGCATCAATTCTTCGGTGCTCAGCTGTTTTTATAGTCCAATTCTCACATCCATACATGACTACTGGAAAAACCACACCCTTGACTAGATGGACCTTTGTTGGCAAAGTAATGTCTCTGCTTTTTAGCACGTTGTCTGCTGCTGCTGCTAAGTCACTTCAGTCATGTCTGACTCTGTAAGACCCCATAGACAGCAGCCCACCAGGCGCCCCCATCCCTGGGATTCTTCAGGCAAGAACACTGGAGTGGGTTGCCATTTCCTTCTCCAATGCATGAAAGTGAAAAGTGAAAGTGAAGTTGCTCAGTCGTATCCAACCCTCAGCAACCCCATGGACCGCAGCCTACCAGGTTCCTCTGTCTGTAGGATTTTCCAGGCAAGAGTACTGGAGTGGGTTGCCATTGCCTTCTCCAAATACGTTATCTAGGTTGGTCATAACTTTCCTTCCAAGGAGTAAGTGTCTTTTACTATCATAGTTACGGTCACCATCTGTACTGATTGTGGAGTGACCACCCTCTCACAAAAGAGTCTGCTACTGTTTCCACTGTTTCCCCATCTATTTGCCATAAAGTGATGGGACCAGATGCCATGATCTTCGTTTTCTGAATGTTGAGCTTTAAGTCAACTTTTTCACTCTCCTCTTTCACTTTGATTAGAGGCTTTTTAATTTTTCACTTTCTGCCATAAGGGTGGTGTCATCCTCATATTTGAGGTTACTGATATTCCTCCTGGCAATCTTGATTCCAGCTTGTGCTTCAACGAGCCCAGCGTTTCTCATGATGTACTATGCATATAAGTTAAATAAGCACAGTGACAATATACAGCTTTGACGTACTCCTTTCCCTATTTGGAACCAGTCTGTTGTTCCACGTCCAGTTCTAACTGTTGCTTCCTGACCTGCATACAGAATTCCCAAGAGGCAGGTCAGGTGGTCTGGTATTCCCATCTCTTGAAGAATTTTCCACAGTAACTGATGATGCACACGGTCAAAGGCTTTGGTATAGTCAATAAACCAGAAATAGATGATTTTCTGGACCACTCTTGCTTTTTTCATGATCCAACGGATGTTGGCAATTGATCTCTGGTTCCTCTGCCTTTTCTAAAACCAGCTTGAACATCTGGAAGTTCACAGTTCACATACAGTTGAAGCCTGGTTTGGAGAATTTTGAGTATTTCTTTGCTAGCATGTGAGAGGAGTGCAATTGTGTGGTAGTTTGAGCATTCTTTGGCATTGCCTTTCTCAGGGACTGGAATGAAAATTGACCTTTTCCAGTCCTATGGCCACTGCTGAGTTTTCCACATTTGCTGGCATATTGCAGGAGCACTTTCACAGCATCATCTTTTAGGACTTGAAATAGCTCAACTGGAATTCCATCACCTCCACTAGTTTTTTTCCTAGTGATGCTTCCTAAGGCCCACTTGACTTCACATTCCAGGATGTCTGGCTCTAGGTGAGTAATCACACCATCGTGATTATCTGGGTCATGAAGACCTTTTTTGAATAGTTTTTCTGTGTATTCTTGCCACCCTTTCTTAATATCTTCTGCTTCTGTCAGGTCCCTACCATTTCTGTCCTTTATTGACCCCATCTTTGCAAGAAATGTTCCCTTGGTAGTCTCATTATCTTGAAGAGATCTCTAGTCTTTCCCATTCTATTGTTTTCCTCTATTTCTTTGCACTGATCACTGAGGAAGGCTTTCTTATCTCTCCTTGCTTTTCTTTGGACCTCTGCATTCAAATGCGTATATCTTTCCTTTTCTCCTTTGCTTTTTGCTTCTCTTCTTTTCTCCGCTATTTGTAAGGCCTCCTCAGACAGCCATTTTGCTTTTTTGCATTTCTTTTTCTTAAAGATAGTCTTGATCCCTGTCTCCTGTACAATGTCATGAACCTCCATCCATAGTTCATCAGGCACTCTGTTTATCAGATCTAGTCCCTTAAATCTATTTCTCACCTCCACTGTATAATTGTTAGGGATTTGATTTAGGTCATATCTGAATGGTCTAGTGGTTTTCCATTCAGCAGAAAATATGACCTATTTTATCTAATAAAAATGTCACATTATTGAATTTGTCAGAAAATGTAGGGAGAGAAAAGAAATGCTTTACCTCATGGTTGTGCATTCTTCTTCACATTCACTAAGTTGAAGAAGTTACATTTCCAAAAGCCCATCTATCTTCTCGTATATACTCTCTTTCAGGAAGTCATCATCGGTAACTTAGCTTATATAACTGACTCTTCTCTGTTTAATTCTTTCCGATAGCAATGTTCATAGGGTAAGTCATTGTTGGTTCATGTGAATGTCTCTTCTCCTGCACTGCTCTAGGAGATCACTGTACTAAGTAGCAAGCAGTCTAAGAAAAGCATGATCCCCAACCTCAAGAAGGTTATAGTCTACCAGAAAATACGACTTTCACATTTGCCTAGTGATATCAAATATATCGTGTTCTCTAGGACTCTGTAAAACGACATGGAAAAGACAGAGATTTAAACAGCAACAACAAAATCCTTCCCTAAGAAGCTTATTATCCAATGACTGATAGAAATACAATCCAACTTTCCTAATGTGCAAAACTAGGGTAAAACTTGAGTCTCATTATTATGTAAGAAGAGTCATCTACCCTACAGGTTAAGGACAGTGGGGAAAAGGTGCCATAAAAAGCCTTTTTCTGGTGCAAACCCTTAACATTTGAAACAGAGACAACCTCTTCACAATTCAAAGAAGAATAATAGCTTGGCAACTGAGAGTATGGCAATTAATAGACAGAAAGTAAGGTAACAACAGGGACCAAAGAGGTTTTCATGGTTCTAGTATACTTGAAGCAAAAAATATCAAGATAAAGCCTCAGCACGAGGCTTCACACCTGCCTCAATTTTTTCCTCTCTATTCCCTTTCATCTCATCTTCCTCAGTCCTAGCACACTCACTCAACATTGATAATGTCTGGTCAACCCATATTTCTTTAGAGGAAATAGTATTGACATTAGCTGCTGTTGCCAAAGAGCCATGTTCTGGACCATGAGACTCTACCTCCCAATATTATGATCCACAGAAGCAAGGCTGGACAGCCTGTCCACAAGCAGGCTGGCAATCTAACCTTTGGCCGGTGACAAAAAGATAAGTGAGGCAATCAACCTCCTTCTAACCAAGCAACATGTGACAAAACTGCCATGAGGATGAACTGCAGTTATGATAAACACAAAGGATCATGTTTGTGGCTAATAATCAGAACATATAAGAAGCTGAGATGTAATTATCAGAGAGAGGGGATGAATGGGCATGCAAATAACATAAACATGAAGGATCAGAGGGAGAATGGAAGGGAAGAAGAAAAGGAGAGAGATATGGCCCTAAGCCTGAGCCTTCCAGGGCCAGATCTCATCCACCTGGATCCTAATGATGAACTCTTTATATGGAAATACTCCAGCGGCCTCGATTCCACCATCAGCCTTACTGAAACAGCCACCATGAGCTCACTCACAAGGATGACAGTAAGGGGTCAGGTCTGCTTGTGTGACACCAGCAGGCTGTCACTTTTCCTTTCTGAAACTCAATTTTCACTTCTGTAAAATGAAGTGTATGAACCTTCCAGGCCCTCTTTTATTTTTTTGTAAGCTCTCACATTGCATGAGTCTAAAATGACATTTCATAGCTTGCGTGCCACTATCTTCACTGACTACTTGCAGTCAGACCCAAACTCACCAGAGTCCGCACTCACACTGTAAGTCAACTGAGATGTCAGAAAGGACAGGGACGTGGAGACAGTGCTCTGCGGATGAGAGTCCGCACTCACACTGCAAGTCAACTGAGATGTCAGAAAGGACAGGGACATGGAAAAAGTGTTCTGTGGATGAGTAAAGCCCCTTTGTTCACTGCTCTTTTCAGATAAGAAGGTGAAACATATACACAATCAAAAAGAAGCAAGCAAATGAACAACAGCAGCAACAACAACCCAAAAAAACCTTGTCATTGTATTATCTGCTCATGGAGTTATTTCTACTGAATTCTAATCTTTATAAAATAAAGTTAATATTGAGAATGTACTCTTTTACTAGTCCCTTAAAATTAAAATAAAGGTCAATATGTATGACAAGAGCTATATAAGAACATAGAAAAATACTTACAGTACCTACCCATTGATAATAAGATTAATTATTTGGCAGTAAAAGAGACATTTGGCAGGCTTTTTATAAGCAACAGAACCCTATGGCAAAATGAAATCACACAGCAAAACCCATTATTTAAAACAGATTAAAAACAAAGCTGCTCTGGTTCAAGTACAAGCAGAGAAGTGCAGCGCTCCACCCACCGGGTTTTTCCCATTGCCTCCAGTGATGTCTCCTGAAGCAGTTCTACAAAAGTTGGAAAATCATCACCGCAGATTTTCTGGGCAAGCTAAAGAGGAATAAGTGGGATCCTCCGAGGAGCCACTTTGCCAATCAGTCCACACACATAGTTTAGTGAACACTATACCAAGCTACCTTCTCGGTACTTTCTGTGTACACACACATATGTGTGCATGTATAAAAAGGAGATACATCCACTTGAAACAACTATAAAGTTATCATCATATAGTATCATGGAAACTTTCCCAAGAATGCTTTGCCTAATACAATAAACACAAAATAATACAAGTAGGAGAGGTTTTAAAAGGTAGAGAAAATACAAGTTTTATTCACCATTGCGTGCATGCTAAGCGACTGCTTCGGTCACGTCTGACTCTTTCAGACCTATGGACTATAGGCTGCTAGGCTCCTCTGCCCATGGGATTCTCCAGGGAAGAATACAACAGTGGGTTACCATGTCTTTCTCCAGGAGATCTTCCTGAATGAGGGATCAAACCTTCATCTCTTAAGGCTCTTTGATTGTCAGGAGGGTTCATTACCACTAGTGCCACCTGGGATTTGCCATTAAGGAAACAATCTTTGAGGGCGGAGGGGAAAGAAGAACAATTATCATTCAAACTTGTGAAACAAATGTATGTGTGCTCAGTAGCTCAATAGTATCCAACTCTTTGTGACCCCAGGGACTATAGCCCACCAGCTTCCTTTCTCCAGGGAATTCTTCCAGGCAAGAATAGTGGAGTGGGTTGCCATTACAACTCCAATGAGACAAATAGACAGATGAAATACTTTTTTCCCTGTTGCAGCATGCAGTAGATCAAAGATTATGCCAGATATTTATATTATTAATTCTGTTTTAAAATCTCATGGAAGATAATTGTGCATTTGGGTACAATGCAAATGCATTGGAACAATGAGTTACAGCATGATAAATTCCAGAAGCTACTTTCTCCCATTCCCCAACAATGCAACAGAAATAACCATAGGTAAATATCACACCCTCTTCCAACAACACAAGAGAAGACTCTACACATGGACATCAACGGATGGTCAACACCAAAATCAGATTGATTATATTCCTTGCAGCCAAAGATGGAGAAGCTCTATATAGTCAGCAAAAACAACACTGGGAGCTGCCTGTGGCTCAGATCATGAACTCCTTATTGCCAAATTCAGACTTAAAGAAAGTAGGGAAAATCACACGATCATTCAGGTATAACATAAATCAAATCCTTAATGAGTATACAGTGGAAGTGAGAAATAGATTTAAGGGATGAGATCTGATAAACAGAATGCCTGATGAACTATGGATGGAGGTTCATGACATTGTACAGGGGACAGGGATCAAGACCATCCCCAAGAAAATGAAATGCAGAAAGGCAAAATGGCTGTCTGAGGAGGCCTTACAAATAGCTGTGAAAAGAGCAAAAGCAAAGGAGAAAAGGAAAGATATACCCATTTGAATGCAGAGTTCCAAAGAGTAGCAAGGAGAGATAAGAAAGCCTTCCTCAGTGATTAGTGCAAAGAAATAGAGGAAAACAATAGAATGGGAAAGACTAGAGATCTCTTCAAGATAATGAGACTACCAAGGGAACATTTCTTGCAAAGATGGGCTCAATAAAGGACAAAAATAGTATGGACCTAACAGAAGCAGAAGATATTCAGAAGAGGTGGCAAGAATACACAGAAGAACTATTCAAAATAGATCCTCGTGACCCAGATAATCACGATGATGTGATCACTCACCTAGAGCCAGACATCTTGGAATGTGAAGTCAAGTGGGCCTTAGGAAGCATCACTACAAACAAAACTAGTGGAGGTGATGGAATTCCACTTGAGCTATTTGAAATCCTAAAAGATGATGCTTTCAAAGTACTGCACTCAATATGCCAGCAAATTTGGAAAACTCAGAAGTGGCCACAAGACTGGAAAAGGTCAGTTTTCATTCCAAACCCTAAGAAGTGAGTGAAGTGAAATTCCTCAGTCATGTCTGACTCTTTGCGACCCCATGGACTGTAGCCTCTCAGGTTCCTCTCTCCATGGGATTTTCCAGGCAAGAATACTGGAGTGAGTTGCCATTTCCTTCTCCAAGAGATCTTCCTGACCCAGGGATTGAACCCAGGTCTTCTGCATTGTAGGCAGACACTTTACCATCTGAGCCACCAGGGAAGTCCCTAAGAAAGGCAATGCCAAAGAATGCTCAAGCACTGCACTCATCTCACATGCTAGTAAAGTAATGCTCAAAATTCTCCAAGCCGGGTTTCAACAATATGTCAGCTGTGAACTTCCAGATGTTCAAGCTGGATTTAGAAAAGGCAGACAAACCAGAGATTAAATTGTCAACATCTGCTGGATCATTGAAAAACCAACAGAGTTCCAGAAAAACATCTATCTCTGCTTTATTGACTATGGCAAAGCCTTTGACTGTGTGGGTCACAATAAACTGTGGAAAATTCTGAAAGAGATGTGAATACCAGACCACCTGACCTGCCTAATGAGAAATCTGTATGCAGGTCAGGAAGCAACAGTTAGAACTGGACATGGGACAACAGATTGGTTCCAAATAGGAAAAGGAGTACGTCAAGGCTGTATATCGTCACTCTGCTTATTTAACTTATATGCAGTGTATTATGCAAAATGCCAGGCTGGATGAAGCACAAGCTGGAACCAAGATTGCCAGGAGAAATATCAATAACCTCAGATATGCAGATAACACCACCCTTATGGCAGAAAGTGAAGAAGAACTAAAGAGCCTCTTGATGAAAGTGAAAGAGAAGAGTGAAAAAGTTGGCTTAAAGCTCAACATTTATAAAATGAAGATCATGGCATCTGGTCCCATCACTTCATGGCAAATAGATGGGGAAACAGTGGAAACAGTGACAGACTCTATTTTGGGGGGGCTCCAAAATCACTGCAGATGATGACTGCAGCCGTGACATTAAAAGACGCTTACTCCTTGGAAGGAAAGTTATGACCAACCTAGTTCAGTTCAGTTCAGTTCAGTCGCTCAGTCATGACTGACTCTTTGCGACCCCATGAATCCCAGCATATTAAAAAGCAGAGACATTACTTTGCCAACAAAGGCCCATTTAGTCAAGGCTATGGTTTTTCCAGTAGTCATGTATGGATGTGAGAGTTGGACTATAAAGAAAGCTGAGTGCTCAAAAAAATGATGCATTTGAACTGTGGTGTTGGAGAAGACTCTGAGAGTCCCTTGGACTGCAAGGAGATCCAACCAATCCATCCTAAAGGAAATAATTCCTGAATATTCATTGGAAGGATTGATGTTGAAGGTGAAACTCCAATACTTTGGCCACCTGATGCGAAGAACTAAGTCATTTGAAAAGACCTTGATGCTGGGAAAGATTGAAGGTGGGAGGAAAAGGAGACGACAGAGGATGAGATGGTTGCTTGGCATCACAGACTCAATGGATATGAGTTTGAGTAAACTCCAGGAGTTTGTGATGGACAGGGACGCCTGACATGCTGCAGTCCATTGGGTTTCAAAGAGTTGGACACAACTAAACGACTGAACTGAACTATCTAAATAGTTAGAAATGTTATGTTAATTTTATATATTGGTTCATCATCCTTACAACTTTTATCCTTGAGTTCTTTCAAGACTCCTCAAAACATTGCCAAAATTGAAAACCAAGGAAAGTGTTCAGCTCCTGTGTCAAGCATTCCATATCAAGTGGGCAAAGCTATAAAGCCAAGGGCTTATCGTCGAAGCAGATAAGGGGGGTGAGAAATTCCTTTAAACTTTCCTGACTCTATGTGCTAAACAGTATAAGTCAGGTCTTCCAGATAAAGGACGTTTGGGAAATTGTGAATAGATTATAGATGATTAGCATAGAAAAAGTAACTTAAGCTCATGTAATATTAGAATTCAAAGGGGAATTTAAGCAGTTATTCCTACATTTTCCCTTAAAGACAATAAAATGCCTCCAAAGAAATGATTTAGATGTTGGGGATAGTACTTCAGTGAAGGGACTGAAATCAATCTAAAACCTGAGTACCTTATACTGTGAAACATCTTTTCTAAAGAAAATATTGTTATGCATTGTTTCAAGTGTTCCTCTTAGGAACCTATGAAACATGCTGAAAGTTCCTCTGGTCCCATCTTCCAAATGAGGAAACTCTGGGGACGAGAGGAGCACAGGCACTGTCCAAGGACTTCCAGTGTCACTGGTGGGACAGGATCAACAAAACTAAGCAAAGAGGAGAGTCCATCCTCCAAGCACTGGAGAACGCAATATGGACACACAGATCCAACCAGTGCTATAGAAATTCCTAGAAGAGAAACATCAGAATGGATGGAGACACTTAGATTCATAGACACTGGAGACAGGAAGAACCTCAGCCAGGACCTATTAGGATACCATAATCAAACCAAAAAGGAAACAAAGAACCAGAAAGCCAAGTGATTTGCTACTAGTCAAACAATCAAGTGATAAGGATGGGGCAGGGAGATCTGAATCAATGCTGCCTCGATCCAGTCCTCCCACTCAGAACTCACTGTCAAGTCAATGAAGACACTATTGCAAGTTTCTCCTAAGAAGCTTTTAAGTGCCCTAATGTCTGAAGTTGATTGAATACTGAGAAACATTGACCCAGAAAAGTAACACATTACCCACCCAGTGCAACCACAGAAATCCCTTTAGTGAATCAGGAGGTACATGTGTAGACAAGGAGAACAGAGAAACAACAAACCAGACACTTTGTCTCAGTTCCGTCTTAATTCAGGAGGGTGACCCTGGGCAAATTGCCTCCCCTTTCTAAGCTTGTGTTTTCTCAACATCAAAATGATGGGTATAGATTTGATCTTCATTTTCTCTTTTATCGAGAAGTTCTGTTATTGTAACACATTCATATAAATACAACCTTCCTAACATTATAAGTGTTTTAAAGTTTTTCATTGTTGTTGGTTTTTTCCCTTAGAGCCACTTACTGGAACCAAATTACTCTGTTTCTATTTAGTGTGAGTGCACTTCAATAGCTGAAAATACAGAAGATATGGGGCAGATACTAACAAGATACAATTTAAAACACTCGTTTCAAAAATAGGGTTACTGATAACAACTTCAGAAAGGAAGTTGCCTTCAGCTGTACTGTTGTCACAGTCGCGAGCTGACTAATGGAAATGGAAAAAGACAGGTGAGAATGACAATACCTTAGCCAGCAGGCAGAAGGGAAAAGATGAAACACGCATCAAGTCTTATCTCAGAGGCTCAGAATGGAAAAGTTATGGGGGAAATTACCTAAAATGGCAGGAATCGTGTTTTCTAACAATCAAAGATACGTCAATTCTCTAACGATTATTTAGGATCTGTTCATCACTTTCTCTCAGTCAAACTCCCTGTTCCAAGAGAAACCAGCAGCACTGTTGGCCAGTTACCCAGTCCACTGTGCACAGCCTGGGACGTAGTTACCACTGGGAACACGTGAAAAGAAAATCACAGCTCCCTCTACACTGCCATTATCAACAGAGAACTGCCTAAGTTTAGAAAAGCACTTTTATAAATATTATCTCATTCAATCTTCCCAGCAATCCTGAAGAAGAGCAGATACTATTCCTATTTTACAAAAAATAAAAAATGATACTGAAAGTCAGAGAAAAACAGTTTTCTAAGTCACTCAGGCAGAAAAAAATAAAAATGAATTAGGGACCCAAACATTTAGCCCCAGAGCTCTAACTCTTGCACTTTCCATGACACCAGGCTGGAAATGTTAAAAGAGAAAGGCCATCCCTTTAAACATGAAACAGAGATTCTAGGGGCCTATTAGGTTACCATGAATAAGGTCACAGCTGCAGCTACAGGGAAAAACCAAGCTCCAGTCCTCTCTCTCGCTTTCTGTCTCCCCATTTAGCACGGTTTTCATGCAGTTTTCAATAAATATTTATCAAATATTCAATACACACTGATATGAATGACAGGACTGAAAAACAGAAAAGAAAATCATTGGTTCTCTGCCTTCCAAATGCCTATAGCTGCATTAAGGAGTTAGTATGTCCACAAATCACCATATTATAGACCAAACTACAGGCAGGTAAGTATTAAACTATGTGAAACACAAGATGCTAAAGCAAACAACAGAAAGAGAATGCAGTGAAAATTGAGCAGATCTTAGATGCAGAAAAATTATCTAAAACATTTACCATGCAAGTATAAAGATATATAGGAGGAACACTGCAAAGCAATGTGTACCAGCATTTGGCAGATACAAGTGTTCTTTAAGATAAAAATAGAGGAGGGTCAGACTCAGAGGGTCAGCTGTGGTCACATTATGCAGGTGTGCAAACCAAGGCACAGAAGAAGCTTGGCTGGTATCCAGCGTACAGCTATCCAAAGAATAAACACAGTCCTCATGACGGAAAGAGAGAGTGGGCAGGGTAATTGTATCTTGGGACTTAGTGCTGATGTGGGAACAAACACATGGTATGAATCACATATATTTTAGGCTGTGCACAGACAATTTACATTAATGCTGGTCCCAAGAGGAACTCTTATTTTCATGAAAAGTTTGCCATTGATAAAAAGTGAGTACGGGACCACAGAAGAAAGTTGAATTCACTTTAATAAGGAATGAATGTGAGTCCACAAGACAACAAATATTTCTGTCTTCTACCTCGAGAATACAAATTAACAAGTGCTATGAAAAGCCAGTTATTACAACCAGATAGAAGCTAAAAGAGTCAAAGGAGGCAAAGATGATTCTATCTGAAGCCTTGTGGTTCTCATCTCCACTGAAGCCTTCCTCCATGCTACGACTTGGCTCACATCTCTTTTCAGGCTTTCCTGAGAAATGTTTCCTTTTCATAGAATATTCAGAGTCAAACAATCATCAAATGGTTATTACTATTTGCTTAGCAATGGATCAATACTTAGCCTATGTTAAAGAACCATGACAAATAACAGAGAAATAATAAAAAACTGAATTTGTCATTTCTACCATCCCTGCCCTCCTCTTGCCTGTTGCACTGTGAACTTTTTTCTTTCTGATAGATTCCATTTAAAACAGTTGCCAAGGATCTGACCCCAATTGCGGTTCTCAGTCAAACGGGTTTAAAGTACTGAGATAGCTCACCAACTCACATCCCCTCTTGGTTTTTAGTTCCCACCAGTGAAATAGAAGAAGACTATGAATCCCACAGGCATACTTTAAATACCAGGTGGGCTAAGGTCACAGGAGCCACGCATCCTGTAGGTTGCTAGGGGTACAGTGGGTCTTCCATCAGGGTGGCTCATAGCATCTTTGGAGATAAGTGGATTGCAGGATTTTACTAAAGAAGTGGTAGGAGATGCTACAGATACTAAATCACAAGTCTCTGTCTCAGGAAGAGGCTAGATTTTGGTGGCAAAAGACAGAAACTACAAGAAGAAAAAGGCTGAGGTTCTGAAGGGACACGGAACCTCCTCTGAGGACAAAAGCACCTCAGATGCCCATTACAAAGGAAAACTTTTAGGGCCCATCGCAGATTTACCAAATCTGAACCTTTGGGAGCAGGGCCTCTTGATCTGCATTTAACAAAGAACTCTGCAACCCCTACCCCTAAGTTAGAGATCTGTTGGCCTAGAATCTGGTCATCAGGTGAAAATGCAAATGTTGACAATACCTAGAATGATTAAATTAAAATCCCACAACTTGGAACACACTGATGGAGATCGCTTTGCTAATGTATTCTAACCCAATTCCCGGGCACAGGCAAACAACATCTCTCTCCTTCGATAGCTCCTATTCTCACCAACAGTGCCAACAGAGCAAATACAACCCACTTCACTTGTCCTCCTCTGTGGAAATGGCATTCACATTTACCACCTTAAAGGGTGAGCTTTCATTTACCGGTGTTTATACAAGACTTTCGAGTGTCCTGATAAATCAATTAACAGTTCAGGACAGTTCAGTTCAGTCACTCAGTCAAGTCCAACTCTGCGACCCCATGGACTGCAGCATGCCAGGCCTCCCTGCCCATCACCAACTCCCGGAGTTTACTCAAACTCATATCCATTGAGTCAGTGATGCCGTCCAACCATCTCATCCTCTGTCATCCCCTTCTTCTCCCACCCTCAATCTTTCCCAGCATCAGGGTCTCTGCAAATGAGTCAGCTCTTCACATCAGGTGGCCAACTATTGGAGTTGCAGCTTCATCATCAGTCCTTCCAATGAACACTCTGGACTGATTTCCTTTCGGATAGATTGGATGGATCTCATTGCTGTCCAAGGGACTCTCAAGAGTCTTCTCCAACATCACAGTTCAAAAGCATCAATTCTTCGGTGCTCAATTTTCTTTAAAGTCCAACTCTCACATCCATACATGACCCCAGGAAAAACCATAGCCTTGACTAAATGGGCCTTTGTTAGCAAAGTAATGTCTCTGCTTTTTAATATGCTGTCTAGATTGGTCATAACTTTTCTTCCAAGGAGCAAGCATCTTTTAATTTCATGGCTACAGCCACCATCTGTAGTGATTTTGGAGCTTCCAAAAATAAAGTCTGCCACTGTTTCCATTGTTTCCCCCATCTATTTCCCATGAAGTGATGGGACCAGATGCCATGATCTTCGTTTTCTGAATGTTGAGCTTTAAGCCAACTTTTTCACTCTCCTCCTTCACTTTCATCAGGAGGCTCTTTAGTTCTTCTTCACTTTGTTCCATAAGGGTGGTGTCATCTGCATATCTGAGGTTATTGATAGTTCTCCTGGCAATCTTGATTCCAGCTTGTGTTTCATCCAGTCCAGCATTTCTCATGATGTACTCTGAATATAAGTTAAATGAGCGCAGTGACAATATACAGCATTGACGTACTTCTTTCCCAATTTGGAACCAATCTGTTGTTCCATGTCCAATTCTAACTGTTTCTTCCTGACCTCCATACAGGTTTCTCAGGAGGCAGGTAAGGTGGTCTGGGATTCCCATCTCTTTCAGAATTTTCCACAGTTTCTGGTGATGCACACTGTCAAAGGCTTTGGTATAGTCAATAAAGCAGAAGTAGACATTTTTCTGGAATTCTTGCTTTTTCGATGAGCCAACAGATGTTAGCAATTTGATCTCTGGTTCCCCTGCCTTTACTAAATCCAGCTTGAACATCTGGAAGTTCATAGTTCACGTATTGCTGAAGCCTGGCTTGGAGAATTTTGACCACTACTTTGCTAGCATGTGAGAGGAGTGCAATTGTGTGGTAGTTTGAGCATTCTTTGGCATTGCCTTTCTTAGGGACTGGAATGAAAACTGACCTTTTCCAGTCCTGTGGCCACTGCTGAGTTTTACAAACTTGCTGGTATATTGAGTATAGCACTTTCACAGCATCATCTTTTAGGACTTGAAATAGCTCAACTGGGATTCCATCACCTCCACTAGCTTTGTTTGTAGTGATGCTTCCTAAGGCCCTCTTGACTTCGCATTCTAGGATGCCTGGTTCTCGGTGAGTGATCACACCATCATGATTAGCTGGGTCGTAAAGATCTTTTTTGTATAGTTCTTCTGTGTACGCTTGCCACCTCTTCTTAGTATCTTCTGTTTCTCTTAGGTCTATCCATACCATTTCTGTCCTTTATTGTGCTTGTCTTTGCATGAAATGTTCCCTTGGTATCTCTAATTTTCTTGACGAGATCTCTAGTCTTTCCCATTCTGTTGTTTTCCTCTATTTCTTTGCATTGATCACTGAGGAAGGCATTCTTATCTCTCCTTGCTATTCTTTGGAACTCTGCATTCAAATCAACTACAAGTTGGCATTATTCATACCACCCTGTTGAAGCTTAATACATATTCGATTAAAAACCAATGACAACAATACTGCAATATCCACAAATTAGCATTCATTATAGTGATGTATTATTCTTACGCTACTGTCAGAATTTTATCTGAGCAGAGCTGTTTCTGTCTGGAGACTGTAGTCTCTCTCCTTAATGAGGGGTAGTATTTGCTCAGTGGTATCCACGTTTCCTCTAGTAAAGTTCACATTACACTTGCCTCAGAGTTCTGATTTTTTAAAGGAATTTCCTATTTGGCAAACATTAGGATAGGAAGCAAATCTCTTTTCTGAAAAAAAATCAGGATCCCGCAAACATCTTGGACCCTTCCATGTCCTCTCTTTTCAAATAGCTCTGGAGTCTAGCCCCTCTTCACCATGCTCATGACCATCGCCCCAATTCAGGCTCTGGTCTGCTTTGCTAGACTTGCAGTCAGCTCCAAGCCATCCTGCTATGGCCACTTCTGACCAGTCAAGGCTTGCTATATTATAGAAATCCATCTAATAGAGGCAAGGCAATTTTATTCTCTTTCATAAAGTTCTTTATCATTCCCTAATGGTACCTAGTATTGCCTCAGATTAGGAAAATCCCCGAACTGCCACAAAAACAACTAAAGAGAGGTAATTCACTTACTATAATTTGGTGAGTGGCTGTAAGGCACACAGGGAAAGCAGACAGAGAGGCACTCAGGCAGAAGGAACTGCTTAAGCAAAGGGCTGTAACAGTAGGTGTCTCTTTATCTACGTAGTTTGGAGTTCAGCTATCTCCAGGGTAGCAGGCCAAGACTCCACTGATGGAATGGGTCTCCTTCCCCTCCCCCGCCTTCTCTGCCCTGGCTCTCAGGTACCCAGGCACATTTTGCCTGCCTTGGTTTTGCTGACTCCACTCTCCTCCTCTTCATGAGCCTTTGACTTGCATAGTTGAGGTTGAGGAATCTGTGCCTAGTGGGTTTGAGGTTTCATCAAGAGAAAAAGAAGGAACTAATGTGACTGCACTGAGGAACTATTTTCACTACAAAAAATTCCCATTTTTTTTTTTTTCTCCTTTTTTGAAATGGCACTAAGGAAACACAAGCCAGACTACCATGAACAGGGCTGTACTTTCCAAACAGTAGCAAGGACTAAAAATAGAAAAGCTTGATTTGCTCAAGATGTATATAACTTCCTCTCCCATTTCCTTCCCCTACCACACGGAGCCAGTGCACAGAAGCATACTTAATGGACCCTCTGAGTGTTTGCAACAGCATCAAAATGGTGATAAGCCCATGTGTAACACATACTCCATAGACGTTTCCAGAAAATCCTTATTGCCAAGTCAAAGAATGATCCAATCAATCCACAAATATCAACCAAGTGTTCCTCGATGAGATAAAAACTATGAGTGACATGGGGATATGAGCAGAAATCCAGACTTCAGACAGTTTCCAAAAGGGAAATCAACAAGAGGATAATAGATAACTTTCAAATCTGTGAGTCCAGAAACCCTACTTGGGATGGGGGTTGAGGCCACCTCTCTTAACTGTGTCACCTTGGGCATCAATCTAAGAACTCTGAGTGCCCCTTTCCTCATCACAGAGAAGGCTATGGATTTTGATCTTTGCAAAGATGAGGCTCTACAAATTATGATGTTAACTGATTTCTACAGGTCTCTCCCATGTCATGGTTTGATTCTGGCTGTATGATATAGAGTTTGGAGACACATGATATAATCAGTCTACAAACAGGCCATATATTCACTGGCAGGAAGATGAAACATAATTAACTGATTTATCCAGTTAATAACTGATTAACTGTTAATCAGTTAACATAATTAACTGATTCACTGTAGCATTTACTGATAAGCAATAGACCAGAGCTTCCTGGCATTGAACCCTAGGTTAATATTACTAGAGCTTCCTGGCATTAAACCCTAGGTTAACATTACTACACTACACCACCCAGTCACTAGAGTCATGATGCAAAGAAGGGACAGACTGGGATGAGCTGGCAGTATCAGAAGGTATGGATTGGGCTTTTAAAAAATAGGGAGACTATCTGATCAGCTGAGAGATGAGGTGCTTCAGGTCGCAAGAAAGACACAGTGAAAATTAGCATGGGGAACTGACACTAAGACCACCAGGCTCACAAGGGCAAAGACAGAAAGAGCACAGAGATAAGGTGTACTTTAAAGGATAAAGTAGGTCTTGGAGTATCCTAAAGGATATCAGTCCTGAGTGTTCACTAGAAGGACTGATGTTGAAGCTGAAACTCCAATACTTTGGCCACCTGATGCAAAGAGCTGACTCATTTGAAAAGACCCTGATGCTGGGAAAGACTGAAGGTGGGAGGAGAAGGGGACGACAGAGGATGAGATGGTTGGATGGCATCACTGACTCAATGGACATGAGTTTGGGTAAACTCCGGGAGTTGGTGATGGACAGAGAGGCCTGGCATGCTGTAGTCCATGGGGTCGCAAAGAGTTGGACATGACTGAGGGACTGAACTGAACTGGAGTACTCCAAAAGTCAACCAAGAGAGGAAATTTCATGGGGCAGTCAGAAAAAAAAAAAGAAAAGCCATAAGAGAAAATAACATTTCTCAAAGACTAATTGGTTAGGGAAATGTTGCTAGAAGGGAGAAGAAACACAAAGCAATGAGTCCATTGTGATATGGAGAAGGATGAGCTAGGACAAGGAAAATAAAGAGACTAGAGCAAATCTGAGAGTCATTTTGAATCATATATATATATATATATATATAAGCTATTGGTGACAAAAAGACATTTCAGCAATGACCACAATGTTTAGAGTTTGGAAAACAAAATATGATGGTACTTCCAACAAAAATGGAGGTTTTGGGAGAAGACACAAGTGGAATTTTTGGACCCACTGAATGCGCAAGTGTTCCATTTGGAAAGATTTTCTATGCATAAATGGCACAATAGTTGTCAAAGAAAGGCATAGCGCCGAGTCATAACCAGTCCAAGTCCCTCAAAGTTGACTCTGTGAGAGAAGTGACTGAAGACAAGTCAAAAGGGAAAACACTGAGTGGGCACCTAGACAATGCGGGACAGAGAAAAAGAAAAAGGGAGTTCCACAAGACAAAAGCGACGGTTGCAGATCTAGCAAAGCAACCAAGGAGATTCTTTTTCATGAAAATTGAAGGAGGAAGCAAGAAGATTCAGATCTTCCAGAATGTTCCTTGCCTGGTAGAAGTAAAAAGTTCTCAGCAAATTAATAATCATTAGGGGATTGGGAAGGGGGTGAGTAGAGGGTGGCAGCTGAATATGAGAGCCATTTCAATAGAGTTGACATGACCTACGTTCATGGTAGGACTGTAACTTAAATCTTGGAGAGACACACGGCAGAGGTGAGGGGATAGAGCCTCATTTGTTAAACCTATAAGTAATGTGTGTGGAAATACTTCTCTGCAGTAGTTGCCATGTCCCTAAATTTCTATTCCCACCAGGGTAACAGAAAAGAAATACTAACGTGACACTGTATGGCTTTCAATGAGCTAAAAGGAAATGAAAACAACCCAACAGGCACATGTCAATGTACATTATGACTTGATAATAAAAATTACCAAGTTCCCTGAATGTGTGTTCCCTGAATGAAGAGTGAAATACTCTTCCACTTGCTGTATCTTTTATTTAATTGCTTGATCATCTCTCAATAAAATATCTGAGTCCGAGCCAGTCAGGGCCCCTATTCTGTTCTGACACAAACCTCGGGTGCACATTTTAGTGCAGTGAACTATGGCTTACATCCTTACCTCTCTGTTCAGGGGACAGTGTGCCATTCTCCTTTCAATATATATTCAGTTCAGTTCAGTTCAGTTCAGTCGCTCAGTCGTGTCCAACTCTTTGCGACCCCATGAATCGCAGCACACCAGGCCTCCCTGTCCATCACCAACTCCCGGAGTTCACTCAGACTCCCGTCCATCGAGTCAGTGATGCCATCCAGCCATCTCATCCTCTGTCGTTCCCTTCTCCTCCTGCCCCCACTCCCTCCCAGGATCAGAGTCTTTTCCAATGAGTCAACTCTTCGCATGATGTGGCCAAAGTACTGGAGTTTCAGCTTTAGCATCATTCCTTCCAAAGAAATCCCAGGGTTG
The DNA here is from genome assembly GCF_023091745.1 of Budorcas taxicolor. NCBI lineage: Eukaryota > Metazoa > Chordata > Mammalia > Artiodactyla > Bovidae > Budorcas > Budorcas taxicolor. The sequence goes on from NC_068910.1 coordinate 143,327,667, forward strand.
ATCTCCTTCAGAATGGACTGGTTGGATCTCCTTGCAGTCCAAGGGACTCTCAAGAGTCTTCTCCAACACCACAGTTCAAAAGCATCAATTCTTCAGTGCTCAGCCTTCTTCACAGTCCAACTCTCACATAAATACATGACCACAGGAAAAACCATAGCCTTGACTAGATGGACCTTAGTCGGCAAAGTAATGTCTCTGCTTTTCAATATACTATCTATGTTGGTCATAACTTTTCCTCCAAGGAGTAAGCGTCTTTTAATTTCATGGCTGCAATCACCATCTGCAGTGATTTTGGAGCCCCCCCAAAAAAAGTCTGACACTGTTTTCACTGTTTCGCCATCTATTTCCCACGAAGTGATGGGACCGCATGCCATGATCGTTTTTTGAATGTTGAGCTTTAGGCCAACTTTTTGACTCACCACTTTCACTTTCATCAAGAGGCTTTTTAGTTCCTCTTCACTTTCTGCCATAAGGGTGGTGTCATCTGCATATCTGAGGTTATTGATATTTCTCCCAGCAATCTTGATACCAGCTTATGTTTCTTCCAGTCCAGCGTTTCTCATGATGTACTCTGCATAGAAGTTAAATAAGCAGGGTGACAATATACAGCCTTGACATACTCCTTTTCCTATTTGGAACCAGTCTGTTGTTCCATGTCCAGTTCTAACTGCTGCTTCCTGACCTGCATACAGATTTCTCAAGAGGCAGGTCAGGTGGTCTGGTATTCCCATCTCTTTCAGAATTTTCCAGTTTGTTGTGATCCACACAGTCAAAGGCTTTGGCATAGTCAGTAAAGCAGAAATAGATGTTTTTCTGGAACTCTCTTGCTTTTCCCATGATCCAGCGGATGTTGGCAATTTGATATCTGGTTCCTCTGCCTTTTCTCAAACCAGCTTGAACATCTGGAAGTTCACGGTTCACGTATTGCTGAAGCCTGGCTTGGAGAATTTTGAGCATTACTTTACTAGCATGTGAGATGAGTGCAATTGTGCAGTAGTTTGAGCATTCTTTGGCATTACCTTTCTTTGGAATTGGAATGAAAACTGACCTCTTCCAGTCCTATGGCCACTGCTGAGTTTTCCAAATTTGCTGGCATATTGACTGCAGCACATTCATAGCATTATCTTTCAGGATTTGAAACAGCTCAACTGGAATTCCATCACCTCCACTAGCTTTGTTCATAACGATGCTTTCCAAGGCCCACTTGACTTCACATTCCAGGATGTCTGGCTCTAGATGAGTGATCACACCATCATGATTATCTTGGTCATGAAGATCTTTTTTGTACAGTTCTTCTGTGTATTCTTGCCACCTCTTCTTAATATCTTCTGCTTCTGTTAGGTCCATACCATTTCTGTCCTTTATTGAGCCCATTGTTGCATGAAATGTTCCCTTGGTATCTCTGATTTTCTTGAGGAGGTCTCTAGTCTTTCCCATTCTGTTCTTTTCCTCTATTTCTTTGCATTGATCGCTGAAGAAGGCTTTCTTATCTCTTCTTGCTATTCTCTGGAACTCTGCATTCAGATGCTTATGTCTTTCCTTTTCTCCTTTTCTTTTCACCTCTTTTCTTTTCACAGCTATTTGTAAGCGCTCCCCAAACAGCCATTTTGCTTTTTTGCATTTCTTTTTCATGGGGATGGTCTTGATCCCTGTCTTCTGTACAATGTCACGAACCTCATTCCATAGTTTATCAGGCACTCTATCTATCAGATCTAGGCCCTTAAATCTATTTCTCACTTCCACTGTATAATCATAAGGGATTTGATTTAGGTCATACCTGAATGATCTAGTGGTTTTCCCTACTTTCTTCAATTTGAGTCTGGATTTGGCAATAAGCAGGTCATGATCTGAGCCAAAGTCAGCTCCTGGTCTTTTTTTTTGTTGTTGAGTGTATAGAGCTTCTCCATCTTTGGCTGCAAAGAATATAATCAATCTGATTTTGGTGTTGACCATCTGGTGATGTCCATGTGTAGAGTCTTCTCTTGTGTTGTTGGAAGAGGGTGTTTGCTATGACCAGTGCATTTTCTTGGCAAAACTCTATTAGTCTTTGCCCTGCTTCATTCCGCATTCCAAGGCCAAATTTGCCTCTTACTCCAGGTGTTTCTTGACTTCCTACTTTTGCATTCCAGTCCCCTATAATGAAAAGGACATCTTTTTTGGGTGTTTGTTCTAAAAGGTCTTGTAGGTCTTCATAAAACCATTCAACTTCAGCTTCTTCAGCATTACTGGTTGGAGCATAGACTTGGATAACTGTGATACTGAATGGTTTGCCTTGGAGACGAACAGAGATCATTCTGTCGTTTTTGAGATTGCATCCAAGTACTGCATTTCGGACTCTTTTGTTGACCATGATGGCTACTCCATTTCTTCTGAGGGATTCCTGCCCGCAGTAGTAGATATAATGGTCATCTGAGTTAAATTCACCCATTCCAGTCCATTTTAGTTCGCTGATTCCTAGAATGTCGACGTTCACTCTTGCCATCTCTTGTTTATTACACATCAAATATATCATTGAAGGACATTCTACTAGCCATCGCTCTAGATGTATAATTTCTAACAGAGTTAAAGCTCAAGGATGTTTAAATAATGTTAAGAAAAACAGATATTTTTAATTACTTACTGATTTAGAAAGCATTATCAAGTGAGTTATTTTCATCTGGCTTTCAAAAAACAAACAAACAAACAAACAGAATATGAGAGACAGAGAGTTATCATTACTAGTACTGTGAGTGAAAAAAATTGAGATTTGGCTCTTAGAGATGATCTGCCCCAAATCCCAAGTTATACAGCATCTGGATCTGCCATCTACAGGTCAAAAGAGTAGGTAGTTTTAGGATAGGCACAGGTTCCCTTAAGGACTACAGGGAACGAAACAACTATTGAGAAAGGAGGGGGTGTTTGAGCTCTTGCTCCATCTCTTTAATATATTTAAAATATATATTTTATTTTATTTTTGGCAGATGATGCTGGGGGTGGAGTTTTATAAACCATATCCTTTACCTCCAGTAAAGTTGCTGTGGTTAAGTCACTGAGTCATGTCCAACTCATTCAGACCCCATGGACTGTAGCCCACCAGGCTCGTCTATGCATGGGATTTCCCAGGCCAGAATACTGGAGTGGGTTTCCATTTCCTTCTCAGGGTGATCTTCCTGACCCAGCAATCAAACCATGTCTCCTGCATTGGCAGGCAGATTCTTTACCAATGGACCTCCTGGAAGTCCTTAGATTTCTTACAAAGTGAAACTTCTCTTTCTTGTGTCTCCCTTACTACTTTTTTTTTTTTTTAAACTACCACAGAAACATTGTTTACACCAGGTACCACCAATTTTACTTTTTTCTACAGTAATACAAATTGACATCTTTCCTGAAGTTTATTGGCAAAATAAACATAAGAACAATAAAAAAATTTGGAAAGTATTCCATTTTAAAGATCTACAAGCAGCTTTCCTATATTTTAATGTCAAAGTATGATCTTCAATCTGTAAAGATGCAGTTTTAAAAAGGTTGAAGACAATACTGCAAGAGAAGATTCTACAAATGAACTCAAAAGAACACAGGCTAACAATTAATGTTCTAAGAGGAACATGACAATTTGTGTTCTGTGTCCTTCAATGAAAAATAATATAAAGGAAGAATAACAATAAAGCAGTGATGCCAAAAGAGAAGGAAATGGACTGGCAAGATTCAGAAGAATGTAGGGTCACAACCCTGCCCAAGACACTTAATACCTTGGAAACCTGAAATATTACTTAATTCTCTGAGCCTCAGTCCCTTTCCTGGCACAAGGCAGACAATCATCCCTACCCTTCCCCTTTGTAAGTTATTTTAAAGGTTCAAGTTAGATAAATTATATGAAAGTCCTTCATTAAAAATAAAACTCAATGTCAATTTTGGAATTTATCAGATTTACAGAGTAGGAGCCTTGGACAGGTCAAACTCATAGAAGTCAATGAAAAAATAATGATAATTATAACTTAACCCCTTAAGGATTCATGTAAGTATTGGATACAATACCAAATTTTTAGTTTTAAATAGCTGACTTTTGAATCTCCAAATCAGCTATGCACAGAAACCCTCCCTAAAACATCAGCACTTCAAAAACAAAATATGAGTTAATGCCCTTGGTTTTTGGTTTTGGCATCCTCCATTCCCACTTTTACCCCTTCTTTCAGATCAAGTTGTTTTGTGCTCATGTTGAATGGATTATGTAAATTACAAAGGAACTAAAGGATTTGTGAGCCCAATAGGGCTTCCTTACCAAATCCATGGATAAGAAGCACATGGTACAGTTGGTGAGGGGATTGTAAGGCAATATGCTAAGAGGAAGATGTACTTATTTCCACTAACGAATTACAGTGAAAGCTATCTTGGTGGCCCCTGGCCAATGGCCATGAACACATACTGTTGGTGACTTTGGCTGGTTTTTGAGAATTTAAAATGATCTGCCTTCTCTCATTTGCTGGGAACTGATACTAAGCCAAGAGGCTTAAGAGTTCCCAAAATGCATTTTGTTTTTGTTTTTATCTATTTAAAAATAAATCATTGCTTCCATGACACTTGTCATGAAATCTAAACAAGCTGCCTCAATTCTTTGAGCCTTAATGTTTTTGTATTTGTTAAGTTATATGTTTGCTATTCCTACTTGTGAAGATCAAATTCAATAATATAAATTATTTTGCAGTTTGTAAACAACTATGAAGTTATAAAGAGCTAATATTTTTTTTACTAAAGAGATGAATTTTAGAGTTATAAGAGATCTAAGGTTATTTAACACAATCATTCATTTTGAAGAAAGAGCTTGTGGGAGCATTTAGTAAAATGCCTTAAAATCCCCAAACACTTAAGAGCAAGTGATGGCATCATTAGTGAACCTTAGGGAGGTGTGGTACAAACCAAAGGACAGCAATAACTATGCCAGAACTCAGCACAGAGGCCAGTTAGCCCAGAACAGTCTAATAGTAACAACATCATTGGGAAACACTTACTAAGCCCTATGCTATGTCAGTTCCTATGATATTCTCTATGTAACGTCACAAAAAGCCAAAGAGGTAAGCACAAGAATAATTTCTATTTTACAGATAAGCAGACAATGGCAAAAATGGTTAAACAGCATGATCATAGTCACATAGCTAGCGAGTGGGGAGTTAAGTCAGGTACTCTGGATCAGCACTCAGTGTTCACCATCATACCATGTTTTCCTTGAAGCTTTACTTGGTCCAGATGATGCAGTCAGGGAGGGTTTTCCTGGCATCCTCAAAGGCAGCAGGGTGAGTCTGAGACAAATAGCAAAAGGTAGCAATATCTGATCTGACTTCAAACTGCCATGATAAAAAGGGGTGAGGGTGTGGGGGAACCTCTTGGGAAAGGAAGTTTGGGATACACGATGAAAGCTAGACAAAACAGCAGTGAAATCACTTAATGGGTTCATTCTTTCTAATAAAGGTACTTTGCCACAACCCCTGACACTTCTGGTGACATAGTCATTGAAAGGCAGGAATGGGGAAATAGTGAGGGAGGAAACTGAGAACCCAAGCAGAGATCACCACACAGAAGGGCTGTCCACAGCTTGTTGCTGCCCATATTGGATATATATGTACAACATGTATAATAGGGGTTTTGCTACCTGCCATTGGACCTTTAGAACTAATAAACAGCCTTGATGCTTGCTGTTCTCTCTTGGCATGTGTCTCTAAGGGAAACCCACTCCTTGTCCTGCCTCCCCTAATTACACACACACAGTCACAACTGGTGCACAAACCCTATGGCTGCCCTGACATTTAAAGGACTATGTGCTTCCAGTCTAGATAAAAGATAAAGTCTGAGTGGAAGCTAGCTAGGTCTACCAGAACAGGAGATTCAGAGCCACTCCCAAGCACATTTTCTCCCTAAATTCAGGTGCAAGTAGCATTTATAATTTGAGAATACATCATCACTACAAAAATTAAAAATAAAGAAAGGATGCAAGCAATAAGGATACTTCCATATGGCAGAACTATTGAAAAAGAAAACCGATATGAAGACCAGAAAAAAAATCCAAAACTATAAAATAGGAGTCACAAGAAAATCTCCTTAGCTAAATAAGAATTTGACTCCTCATATCAGATTCAATGAATACTAAGTAGAAATACTAGGGTGAGGGTAAGGGAAGCTGTACCTAGAAATATTGAAGTAAAATTGTTGAATCCCACAAATACAACTTACAGATCAAACAATAAAAGTTACTAAATTGGAAAAAGAAACAGACTTACACCAGATTTCTCATCTGCAACAATAAAGACTAAATGACACAAAGCAATAATATAGAAATCTTTGTTGAACATTGAGGTAAAAGAACTTGGAGCCTAGAATTCTACTTGAAGCCAAACATTTACTTAACTATGAAACTGAAAGAAAAAAGGCTTCAGAAAATTTATCGCCCATGCAGCTTTTCAAAAAAAAAAAGATAAAGTACAAGAAGAAGAAATTAAAAAAGAAAAAGGATGATGAATTCAAGAAAAAAAGGAAAAAAGAAACAAAGCAAATAACAAAAGCAATAGTCTATTAATAATGCAGTGGTACAATTTAATGTGAGAAATGATTCTCCTAAAAGAGGTGTTACAAAGTTTAAAATTTGCAACACATTCTCCAAACATCTAACAGTAATTTAAATGAGAAAGTGCTCAAACTTCTTACAGCCCCTATGTTGGGGGTGGGGCATATATGCATATCATAAGTTTTCCTTGATAGAGAAACATGTTTGAAAACATTTAATCCATGTTAATGTTATTTGATTTATTTACATTACTAGAAGAAGAAAAAACTTGTTCTACTTTGTAGACGTAGAAAAGACAAACATACTTCAGCTTTGAAGGAATCACCAAGATTCTTGATGGGAAAGACAAAATGGGTTAAAAATCTCTACTGACTCAGAAAGAACCAACTGAAGTTTCACTTAATTTGGGCAAAGGAAATTTTCTGAAATATGCAAACACTGTAAATGACTCTCTATAAAGGCACTGAGGAGCTAAAGTAAATCTAACCTCATTGGTTATCTCAATACACAACAGAACTGACCGCAACCAGTTCCCCCGCAAAATTTTTCTTGTCCATTGATCAGCCAACCTCTCACTGCTGAATGCACGCATGTGTCCTGGCTTATTTCAAGGGAGCAGCAGCAGTGGAAATGGAGATGCTAGGGGTAAATGAGTGTGTGTGTACACATACTCCACTACTGATCCCAGGGAAAGCGTTTACCTTTTTAAATAGAGTCTTCAAAAAAACAACAAAGAGAAACTATGGCATCCCATGAAAAGGGTCAAATTACTCGAGTGAAATACTGGAATACTCCCCATCGACTCTCATTTGCTACTTTCAAAGAAGTTTTTATAAGTCTAGACACCAAAAATATCTCTGTTTTCTCATCTGAATACCCAATCAGAGGATGATTCAGAGCGAAAGGAAAACAGAAAAACTTCTGACATTCGCTTCTAGAAAGTCACACCGATCTGAGCCTGTAGCATACCTCAAGAACCCACCAGCCCTGCTAAACATCCACTGACCTACATGTGCAGACCTTTCAAAAGGAGGAGGCACTCCCAAATCAAGCTGCTGCTGCTGCTGCTGTTGCCAGGGTCACAAACAATCCCACAAATCAACTAGGGCCCAAAGGAACAAGACAAAGGGCCAGGAATAAATAAGCATCTTAGTCACTCCTCTGGTATCTTTCCATGGATCAAGATATCTTATATCCTCACTACACAGGAAGGATAAGCACCTCAGAGTGGATTAAAGCTTTTGCTGACCATTTTGGTTTTGCTCTGGCAATTCTGCATCTCTACTGTTAATTTTTATAGGTGGGATCTCCTTTTACACCCAGACTCTTCCTTCCTCACCCAACTTCCAAGCAGCAGAAGGGATGCCTCTTGTGGTAAGGTATGTCCAAATCATATAAAGTCAGTAAGACCTGCTGCTTATTTCTGTGAACTCATGAATGAACGTGCCCCCAGCTGGGGGCCTGAGTTCTCTATGTCAACAAGTAAAATCCCGTCATTCCATACTTATGATCGTGATAGTACTAGTCTAAGGGTCACAAGACACCCCGTGTGTGTGTGTGTGTGTGTGTGTGTGTGTGTGTGTGTGCGCGCGCGCACTCAGTCATGCTCTACTCTTTGCAGTCCCATGAACTGTAGCCCATCAGGTTGCCCTGTCCATGGAATTTCCTCAGCCAAGAATACTGGAGCAGGTTGCCGTTTGCTCCTCCAGGAGATCTTTCCGATCCACGGATCGAACTCGAGTCTCCTGAATTGGCAGATGGATTCCTTATCACTATGCCACCTGGAAAGCCCTCAGTGCCAGTTTATTTTATGATAAATGAAATATATAAAATTGGTAAGTAGATAAATGACTACAATCCACTGCTTTCCCTATATATTATGAGCTTTGAAATTATTTTCACAAGAGTTGGAGTGAGTTGGCTTACAAACTTTTGGACACTGACTTCAAGGTAAGACCATAAAGCATTTCAGAAATTTCTTCAGAAACATACTTACAGATGAAGAGTACAGACCTAGGATTGCCAAGGAAGTTGGGAGGAGGGTGGGGAAGGAGGTATTCAGAGTTTGTGATTAGCAGATGCAAACTATTATATACAGAATGGATAAATAAAGTATTACTGTATAGCACAGGGAACTATATTCAATATTCTGTGATAAGCTATAATGGAAAATAATATGAAAAAGAATGTCTATATATACACACACATATATAAAAATAACTAAATCACTTTGCTGTACAGAAGAAATTAACACAATATTATAGCTCAACAATACTTCAATAAAATAAATTTTAAAAATAATTAAAATTATTTTTAAAAAAAGGAAGTTTCTCTTCTTCCTTTTCTTTTCAACAAACTCTGGGCATTTCCCACAAGTTCAGTGAACAGCTCACATGACAATGTTTTCACTCTCTCCTCAGAAAAGTGACCTCTTTCAGGAGTTTTATGAATCACCCTCTTGAGACAGACACCACTTATTTCTCTCCTGGTCTGACAGTTCCTTTGAATGTGCATCATTTTCTAAGAGGGTAGGAAGAAAATTGGTGTGAGGAAGTCATAAAGGAAGAAATTTCAGTTCAGTAACAGAAGACACTTTCAATACTTGGAGTAACAAGCAATGGACAAAACAGTCTGTTTTCTGAGCTGGAGGGGCTGGAGTTACCCTAGCAAAGGTAGCCATCTTGCCTCAATGAATGGAAAAGGCGATGGGAACCGGAAGGGTAAAAACCCTACATAACAGGCCCATAAAACCACGGTCTAGGTCACAGAGAGAGACAGGGTGAGGAGTTGTCAGCTGTCATGAAGAAAAGCCAAGTAAAGATGTCATAAAAAGAGGAAGTTAAATATCAGGTATGCATGTGTGCTGAGTCACGTCCGACTCTTTGCAACCCCATGGACTATAGCTTGCCACACTCATCTGTCCATGGAATTTTCCAGGCAACAATACTGGAGTGGGTTGCCATTTCTTCCTCTAGGGGATATTCTAGACCCAAGGATCAAGCCCACATCTCTTGTGTCTCTTGCATTGGCAAGTGGATTCTTTACAACTATACCAGCTGGCAAGCCCCAGAAATGTCAGGCACCTGAACTCAAAGCCATCAGGTATCAGCAGGTAAGTCCCTGAGGAGCTAAAGGAAGTCTCCCACAAGGGCAATACGTTTTGTCTGATGGTATGCTAAAAGCACCACTTGGCATCCAGCAACAGACCTGGTGATGTCAACCTTATATTTAAAATAATAACAAACACCTGCAATGATTTCAGAATATTCTTCAAAATACTCTGAATTCTTATTCTTGTTACTTTATTACCTAAAAATCCATTCCACCATCTGAAAATTAAGATGCTAATTAACCATCAAAGTTCAATTAAATTGAAATTGTTTCCAAGAATCCTTCCTGCATGTCTCTAGTCATAGTTAATTTATTTCCCCCACCCTGTACCACAACATAAGACTTAGATTGTGCTTCTGATCAAAGCATGATGACTAAGTAATAATTTACCATTAAACATCTTAATTTAGAAGTTGTGTATAAATGCATCTCCCAAATTTGAATCAGAGGTTGTAACTCATTCATCCCTTAGCCATCAAAATTGCCTCAGCTGTAACAGTTACCCATTGGGGGGTTGGAGGGGAATTAGGAGATTCAAACAACAGAAAGGCACTCAAGTTATGATCTCTAATTCCCTTGCAAGTCTGAAATTCTATCACATATTCTCTTTTTAAAACTACTCTAAACAACACTCTACACCTGCCCATTGAATAGCTAAAATAGAAAGTAATCATCAACTGTGGCATCAAACCAAACAAAGCTAACAGTCCCAAGGTTGAGACTCAGGGCATTAGACCAATGATGCCAAGCCCTACGCCCTTGTGTTTATGTCTGACATATAGAAGGTATTCAATTTATCATGAATGAATGAAAAACAAACAAATGAAGGAAGTGACTGCTAAATGGTCACCCAAGGCTTACAGGCCCTGAGAGCCAACTGATTCTTACATAAAAAAGAAAATCTCTCACTGACTTTCCAAGATTCATCTTTTCCCATAAAATGAAAACTCTTAAAACAAGAATTCTTGACACTAAATATTCACCTTTTGTAAAGGAGAAAAAAAAAATGACAGCCTTATATCAGAAATCGGGAGAGAAGAAAAATGCCAATCTCACCTAGCCTTTCCAAACAAAAGCATGTTACCCGTTCTTCTTAACCTCAGATCCTTGAGAGGCCCAAAGCAAAATCATGTCCTCAATCAGCAGAAGGGCAGATCAGGAGACAAGATTTCTCAAAAGAGATCTGCCAGAAACTACAGGAACCACATCTTCTTGGATCTCAGTTTCCCCGTTTGCAAAGAGAGGGAAGTAATTTATTCACCAAATACTTGAAAAGGCTGTAAGCAGATGCCTGGCGCCAGGGTTGGACCCAATGATCTCTTAGGTCCCTTTCAGCTCTGAAAATCTTATAATTCTTATAGTCACACTTAGTAGAGATACTTTTGGCTCTGACTTGAAAATTTGGCTGGAAACATAAACAGACTTCTACACAAAAACACACATTTACCAGCTATAATTTCAACTTGGCAACAGGAGTTTTCACCATTGGCCGAGAGAAAAAAGTGCAAAATTTTCTCTGGTGATTACGTTACTCTAAGCTCCACTGTAGCTCAAGTATGAAGTTGGGGCAAATATGGCCAGAGTGGGGCCAAGCCTCTTATCACATCACACACTACTACACAAGGAAAGGACACACCTGCCTTCTTTTGAGCTTGCCGATTATCTTCCATATATTCAAGAACAGCATGCCTCTCTCACCTGATCTGCCCTTTTCCACTTGACAAACTCTGTTTGATTTTCTATCCTTCTTCCTTCTGTCTTACAGAGAATATAAGCCAACATGGCAACAGGCTCTTTGTTTATTTCTTTCTTTTTCAAAAACAAAGTCACAGCTTGGATATAGTTAGCAGGACAAGATCCATATAGAAAAAGGCTTTTGTAATTTATGAAAGCCCCATGTTCAAACTTTTCTTAACGAAACCCTTTGACAAACCTTATTATTATTCCTGCATTTGTTATTTTTATATTGTGATCATTTATAACATCTGTATAATCATTATAATTTAGTACTTTCTAATCCTTCTATATTTCATTCAATTACTAGAGACAGAGATACAGTTATCTTCTTTTTAATTAAGAGGAAAAGGGCCTTAGGGTGACCCACTAAAGATCATGGGACAAGAATAAGCTGCCCAAATAGTATCAAATACAGGTCTTCTGTCACAAAGTCAAGCAAACTTCAGAACTCAAGACTTTAAATGCTTACAAAATAGTTTCATAGTTATTCAAGAGAGAATATAAGCTAAATAAAGCGTTAAAGTGTTTAACTGTATAAGTAAAAGAATATGCAAAGAATAGCTCTTGGTAACATGTAAATTTCATAAGGGTAGAACCCTGTCTTCTTTTTTTTTGCTATAGAATCCCTAGTGTTATAAAGGTATGCACACAGCACCCAGAAATTTTTGTTGAATGAATGAATTATATCTACCTTTGGTTCCCCCAGAATGAAATTTAGGAGAAAGTCACATAATGAACGGAACTAGTTAGGCAGTTACTTTCTATGGCTTTTCCTCTTTACAATTTATTCTGAGAAACCTTAAACATATACAAAGGCAGAACAAATAATGAATTAAATCTCCCTGCACTCAACAATTATCAATTCATAACTAATATTTTCTCACCTGTATTTGAACTCACTGGCTCCCTATTCTTACGATTTGTCTTTTTCTTGGAGTACAGTTGATCTACACCGGTGTGTTAGTTTTGGTTGTAGCGCAAGTGCGTCAGTATACATATAAATATATCTAGCATCCCAATAGTATTGTAGTGAATATGGTTAGCCGTATACATATGCAGTATACAAATACATACGTTTTTAGAGTCTTTTGATTTTAAAGCAAATGCTAGGCACTATTCCATTTCACTCACCAATCTTGCTGACATTTCTCTAAAAAATAGGGAATTTTTTCCTTTATACATCTGTAGTAACATCACCATCCCTAAAAATAGGACATAAATACTATATGACCTTATTATTTACTTTCCTTCCTGAGATAACTGGAGTTTAACTGCTTAAACAGTGGCAGTCGGTCACCAGTAGCCCTATGTGATCACAGGCTAACTTTCAGTGTCGCTTCTGACTCCAAATCTGGGTCACTATGCAGGGCTGGAGCATAATACTTCCAAGCAGTCAATTCACACTATATGCATTCCTGACCTCATTCAGAAGAGAAAACTCTAAGAACTGTTGCTGTTGCTTTTGCTAGAAAGATGTTGCTGACCAATTAGTACCCACAGTGACCAACAGAACCTTAAAATACCAGTCTTACTCATTTAGAAAGAAAATGTCAGTGGATATACAGAACAAAGGCAATAAAAAAGCATGATTGTGTGTCCCCAGGATAACAAGAAAAAGTGAAATTCTCAGATGGCGTTCCTGAAGAATGGCTTTCAGTTTCAAAATAAAATTAGTAGGTAAAAGGATTTCCAGGGCTTCAGTGTACAAACCTGCAGAACTCTGAGAAGCTCGAGCTGGGCAGTTGGCATTAACATGCCTTAGTGCTTTGTGAGATATCAAGCTGTTTGTAGGCTCTGGATAAGTGTTTATTTGCCACAGAAACAATGTCAGAATTCGTGATTCCTAGCATTACTTACAAACATGACTTCAACCACAGATCTTACCTGTCCCCTGAAAGCACCATCATCAAGGGGCGGGGGAGGAGGGAAGTTTCCAGAGCCTGATGGAAGAACACTGGAATCATCCAGAGGTGGAGGTGGGGGTGGAAGAAAATCACCTACAGGAAAGAAATACACATGAAGTTAACATGGGTGCAATTTTCCAGAACTCTTTGTACAAAACAGACAGTCCGCAACTTATGATGGTTCCACCTGTAAGTACTTGACTTTGCCATGGTGCAAAACCAGCAGGCATTCAATAGAAAGTTTACTTTAAATTTTGGTCTATTTTGGGCTAGGCATATGCAGTACAGTACAGTTGGTATTCTAGGCAGGGCAGCAAACAGCCAGGTGGTGGCCAGGGTGAACAACCAATACACTTACAGCCATTCTGTACCCTCATAACCATCGTGTTTTTCACTTTCAGTACAGTGTCCAATAAATGACCTAACATACTCAACATTTTATTATAAAATAGGCTTTGTGTTAAATGATTTTGTCCAATCATAGGCTAAATGTAAGTGTTCTGGGCATGCTGAAGGTAGGTGAGGCTAAGCTGTGATGTTTGTTTGGTAGGTTAGGTGCATTAAATGCATATTCCACTTAACAATATTTCCAATTTACAGTGGGCTTTTCTGGATGTAAGTCCATCATAATTAGAGGAAGATTTGTATTAGCTGGTATCTGACTGCTTTGTAATTGGCTTTGACACATAACTTTTTGTCCTACATAGCAATTATTCCCTATCTTACTTCTCCTCAGTTTAATCAGCAGCCTTAACTCAGAATGATGACCAGATGTAACACATAGAAGTGATGTGAAGCTAGAGTAGAAGGATCAAGTACATTCAGCCAGGTGCTTGGGCTAGTGGAATACTGAAGTGTATGAGATGTATTGTTTGTTCTCAATACATTTTCAGTCAACTAGAGGAGGAAAAAAATGTATAAATAGGTAAGATAATACAAGATGAAATTTATTAAGAATCTACAGGCAAGCTCTTTTGGAATTTAAGATAAAGGAAAGTGCAGTTGGAGGAATCAGGAAGCTATACTGGCCAGATGGCTCAGTAGTAAAGAATCCACTTGCCAGTGCAGGAGATGAAGGAGACGTGGGTTCAATCCCTGGGTTGGAAATATCCCCTGGAGCAGGAAATGGCAACCCACTCCAGTATTCTTGCCTGGAAAATTCCATGGACAGAGGAGTCTGACAGGCTATAATCCATGGGAATGCAAAAGAGTCAGTCACAACTGAATGCTCACACACATGCACACACAAAAGGGACTTCCCTGGCAGTCCAGTGATTAAGACTTTGCACTTCCAATGCAGGAGGCGCAAGTACAAGTCCTGGTCCCAGAACTAAGATCTCACATGCCACATGGCACTATATATATGTGTGTGTGTGTGTGTATATATATATATATATATATATATATATATATATAAATTGTCGATGAACATTATGATGTACAGCATAAGTTCATGCTAGGCAGAAAGAAAGGAAAATAAAACTATAAAGGTTAGAAAAAAATTAGGGCTTAGAAAATAAAGAGCAAATTATAATACAGCATAAAGACAGGAATGTAAATAACATTGTGCTGCGTTGCACATAGTCGCTCAGTTGTGTCCAACTCTTTGTTACCCCATGGACTGTAACCCATCAAGCTCCTCTGTCCATGGGGATTCTCCAGGGAAAAACACTGGAGTGGATTGCTATGCTCTCCTCCAGGGGATTTTCCCAATCCAGGGATCAAACCCAGGTCTCCTGCATTGTAGGCAGATTCTTTTAACATCTGAGCCACCAGGGAAGTTCAAGACTATTGGAGTGGGTAGCTTATCCCTTCTCCATGGGATCTTCCAGACTTAGGAATTGAACCGGGGTCTCCTGCATTGCAGGTGGATTCTTTACCAGCTAAGCAATCAGGGAAGCCTGTAAATAACAGAAGTAAGTCATAAAAATTGGAGCAGTATGAAAATAAGCTTTTAAGTGTGTTCCACATCTGACTAAGAGTTTGAACTTTATCATGCATGAAGTAAGGATCCATTAAGGATTTCTGAGAAGAAAACACTTCTAAGAATGTGATTTACTAAAGACTAATCTTAAAGTGTGTGCAGGACAGATTGGGAGAAACTGCAATAAGAAACATCGAACTTGGAGATCTATATACTATCCAGGCTTTAGGATACTAGGAAATCCAACATCACTATGGGTTAATAGTATAGAATCTTTTTAAATACTTTTTGCAAGAAATTATATTAAAAAAGAAAACTTTCATTTTCTAAAAAAAAATTATTTGTATATCCTTTTTCTTATAAAAATGACCTTTTTGAATGTTGGGGAACTGTTTCTCCTCAATGGATAAACAGCTTTTCCTTGCACTTCAGCTGTTTAACACTCAGTGATAGACGATAGTTCCTACCACTCAATGAGTCACTGTTGGATAGTACTAACACATCACAACTTGGGTCTTTAGAAAAAGAAAAATCTATATCTCATAGTGGAAGGATGGTGACATGGACTGGTTGTCTTGATACACCTTTGAGACTGTTCACATGAGCTCCATCTATCTTATAAATAATAGTCTTACATAGAAAACAGACTTGCGGTTGCCATGAGGGAGGGAGAGGTGGGAGAGAGAGGGGTTGGGAGTTTAGGACTGGCAGATGCAAACCATTATATATGGAAAAGAAGGCACATATATGTATAACTGAATTACTGTGCTATACTGCATAAATGAACACGTTGTAAATCAACTATACTTCAATGAAATAATTTTTTTTAAAGTAACAGTCTTAGAGTTGGAAGAGTAGCTAACAGCTGTCAAGTCTATCTACCACCATATTCAGGCAACCAAGATGTCAAACACACTGTCTTTAGAGTACTCTGATTTGGGGGCTCTCACTATGCACCAGGCACTGTGCTAAGATTTTCCTAAGCTACCTCTTATTTCCAAAACAACTATCTAAGTTGATGATTTTGAGACTTTAGAGCTCACTAGTATCTCTGGAAGGTCTGGTTAAAACACAGATTGCTGGGTTCCATCCCTGGAAATTCAGACTCAGTAGATCTGAGTCAGGGTCTGATCATTTGCATTCTCAATAAATCCCCAAGTGATGCTAGAGCTACTAGTCCTGGGACCACACTTGGAGAACTACTGCATTAAACAAAGGGTCAAATTATCTCTACTTAGACCCTACAGAATTGAGCTCAGTGGCATGTCTTATAGAAGCATCTGTACTTCTCTTAACTGCCTGAGTGTACACATGCGGAGATATAATTTGTCTATATCCTTATTAAAATTATATGTCTCAGAAACCTTTATTAACCCCATCCAATAGTTCTATATTTGGCTAGATACTAGAATCACCTAGGAATCTTACCTTAAAATGCTGATGCCCAAACTCTATCTCATACCAATGCACTCGGGATCTCAGGGATGGGGAATGGAAATGGGAAGGGGGGGTCAGATACCCATATTCCTTTAAAACCCAGATAATTCTAATATGTAGTCAGGACTGAGAAAGAAACTCTTTGGCCTTCATGCAGCCAGACAGTGCCCTAAAAGAAATATTTAACACCTGTCAAGAAAAAAGAATTGTCACCAAGATACCTTCCACCATTAAAAAATCATCCAATATGAGACTAAAGCCCACAGTAAAGTTTTGAGTGATCAGTAAAGAAGTCCAAGTTGATGGAGACCTGACGACCAAATTCTATTTCACAGCTTAATTTTCAGATTCAATGTTTTATCTGGACCTATATCTTCTTCATACACAATTTAAAAGAGGGTTTCTGAGCACCTTATTTCTGTCAGAGGAATTAAATATAGTGAGGCACAGGTTGATGAGATTCTGGGAGAGTGAAAAGGAACCAAAACAGAAAACAGAATTTTTTTGTGTAAAGAATTATCTTGTAAACAACATAAATCCAGACCATGTATTCCAGGCAAGATTAGGCAGACTGTTAAAGCCATAGTGATAACCTCATAATAATTTTCTTCTTATTTTGATGAGTTATTAAGTTAGACCAAAATTTTCCATTTTCCAAGCTCAATTATCAGAGCTTCCCATTATGTTCTTTAAAGTGGAGCTCACAGTTCAAAAGGATGTGTTTGTCAGTGTTTAGTTGCTAAATTGTATCCGATTGTTTTGCAATCCCATGGACTGTAGACTGCCATGCTCCACTGTCCATGGGATTTCTCAGGCAAGAATTCTGGATTGGGTTGCCATTTCCTCCTCCAAGGGATCTTCCGGACCTAGGCATCAAACCTGCATCTCCTGTGGGTCCTACATCAGCAGACTCTTTGCCACTAAGCCACCAAAAGGACGTGGAGGAATGGAAAAATGTCTAGAAAACAGATATACACATGACAAAGGGATAGAAAAGGGATCTTTTGAAGGGAAGCATAACTAGTTAAGATAGCTGGAATGAAAAACTCCTAGTAACTATTTTAAAGCAGACTTAGAACTCATGTGTATTCTGACTTAAGGTTCACTCACCATTTTAACAGGTAAGTCAACAAAAAGAAACTCCTCTAAATTGCAGTAAGAATAATTTTGGCTTAAGAGAAAAGACACAATATCCATGTATAAGGAAGATAGCAAATGAACAGAAACAAATATGTGTATACAAATGTAGTGGGATCCTTTCCTTTCCAGTAGATTTCTTCAAACAAAGAAAGAGCATTTGGCTGACATGCTTGGGGCCAGAGGTAGTAGAGGTGGTGGTGATCCTCTTAGAGAAAAGCAGCTGGACAGAACCCGCTGCAAGCACCTTCCAACCAGCAATGCTAAGCTGTCGACCTTCACATCAATGCATGCCCTGTCCTCTGGGCTTGCTGGGGAATTCAAGTGTACTCCCAGACTCTGTGAATTACAGGGGCATTGAATAAATCAAACAAGCAAGTCAAAAGGGAAAAAAAGGACACACATTAGGCAAATGGAAAATGCATGGTACATAAAACCTAAGAAAGAAACATGTGGTTTTATAAGAAGTAGAGTAGTCACAGACACATTTCTATAAATCCTGGTCCCCTCCTTACCCTTTTCCTCACCATCCAAAGCCTACCCAGCCTGCAAAATACATCATCCCTCAGTTACCAGATAAAATGGTTTAGTGAAATACACAGCTGGAAATGGATCCTCAGAATTCCTTGGAGAGAAGCAAGGAAAGATCTAGTTTAAAATGTTCCACGTCATCCCAACTCATTCAGCTAATATTCGAAAGGTTTTTACTTTTGTGCTAGATGCAGCACCATGAGGCAGTTAAAGGGTGACTATGGTTCACAAAATATTGTATCCCTGATTCCCAAACAGTACTTTATGCCAGTTTACATCAGAGAACAGCCTGTTGTGAATACCATTAACTGGAAAACAGTGAGGAAAAACTCCCCGAAAGCCAGCTCTGTTTATTTTCTCAAGCTACCCTTTCTAGTCTAGGGGTAAAAAAGGCAGTGGCGCTGAGAACCAGATGTGGCTCCTCCATAGCAGCTGAGTTTCACCCACTGTAGTTATTCCAGTAACATGGCCCAGGCATGTGTAAACAGAAGGTGCTTAGCCCTAGGTAATACAAAGTCCCCCATTAGGGGAGAAACGAACACGAATTTACCGACAAAGAAGATGGTACATTACTGGTTATATGTGATTGTAGTGCAAAAGCACAAGGGAGTAATTAAACTCAGATCGTCAATAAAGTCTCAATTAATTTACCATGGTTAACAACGACAACAAAAGCAAGCATCATTCTCTTTCTTCATGATCCAAATATCCATGTAAACCTACATATACACACACACCTACAGGTTCAGATAACAGCCCCTTTTGTGCCTCTTACACAAATGTCAAAATATCTATAATACTTGATTGCATTTGTGTTTATGGTCATTCTCTCCCAGTTAGAACTGAAACTTCTAAAAAAACAAAGCCTTCTCATAATGTATCTCTATATCCTCACCACCTGGCATAAGTTTGCTGCTGCTGCTAAGTCACTTCAGTCGTGTCCAACTCTGTGCGACCCCATAGACGGCAGCCCACCAGGCTCCCCCGTCCCTGGGATTCTCCAGGCAAGAACACTGGAGTGGGTTGCCATTTCCCTCTCCAATGTGTGAAAGTGGAGTCGCTCAGTCGTGTCCAACTCTTAGGGACCCCATGGACTGCAGCCTACCAGGCTCCTTCATCCATGGGACTTTCCAGGCAAGAATACTGGAGTGGGGTGACATTGGCGTAAGTTTAGGGCCATATTATCCATCAGTAAACATAGGTTGAAAAACTAAAAAAACTAAAAAGTCATTTTAATCACTCAATTATGTTTAAAAACAAAATGACCTGATATCTTAGATGCTTTTCAAACATCAATGTTCACATCACAAAAAAGATCTAGTTAAATGTAGGCTTTGACTCAGCAGGTCTGTGGTGAGGCTTGAGATTCTGCATTTCTAACATGCTCCCAAGAGATTCTGATGTAGATTCATGGACCACACATGGAGGAGCATGGCTCTAGGGTTCTTCCAGCTGGCAGATGTTGGCTCCCTAACTTTCTTAAATGGAGACTTTCTGGTTAAGGAAAACCTAACTTTAAGGGAAGTAAAATTACTTAGGAGCTCCTCAGATTAAGAATTTAAATTATGAGTACATAAGAGATTGGGCTAGAACACATGCACAAAGAATAAAAATAACTATGGTGACCAAATAATAAGCTTCAAGTAAAGACAGTTACTCTTTTCCATTAATAGTAACTAATAGAGAAAGGAAATATGTCCCAAAGAAAATAGCAAGGCTTAAAATGCACACTCCAGTGCTAACCTTTACTTTGGAAAAGGTAATATACTACCATCTCATGTTCAGTTTTCCTCACCTATTAAGTGAAGAAAACATTTAATAACATCTGCTTCACAGTGTCACTCTACAGATCAAATCAGTTAAAACTGAGATTCTGAACTATTCTGATTACAACGCAGAGTAAAGAAATAACCTTTGATGTGATGATGCAAAACTCCTATCTGGAGATATATAAATAAGTACATATATATCTGAAACAACGGTTTCATGAAATCATACCTATTGCATGTAAGGCACTTTGACATTTTCTGTTTATTTATTTCAAAGGTGTGGTTTATAACCCACACCTTTAGGTGTGGCTTTATAAAGCGCGACTGTGACCCATGAAAGGGCCTCAACTCACAGTTTGGACATTGCTAAGCTAAACTGCATGTAAGTCACATGTACAATGTGTATGTGATAGTGGTGACTTGTACATTTACACATGATAGATGACACTTTCATTTTCTTTTTACTTATACACAAAACAGCCGCTGAGTCTAAACTTGCCCACTCATTAGAGGAGACCAAGTCTGAGAAGATAAAGCTTTCTGAGCAAGGTTGAGTGAAGAGAACAAGTGAGAAGATAAAATAAATGTGACCGGAGTGAAAAAATCTCTGTGAGATGATTGAGTTATGTCACAGCTGTAACATTCTCCTCATAAATAACAGGCAGTTTATTATGAAACCAAGCAGTTGAAGAATTTACTTACAATTTTACCCTCAAATCCATCTTCAATTTGCCTTTAAACATGTACTACCTAGAAAACGCTACGAGAAAGCACACTGAATAAAATATTTTAAAAGTCAAGTATTAAGGTCTAGGACAGCAAACCTTTATTGTGTGATAATATATATAATATATATACAGATTTGCCTGTTTTATCATGGAGAATCTTTTAAGTAGATTCCCAAGAAATTGTTAGCAGCAAGTTGTCTCTAAGATGCTCAGTTCTGTAACTGGGGAACAAGTGTACAAGAAAAACTCATTTTTCATTATACAAATTTTTAACCTGTTGTTTTACCCACTTATTTTAAAATAACACATACACACAATTCAGAAAAGAACAGTCAGTACCTGGAAATGTGCCACCTGCAAATGTGGAGCTGCATAAGTTTTTAAAAACCACCAGGAAATATTGGGCTATGTACAGCAGAGATCACGAAACCGCTGAGGGTCCCATTTAATGCATCACTTATCAGTCTTCTCAATCTATTCACTACCCATTGGTTCTAACTGAAAATATGAAAGAAAGAGCCCTGATTTACTCAATGTGTGGTTCCTACTAGAGATAGGCTAAATCTTTGGCTTATTCCCAGGGCCATAGCCTGGAGAAGGCAATGACACCCCACTCCAGTACTCTTGCCTGGAAAATCCCATGGACGGAGGAGCCTGGTAGGCTGCAGTCCATGGGGTTGCTAAGAGTCGGACACAACTGAGCAACTTCACTTTCAATTTTCACTTTCATGCATTGGAGAAGGAAATGGCAACCCACTCCAGTATTCTTGCCTGGAGAATCCCAGGGACGGGGGAGCCTGGTGGGCTGCCGTCTCTGGGGTCGCACAGAGTCAGACACGACTGAAGTGACTTAGCAGTAGCAGCAGCAGCAGCAGACCCATAGCCTAAGCACCATCTCAGTGTGAGCACAGATCTCTGTCCTGGATTAAGCATTCATGGAGCTACTAATAAAGCAGTTCCTGAATTTCCACTTTGTTCTTGTTCCTTAAGTGTGCAGCCCCTTTGAGAACTCACTGGCAGACGTGATAATTATCAGGGCAAGGCTGGGCATCCCTGGTTCCCTGTCCTCATTGTCATCAAAATAGCAACAACACCGCCCCCCTTAAATGACACATGTTCATCTGTAAATGAGACGATGTGTGACTTCAACCAAGTAGCTTCAGTTCTCTAGTTCTCAAATCAGACAGTTTTGGAGTTCAGGCTTTTATTATATATAATTATACATTAGGAGAGTATCCTTTCTACTTTTCCTCTAATTTTACTATCTGCTCCTTAACTTAAAAAAAGCAAATTGTTGATTCTGATAGTACTTAATTTTCTAAGTCATATAATTTAAATGAAAGGACTAAGATCAAAAAGAGCAAGGAAACACAATATTGGTATAAGACAGTATAAGAAATTCAGCACTTGTGTATGCTACTTATATATAAATAAGAGTATTAGAGATAAAACTTTCTCAAGAAAATTTGGCAACAGGTATCAAAAAGCCTTAAAAATATTCATACACCTTGATGTAGCAATACCAATTATAATAAATTATTCTACTAAAGAAATGACTAAAGGGTATACAAGGAAGCATGTTAAAGAAACTTAACCACAGTGAAATATGATGGAAATGATGAGACTATTCATCAATAAAGTATGGGTTAAAAAAATCAACTGCAATCACACACTGGAAAACGGCGTGGTCATCAAGAATAATGATGTTGATCTAGACCTAACATTTATTTAGTCATTGATGGGTGCCTTCTACGTGCCAGACATTAGACACCAGAAGGAAATCTCAAACAAACAAATAAGTAAAACAAACACAAAGAGCTGCACTCATGGAATGTATACGCTATCAGAAGACCTCTTAAAAATAAATTACATAAAACATACTTAGTATCTAATCTTGATAAGTACTTTATAGATATATAGGGCAAGCAAGGGGAAAGGGAATGCTAGGGTGATGATGGAAAGTCACAGTTTTAAAGAGAAAAATTGGAAAATGCTTCATGGAGGTGATATTTGAACGACTTAAATCTAGCGAAGGTGTGAGTCATGGAGTATCTAGAAAAGAACATGAATACATGTTTCTGATATATTACCTTGTGAGGAAAAAAGTGGGCTACTAAATAGGGTTTATAATATGGCATTATTTCTGTGTAAACAATCTGTATATGCTAACAATTGTTATCTATAACTCATGGGGTGACAAGGGTTATTTTTTAATGCCTTTTCCTTTTGGTTTGTTATACAATAAATGTGAATTATAGGCATGCATCTTTTAAAAATCAAAAGGAAGATACTTTGAGATGAATTGCAGAATCTACTTAAGCCAGTGTTTAATTTTAATGCATCACTATATTTACCCAAGCCAAAATGTAATGTCTCCGTCATCCTTCTAAATAACTTAGCTTGAAATGCTCTTTGAGATTCTCAAATTAAAAGCAGGAAGAATCATTATCCTAAAGTAGATGAAGTCTCCCTGATTTTCAAATGGACAGTTTCACTCTACATCTAGCTAAAACAGAATCCCTAGGTCTTCACTGAGTTCAATAGGCCTCATGCTTGACCACAAATAAATACTCTGTAAAAAGGTGAAACACCTTAGTGCATCATATCTAAGTATGTTGTGTTTCTCTATCACACAGTGGTTTCCAACTGTTGAAAAACAAATTCACCTTCTTAGTCAAAAAACACGGAATGATTTTCAAATAATATGAAATTAGGAGCCCACTCTGGTTCTGCAAATGGACTAAAACCAAGCAGAATTTTTGAATCCACCAAGTGTCAGTTGTCTTACAAAAAGACAGTAATTTCCACCAAAAGAACAGACCATACCATATACTTTTGGTTTCCAAAGATGGGCACTCAAAATAAACAGGGCAATGACTTAAGCTTGAGGCATCAATCTTCTACCAACTACTGAGGTCCCTGCAGCCCCCTATAACAAAAAGTGAAATTCTTTCAGATAAAAATGAAATAAAAATTAAAAATTCCATGTTGTGGGCACAGAATGAGACAACAGTCAAGAGAAGCGAAAAATCTTAACCACTGAAAAAGAAGCTGGCAAACAAATATCAATGTGCTCAGAGACTATTCCAAAAATACCCTTTATCCTTAGAGATGGGACATGGCCGGGTGGTGGCCATTGAGGCCAAACGCTTACCTTCTCTCCAAAGATGGTGATGGAGTTGGAGGGAGTATGGTTTCAAATAAAAACACTTTAAATAGCTCATTTAAACCTACTTCACCGCTGCTATATCTGGATAGACTGACACATCCTTACTCCCAATGACAACATACTGCTTCTTCCTGATTCAGCCCTTTTGTAGCCCATACTCTGCTCTCCATTATTTAACTGCATACCTACTGGTTTCTCCTACAAGACTAAAAGCACCTTGAAGGCAGGCTCTCTGTTTTAGAGAACATAAGGAGATCAAACCCATCAATCCTAAAGGAAATCAACCCTGACTATTCATTGAAAGGACTGGTACTAAAGCTGAAGCTCCAATACTTTGGCCACCTGATGTGAAGAGTCATCTCACTGGAAAAGACGCTCATGCTGGGAAAAATTGAGCACAGGTGAAGGGGATGACAGAGGATGAGATGGGTTGGATGGCATCATTGACTCAATGGACAGGAGTCTGAGCAAACTCCAGGAGACAGTGAAGGACAAGGAAGCTGGGCATGCTGCAGTTCAGGGGGTCACAAAGAGTCGGACACAACTTAGTGACTGAACAAAATCAACAGAGCACACAATAGATGCCTGATAAATAATAGTCTCACTATTATAAATAACTATTACAAGTCTATATTATACTAAACTGAACTGAACTCTGAAAGAATGAACATAGGTATTTCTACCATAGACCACTTTGCCCCTTTCCAGTTACTGATGCAAGGGGAATGCACTATAATATTGTTGGTTCTGCATGATGCTCATAGCATGACATTTAATAACATCAGTCGGAAAGTAGCCACCTAGTTTTACTATTGTTGTCATTGTTTTTACACATTAACTTACTCAGAGCATGTCTAACGTACTCAGAGCATGTCGTCAAAATACAGACCCTGAGTCCCTCATCCCTAAGTCACCGCACGGTTATGGGGACATGCAAGCCTCAAGAAACATTGCAACCAAGTGTACTGTACTTGATCTTTCTTCTGTAATAAAACTCCTGGAGACAGGTCTCAACAGTATTTACATCTCATAAGGTACCTAGAAACTCCTTCAAACCC
Organism: Budorcas taxicolor; assembly: GCF_023091745.1. Lineage (NCBI taxonomy): Eukaryota > Metazoa > Chordata > Mammalia > Artiodactyla > Bovidae > Budorcas > Budorcas taxicolor. The sequence continues at coordinate 143,352,704 of NC_068910.1, forward strand.
TCCAGGAGTGTTGGAAGGTCAGGTTTCTGCCCATAAAGGAGAAACAGGGAAATGAAGAACTAGAAGAAGCAAGGTCACATGGATAGAAACTCGAAAGGTAGTGCCTGAGGTATGGAAACAGCTCTGATTTTAAGGAAAGTGTCCAACAGCATCTCACGGAGCACTTTCTTTCACTACATCTAGTGAGGTCACACTCTACAGTTCTTAGATCAGCCGCTTTGGGGTTGGAAGCCAGACCAAGTATCTTGGCACGCTCCCCACACGACTGTGACATGCAGCCTGGTTAAGAGTCACGGACCTTCATGAAAAACAGTGTAAGACTGAGAAGCTATCCTGAAAGACAAGGCAACTAACTGCAACTTGTGGTTCTAGATGCGATCCTAAACCAGAAAAGGAATCTTAATAAGAGAGCTGATAAAATCTGAATAAAGTCTGTATATTAGGAAGAAGTATTGTCTCTGTGTGTTAATTACCTGATTTTGGTAATGCAGTATGACTATGAAAGATATCAACATGTGGGGAAACTGAAAAAAGGCAAAGTAAGAATCCTTTATGCTATTTTTCAACATTTGTGTAAAGTCTGGGATCATTTCAAAGAAAAAAGGAAAAATTTATTTTACAATTTAAGGAAAAAAATAAGAAAAATGACTTTTTAAGAAAAAAGGTCTAGACCAATAATTTTATTTTATAGATGGAGAAATTTCAACCTATATGGTAAAGGGAACCACACATAAAGTGTAAAACCATACCAAGAAACCCACTGTGACCCATTACTACTAACTTCTGACTGAGGTCCCATTTACCACAACAGGTGGCAAATTTAGTGTGAGAAACAGAAGCTGTTTGAGAATGAGGAGGAACCCTGCCCAGCCCCTACAAATTCGGAAGACTATGAAGAAGAGGGGAGATTCTTACTATTTAGGACACTTGGATTAGATGATCGGAAACAAGTGAAATCTTCAATAACATCCACGCTAAAGGAAGCACGGATGGACTGGGAATCCTAGTTTAAGGATCCGCACCAATGAAATCCCATCATGCTTCCTGGGTCCCACTGCGCGAGCCCATTCCCCTGCCTCAGGAGACTCCCTGAGGATAAGAAGGGCTGTCTGAGACCAGGGGCCTCCTGTGATTTCTCCAGTCTTCATCTTTTATGCACAAATGATTTCAAATTCTTCTCACTGAGAAATTCTTGTTACTATTTATATAAAATGATGCCAGCCATTACTCACTCTCCTTCAACCCTGCCATTTCATCGAGACTGAAGCTTAGCAAATGCATAAATGCTTTAAAAATAATCAAATAGAGACACTCATTTCATTTCAAGGTGGCTGTATTTTGGCATGTATTTTTTTTTTTTCCAAAAGAATACTGAAGCTGACAGGTACTTGCTCTAAAAATTTACTTCACCACCTGCTAGCTGAAATATTGCTTTCATGGATTTATATTGTATTAAAAGGTCACTGGCTGTTTAAGTCTTAAACAGTTTTAATCATTCTAAAAGTCTCTTAACAGTAAGAAAAGGAAACTCAGAACAAACAGCAGCAGGGACTCTAATTAAAAGGGCCAATTCATCTAATTTTATTTGGGGTTAATTATTCAGGATTCATTCTTTGATGTGTAAGGAATAGCAATTAGTAATTTTAGTGATTTGAGAATCATTGGAGGTGTAATCAGTTAAAATGAGTGAGTGTTTACAACACAAGGTGGTGAATTAGTCTCTCTCAGCTGGAGAACAGGAACATTAGGCTCCAAGAGATCAAGGCTAAGAACTGCAGACCCTAGTAATAACAGTCACTTCAAAATAAAACACATGTCAACAGCATCCAGTGTTCTCTTTCCTCTGAGCAAAGGCGATGCACAGAAGCTTCATGGAATTACCTTTACCAGATCTCCATCTTTGCTTCTCTCGGCAACCACATCCCTTCATTTGGCTCTTGACACCATGCTAACAGTGAATACATTACATGAAAAAAAACCAATTCTAAATGAACATACCATTTATCAGCAATATAATACCTACAATAACCATGCCATTCGTTATCTGTATCCACATCAGTATCTGTAACTGATGGTGGTGCATCCCCATCTGAACCTCTAGCTCAGTGCTCAAAATTGAATTCAGATACCCTAACCCACAGACATGCTCAGCTCCCCTTGTGTACTCTATTTTTCTATTTATTTCAGTACAATTCCCCCAATCACAAAGGTTAGGAGAAATCCTATTTTCTTTTTATTCTCTCATTCATTCACACTGACTATAACAAACCATATTAAATGATTTCAAAACTTTCAAATTCATTTACTGCTCTGCAGTTCTACTGCCACCAAAATACTTAATGACTAGTTACCTCATATTTAAACTTATGAAACAATTGAAATGGTTTCCATTCTTCCCAATCTATTCCTTTCCAACTTATCACATACACTGGTACCAGATTGAAAACTTCCATTGGCCGCCAAATAACCAAAACAATCTTTGAGGGAGAGGGAGGACAAAGTTGGAGATTCTCCCTTCCTGGATTCAAAACTCACCAAAAAGTTACAGTAACCAAAAGAGTATGAAACAGGCATAAGGCCAGACATAAAGACCAAAGAAATAGAATAGAGAGGCAAGAAATGAACCCTCACATACATGACCAACTGAGTCAATGGCAACTTTGCTAGGTTTTAGAGGATGGTTTAGGAATTCTAGAGACTTGGTAAGACCCCTGCTCCAGGCTTCCCATGATCGGACAGGATTTCATACCACACAGGCAGAATCTTTAAATCTTATTTCAAGGCCTCTTAGGAGGAAACGGAAAGCAACTTGAAAGTTAGCTCCACCTTATACCTTCTTAGAGTGCTCTGTTGAGTATGAATCGTATGCATTCTTTGAGATCACTGCTGCTAACAGAAGCTATGCAAATCCTGTACTTCAGAACAGTGGCTTTCACTCAGCTACACACCCAGTCATCCATCCAACTACCTTCCTTGACTCATGCCTTTGGTCACGCCGTTGTATCCACCAAGACCTCCCTCTTCATTTTGAAGCCCAAGCTATTCTTGGAGGCCTGGTTCACCTTCCAAGTGGTGACCTTGGCTAACCCCAATAGCTAGACCCCATGGCTACTCCCAATAAAAGCACCTTCCCAACTCCTACTCTATGAAGCCCTTCGACAGCATGTTCACGATGCATCTTGTTGAGCATACAGGGACCATTTGCCTGCACTGTGTGTTCCTTGAGGGCATACATCACATATGATTCATCACTTGAGCCCAAAAGTACCTCTTCCCATGCTTCAGAGAGTTGAGATAGAGAAGAGTTAAGAAAATATTTGCAGAGTGGGTATATTCATGAATTCTCAACAACCACAGGTTGAATCCTAGCCAAATTAAATTATCCTTTGAAGGAAGAATCTGAGTAGTTATCAATCTCAAAATAAGTGTATATATGTGTAAGGAAGAGAGAAAGAGTGGGAGAGAGGCATCGGAGTGTAACTAAAACAATAGCAAAATGAAGCCCTAGCAGCGAAATAAACAAATACTGGGTTCTCTCTGGAATGTTTAGAAATCTTGGAAAGGAACCACATAAAGAGCCCTGAGGTGGCACTAACTTGGCACATCAAGTGCTTCTGCGACTGATTAACCCGACATTTCCTTGGGTTTGGGAGTATTACTGGGTCACTTTTATTATGGACAAACTGTTCTTGAACTATTTGTAAGACATAAACAAGCTACTGTGATGAATCAATCAAACAGGTCAGTTTTGTCCTGAAAACCCTGTGAGATAGCCAAGGCAAAACAACAGTCACCACCTCAACCAGGCAGTCAGACCAACAAGAACATCCCCAGACCCCAGTGCCTTTTGCTTAGTTTTGGATGGGTTCTTTTTGCCCCACGTTGACCTATAAACCCCCACACTTAAATGGGCAAGTCTTGCATCATGAGCTTCAAAAGGCCTCCAAAGCCTATTAGATCCTGTAAAATCTATTAGATCCATGAACTTACATTTTTTTTAAAATTAGAATAGAGAATTCAAAAAGCAATCTCCTGAAAAGTCAAGTTTGTCTCTAGGGAGGCACTCCAAGAAAAACCTCACTCTTTGTATTTCATTCACTCTGCTTTCTTCACTTCCTCAGATTAGGAAGTCATGTGAGAGCAGACAGTCCCAATGCAAAGTTTGGTGACGTGTTCTGGGCAGGAGTTCAGGTACCTTGTTATTTTAGCAGATCTGGCCTGACTGCCCAAAAACATAATTTAGCTAAGTGCGGATCTTGCCCCTCTTCCTGCTTCATTTGGCCAGCTGCCTCGGAAGGTCTTTCGTTCCAGAGGGCAATGGATTTATGGCTCCTTTCAGTTCTCCAACAGTAGTTCCACTTCTTTGAGTTTCAAGTTCAGTGAGCTCAGTCTTGGCATTCAAGGTGCTCCTTATGTCTCATCCTTAAGAGTGCTTGCCCTGAGTCTCTTTGCCGAGGACATGGTGGCCGTTCCCTTCCTGGCACTCAAATCAGCAATATCATGCTGCTTCTTATAAATAGACTCATCCCATTACTCAAGTTACTTCTCTAAGTCCTACTGGCACTTTCATGGCTTAACTGGTACTAATGGTACAACTTTATAAACTCACAAAATCATCACATCAGAAAGGAATTAGAAAGGAGGTTCTGCTAGTCTACAGGTCAGCAAACAATGGCCAAATCCAAACTGTCTCCTGTTTTGTAAATAAAGTTTTATTGGAATACAGCTACAGTCATGAATTCATTTTTCGTCTATGACTGCTTCTGTGTTCTGTTGGTAGAACTGAGCAGCTGGAACAAAGACCTTACAGCCAGGGAAACCTAAAACATTTCCATCTTCAGTTCAGTTCAGTTGCTCAGTCGTGTCCGACTCTTTGTGACCCCATGAATCGCAGCACGCCAGGCCTCCCTGTCCATCACCAACTCCCCAAGTTCACTCAGACTCACATCCATCGAGTCAGTGATGCCATCCAGCCATCTCAACCTCGGTCGTCCCCTTCTCCTCCTGCCCCCAATCCCTCCCAGCATCAGAGTCTTTTCCAGTGAGTCAACTCTTCGCATCAGGTGGCCAAAGTATTGGAGTTTCAGCTTTAGCATCATTCCTTCCAAAGAAATCCCAGGGTTGATCTCCTTCAGAATGGACTGGTTGGATCTCCTTGCAGTCCAAGGGACTCTCAAGAGTCTTCTCCAACACCACAGTTCGAAAGCATCAAGTATTCGGCACTCAGCCTTCTTCACAGTCCAACTCTCACATCCATACATGACCACAGGAAAAACCATAGCCTTGACTAGACGGACCTTAGCTTCTAGCCTTGAACTCATTTTACGGATGAGATTAAGAATCAGGAAGGTTAAAACAGTGTTCCTAAGGAGTAAGCAAATTTTTCAAAGCACGATATTTAGAGCAGTGCTGGGCATATGGCATATACACATTCAGTAAATAAGAGATCTCTCCAGTTTGACAAGAAATTTCATTCCTTTAATGTATTGTAGTGTTAAGTGTTTTGTTTTTGTTTTTTAATTACAACATTGTAGCCTTTGAGAAATTCACTGTCTGGAGGACTGAACAAATTTTTAAACAGATAATACCAACATAACATTGCATCAGTTTTCTATTGGTATTGCAAAAATCTACCACAAACAGTCCTTTAAATATAACACAAATGGATTACCATAGAATTCTATAAAAAAGAAGGCTGTCATGAGCCTCACTGTGCTAAAATCAAGTTTCAGCTGTGTCGCACTTCTTGTTGGAGTCTCCAGGGAACCCATTTCCTTGCTTTTCTAGCATTTAGAGGCCACCACCACTCCTTGGCTTATCGTTCCCTTCCTCCATGTTCAAAGCCAGAAAAGGGTATTGAAATATTTCTCAAATTACATCATTCCAAAGACTTCTTCTGTCTCTTATCATTCATTTCTACAGATCTTCATGATCAACTCCATCTGCAACTTTTATTCTCCTCTGCCATGCAACTGGACGTATTCACAGGCTCCAGAGATTAGGACATGGATATCTTTGGGGCCATTATTGTGTTAACTGCAGTTATCATAAAGAAGGGAAGCGTGTACACAGTGCTATAAACCTCAAAGAACAGTTTGTCAGCATAGGGACACAAGGGTAGGCAAGAGTTAAAACTCTTTCATGGTACAAATTTTCTGGACTTTCCCAAAATTTTCTGAAAATATCATCCTATTTCACCATATTTTAAATTTAAAATATCTATTTTTCACCTGTTTGAGTTTGTTTCATACACACAGTTCTTTTCTTTTGGCAACCATCATCTTGATATCACAATTTAAGAAAAGAAATGCTATTAGACATTAGTTTGATGATCTTTAAGAAGTAAGTTGGGGTTAGAATTGCATACTTTCCTTGTTGGATTGCTTTTCTAAGGTCAATTGTGCAGACAAGAGAACTCAGACAGACAAGGAACCTGCCCACACAGACTCCATCTAAAATCTAGAGAAAGTTCCTTCATATCTCTGACTCACATAAATAGAATAAAAAAATGTTAGGGCAGTGTTTCTATGATGATTTACATGGCAGTGCTTTAAAAACAGTGGGGGGAATGATAAAATCTAGTACTTTGAGAAAAATAAACGTAATGATTTAGCAAATGATGGAGCTATACATTTTACTTTACATTTTAGTTCTTTAGACAAAAGCGTAACTGAGACTAAAAGACATAAAAATATGTGCCTTTAACTGTTATTAAGACTTGGGAAAAAACTATGTTTGCTTAGAAAAAATGTAAGAATGTCACAGAAACATTAATAAAGGTCTATCAATACTGTGTAACTCTATTCACAAATCCTAAGGCATAGCAATGAAGACCAAAGAGAAAGTCCTTGGTGTGAGTGACAAGTAACTGGAAGTGTTCAAGTAGAGGCAAGGAGACCACTTGATGTGCACATTATAAAGCTGATCTAAGCTTTTTTAACCCAAGAGACCCAGTATGTGACCTTCAAAGGTTCCTGACTTAAAGCACAAGGGTCAATTGATAGCAATAAGAGACTTCGCTTTTTTTGTTCTCTTTTAATGGATATAGTCAGAGAATGTACTGTGGGACTTCCCAGGTCGTGCTGGTGGTAAAGAACATGCCTGCCAATGCAGGAGACGCAAGAGATGTGGGTTCAATCCCTGGGGTGGGAAGACCCCCTGGAAAAGGCAACTCACTCCAGTCTTCTTGTCTGGAGAATTCCATAGACAGAGGAGCCTAGAAGATCATGGTCCATGGGGTTGCAAAAAATCAGACATGACTTAGCAGGCCACAATACAACAATTTCCTCAAACACAAGTAGGTGCTTACGAAGTACATGACATGAAATAATTCTCTAAGCAAGATCAAGGGAAAAGCAACGTGTAATGTAGAGATATTCTCTAATCTGACCCTGAGTCCCATGTCTTGCTGTCTCACTGAAAATGAAAGCTGTTTGTATTCAGATTTTCCCCCAGAGTTATATTTTACTCACTATAAGGCCATAATTTGTCAAAGGACAAATGAGTGGTCACCTAAGCAACATGAACGGGAGTAGCTAGGCTGTCAATTCTTGCAAATTGAGGCCACAAGAATCCATAAACTTGCTGCAATACATAAAAATCTGGTACAAAGCTTAGAAACATGTGAGAACTTTCTGACCTGGCCCTTGTTAACTAAGATGGAGGTGATGCAACAATATTTCTTAAATTAAGGTGTACACATTTCCACCCTTTACAATAAAACCAAGTAAAATACCGAATTACCAAGACGGAAAATTCCCACCGTAAACAACCGGAGCTACCGAGAAGAGAAAAACAGGACATTCAGTCATAGGAGCTCAATGCCCTCCTGTTAGGAGAAAATACACACACATTCCCACGCAGAACCTTTTCCTTGTGAATAGAGCTCAAGGTGCAGGAAATAGTTTGATAGAGACATTATATTACTTAGACAAAACTCAACTAGATTATCTGTTGGTTTATTAGATTAAGGCTTTAGGCACATTGTTCTTCTCTAAGAGCTCCTGACATGAGCCAACACACACATTCTTTGGAATGAAGGCTTTTGTGAGAGAATTTTATGGTACTTAAGCTCTTGAAAAGACTTGTGAAAGCTTTCACACCAGAGGATTAAACCCAATCTTTGGGGCTACCACATTAGGAGGGTCCAGTTCACTTCACACAGCCTTAACTAGGACATGTGAGCCTTCTTGGACATAACGCCAAAGAGTTCCAACTCATTTATTGTGGGATTTCTCATGTGAACCCCCATCCCCTCATCTTAGTCACAATTCCAACAGCAGATCCTGAGTGCTGCTGGATGAAATTGAAAGCAAAGTACTCTAGAAATAGAATTCTACTAGGTTTCATCTCTACCTGTCCTAAAGGGGAATATACTCTTGGTTTTATTCTTCTTTAAATTCCAGTCAGGGACATTCTTAAAATAATTAATAAATTTCCAGAACATATTGCATCACATATTCTAATTCCATACTTGACTGTAAATAAAAGCTCATGGATTAAAGATCATCGCATCCACTTGGGTTCTAGTTTGATTTCATTGCTTTGTTTTCAATAGTAGGGCTTTTTCAGCCTCAAATTGGGTCTAAAATTAGACCAATTTGTGGAATTAAAAGAGTATCATTTTAAGCTTCCTTAATCCTTAAAGGTGGAATTCCTCGGTGGCTCAGACAGTAAAGAATACGCTTGCCAATGCAGGAAGCAAGGATTCGGTCCCTAGGTTCAGGAAGATCCCCTGGAGTAGGAAATGCAACCTACTCCAGTATTCTTGCCGGGAGAACTCCGCAGATAGAGGAGCCTAGCAGGCTACAGTCCATGAGGTCGTAAAGAGTCAGATATGACTGAGCGACTAACACTTTCGCTTTTCTCAGTTTCAACATTTAAAAGACTCAGAATGACTGTTCATCCCAAACCATCAGAGTTATAAATGTAAGAAGAAGATATATTTCTAGAAGCAGAAAGACCTTAACATTTTATTCAAACATCACAGCCTTTGCGTCTCTAGTATTTAAGGTGTTAGATTGTAAAGTGCCTCCTAATACTCTCAGTTATAAATCAAGTATAGTAAGTATTTATTTATCCTTACAGTCAATGATTTCTATATCTTGCTGATTACTGCCTATGAAATAATTTGAAATTATGACACCTCGCTGTTTCATCAATCATTAAAGAAAAGGCTCTTTTGACTAAGACTTACAGAAACCCACAAAGTATACCCTAATACTTGTTCTTCCTTTACCTTAATTGTTTTATCTATAGAACCATGTATATCAACACAGTGCAACAGAAATGTCTACAGTTTCATAAATGCTCTACATTAGGTCAATACTCACCAAGTGTGGCTCTTGAGCACTTGAAATGTGACTAGTGACTGAGAGACTAAATTTTTTAAATTTTATTTAAGTTTAATTAATTTACATTCAAATGCAGATCTGCAGCTTCTACACTGGACCACACATATCTCATCATATTTTACTTATAATTTTACTCCCTACCCCAACTCCAAACTTCTTCAAGAAAAGCAATAAATCCAAGATTTTAATAGCAAATAATTTAAACCACATAAATATTTTAGATTAAGAGCTGGAAACATAAACATGCACCTGTGTTTCCATTTATTTAAATAGAGCAATAAGTTTGGGAAGATGAAGTATGTCTTACTTTGTCTCAGAAGTTCAAACCCAACACTATGTCAAGCACGATTACAAATGAAAACCTGTCAACGGGAAGAGTCTTCTCAGTATCCACTGGTATCAAAAGAAGAAAGCAGCACCGGAGTCAGTGCTGTCATGGGCTTGCTTGAAGACAGAAGGCAGGAGGAGAAGGGGGCAATAGAGGATGAGATGGTTGGATGGCATCACCAACTCGATGGACGTGAATCTGAGCAAGCTCCAGGAGTTGGTGATGGACAGGGAAGCCTGGTGTGCTGAAGTTCACTGGGTCGCAAAGAGTCGGACACAACTGAATTGAACTGAACCTGTTTTCTCTCCCAACCACTTAAGATTTAAAACCGTCATCCAATAATGTCCCTATGTTGTGCCTCTAAAGCTAAGCTATCCTTGAGAAAGTAGAGATATAGGGAAAACAAAAGACTGTCTTTTCTAATCTCCTCCTCCATAAAACAGTAGCCACTCATATACGCATACCACAGCCACAAGATCAATAAATACCTTTCAAAAGAGACTTCCGAACATGTTCTTCACGGCTGAGAGAAATCTTTTAGACACAACTACTATCAATGAAAATTTACAGCAGCAATTAAATTATATGATATCTGGGACTAGCTTCAAAATAATCTTGGGTGAAGGAAAGAAAAGGGTATATAGATGAAACAAGACTGGCCTAAGCCAAATCATTGGCAAAGACAGAGAATATATTCATGAAGGCTTATTGCAATATTCTTGCTACTTTTGTATATGTTTGAATTTTTCCATAGGAAAATGTTTTTAAAAATGAAAAATACATATTTTTAGAGGTAAACAGCAACCCTCACTATCCTAAAAGTTAAGAAAGGTAATAAAACACAACTATGCTCACCTCATTTTTTAGTTAAATGTGCTGCCCTCATCTATTTTTTACAAAATAAAGTAGACAACTCTTCAGGATCAAGAAAAAATCCGTCTTCAAGCTAGTCTCAGCCAGTATGTTTAATGTTTCATGCAACATGCAAGGACCTCAAATCCTTGCTGAATCTTTTATACACATAGCCAATTTACCCCATATCTAGTTCCCCTTCAATTACCTCTTCAGATGTTTGGAAAGGTGCCTAGTGGATGCAAAACTAATAGTACCACTAGGTTCATACTTACTGGAAGCTGTTTGCAGTGGAGCTCTAACTTGTGAATGCCTGAGGTAACTGTGCAAGCACAGTATTTGCATTTGCCTAAGGGAATGAACTAAAAATATAATATCTACTGCTCCATATATCAGCTCATAGTTTAATCCCAATAGATCACAAATTATATCAATAACACCATTATTATGTGTATAGCATCAATACAGTGATCTCAGAGAATGAAGGGAACACTACCAAATTTATTTATTTATTTTTTTTTAATTTTAAAATCTTTACACTACCAAATTTAAAATCTTAAATCACCGCCTTAAGAACTGCAAGTGTTGGGAGAAATGGCACTTAAACAACTTGATTCCAAATATGGGAGCATTTCATGTGTTTGGACCCATCGTAGTAAACAGCTGGTATTTCGGTGACAGCGGGGACCTCTAGGTAAATTCTAGCATTTTAATGGCTTTTCTTCTCTTTAAAAAACAAGCAAGAACTGAAATTAAATTGGCACCCGAATGTCCCCAGGATTCCTGTCCATTTTTCCTGTGCGCTAGGAACTCTTGAAAATTACATCATTTAAGTGTACAGCAAGATGGGTGAGCGGGTGGGTTACAGATCAGGCAGAGCTCTGAACGCCACGGCACCTACTTCTTACCTTACTGAAATATCTCTTCTCCCGGCTCACCCAGGAATAGCACTGTCCAAAGTCAAAGACTTTAGCACACTCTAAGGAACACTGCCCCAATTTTTAACAGGACCAAATACTGGGGAAGATTCACTCCACAGCGACAATTCATATTTATGTTCCCAGGGAAAACTGAATGCTTCTTTCTAATGGTTCTCAAATGATTCACTTACAGGTGTAGAATTCGGTGACTCCTGAGTACACTTCTGATTTGGATACCAAAAGGCAGTGCTAGAGCTTTCAGAGTAAATGTAAATAATAGAGCTGCTTAATTTTCTATAAAGAGCATGGCCAGCTCTGGCTAGTTACCTCCTACCCTTTCCTCAAAGGATTCGGGGACAAATGATGGCAGTATCCTCTACATAAGCAACCTGGAAAGTAACTAGAGACTATTATCATGTCACTTCATGCACTTTCTTCCTTGGAGTTAGCTCTTTTTCTCATAAATCACAGACATTTCCCAAGCCCCAGCTCTGTTGCTTTAGCTTACTTATTTCCTCAAGGCACTCACTTTCTTCTTAATCTCAGAAGCTAACTTTACCTCTGTCATCAGTGGCCAAAAGAAATGCCATGTTTCTTTGAAATATCATGAAATATTTCCATTTCTTTAACCACATCAACCAATCCCTACCCTGAATTCCATATATCAAACTTCATTCAGAATTAACCAACTGCTCAAGTCCAGCACAAATGTCATATGCTCCAGTAAGCTTTTCCTGATTTTTTTCATTCAAATTCATTTCTGTATTCATTGCATGCTCATAGTAGATGAAGGTGTAATCCTTAAAGCATTATCACTTTCGACCTTACAATTGCATCCATACTTACCTGTAAGCTCCTTGCTGATGGAAACCATGATTGATTTATATGACCCTCCCCATAGCAGTTTCTCAGATACGCTTGACCATCATTCAGGAAAAGAAATGCATTTCACAGAGATCCAGCACAGCCTAAGTATTGATACATGTACCTGTGTACACCCACACGCCCACCAAACACACACAACTGAAACAAAAATTTCCCAAACTGAGACAAAAATTTCCAAAACAACACTTACCCTCGCTACATGTGAACTGTCCATTTTTGCTGGTGATAGCACAGCCCACTAATTTGATTCATGACCTACTGATTGGTTGTGGCCCATTTTGGTAACACAGTATGTAGTATAGGGTTTCTTACACGATGTCAAAAAATGCCAAATGAATGCATGGTCTGCTAACAAAAACAGATTTATTTTTTTCACCACCGTATTTGTCAACTATAGTTTCCTTTGTTCCCTTAACAAAAAGAATCCCTGCAAAATGTTGGATAAAACTAACAATTATCAGGAATATGTAAAACCTAGTCTTCTGTTTCAAGGAAATCATAGTCTCCTGAGTGTGTACAGATTTCATTTTATACAAACTACATAAAAGAACTTAGAGGAAGCTGACAATATCAGGTCAGTTTTTCCCTTCTCCCTCCTTGTCTATGGCATCTTAGTAGCACTTTGCTCAACATCAAACATTATTATTAATAATGGTCTTCAGATTTCATCAGGCTCTCACCTAAAAAGCTTATGTATTTAAAAGTAAAGTAAAAGTAAAGGTCGCTCAGTCGTGTCTGACTCTTTGTGACCCCATGGACTGTAGCCTACCAGGTTCCTCCGTCCATGGGATTTTCCAGGCAAGAATACTGGAGTGGGGTGCCATTTCCTCCTCCAGGAGATCTTCCCAACCCAGGGATTGAGCCCAGGTCTCCTGCGTTGTAGGCAGACGCTTTACCCTCTGAGCCACTGGGGAAGTCGGTGTATGTAAACCACCCTAAAACCAACCAGCTTAACGAAGCAACACCTATATTATCGAGTAAACCACCTTCCACTCTGTCTTGCCCTAGAACTATGATTCTATTCTATCTCAGCTCTTGCAAAGACAAACATAAAAACAGGGTATTAACAATCTGTGTAATCTCTCTTGTATAACAGATACTTTTCCCCATGTTCACTGGTAAGAAAAGTTATTTTTCCAATAGTGTACTGTGAATAACTTCTAGAAAATAAGACAGCTCATTCTTGTATATGATAACTAAAAAATGACTATTGTTTTCAAATAATACAAATAAAGATTTTTATGGCTGAATTAATTGCAGGTGGGAAACATTTATTCATCTTAAATTTCATCATCCCACAACTGAGAAATCTTTGAAAATATTAAAGTCTTGAAGCACAAATCAATGAGACATGTTAATTTTCCACTGGGAAATGTTACTGAGAAGTACCACAACCCATAATTCTCAGACATTATTAGCTGAGACTGTCAGTGGCCTTAGGCCTCAGTTTTGAGCCCCTGGTCACCTGCAGCTTTGCAGAGCAGTGAGAAGCACAGGCTGTGATATGGAGCCAGACTCCTGGGTTGGTATTATGGCTATCACATGCTGGCTGCATAACGTTGGACAAGTTACTCAACCTGTCTCTCCCTCACTTCCTTATATGTAAAATACATATGAGAGGCCAGTGAGATGATTTGCCTTAAAGAATTTATATGATAACTAAATTAAATGAACATCCAAATATGGAACACAGTGGCTGGAACACACTAAGCATGCAAATAAAGGTGGAAATTACTCCAGGACCCTGCCCTCAACTGCATTACAAAAGGCAGGACTACATGAAGAGGAAGAACTGGGCACAGTGGAAAGAAGTTTTCCCTGATTTGTGAATTAGAAACTCCACAGCTCTACCTGTTCTACTTGTGAACTGTAGTTACGTAAACTGAGTCTTGTCTCCTCATCTGTAGTATGCTAAGAAACAAAAAAGAAGTACCATAAAATTTAACAGAAACTCAAAGGAAATGAAAATAGCTTTCAGCTAAGGAATCAGAAGAGGCTTCATAGAGAAGGTACTGCTTGACATAGACTGTAGAATAGACATGTGAAAGCAGAAATACTGAAAAGTGTATTCCAGACAGATGGAACCATTTGCATGAAGACATGAGGCAGGAAAGCATGGCATGTTTTCAGAGAATAGCACATGGTCCAATCGAGCCGGCAAGGGCATAAAGGGAAGCAGTTGGAGCTGAGGTTCAGCAAGCAGATCCCATCAGCAAGGGGCCATGGATTCCTGGCTGGATTGGAACTTACCGCCATAGACATGTGGATACAATAAAGGTTGTAATAGGCCATTAAGAGGGTCAGGTCAATAATGTGGAAGCAAGGGTTCAACGTGCAGAGTGGTCAGAGGCTCGGGCTCTGGAGATAAGTAGTTCCAGAATCCAGAAAGCAACTGCCAAAGAATGGAGGTGAGTGATGCTATGGAAGGGCAGAGATGATGGGGGTGTACAACAAGTGGATCTCAACACCTGAGGAAAAATACAGGGTCAAAGGGAAATGACAGAGTGGTGCAGTGCCATGCACAGATGCCCGCAGAGGAGCAGAGTTAAAGAACCCACGAAGGGCAGTCCACCTAAGAGGCATCTTAAACAACCAACTGCAGTCTCCTTCCTGCAGGCTACCGAACACAAATGAGGACCTTATCCATGGACAGTATGTGAGCGAACTTAATGTCAGAGGTGAGTCTGAACCTAAAGATTCTAGGATCAAGAATAGAATTGGGGCTGAGGGGGTACTTGGAGAAAAGAGATGTAGGAGCTATAAACAATGAATAAGATGTGACAAAAACAAGGATTTTTCCATAGGACATAAACTAACACCATCAAATAGACAGGACAAAGCAAAACTAGGGTACGGCCTCTCCCGCGTGAAATGGAGCATTTACATTACATATTATGTCTACTTCATCCCTTAGAAAATGAAGCAAAGGCCAATAACAAAGTCTCCCCTCAACGTCAGCCATATTTCATTCCCAACAGTGATGGTAGAGGGCAAAAGTGGTAGGTGTAAAACATTAAACTATAAGGTTGAGAAGACAGGAGTGAAAAATTGTTTTAAAAAATGTTTTGTTGTTGTTTTCCATTTACATCACATGTCAGTGAAAGGAAAAAGAGACTCCATCACTCCTGGACAAAAATAAATAAATAAATAAACTCAAAGAACCATTAAGGGTTTTTCACGACTATATTAGCTCCTGAGCAGACAGGAGCCTGACTTTGTCCTGTAGTAAGTGTGGTCTTCCTGGAGACAAGAAGAAACAAGAGGTATGGAGTTTGGTTAACTATAGGATCAGAGCCCAAAGGCTATCTGTCTTTTTAGCAACTCTACACAAGCAGACTATGTGCCGTTGAACAATACATAATACACAGCTAGGCTTACGGCAAAAGAAGAAAAGTTAGAAATGACAGTTGCTGATAACAGCAAGAAAACTAACGTTAAGAATACATCTCCTCATGATAGTAAGATTTCACATTTTATAGGTCCCTGATAAAGAAAGTCTCAGACAAACTGTCCTATCTTCTGGCAAAGCTAAAAGAGGTTAAGAGAGATCTGAAACCAAAGCATTAAAAAACAAGCAAAAGATGATTTGAACATGGACTGTTTGGATCAGAGAAAAATCAAGGGAGATGAGTACAGGACAGAACCATTGGCCTGCCTTTCCAGGTTCATCTCATTCACCCAGCTGTGCTGTATTCACTGCCATATTCTGCACTATGGTAAGCACTCAACAAAAACGTGTTAAATAAGTGAATAAAAGCCTTCAAAACAACACTTGCTTTTCCCCTCACTGAAGATACCAGATTCCTTCTTGCCTCTGGGTCCCTGCACATATTATTCTTTCTGAATATTCTTCTTCAGCCCTCACCTTATAACTTTCCTGACATACAGCACCCCTATAATTTGCATCAAATAAGCAAAAGTGCATTAGCCACCCCATTATATACCAGAACTGCTTCTGCTTCCTCTTCATATCACTGGCCATGGTTCATGTTGGCATGAGTGCTTGATTAACAGCTATGCCCCCAACTAAACTACAGGCTCCAAGAAACCACCAGTTATGTCGATTTTGCTCACAATTGGGTTCCCAAATACCTGAAAAAGTTACTAACAGGTGGTTGTCACTCAATAAATTTTGGAAGAATGAAGGAATAAAATAAGGACACCTCGGTAACATCGGCAGCACAGTCTGCCTTGATAATGCCAACTTCCTCAAAGAATCTGTTCACACCCACGAGCCCTGCTGTCAATGTGGCTCTCATGACCACAGTCCTAGAGATCTCTCTGACCAGAAATGGACACTTCACCATTGTGAAACAAAATTTGACACCCCAGTAATTTTGAGAGGATGAGTCAGCTTATCATATATAGAACAGAAGCAGAAGCTGGAAGTTACCACTCTACACCCATCATATTAGTACAAAGTATAAAGTCACATGATTCTATGTATTGGAGAAAACAAGAATCCTAATGTTTTACTGGGAGAATTGAACCCTGGTGCAGCCTAGAAATTGGCCTAACCTAGTGAAACTCGGTATAAAAATGTCCCTGTATATGAGACAGCAAAAGAGACACAGATGTATAGAACAGTCTTTTGGACTCTGTGGGAGAGGGCGAGGGTGGGATGATTTGGGAGAATGGCATTGAAACATGTATAATATCATATGTGAAATGAATCGCCAGTCTAGGTTCGATGCATGATACTGGATGCTTGGGGCTGGTGCACTGGGATGACCCAGAGGGATGGTACAGGGAGGGAGGTGGGTGGGGGGTTCAGGATGGGGAACATGTGTATACCTGTGGCGGATTCATGTTGATGTGTGGCAAAACCAATACAATATTGTAAAGTAATTAACCTCCAATTAAAATAAATAAATTTATATTTTAAAAAATTTAAAAAAATATATACTAGGATCAAGCAAGCTACTCCTAGCCACAAAGCTGAGCAAAGTTCTGCCACTCCTCGAGAACACTTATACAAAGATGTTAATCACAGGTCACAGGCTTGTGGGTGCAGAGAGCTGGAGGTAGCCTTGAGGTATATGGATGGAAAATGTTTGAGGAAAATGAATCTATGAAATGCAGTAGAAACACTGTCTGGAATGCCCTACCATGGCAAAAGCAATAAACCTCCTTGAGGGGCAGCAGTGTATAAATGTATCTTTGAAAGAAAATACTGAGACTTCTCTGGGGGACCAGAGGTTGAGAATCTGCCTTCCAATGCAAGGGACATGGTGTTGATCCCTGGTCAGGGAACTAAGATCTCATATGTCTTGAGACACCTAAGCCTGCGCGCTGCAACTAGAAGAGGCAGCGCGTCACAACTAAACGTCCATGTGCTGCAGTGAAGACCCAGCTGAAAAGCAAATAAATAAACAACAAAACAAGAAAGACAAAAACAAAACAACAACAACAAAAAAAAAAAACAGAAAGAGAAAAAAAAAGACAATGGTGATCTTACAGATAAATACAAATTAATATAATTGTTTAATCCATTAGTAACAGTGGAGCAGTAGTTCCAGTTCTGAGGGCAAGAGTGAATATCAGTGATACTGCAAGGGTCCTAACCATTATATGCTAATTGAGTGTGATTTATGTACACAATTAATTATACCTCACACACACTTGTCCAGTTTTGAAATATAGACATTTTTTTCTTATCTCAGGCTAAAAAAATTAATACCAATATTTTAGAGGTATTCAAACTAAACAGTCTAATCCATAAGAATAATGTCTGATAAAACCTAAATCCTTTACAAATCTTATCCATCTATCAGTATTATTAACACAGTTAATAAAAATACTACTTTTAATTTGGGGAGCAAAAACAGACTACGCTAAGCCACAATGGCAGCAAAGAAGATAAGAAATAGGACCAGGTCTACCACAAAGTATCACAGTCTCTGGGCATAACAGCAACCTATTCACAGGCAGATATGCAGAGTCAGACTACGTGGGGTTTGAATCCTGGCTCTGCTACTAACTTGCCATCCACATGCCCTTGGGAAAGGCACCTTCCCTGTGCTCAACTTTCTAATCTATAAAACAGGTAAGATAATGATAGTCTCTGCATCACAGAGCTTATTGCAAGAATTACTGGAGTTAACACATGTAAAGGACTTGGAACAAAGTTAGCAAGTGGGGAATAGATAATAAACATTCGGCATTACTAGGTAAATTAAAATATTAGGTGCTTCTAAACATTCAGGCATATATAAGGACTATTCCAAACACATTAAAGCAGGGATCTATGGGGTACAAGGGAAATGGGAATGAGGATGAAGGATGAGGCAGAAGGAAAAAAAAAAAAAAAAGGACAAAAATAAGAGAATTCTTCAAGGACAAATAACAAAAATTTACCATCCTTCAAGTCATATAGTTAACTCAGTCTCCAGGAGGAAAGAGCAGAGATGTACATGGACTCATGAGACGGAGGTGCAATAAAGTGAAAGTACTGAAACTCTAGTTTCTAAGGACCCCAGAGCACCTGTGGGTCCCACCTTCATGGCTTTCGACTTCTCTTGAATTTTCCAACATATAGCTAACTAGCCTTCACTTGGCTAGCATGAGTTAGTTTCTATTTCTTGTTACGTTATAGTATTTGACTGAGAAAATCCCTCCGGTGAAAAAGAGATCAGACTTGCTCTGTGTTAACTCAGAAGGCAAAAGGCTTAAGAAGGCAGAATCCAATATAAGAGATATATTTTCAGCATATGATTCACCCAACAAACAAATAGGCTCCAGGGAGTCATGAAACACTTATCACCTTGGCTGTATGAGCATTAATCCAGGGTGCAAGTTCAGAATGGGAGGCTGAACTAGTTAACTTGCAAGGTTTTTCAGGAGTGCATGATTCTAGGACTCACTAAGATCTTTATGAACAGAAAAAGCCTCCAGTATACTAAGAAATGAGGAGGGGATGGCAACCCACTCCAGTATTCTTGCCTGGGAAATTCCATGAACAGAGGAATCTAGCAGACTACAGTGCATAGGGCCACAAAAGAGTCAGACATAATTGAAGCAACTGAGCACCAGCACAAGCACCATAGTAAGGACGGAGCACCATACCAAAATGCATTTGTGATACAAATGTTGGAGGAGATTCTGTGGCCTTACAGGCTGAAGTGCTTCCTCCCACATGCCATGCATGTTTCACATGTAAGATTTTTCCATGGTCTGTCACCTAAGTCTCAGTGACCATCCTATGCAAAACTGATAGAAATCACCCTTGTGATTTGGCCACACATTTAGTCCTATCTCATTTTCTGCCATGAATGTTAGGCCTGTCTCATTTCCAAGTCAAATAATACTTATTAAGTATCTATCCTGTATCAGTTTTTACATATGTCCAGGAAATCGCCTAAAGCCCAGGAAGAAGGGAATGCTATCATCATTATAAAGACAGGAGAAAAGAAAGCTCAAAGGAAACCAAGTTTGTCCAAGTTCCTTGACCTCATAAAGCTAGAATCAGAACTTGAACCCAAGATATTTATCAACAAATATGATAGCTTTACAATATGCCACAAATTTATCTTATGACCACATTTCACATTTTGAAGTATCAAGCCATAAAGTTAAATCTTATGACCCTCTCCTTGGGAATCTAGACACACTCAGTTATTCAGATTCCCCTTACTTCCTGAGTCAACCACCTACAACCTCTCCCTGTTAATGACACTGACAAGTTGGACCACTGTCCACTGTCCTATCTACTCTCCTGCGTGGAGACTTGGAATTCTTCCCATCACCCAGGAATGGAGGAGACAGCCTGACTCACCAACGACAGTCAATGGTAATAAATGCAGTAGAAGCATTGCCAACCGTAAATCAGGAGACAGATGTTCTTACTACTCCTCAGTCAGACTGCTGTGGGAACCTGGACATGTCACATTTCTCCCCATAAAATCAGATGAACTCAAGAGTTTTTCAAACTTGACTTCTCAGAAACATATGAGAATTTTTCATAAAGTACTAATGCACAGGCCCACTGCAGACCAATTAAATCAGAAGCTCTGGAGGGGAAAGTTCTGGCACCTGTAGTTCATGAAAGCCCTGATCCTGACTAAGGTATAGCCAGGGTTGACAGCACAGATGATCTAGGTTTTTCCCTAAGCTTCCCAAGGTTCCTGACCCCAAAGGATCAAACAGTTAGACTACTCAGGCCACACCACCACTTCAGGCTTTCTGAAGTTTCCGTGCTTTCACACCTCAGAAAGCCTCTTTCTGGCCAACCACAAAGAAGAGACACCACCTTGTCTTCAACAGTCGGCAGCATCTGCAGTTTAGACAAGAACTGTGAAAACAGCAGTTCAGCAATTCCATGGTAAGTAGGACATGTTTAGAAAGCTTACAAATGAGAATTAGAGCTGAAAAGGATATGGAGGAAATGGGAAAATGAGAAATAGAAACTGTCCAGTCCTATTCTGGAGTACCTCAAGGCTGTATATTGTCACCCTGCTTATTTAACTTATATGCAGAGCACATTATACAAAATGCCAGGCTGGATGAAGCACAAGCTGGAATCAAGCTTCCTGGAATATCAATAACCTCAGATACACAGATAACAGCACACAGATGGCAGAAAGTGAAGAACTAAAGAGCCTCTTGATGAAAGTGAGAGAGGAGAGTGAAAAAGTTGGCGTAAAACTCAACATTCAAAAACTAAGATCTTGGCATCTGGTCCCATCACTTCATGGCAAATAGATGAGGAGACAATGGAAACAGTGGCAGACTATTTTCTTAGGCTCCAAAATCACTGTCGATGGTGACTGCAGCCATGAAATTAAAAGACGCTTGCTCCTTGGAAGGAAAGCTATGACCAACTTAGACAGCATATTAAAAAGCAGAGACATTACTTCGCTGACAAAGGTCTATCTCTTCAAAGCTATGGTTTTTCCAGTAGTCATGTATGGATGTGAGAGTTGGACTATAGAGAAAGCTGAGTGCCAAAGAATTGATGCTTCTGAACTGTGATGCTGGAGAAGACTCTTGAGAGTCCCTTGGACTGCAAGGAGATCCAACCAGTCCGTTCTAAAGGAAATCAACCCTGACTATTCATTGGAAAGGCTGATGCTGCAGCTGAAACTCCAATACTTTGGCCACCTGATGCAAAGAATTGACTCACTGGAAAAGACCCTGATGGTGGGAAAGATTGAAGGCAGGAGGAGAAGGGGATGACAGAGGATGAGATGATTGGATGGTATCACTGACTCGATTGACATGAGTTTAAGCAAGCTCCGGGAGTTTGTAATGGACAGGGAAGTCTGGGGTGCTGCAGTCCATGGGGTTGCAAAGAGTCAGACACGACTGAATGACTGAACTGAACTGATTCTGAAGCACTCCTACCTCATTGCCATTTTGAAAATATATGTTTTAGTAAGGAAAGAATTTTTTATATAGATTTATTTGGCTTTGTTGGGCCTTAGTTATGGTACATGGAATCTTTGATCTCAATTGCAGCATGCGGGATCTTCAGTTGCAGCAAGTGAAGCCTTTAGCTGTGGTTTGTGCGATCCCAGTTCCCCAACCAGGGATCAAACCTGGGCCCCTTGCATTGGGAATGTGGAGTCTTTGCCACTGGCCCACCAGGAAAGTCCCAGAAAAGGATTTTCCTGTGAAGAAGGAGAAGGTGAGCTGGACTTGGACACTGCAAGAAATACAAGGTACCAAGCGAGGCTCACAAGCTTCAGGATAAGCTTCGTATTTTCATCAGTCAGTAAAAAATAAGGAAAACTCAAGAAAAATTATCATAGAAAAGTAGAATGAGTCTAGATTATTAGAGAAACAAATAAGGGACAACAAAAACCTAAACAACAAGAGAACCCACAAAAGCTTTCACATATGCACTGTAAAAGCAGTCACTTGGAATGAACGACAGAGAGGTTCAATGTCACCCACATTAACCAACAGGTCACAAAGAAGTTTTTACAAAGAAAGAGCTGAAATGATCTATGGTCCATTTCATGAAGTGTTGACCCTGATAGCCACTGGCACAGAGTGTGGAGAGTGGCAGAAAGAGATACATTTCAGGAAAACCAAAAGCCAAACACCACCTGCTACTTTCACTGGTTCAAAAAGGCCAGGTGAGATTTGAGTAGAGAAGGAAGCCAAACCTGCAGGCTCACTTCAAATGATGAGATGATCCCAGTCTACTTACTAAAGAAAGCTGATTCTAGTCATTTCAGTGGTGTCCCACAAGTCATTACAAGGTAAGTATTGTGGACAGGACTCTCCTGAGATTATTAAGCACAAAACACACGTGCAAGCCCACTACCTTCCTGCAGAGTATGAGAAAGTTGTTTTTACTGAAAACTGAAAGCATTTTTTTTCCGGGGCGGGGGGTGGGGGAGTCCCAAATCACTATAGATGGTGACTGTAGCCATGATATTAAAAGACATTTGCTCCTTGGAAAAAAAGTTATGACCAACCTAGACAGCATATTAAAAAGCAGAGACATCACTTTGCAAACAGAGGTCCATCTAGTCCAGGCTATGGTTTTTCCAGGGGTCATGTATGGGTGTGAGAGTTAGACTGTAAAGAAAGCTGAGCACCGATGATGCTTTTCAACTGTGGTGTTGGAGTTTGAGAGTCCCTCGGATAGCAATGAGATCCATCCAATCCATCCTAAAGGAAATCAGTCCTGGGTGTTCATTGGAAGGACTGATGCTGAAGCTGAAACTCCAATTCTTTGGCCACCTGATGCGAAGAGCTGACTCATTTGAAAAGACCCTGATGCTGGGAAAGATTGAAGGCGGGAGGAGAAGGGGACGGCAGAGGATGAGATCGTTGGATGGCATCACTGACACAATGGATATGAGTTTGAGTAAACTCCAGGAGTTGGTGATGCAAAGGGAGGCCTGGTGTGCTGCATTCCCTGGGGTGGCAAAGAGTTGGACACAACTGAGTGAACTGAACTGAACTGAAAGCTTTAGGTACACAAGTGGCAGGCCACACCACTCTCCACTAGATGGGACATGTGCTTTTTGCATGCTAAGCTGCTTCAGTCACATCCAACTATTTGTGACCCTATGGACTGTGGCTCGCCAGGCTCCTCTGTCCATAGGATTCTCCAGGCAAGAATACTGGAGTGGGTTGCCATTTCCTCCTCCAGCGGATCTTCCTGACCCAGAGACAGAACCTGCGTCTCCTGCAGCATCTGCACTGCAGGAAGACTCTTTACCACTGAGCCACTGAGGAAGCCTTAGGGATGATGTGACTGGTTCCAAATTTTGACATCTATTCTATATCACAAATGACTAGGGAATTCTTTACCTTCTCACACTGATTTGTAACACACTGATGTGAATGTGTGTGTGTGTGGGGGACAGAGATTGTTACCCCTTGAGCCATCATACATTTATTTCTTTATAATCTATTCTGCTCCTTTTTATAGTGTAAACTCCAGGAAGGAGAGGACTCTGCTCATTGCTTAGTCCCACTTCTAAAGCAGCACTGGAACATGATAAGTTTTCTTATCACATTTGAAAGAAGACTAAATGTTTGACTAAATATATAAATTATCAAATGAGTGTCTTTTGTCTTCTCTATCATGAATTTATGCTTGGATCTTTTCTTTCACAAAGCCCCAAGAACAATCTCGTTCAGGTAAAACATGCTTTCCTAGTTAATACGTAATCAGAGAAACAGACACAGCTTTTTGTTTTCAAGTTGAGGATTGAGATGTATAGCTAAAGCTATAAGATGATTTCATCCATAATGGTGCCTTAATGTCTCAAAATGTACCTCTCTTCCACTTGGTTTTCAAAATACTCATGCAGAGATACAAACTCAAACACATTTAGATACAATGGATTATCTGTATTAATTTGAAGAAGCAAACAGCCCAATCATATCTATGCTGTACAGGCCAAAAATGTGTCATCCTGGTAGTCTAAAATACTGAAATCTTTTAGTTGTTCTTTTCAAAAGAAGTGAAAAACGTCTGAATTTCCAAAGATGAAATTTCCATGTTGGAACATCTTAATGAAGAAAAGAAAAACACAGGTTCTTAACAGGTCTGAGACAGATTTAAAGGTGCATTTGAAAATTATATGCTGTATTTGCACAGGGAAGAATCTCTGCTTCAAGTACTTTATACACATGCTCACAAAATTAAGGGCACACCATCCTTTGCTGAATGAGTGCTTACTAGAAATGCTGGTGTGAGCCATTTCCTTTTGTTCCCTGGAGTAAAAGCTAAGCCTTGGGGGGGAAAAAAAAAAAATAATACTTTGTTAATGAATCATCTTAAGCTGGCAAACTTAAAGCTGAAGTCAGTAAGATTGATAAATTAAGGTTCTGATGGCAACAAGACTCTTTTCCTGTCATGCACATGGTAGCGCTAAAACAGGAACACTTGTTTCCATCTTAAGGATCAGGGAAGATTGATACAATGGTGAGATTCAGCATTGCTAATTAGGAATGTCAGCAAAAGAAGGTCTGACGCTGTCTGTGCTGCTGAAGTCAAAATAGCAGAGAAAGGTACGTAAGACTCATGTTCCCATTTTCTCCTTAGCCAGGGGGTGAAAAAATAACAGCCCTTCACACTCATTCAGCACTTGCAATTTACAATTCACTTCTGCACACAAATACCATTTGAACTGTATTGAACATCCGAAGCATACTGTTTACATCCATTTAATAAATCAGGAAACTGGGTTCAGTAGGATAAGGGGTCTCTCCCATGTCACAGAGACTGCAAGTGATAAAGCCAGGCTTTCAAGGCAGGCCAGTACTTCATTTCTATATACAAGGCTGCACTGAATGACAGCACTGGCAAGAACCTGCCCTCTACTCTTTCACTTTGCTTACCTTATTTTAAAAATCAAACAAGGGTTGCCATTTCTGTTGTTGGGACAGTGGTAAATGAATGAACTTGTAAACGCAGACCCAGTATGGAAATGACTTCTACTTTTAGCCATTATTATATATTCTTTGTATATAAGTGTGTTGGTCATAAAAGCACAGATAAATTCATGGGTCATAAAAGTGTGGAAAGTCAAGTTCAAGTAGTGAAAGTCCTGAGAGGACAGATTATAAATATGCTCTCATGACTTGTCCAGCAGCCACTATGCTGCTTTGAAACAGAAAGGAAAACAAAATGTATCTTTCTTAGAATGCATTTTGCTATCCCCCAAATGATTTACAAATAGATACATAAACCCCTGCAGTATGTTCTTAAGCGAGGAGGCCGTGGAGCAAAGAGAGCTCCTCTGGGTTATCCAGTACTCTGAGTTTTGTAAGACCAGGTGACATCCTCAGGACAAAACATCTCAGTCTGACATACAACAGGGATCAACACTAGAGCAGTCTGCATATCAAGGGGTGTGGGGGGAATATATATGTTGTGCTGTGCTTAGTCACTCAGTCCTGTCTGACTCTTTGTGACTCCATGGACTATACAGCCCTCTAGGCTCCTCTGTACATGCTGATTGTCCAGGCAAAAATACTGGAGTGGGTTGTCATGCCTTCCTCCAGGCGATCTTCCCAACCCAGGGATAGAACCCAGGTCTCCCTCTTTGCAGGCAGATTCTTTACAATCTGAGCCATCAGGGAAGCCTAAGAACATTGGAATAGGTAGCCTATCCCTTCTCCAAGGGATCTTCCCAACCCGGGAATTGAACAGGGGTCTCCCACATTGCAGGCAGATTCTTTACCAGCTGAGCTACCAGGGAAGTGTATGTATGCATGTGCGTGTGTGTGTATGTGTGTGTGTGTATAATGAATGTATTCACAGAGCTTGAGTCTTAAGTTTAGGAAACTCTCCACAATGAAAGTATGCACTGAAGCCATAGCCACAAAACAGTCTAAGCAAGAAAAGCCAAAGAAACCAACTTCAGGAAGCACCTCCCTTGGCCCCATGCTACAAGTTATAGAAAGTGTGTGCTGCCCAGGCTGCCCATCTGTTTCACACTAATATATGAACAATCTAAGTGTCAGGTTCTGACAAGAATAACAAAAGGAAAGAAGAATAAGGGAGAATGGTGCCATGGATCATTAAGAGAAGGGTTAAAGAAACACAGTAATTGGTGGAGAAGGAGAAAGGATAATGAACACATTTAACATTGCAGAGTCACTCTAAGCCCTGACATCAGTGCTCACAATTCCCACGTTCCTCCATTATGATCTGGTGATTCATCCCCGTGATCCATTCACTAAATAGATGGTTCCTTCCTAACACTGTTCTCATTCATGGAAACAATCTACTTTCCAAGATCCAGATGACATACATCTCCAGGAAGCCTTGCCCAATGTCCCGATCAAAAGTAATATCTTATTTCTCTCTGCGGTTCCCAACAGGCTTTGGCCAGAGCCCTGCTAGAATTCATTTCACATATTTTAAATGCCCTCCCACCAATAAATTATTAGTTTTTGAGGTTGGAAATCATGTTTTGTCTCAGTATAAACTGCTAAGCATCTGTGTCAGTGGTTGGAACAGAGGTTTTTAGTAATATTTTATTTTATTAAGTTGAATTCAAATACTTAAAAGGCTCACTGCAGCACTAATGTTCTGGACTTAAGAAGCATGTATTCTCTCACTTAATCATTTATCAATTCATTCATTAAACAGTTACTTACTATGCCCCTATTGCCTGTCACCCATTGTGTTTAGATCCCTAAGATACAATGATGCCCCCCTTGGAGTTTACAGTTGAGTCTGGGCAGTGATCAAATAATTATGAAATTAGAACTATGTTGAGTACTGCAATGGAAACATTTGGCAGGATTTGAAAACATCCATTCAACTCTAACACTGAAACGTCCAGGGGTCAGTTATCAAAACAGACAGAGGCAACTGTGATGAAAAATAAGAAAAGGACTGCGAAGGCCGCTGCTGCTGCTAAGTCACTTCAGTCGCGTCCGACTCTGTGCGACCCCAGAGACGGCAGCCCACCAGGCTCCCACACCCCTGGGATTCTCCAGGCAAGAATACTGGAGTGGGTTGCCATTTCATTCTCCAATGCGTGAAAGTGAAAAGTGAAAGGGAAGTCGCTCAGTCGTATCTTTGTGACCCCATGTCCTGCAGCCTACCAGGCTCCTCCGTCCATGGGATTTTCCAGGCAAGAGTACTGGAGTGGGGTGCCATCTCCTTCTCCAACGAAGGCCCCTAAATGATGACAAATACATCTTCACTGCAGTTTTATTAGGAACTTAAGCAATATTACAAAAGAAGAAGTAAGTGTTCAGCTTCAGCCTGCATCCATATTCTGATATATTCTGATACACGACATGGCGGAAGACTATACCTGCCTCAGGGCTTTGAAAATCTGGGTTCAGCCTTGCTCCAGAACACACTAGGTGCAGACTCTGAACTTCTCCATCTGTAAAGTGGAGACCATAATCTCTGCTGTGGTAACGACACAGTGTTGATGTGTAAGGATTCAATGACAGTGGAGTATAAACACATTTTGTAGAGTGCATATTGTGTGTACACAGAAATATGTCAACCCAAAAGTCTGATATATAAAGCCATATGAAATACATACATATATTCATATATATACACACATAAATTCATATATATATTATGTATATAGTTGGGTTTTGCATTATGTTACACACTTTTTCCAATACAGCAACCTTTCAGTCACTCTGTTGTTCTTTACAATACACTTTCTCTGCCAGCAGGGGTGGGAGAAGGGGGTAAGAGGATATCAAAGTCTCTGCCTGACTCCTCTGCTCATAGCCAGAATAAACAAAGGACAAAGGACCAAAGACCTGAGTCAAACCCCAGAGGTCAAGCTGCACTGCTGGATGAGGGTACCAATGAACATACTCTGTTGTTAAACTGTTGTCAGCAATAAGTATCTAGAGAAATTCAGAGATCTTACTGATACCATGAATTGACATCAAGGGGAAACAGTAGCATATTTTACCTAATGTTTTGTCACCAATCATACAAAAATAAGAAATGTATACCATTGAAACAGCATATTTATGTCTAGTTTCCTATATAAAGAAGGCTGACATAAAATCCTAGATGGCAAGTCTCTTCTCCATCAATCATAAAGAACTGCAAGAAAATCCTAGAAGGAAATGCTAGCACTTCATAAGCAGCAGTAAAATCATGTACTAATGATAATATTTAGTAAATGGTTACCAAATGTCAGACACTATTAAAAGAACTTTCAGTACAAGACCCAAACTTAACAACAACCTAGAAGTAGGGATATTGGTAAATAAACTCTTTTTTACAGAAAGAACAATGAGACTCAGAGAAGTTCACTCATTTGCCTAAAGATCACACAGCCAGCATTGACCAAACATACTGAACACCACCATTTATCTAGCATTGTTCCAAGAGACCAGGAGAGGTGGGGAAGGACAAAGGTCAAAAGGCAGACATCCTTGATCCACACTGCTTCTACCTAAAGAATCTACAGCAAAGCTAGGACATGAACATAAATTACTATAGTCCAAGGTAAAAAATTCTAAGTACCACAAGAAATGCACAGTTGAGCTCCATCTTGCTGTTTATAGGTACTCTCGGTGGAAGTAGGGGGTTCATATGCAGTAGATGGGGATGAATTCCAGGCCAAAAGGATTACAGAATTAATGTGACTAAATTTATTCTTCACAACATTACAAATGTCTGGGGTTTGATTCCTTTAGAATAAGCCTACAGGCTTCCAAAGTGACACATTGGTAAAGATTCTGCCTGCCAATGCAGGAGACACAGGTTCAATTCCTTGGTCAGGAGGATCCCCTAGAGGAGGAAACAGTAACCCACTCCAACATTCTTGCCTGAAAAATTCCATGGACAAAGGAGCCTGGTGGGTTACAGTCCGTGGGGTCAAAAAGAGCATGACACGAACGAGCAAGTGGGCACACATGCATGCGTGGGCTACGTATTCTCTGAGTTCGCCTCCTGGGGTAATTCAGTAACACAGCTCACAGTACGTAGATTGGAAGCTTCCTGAGAACAGGTGCTGCCTGTACTGTATCCTCATGCCCAGGATGCTGTTGAGTACACAGTGGCGCTCAAGAAATATGGATCTAGGTGTCAAATGAGTTGATGTGTTCTTAATAATTAGTTAAACAGCAAATTAATGAATACAGAAGCACAAAGTCAGGTGTACACTGTTAAGAAATATAGACCACACTGGAGTTCATGAACTCAAGTTCCCTGAGTGCTAAAGCCCCTGTCCCCAGGTGTAACTTTGCAAACACGAGTGTCAAGGGACTTTTGCTAGACAGCAGGTGGGAGTTTTCTTAACCAAGAGACCACACTGGTGACCCACCTGGTCAGTGATTTGAAGAATACCAAGAAGCAAAATGAATTCTTATTTTATTCCCCATCAGGGCAGGAAGCACAGAGTGAACCGCAAAAGCTGTATTATCTAGAACTTTCTTGAGAGCTATAAAGTAACTCATTTGCAGAAGTCGTTGATTTTGTACACAGGGACTGTTTGGTGAGATTGAGGAAGCGAATGATGGTTGACTTCCTGGAGTGAGTCATGGCTGTAACCCCCTTTGAGAGTATTAATAGAACAGGGGGAAAATTTCCAGGAAACATCAATTACCACAACCACCAAAATAGAAAAGTTGGCTGATGACTTAATCACTAAACTTTTGGGGAGACTACCCCCTTTCTTTATCAGAAAAAGATAACAATAAATCAAACTAACACATTTTGAAACTTGCTAACATCATTTTTTTTGTCGTTTGCAGAGTTATCTTTTAATCCTACACTAAGATTCTGCTTTAGCAAAATGACCATGCATACTCTGGGCTGATTACAGTTAAACCAACGTTCTCAAGTCAAGACTTAGATCTCAAAGAAATAGACAAATGCACTGGATGACTCATTCATCCATTCATCCTTCCCTTCGAACCTTAAATTAATAGGTATTTAATGGGCATCTACTATTATGTTCCAGACTCATACTCCCTAGGATACAAAAACTAAAGAAAAAAGATGATAACTATAATAAATGTCTTGATCTCTGCTCACTCTATTGGCTAAATCTCCTCACATTGTTTTTCAGCTGTATCAGGATTAGGGCTAAGAGATTAGTTACATTTTGTAGCCTCAGAAAGTGCTGGGAATCTTAGGTCAATCTAATAGGTTTCAAAACCTAAGCATTTTAGTCCCACTCTAGAGGCATGACATATCTTCCTTCATAGCTTTATTATTTCATAACTTGTGTGACTTAGAGCAAGTTAGTCTATACCTCTGTGCTTCAGTTTTCATATCTAACAAATGAAAATAAATAGCAGCACTGTTTCATAAATGATGGGGATTAAATGAGCCTATATACATACATAATTAGGAGCGTGTGTGTGTGTGTGTGTGTGTATGTGTATATATACATTTGGAATGGAATCTGGAACATAACACCCCAGAAAATTTTACTATTATTGTCATTATTATTATCACCCCCACTTAGTACAAGAGAGGGGTTTTTCGTTACTCTTCACAGGAAGAGAATCAGTTGCACAGCTCTAACCCGGGTCATATATGCAGACTGATCTCTGTTAGCTCACTCACTTACAATCCATCACTATGCTTTGTCATCCTTACTATAGTGAAACCACGCACTCCAGTCCAAAAAAATATTCTGCCCCAGCACTCCAGTTGGGCCTCCTCTCTCTCAACTGTGGCTGACTTGCTTCCATTGCCTATTTAAATACAATAAGTGTGATGAAGGAAATAGACTGCCCATCCCATCCTCATCCACCTCAAACACATAAGAATCTTCTCAGCTAACCAGTTCCAAGCATCTGTTCTGCCCCCCCAAGTATTTCACCACAGCTGTTATACAATGCTTCCAGCAGAATGGAATTTAATTAAAAGGATATTTTGGCAAGAACCAGTAATAAGCTGGTCATAAACATTAATTCAACATGCTATCTCCTTAAAAAGTTGGAGCCATGAATATCTTCATTGTGTTCTCTAAAAGAAAACACTGGAAATAACACATGTGATTGGCAAAATGGCAATATTTGAATAAATTCTAGTGTATCACCTTCAAGGACTATAATATGTGTGTGTGTATGTGTGTGTGTGTGTGTGTGCGTGTCTTTAGTCACTAAGTGTGTCTGACTCTTTGTGATGCCATAGACTGTAGCCCTCCAGGCTCCTCTGTCCATGGAATTCTCTAGGCAAGAAGACTGGAAGAGGTTGCCATTTCCTTCTCCAGGGTATCTTCCCAACCCAGGGATCAAACCTGTGTTTCTTGCACGGCAGATGGATTCTTTACCACTTGAGCCATCATCGAGGCCCAAAGACTGTAATACCACTGTAAAATATGATGAGGAAAATTCTTATAACATTAAATGAAAAAATAATGAAAAAATTATCTCTCCTGATTGCACATTATAAAAACCATAGAACGACATCACTGGAGACAAAATCAGTACACAGAAAATAGGGTTGATGTGTTAGGGTGGCAGGATTGTGGATGCGGATTTTTTCATGATTTAATTTTCTTATTCTTACAAAAAGCACTTGCTCACATTTTAAAATTTCTATCAATAATATTTAAATTTACCTAAAAGTCTACAAAGAAAAAAATATCTTAAGAAGGATTTATACAATTGAAATACATTAGGAAACTTCAAGTACATAACAAACCATCCTTATAGCAGGAACTTCTCCTTCTGAAGGATACACAAGTACTTCTAAATTTAAATCCAGGCAGTACTTAGCACATCTCTCAAATGCAGGCGCTTTGGGAGGGAAGCTCTCATAACCCCCCAGATCCATTCAGGCCTGAAGCCCACAGAGGCAGCAACGTGCCCAAGTCTCATTCATCAGCTGCCTCAAGTGCCATTTAGGAAGGGTGCTCACAACCAAGAGCACCATCTTAATTTCTAATCATTATCACGTGAATGGCTGTGTAAATGGCTGCATGAGACTCCCTACATCCTTAGCTCACGCTATTGCTCTAGGCTCCAGGCTGGAAGGCTGCCGGAGTCTTCTCCTTTCCCTGCCTTGGATCACTCCTTCTACCCCTGGGAGACCAGACCTTCCCACTGGCCTTAGTGCCTCATACTCCATCACAGCCATGCATCTCTACTCCTGCTGACCACCCTGTGCACCCCCACTCTGCCTGCCCACCCCCACCACCCTACTCCCCATCCCGCACCCTGCAGCCAATCTGTAACTATCCAACCAACAGAACCCATTTACTTTTGACTATAAACATATACTAAAAACATACACTCTTTCTCCAAAACAGGACTAAAAACATATATTCTTCCTCAAAATTCCTACTGAACTTAAAGTCTGGATTATTTTCCTAACTGGCTCATTATTTCTTTTATTTTTTTTAAATCTCACCGAAAGCATTTTCGAGCCTTTCAAATATAAATCCCAGGTCTTAAGTTTTTGTCTTTTATTCCCCCCCAAGGCGGTTAATACTACTGGACAAATATTGAGGGCCTAAGTAAATAAGTGCTTAAAGAATATTAATTACACATAGAAGAAATTGCCAATAAAGAGGAGTTATTTGTGAAATGCACACCTACTTCTCAAGTAATATGAGCACCGTACAATGAATGCTATGGTCAGAATAGGGGATCTGGAGAGGAATAAATCTGTGAAGTCTTATGTTAAACACCTCAAATAGGGAACTGAAGACCTGTCTCTGTGCACTGACCTCTGGAACACTAGGAACTTCAATTCTCTCAGCCTCAGTTTCCTCATCTAAAATTAAAAGTGTTCAAGTAGATTATCTGAATTGTACATCAGCAGTGACCTCCCATGATCCATCTAACCTCCCTCTGCCCAGGAGTCAGGAGTCCTATTATTCTGTTTTGTTACCACGACTTTTTAGGTGAGTGATACTAGATGACATCACTTCTAGATACTTCAGCTTAGGCACCTATGAAACGGGAAGAATATCCCGTCATTTACCTATCAAAGAAGAGTACTGAAGATCATATACAACAGCAGCTGTGAATGTGTGCTTGGAATGTAAAACACCACATAATAATATTAAGGAATTTTACTTAGTCCTGTTGTTAATATTAGATTTGCACCAGAGGAAGTAAAATCCATGGAATGGTTGTTCTAGAAGAGGCCAATGGAGAGAAAGCAGGTAAACGAACTTCAAGAAAGCAATATGACTTTCTCTCTCGTTACACCAATAAGAAAACATTAGAGATTTAGATGATTGAGTAAGATATGTGAGTGTGTAGGGCAAGGAAAAGCACAAAATGGAAACAAAATTACGAAGTCCTCAAATTCATTCTGGTTTCTGCATTTACTTTCCTTCACTGACTTACAGGCTTCACTGGTGGCTCAGTCAGTAAAGAATCCGCCTGCCAATGCAGGAGACTCAGGTTTGATCTCTGGGCCGGGAAGATCCCCTGGAGAAGCAAATGGCAACCCACTCCAGTGTTCTTGCTTGAGAAATCCCATGGACCAAGGAGCCTGGAGGGCTACAGTCCATGGGGTCCCAAGAGTCTGACACAACTTAGCAACTAAACCACTACCACTGACTTAACCAAACCAGACTTGTTCAGAAAGTGACATCACGGAGAATATTATTTTCAATATTCCCAATAGTACAGGGTTATTTCCATGGTTTATAAACTACTAAAAGATCAGCTCAAACTAGATAAGATTCTGCCTAAACAGAAAAAAAATTTTTTTAAATAAGATAAAGAAAAATATTCAAGCATTATTTGTTCTGAAAAAAATCACAGGTATTAATTTCTATTTCCTTATTTACTTTCCTCACTCCCAGGGGAGAAAAACACCTTGTGTTTATATAAGCATGTATCTCTTAGCAGTAGGGAGTACCATACAGATATTATTTAATCAAACTTCACCTTATCACTATGCAATGGGAAACGGGTCATTATTAAGGGGTAATGGTAAATGGGAAGAAAAAATGTCATAAAATATAGAACATTTCAGGGTGGGGTTGAGGGGTGGGAATCTGCCCACAATACTGGGTTCATGACACTGTTAGTTTAGAGAGGTCAAAAGACCTAACTCAGAGGGGCAAGTAAGATGCCTTTCTTCCATTATTTACAACCTTAAGCCCACCTGGATGTCTTGCTATCATCAGTCTCCTCACGTCTGAATCTCCTTCCCCCCTCCTTTCCTATACTAATGTAGCCTTCAACCTTTACCTTCCCAGTCGGATTAACTTATCCTTTCTTGGGAAATTTTATATTTTCATTCTACCCTAACTGCAGTGTGTAATAACTTGTTTCTTCTTCCTTTTTTTGCTGCATCACACGGCTTGCGGGATGTCAGTCTCCCTACCAGGAATCGAACCAAGGCCATGGCAGTGAGAGTCCAGGGCCCTATCACTGGGCCACTAGGCCACCAGGGAACTCGTGCCTTTTTTCAAACTTAATTGTGCCCACGTCTTACTCCTATCCTGCACCGAGATATCTGAAGTGAAAAACCAGGATTCAGTCTCTTGTGTACATCACTTCCTAGCACAGAGCTTTAAATTCAGAAAGAATGGAGTCTGTCATTGTTCTTTCTCTCGAACTGAATCTTAGAGATAAATTGATTCAACTGGATGATTTCTGGGGTCCCTTCCAGCTGGAATTCAAAGATGTTACAGTCAGAAGGAATTTATGACATTATCTAATGCAACCCCATCACTAAACAAGGAGCCCCAAGTGAGAAAAGAATGTGCCCAGTGGAACCAAGTCTCCTGAGTCCAGTCCAGTGCTTCCTGGCCACACTATGGCACCCAGGCCAAGAGGAATCACCTCAGGCTCATTTCCCTAAATTTCAAGCCATGATCTTAGGATGCATCTACATGACAGATGACCAAAAAAAAAAATATTTAGCTTAAACAACCATCACTCAGAACATCACAATGCTGGCCAAGGACTCTTCCCATGGCTGAACTTGCTGTTTGGAATCATTTTAAATTCAATTAAAATAGAAGGCAAATGCTGACCCTAGACTACTGTCTTGCAGACTGTACAAACTAACTCATTAATGGATCATAGAATCAATTTACTAGATCCCCAAAAGTATTTTGAAAAACTGAAATGGAATAGAAAACATCAACATGTATAAAGTGACAGAATGTTGTGTGGAGTGAAATTTTGTTCACATCTTTATATATATCTATATGTGTATAATTAGCAAGGCAAAATTTATTTATAACTGCCATTTGTGTAGGGAAAAAAAGTTTGGAAGCCACAACCTTGAACCAAAGTCTGTAGTGATAAATATTAACAGCCATAGAGCTGACGTACATAGTCAAAGTTATGGTTTTTCCAGCAGTCACATATGGATGTGAAAGTCGGACAGTAAAGAAGGCTGAGCACCGAAGAACTAATGCTTTCTTTCAAACTGTGGTGCTGGAGAAGACTCTTGAGAGTCCCTTGGACAGCAAGGAGATCAAACCAGTCAATCCTAAAGGAAATCAATCCTAAATATTCATTGGAAGGACTGATGCTGAAACTGAAGCTCCAATACTTTGGCCATATAACGTAAAGAGCCCATTCATTTGAAAAGACTCTGATTCTGGGAAAGATTGAGGGCAGGAGGAGAAAGGGACAACCGAGGATGAGATGGTTGGATGGCATCACCAACTCAGTGAACATGAGTTTGAGCAAACTCTGGGAGCTGGTAAAGGATAGAGAAGCCTGGCGTGCTGCAGTCCATGGGTGGCAAAGAGTCAGACACCACTTGGTGACTGGCAGCAACAGAGCTGACTGCTACACAGTTAACAAGCAGGGCAGGCAAAAACAGATCTTAGAAAACTAATGATACCACCTCTAGCCTTTGCATTCCTATTCCTTGGGGAGTATTCTAGCATTTCCAATCTCAACTGGAAAAACTGAGGACAGTGAAATAAATTATACCACCTTTCTCCCCAGAATCCTCTCACACTTGGGACCACCAAGTTCCTGTTTTAGGAGACAAAGATTCTTGGGTCCCTGCCACTCTTTGCCTCTTTCTCCCTCTTTCTGAGATAAGTTTCAAAATACAAATTACCACAAGAGAGAGGAAGGAAGACCAAGAAAGAAAAGTTTCTGTTTCAGATATTTGTTTCTTTATTTATTTCTTACTTTCCTTTTTCTTAAAAAAAAAAAAAAAGAGAGAGAGAGACCCAAGCCAGCCTATAGGAGCTGCCACGTAGGAATCATGTTCCTGGGCAATTTCAACAGACTTTCAGACTATTTTTCTACTTCCCTGGCTGGATGGCTGGGTTTGAGTAATTTTCTCTTTCTCCTGGGGTTGGTTGCTAAGAGACACTCTATTACTTCTCTTTCTTTTATGACCCGATTACTGTGATCAGCAAAGACGGCATGCAGACAACATCCTGACATGGCTTATACAAGATGGCTGGGCCTGGTTACAAAACGATGGACTCTCTTTAACCCTCTCATAACCACTGGACCAAGATTTTCAAAGTCCCTTTTTACAAAGGTCTAAGGATCTTCCCATCTTCCTTTAAATGGTAGTCATGATGGATCAACTGTATCCATCATTACAGCAGCCAATATTGACTTATATTTCCATGACACTTCCTTTTTTAATGTACTTATTTTTTTTAAATTTCACAAGTAAGTAAATGAACCAAAAAACACTCTGGGTTCATTTCCAGCCTGAAAAAAGACAAAGCTGAAAGGAAACTCTTAAACAGCTTCTTAGTCAAAGTCCTCCAGTCCACCCTTCTTTTTCTGGAATACACAGCAAAGTAAAGTTCACACCTTGTTTATCTCTAATCCTACACAGCTTTTGGGACACCTTAAACGTCCTGAAGTGAAGTCGCTCAGTCGTGTCTAACTCTTTGCAACCCTGTGGACTGTAGCCTACCGGCTCCTTCGTCCATGGGATTTTCCAGGCAAGAGAACTGGAGTGGGGTGCCACTGCCTTCTCCAGAGGATCTTCCTGACCCAGGGATCAAACCGGGGTCTCTCGCATTGTAGGCAGATGCTGTACCATCTGAGCCACAAGGGAAGCCCTTCAGTGCTTTTATTTCAGTAAAAAGAAAACAAAATGGTTACAGGTTGTTTTCTAATGGCTCTTGATGCCCTCAAAACAGACTAGGATTTAAAAAACAAAAAAAGTAACAAAGGTTCTGAATCTTTATCCAGTATATCTTCTCTAGTTTATGTTTCCTTTATACAACCTTGAAAAATTAGGTTGCCAGCCATTCATTCATTCTCTTCTCCTCACTCCGAAGTTAACTTAGAAGAACTTTTAACACTCTTCTTGCCACAAGGCCAAATTCATCTCTTGTATATCTCCATAGACATCATGGCTCCCAGATCCTCTCTTTATATATCTCCTGAGAGTTACCCTTTATCTTAGAACTTCATGCTTTCAGTTTAAGGCTCCAGTTTCTATTAAAGGTAAAAATCCTTCTTGCAAGATTTTACTTTGGCATACTCCCAAAGATGTAGACCTCTTTCTTTTTGATAGCTAGTGAGCTACTGGATATGAATATATAGATACGGGTAGATATGGGTATATATCTGTATCTCAATGTGAGTACATTTAATATATCTCTTTTACAGACTTTTGGAGTTAGCATACATGAAATTTGGATTTAGAGATGGCTGGATTCAAATCAAAGGTTCATTATTCATTAGCCACAAGACATCAGGCAACTTATTTACTCTCTCTTTAAGCCTCAATTTCAGTATTTAAACCTTGAAATATTAGTACCAAATTTCAAATACTACTATAAAACTTACATATCAGAGACCTGCCATACAGTAGATACAAATGAAATGCTAGCTTCCTGATGAGCTATATGTAAAAAACATGGATTTATATCTTGCTCTGGGTTAGGAAGAATGCTTGAGGATATTAGCCTAGAGCGGAAGAGTTGAGAGGGCATGGGGGCAGCAGAGGAACATGCCGGGGGCAAACAGAATGGAGAGCCTATGGCCCATTTCATGGCCTTACTAAATTCATGATTTTCCATGGGAACAGTTTTACTCCGTGCCTTTCAAGAGTAACCAATTTTACGCAATTTCTGTAGCTGAATCATACTTTCATATAATTTTAGAGCAGGAAGTGAAGAGATAATATTGTTCAATCTCACCGTTTTATGATTGGGAAGATCAGCCCCGGGTGGTTTGGTGATGTACACAGGTCATAAGTGCACAGCTAAGAAGGGTCCTTTCAACCAGACCACACTTTTCTCTAGGTAGCTCTTGTCATGTAC
Organism: Budorcas taxicolor; assembly: GCF_023091745.1. Classification (NCBI taxonomy): domain Eukaryota; kingdom Metazoa; phylum Chordata; class Mammalia; order Artiodactyla; family Bovidae; genus Budorcas; species Budorcas taxicolor. Next base: position 143,391,150 of record NC_068910.1, read on the forward strand.
AGTGGTTACCTTCTTGATTGGCTGGTACTTCCTTTCTGGTGTAGCTGAAATAAAATGTCCTTCATTCTAGCAAATTATTTGTTCTCTCCTTTCAATTGAGTATCCATACACAACTCTGCGGTTGTGTTCAGAACAAACTCAAACTTTGCAGGAAATCTTAGCTCTTAACTAGGATTCATGGTTCTTTATACTCTAGGAAAGAAATAACAGGTGCTAGTAGGGCTGAGTTTATTTCTGAAAACAGGATGTTTGAAGGGCACTTCATGAATAGTGCCTACATTTGAACTACCAGCCTGGTATTCCCTGGCATTCCCGCTGTGACTCCAGCTTTGCCCTTCCTCTACTTCTAGCAAATGCCAACTAAGGCCCTGATCTATTGCCAACAAGTGTCCTGGCAACTGTTGGAGAGAAGGAAAGTTCATTGAAAATACCCAAAATGAGCACAGATCCTAAGATCGCTCCTTCTTAAACCTTGGATTGAGACGTTTTCCAGCTAAAAGGCAGCAATATTCAGTGACAATTTCAGTCTCAGTTCAGTTCACTCTCTCAGTCGTGTCCGACTCTTTGCGACCCCATGAATCGCAGCACGCCAGGCCTCCCTGTCCATCAACAACTCCCGGAGTTCACTCAGACTCGCGTCCATCAAGTCAGTGATGCCATTCAGCCATCGCATCCTCTGTCGTCCCCTTCTCATCCTGCCCCCAAATCCCTCCCAGCATCAGAGTCTTTTCCAATGAGTCAACTCTTTGCATCAGGTGGCCAAAGTACTGGAGTTTCAGCTTTAGCATCATTCCTTCCGAAGAAATCCCAGGGCTGATCTCCTTCAGAAAGCACTGGTTGGGTCTAGAATGGACATTATTTTCATACAGGTTAATTTTTATCAGGGATATATACAATGCAGAGCAAACTGCATGATACACACTGCTAGGAATGCTATAGATTCACCATTTGCAAAATATGATGCCTTCACTGGATGGGAGGGGAGTTTGGGGGAGAATGGATACATGTGCAAGTATGGCTGAGTCCTTTCACTGTTCACCTGGAACTATTGAAACATTGTTAATCAGCTATACTCCATATAAAATAAAAAGTGGTTGTTTTTTTTTAAATGATGCCTCAAAAAACCTTGTCTTGAAAGGGAACCATGGCTGAAGATCTCTGAAATAGTAACAATATTTCAAATCCAAAATTCCTGAGAGGAAAAAAAAAAAAAAAAAAGAATTATCTCACGGTTTAATGAACTGAAAGGAGAATACTGGAACAGATAAAATCTGTGTAGCCCTAAAAATATCCAAACTGAGATAAGGGCAGGTAGAGGGCTCAGTGTCATCAGTGATGGCATGAAAGTGTTTTCAGTTTTATCAATCTTGGCCTCATCCATGTGGCTTTGAGCTCAAAGCCTGTGTCTGCACCTCTGGCTTCTCAGGCTGCCCCAGGATGATCTTAGAAGATTTGGGAGATGATCCTGCCAGTATACCTCCTCTCCAGATGTCTCTAGGTGTTGAGTATCATCCTGTCTCTATTACTCCATGAGTTCTTTACATTCTAAACAAATACATGGGATAAGAAATCACAAAGGTAAGTACAACTGTGGGATGGCTGCTGCCACTTCATCACCTAACTTATAAGTTGAGTTTTAAGAGTTTTGATGTTCACAATTAACCAATGTTGTAGGCAAGCTACATCCAGGTAAACTGCATGTGTAACTGCAACACACACATAACAAATCACGAGCACAGAGGGAAAGGAGCAGGTTATCCTTCATCCTTAAGAAAAATAGAATAAAAATTGAAGAACTATAAAACAACTTGAACCCATGAACAAGGTAAACCAGAGAAAGCTTTTGCAAAAAATAATTTCATGGGAAATGTTAATAATCTTGTTAGTAATCTTAGTTTTGCCTTTACTATTACTCATTCTGATCCAACTTTTCCCGTTTGTTTCCTCAAAATTTAGACTTACTTGAGTCCCATGAACTCAAACTTATTTATTGAACTTGTCCGAATCTAGCTATTTAATCTAGTCACAGGAAAGTTCTAAATTCATTTGTTGACCTTACTACCTACCAGACCTTGCATTCTTTTCCATTTATAGTGAAGGGGAAAAGAGTATACACAAAAATATACACATGAATTTTTTTAAAGTCAGTTAATAATACTGCATAGACTAGCCCTTTAAGCAAGCCAACAAACTGTGCTGAAATTGTAAAGGCAATTCTTGGTACTTGCACCTTTGTTTAAGAAAAAGAATTCTCTTTGAGAATTTTGCCATTCTCCATCTGTGCTCAATAGCATTAAGTTCAATTCTGGGTCCTGACAAATGAGGCTTTTCATGATAGGTTGAATAAAATTCTTAAAAGCTTTAAAATCCCTACAATGGAACTGTTCAGTGTTAAGTAGGGGAGGAAAGATGGAGTGAGGGACAAATCACTATAAGGCTTCAAGGGCTCACACAGGGAAGAGACTTTTCTTTGCAATTCACTTGGATATAGGAAAATATTTTCTAATGCAAAAGAAACACAAGTAACTATAGATATGTTCCTACCTCTGCCACATATTAAAGCCAAAGCAAACTTAAGATTTCCTAACAGGAGGCTTCCATGGTGATCTAGCGGTTAGGAATCCATCTTGCAATGTGGGGGCACCAGTCCAACCCCTGGTCCGGGAAGATGCCACAAGGCAGTTGAGCCGGTGCACTACAACTACTGAGCCTGCGCTCTAGAGCCCTGCTTCACAACGAAAAAAGTCACTGCAATGAGAAGCCCTTGTACTCCAACTAGAGAAAGCCTGTGTATAGCAATAAAGACCCAGCACAGTCAAAAATAAGTAAATATTAAGAAAAAAAAACAAAAGCTTTCCTAAAAGGACAGATCTACAACAGGGGAACTGCTGCTGAGCGCTATGCCATTCCAGGGAGCTTGAGTGATATTTTAGTTTTGTTCTTGCTATGTAGCTAAAGTTCCATATCTCCTATGAAATTTGTGCCTAGGCCTTTGAAGCTTCATTCTCTCTGCAAAAGGGACATTCTCCCACTATATTTCCACTATATTGTTACATTTAAAACTATCAGTTTTGTATAATTTGAGCTGCCTTAATAAGCTGCATAGATATTATTTATGAGGTGAGTATTCACTGAATGCACCTCAATTGTTGTTAGGCACCGTTAATTTTATGATGACCAGCTGAGAATTCCTGCTTTTAAGGCCAAATCAGCTGCTTCAAAGGGAACTCTGAAGATGGCTCGCTAGAATAAATGTTTGTTTAATTTGTTTCTCTGTTTATTCTTCACTGTTCCTTTCCCAGAGATTTGTAACTCAAAAATGGTTAAGGGAGAGATTCCATTTAATGAGAACTGAATCACAATTAGGGCAATGTGATTAGACTGTAACAGAATTTTTTCCCCCCTGAGGGTACAAGCTTACAACATTAAGTACTAACGAAATTCCATGACAAGAGATTATAAATTTGTAAGACTAAGAGATATCTTAGGCCAACTATTTTAGAATATCTGAGGGTGAAGGATAAGTCTAGGCATTTTTACAAGTTCCCCAGGTGATTTTGTATATCGTGAGAGTACAGAACCACTGAGAGAGAGTTAAAGCCGTTTTCAGTACAGAGTAGGCTGTTTTCTATAACGTTAATAGATTTTAAGCCCAAAAGTAAAGGGAAACGATGGTAAAATGATAGTGGCATAACGTCTTCCACTTAAGCAGAGACAAAAGCACTAGGCAACAACACTGGCTGTAATAAATGAGTCTAAGTTCTAAGACAGTTGCATGAAAGAGAAAGGCCAGAACTATCAGTGATACACTGCATGCAGACAAAGGGAGACACACACATTTTGCAAGTCCAGAGACCATTACTCTCTCAGGCTCTGCATGGAGAAGCTGTACCAAGTAAGGCGTGCACTTTAGGCTATGAGGAGTTCCTGCTCCGTTTCTTTCCATTATTTATTTATTTTTTAAACTGGAAACCCCCTAGTCACCTCTTCCAAAGCTGCCATTAGCTTAATGAGATGTCTGTAACATTCGCTGGGATTTGGGGAAGACAGGCTGGAGAAACAGCTAAGCAAAATTATTATATTTTGCTAAGGGTAAATGTTTGGCTTTGGGTATTGAATACAGCTCTACTAAAGGCATAAAAGTTAATGTAAAACAAGCTCAAGGCCCCCACTAAATGTCTATGACTTCCAAGTACCATAATACACTAACACTATAACACTAGAAAACAGCCTATTTTTAGTACTTGAGTTTGTTTTTGAAAATCACCACGCCATTGAGACTTTTTTTTTCTCATACTACATCTTTTCCATCCCTTCACAATTACGAATGATTATTGACCAAGATACCCTACAGCCAAAAGCAACAGTGGTAATCAGGTTGGTAGAACCTGGGAAAGGAAAAGTCCACCTTTCCTCTGCAGCAGCTCTGAGGAAGAGAAAGGTAAATGGGGAATAGAAAGGTGAGTGCCTTGGCCAAGGCCAGAGTGAAAGCTGGCACTGGCCCCAAGAGAAAAATGCAGAAGTTCTCCCTCTCAGCCCTTATTTCAAACCACCAGCCATTCTCACTTCCCCTGCCAACAGAGTTGACTTTTGCCAGGGAGGGAAGAACTAGTTTCACAAGCAATTATCACAATAAGAAACAAGGGTGGGGTATGAAGGCATCATAACCATGGTGGATTGTTTTTTGACTCTGTGACCACTGCCAGGCTTTGAAAAGAAATTGATTTGTTCCTTCAACATTTTAATAGACCAGTTTATAATAAAAGCCAACCAGTAATTGTCATTTGCCATGATGTAGTTGAACTTTCTGTCTCAGGGTACAAAAAACTCCTGGGGATGGAGAGAGGCAAACTTGACCCAAATAGTTAACTTTCAAAATATAAATCTGCTGTAAGAGCCACCACAAATGAACCAGGGCAGGAAAGCAGAAGGGGATTTTCCACAGCCATTAATGGCCATATTACCATTATTATCATTATATAACACAGTAGCATATGGGGAGTATTAAATGGTGTACTTTCCAGAAAGACTCCAGCCAACTGGGTTAGGCAATGGCCTCCTTGAATCAAAACCTATCGCTCCTTGAGGCTTGCATAGCTGCCTTGATTAAACACAGCAGCAGGCTCCAGTTGAAGGGACGATTCCTTTTTTTGAAGGGAGGTAGAATAGAGTAATTGCCAGATGTTTGTAATTTTAGCTATAAAAAGATGGCTGCTTTCCATTCCTGAGTATGTTGAGTCTTCTTTTTTTTTTCTTTCTACCCAAGCTATTGTGGTTCACTAAAATAGGCCACTGCGCTGATGAATCATCATTCAAAACTGCAATAATGGAAGCAGCACAAATATGACATTTTAAATTCACATATAAGAGAAATAAGTAAAAATGTATGGGTAACAGTTATATGCAAGGCAACCGAAAGCATATTGCGGTATAAAGAACTCAAGAATCACCTCTTGATTACTTTCAACGTATAGGACCTGGTATAGCCAGTTTCATCACAGAATCTGCATCTCTTCAATTATTAAATGGGAATGAATAGTCCTGTGTGGCCTCCCTCTCAGAGGAAAGAACCCGGGCCTTATCCGTCTCCATACCTCGCCTTACATATGCACTCCCCAGAGAAGATGTGAAAATAAATATGAACGTGTATCAAAACCACATATTATGACATAATCGTGTATGCACATTGTCTGTTATATTGTACATTCACTGTATTTTCTAATAGAATTACTAGAACTGCCACCACCATCACCATCAAATGTTCAGTTCTCTCTTCGGACACTACCTCTTACATTTGGCAAGAAGAAAAGGAAAACCTGGCTTTTACTTAAGCAGTATTAATATAACTGGCTATGGAGACTGGTGACCTCTTAGGCAGGGGATATTATCTTTCTTAATGAGTAAGGTAAGCATCTCTTTGAGGATCTGATGACATATGGACCCTTTCCCTGAAAAAGACATACACATGGACCACGTTTAAATACAGTATCAGAAGACTGGCTAAATTCCAATTATGAATCCCAGAGATGAAAAGGACCCAAGATAAAATTCCTAAGCAAATTAATCAATTATTTTGTGTGATGATATAATTGACATCTCTAAAATCTCTCTGCCTCAGCGAAGAATTTGGCAAATGAAAGATTTTTAAAGTTAATAAAAATCACTGATTTACTTTATACAGTTTGCTTTTTATAACATCACTTACATTATTATCTGTAATAAACTAGTTTAATATTAAGAATGCTCCTTCTTAAAGGGATACCATAAATATGAACCTTTTTCTTTTCTTCAATAGTGACATGGTTCAGGTAAATCCTCTCTGTAAGAAAGGTGTCTTTCAAATTCCAAAAAGGACATATCAACACATCATAATTCTACCAGGAATAAGACAAGCCTATTCTAAAATGTCAAATAGCAAAAGATTACCATAGGAAAAAAAGATAAAACTATGGTTATTTTTTAAAATGGCCAGTAAGAGTTATACTTAGACAATTATGATTAATAGTCTAAGGATGAACAAACTATGGATTATCACTCCCAATGTTAATGGTCATGCTTTAATTTTAATAATAGCAGCAACAATAATGCTGGCAGCTTCCAACAACTTAACCATTATTCTGTGCCAGATATTATGCTAATTTATTCACTTAATTTTGAAAATAACTCTTTGGGATATGTGTATCTCTATTTTAATGTAAGAATATATTGAAAGAGCTTAAGTAGCTACTTAAACCAGTTAGCTCAAGTTCTTAGAGAAGTATGAACTAAAAAAAACACTTGAACCCAGCCAGATCTGATGTTAGAGTCCATGTGCCTAACCACTGCCTCCTGAGCCTCCCTTCTTTTATCCTTCCAATCCTATCCTGGCCCCAAGTAAACTCTTCTTTCTGAACCCTCTGAGAAGTTAGCCATAAAGTCACTTCACAAACAGAATTTATAGCTTTATAATGTGAGTTACCTGATTATTTTCATATGTCATGTTTCCAATGAAAATATAAACTGCTTAAGGGCTAACATGTGTTTTTACTCTTTTCCTATCTATTAGAGAGTTCCAGTGAATAAAAATGGCATAAGATGCATCTGAATTCGGCTGAGTAAGGAAACCGAAGAAGAACGCTGAGGGTGAGATATGAAGATGCAAATTCAGCCTACTGAGCTTTGGGTGGGTATATGCTGTGCTGTGTGGCGCTTAGTCGCTTAGTCATGTCTGACTCTTTGCGACCCCCCATGGACTGTAGTCTGCCAGGCTCCTCTGTCCATGGTGATTCTCCAGGCACGAATACTGGAGTGGGTAGCCTCTCCCTTCTCCAGGGGATCTTCCCAACCCAGGAATTGAACTAGGGTCTCCTGTATTGCAGGCCGATTCTTTACCAGCTGAGCTACCGGGGAAGCCCTGGGTGAGTATGTGTAACACCTTAAAAAGTGATGTTTATAGATACACATCATCTCACTTGGAGATTTCTTTTCTAGTAAATAATTTTTACAAAGGAAGCACTTAATAAACCACAAGTCATTATTATATAGGAACAAATCAATAACAAAATATCACCAAATTTAAATGTCATTTTAATTTCATTTTAATGTCAATAAAACTACCAATGACATCTAAGTCTAAACAAGATGACATAATTCACTGGAATTAATGGCTATTTCAAATGGTTTTTCCAAAGGCTCTCTGAAATACTGTCTTCTTGATGATGATTTACAGAGATTACCTTGGCTGTTTTATACTTTCACACACCATCTCATGCACAGGTGATGCTAAGTAATTTTCACATGTTATTTGGACAAATTCTACTTCAAACATCTCTGGTAAAGAAGCGCAAGAGTTTTCTTTTAAAAACTATTCATAACATTAACACAAGATGCAAAGTAGTACAGAGGAAAAGCTCTGGACTTGGAATTAGGAAACAAGGATTCAAATCCCACCTTTGCCCTGTGCTGGTTGTTTCGCTTTGTCTAACAGTCTCTGTATACTGAGGGTCATGATACCCACCTTTCATAGGGCAGCAGAAAAGATCAGGTTAAGAATGAAGCTGAGTGGCCTTCAGCAGAAATAGACTAGGTAAGTCCACTAAAATGTCTCCCACATTCTTACAACAAAATTCTCCCAGAGAAATTGTATCAGTAATAGCAACAGTCAACAATGATTACGCAGTGGTTATTCTACATTACCAATGGTTTATTGAAGGGAAAACACTCAAATTTGATCAAATGTGGCTTGCCCACTTATAAGCTTCATCCTGAATCCTCTGCGTCTCAGATTTTTCATTTGTCTCTGGGAACCTTAATAATAAAGGAACCATAATAATGTTACAGAATATAGTGGTAATTAAGTGAGATATTACATGGGAAAGTGCTTCAGAAACAATTCACACACACACACACACACACATCTTTAAAGTTGCAAGTTGTATTGAATATTTCATAATAAAGTCCTTCTTGCTTCTTCCTATTTTCTCAGGATCACCCAAAAAGGAGATAAACCAGAACAACAACAACAAAGTTATAGTTGGCTCACATCTCACATTCTTAAGGATGAGTATTTGACTGGGTAAACAGACTGCTTTAACTGAGTTTGGGGAGAATTAAAAGGCAGACTTGGTTTTTGCCTCTGCCTTAGAGATGGAGACATGTAGAGATGGTCTTAGCATCTCTACATATAGAAACATTTCATTCTCAAGCATGATAGACTCTTGGAGAGAAATGGCTGGACCATTCTGGCCAGGACCACCAGCATAGTAGCTCTTGCCCAGAGTGTAATAAGACTGATACACTTTTGCTTCTTGGTATTTCCTCCCTGTAGCTAGCCACCCTTCTGGAGCTATTCCTAGAGATATGTGTCAAAGCACATGAGACGTTGAGTCTACTCAGAGTGAAGTTACTTTGCTCATATTGCAAAGCTACCAGGAGCCTCAATGCACTACCTAAGGATGTCAGCAAAGCGTTTCAAAAATTACAAGCGTCAGAAGGGATACCTTGCTCTGCGTTCACATGCCATTCCCTTTGCTTGGCATGCCATGCTGTCTGCCACCCTTTCCTGTGTGGCTAACAACTAGTTCACTCTCCAAGAGTCAGCTCAGATGTTTCCTTCCCTCTGAAGCTTTCCCAATCCCTCCAACACCACATCTTTCATGTCCTTTAATTCACTTAACAGATTGCAACATCTGCTATTGCGTGTTTATCTTGACTAGCAGACAATCTATTCTGCCTGAAACCAGCAAGACACAGGAAAACATACAGAATGGATAATAAAAGATGCTGGAAGGTCAAAGCACACAGTAGGCTCAGGGTGTCATAGCTCAGGGTCCTGCCCTCCTCTGTCCCTGGTGCTATTCCTAGCCATCCAATCTCTGGACACTGTAAATCTAAGGAAGGAGGATAAAAATATCATATCATGATTTTTTTTTTCTTTTACAGCTCCTAGGGTCAATCATTTTTTCAGGGTATGATTTCTTTATATGGTATACTTGCCGAAAGGCTTAGGTGTCGGGTTTATTTTTATAATATTCATAATGAATCTATTTATAGATGATTTACATAGGCCTGTCATGACCCAAAATCAGCTAAGATTTCAGGCATTGCTACCTGAAATCATGCAAGAGCAAGTGTTCTATTATGAAGGAGTTTGGGCATTGCTGAGGCATCTAGAAGAATCTTTCTTTTTTCTTTACATATTGTTTAGTTTTTGGACACCAGTTAAAACTCCTTGGGACAACAAATGCAGGAAATTGGTATTTACGATGAAAGCACAGGGGAAAAGCATAGCATTGTGAAGGAGGATCTGAGTCCCTGAATCTCTACATTGTTTACACGTCAAAGAAGCATAAGACTTCCGCAGCTACTGTCATTAAGGAGAGGATCTGTACCCACAGCACCTGGAGAAGGTTCAAGAGCATTAGAGGACTGACCCCTGAAGTTACTGAAATAAACAAATAGTTTCCAAATTTTGGTTGAGACCCAATCAGAATTACCTGACAAGTTTTATTTTGTTTTAATGTAGACTCTTGGGACCCATGCCCTGAGATTCTGATTCTGTAGGACTGATGTGGGCCCCAAAGATGGTGTTCTTTGTTTTTTCTTTTTTTTCTTTTTAATGTTCCCCAAGTCAGTCTGATGACTGGCTTGCTTTAAAAAACCATTATAACAATGATCTCCAAATGGTGCATAAAAGATGGTACTCTGAAAAGGAGAAAAAAACACTAAGAAATCTATATGTATTTATTTATATATGGTTGTTATACTTTTTATTTTAAAATACAGGTGCACAAAAAATTGTAAATACAATATAAACAGTCCCAAGAACCACTCACTCACTTTCTCCCAATGGTAACATCTGAAAAGATATAATATAATATTAAAGCCAAGAACACTGACTTTGTTTCATTACTGGTCATTTCAGTTCAGTTCAGTCGCTCAGTCATGTCTGACTCTTTGTGACCCCATGAATCGCAGCACTCCAGGCCTTCCTGTCCATCACCAACTGTTAATGAGTCCTTATTCAGTTTTCACCATATTTTAACCTGTATTCCTTTGTGTATCTTAGAGCTAGGCTATTTTAACCCATGTACAGGTTAATGTAACCACCACCGCAAGAGAGATACACAACTCTTCCACCACCAACTCCCCGTTGCTTTCTCTTAATGTGAACACCCATTCTCTGCACCAGTCCACCCCTCATCCTGTCCCCCCAACAACCATTATTAAATGACTCTCTATCTCTAGAGTTTCATCATCTCACAAATCTCTTATAAATGGAATCATATGATATATGTAATCCTTCCAGAGTGATTTTTCCTTTTTCGTTAAGCATTAATGCCCTTGAGGTGAATCCAGCTGCTGCATGTATCAGTAAATCATTCCTTCTTATTAATAAATAGATTGGATGGATGGATCAGAGTCTGTTTAAACATTTACTGACTGAAGGACATTTAAGATGTTTCCAGTCTCTTGGCATTATAAAATAAGTTATGACATTCATGTATAAGAGTTTTTGTGAACATAGCTTATGTCTCTGGATTAAATACCCCTGCTGCTGCTACTGCTGCTAAGTCACTTCAGTCGTGTCCGACTCTGCGCGACCCCATAGATGGCAGCCCATCAGGCTCCCCCGTCCCTGGGATTCTCCAGGCAAGAACACCGGAGTGGGTTGCCATTTCCCTCTCCAATGCATGAAAGTGAAAAGTGAAAGTAAAGTCGCTCAGTCGTATCCGACTCCTAGCGACCCCATGGACTGCAGCCTACCAGGCTCCTCCGTCCATGGGATTTTCCAGGCCCCCAGGGTACGACAACTAAATCATATGGCTAGTATACATTTGTTGTTGTTGCTGTTTAGTTGCTAAGTCATATCCTACTCTTTGTGACCCTACGGACTATAGCATGCCAGGCTCCTCTGTCCGTGGGATTCTCCAGGCAAGAATACTGGAGTGGGTTGACATTTCCTCCTCCAGGGGATCTTCTTGATCAAGCGATCAAACTCAAGCCTCCTGCATTGGCAGGTGGATTGTTTACCACTGAGCCACCAGGGAAGCCCCTTTAGTAGACATTTACTTTGGTTTAAAAAGAAAAAAAAAAATGCTGCAAAAAGAGTTTTCCAGACTAGTCATACTATTTTACATACAACTTCCAGCAATGTATGAGAGCTTCTCCACACCCTTATTAGCAAATGATGTGATTTTTCTTTTTAGCTGGTTTAATGGGTGCATTGTTTAGTCCACTAAGTCATGTCTGACTTTTTGCAACACCATGGGACATAGCCCACCTGGCTCCTCTGTTCATGGAATTCTTCAGGCAAGAATACTGGAGTGAGTTGCCATTTCCTTCTGTAGATGTTTATTTATTTTTATTCTTGAACAAGAAATTAAACTTTCTTCATATTTAAAATATGGAGTGAAAATTGTACTTCACATTTATATAGTTTAAAAATGAAGAAGATTAAAGAGAACTTCACCACACAGTATTGCATTATTCACGGTTTTTGGAGTCAGACTTGGATGAAAATCTACCACCTTCTTAAGGCATTCATTTCAGCAGTTAATTAAGTGGCAAGTTATAAGATAAGAGATTTTTGTCAACAATTCATGAATTCCTTTTTGTCCTAAAACATTTAATCCATTCTGTGCACATACATTAATTCTATCACTGGAGATTATAAGCAAATCACCCCAAACCCTTCAGTGACATAGAACTGCAATAATCATGGAAGGATCCAAGATCCAGACTCGGCTTCACCACTTACTGTTCTGTGATACTGAACAAATACCTGACCTTGCTGAGGCTTCACAACTGAGGTAGTAACACCTGCCTGTATTCAACAATTGTGATTTGCTATTTACAGCATTCCTAGAGCAAAGGCCCTATACCTCCTAGAAATGTATTATGGAAGTAACTATCCTTATCTGAGAAACGAATGTGTATTCAATAATTTTTAAGATTTATTCTGTTCAAGAATTGTATAACAATATAATATTGAGGCACTAAGATCCCTATCACTAATATTAGAAGTTTATACTGTTTATCAGTATTTATGAATATTATTAATAACTGTATTTATACTGCTATACATTTATTAATCTTATGTTACTGGTATCATTACTTAATTATTAGTAATAGTCTGTATCAAATTATGAAATGCATTTATTAAATACTATTTAATAATTTTATCAATACTAAGTTAAGTTAAGTTAATTCGCTCAGTCGTGTCCAACTCTTTGTGACCCCATGGATGGTAGCCCACCAGGCTCCTCCGTCCATGGGATTCTCCAGGCAAGAATACTGGAGTCGGTTGACATTTCCTTCTCCAGGGGATCTTCCCAACCCAAGGATCGAACCCAGGTCTCCCATATTAGAGGCAGACACTTTAACCTCTGAATATTACTTAATATTAATCAAAGCATCTAGTTATTTTTATTATAGCAAGGAATACACTCTACAAGGGCAGAGATCAGTCTCCATTTGGCTCATTACTTCAGCTCCTAGAAGAGTGTCTGTCTGGCGCAAATTCTGCTTTAAGTAAATGATAGTTAAATGAGAATGCAAAAGTAATTCCTAGAGTTGTAAGGTATTTTATGGTTTGTTAAACATTTTTACACTCATTATATCTGATCCACAAAACCACCTCATAAGATAATTAATATTACCAACTAGTTTTATAAAGTAAGAAAACATGAAACAGAAAATTGACATGTCCAAGGTCAAGGAGTGAAACTGAGGATTGAATGTGAATGCCCTGACCACCAAGTCAGCACTGAATCTTGGCTCTTTTGAGTGTCAATAAGGCCTCTGCATATTTAGTAAAATCTGATTTCATGATTTCATACAAAGAATTATAAGTTCTTTTCAGGAAGATGCCATGTAAAGATCGAACAAATACAACTAGTATCTGACCCTTTAATGAATACACAGCTTATCTTTTCCCCCCGCAGTCTCTGAAAATTTAAACTCATTTACTGTACTCCACAATGAGAAATGAGGCTAAAGATGCTTGCCCTGAGCCAGAAAAGGGGCACACCAGTCAAACTGGAGTGTTTTCAGTGAACTTGTGACTGTCCTGTTGACAGACCACAGTTTGTTATAACAGTCTGAGAAGCTGTGAGTGTTCTGTGATGGCTGGCGATTTAAAAGGACTGTTAGAACTATACAAAGACGACGTTTCCCCTTTGTACCTGCAAAGTCACAGGCCAGATTCACCTTTCACACCAGGGAAGAGACTAGAGGACTCCAGAGACAGAGAGTGCAGGTTGAGCAAAAATACTCAGATACGACTTGCTCAGAGTTCACATCAGTCCTTACACATTTTCTACTACCAATTATTTCAGGAATAAAAAGTAAAAGCTTTCACTAACTGCAAAAGGAGTTCAGTTCAGTTCAGTTCAGTTCAGTCACTCAGTCGTGTCCAACTCTTTGCGACCCCATGAACTGCAGCAAGCCAGGCTTACCTGTTCCTCACTAATTCCTGGAGTTTACTCAAACTCATGTCCATTGAGTCGGTGATGCCATCCAACCATCTCATCCTCTGTCATCCCCTTCTCCTCCTGCCCTCAATCTTTCCCAGCATCAGGATCTTTTCAAATGAGTCAGCTCTTCACATCAGGTGGTCAAAGTATTGGAGGTTCAGATTCAGCATCAGTCCTTCCAATGAATATTCAGGACTGATTTCCTTTAGGATGGACTGGTTGGATCTCCTTGCAGTCCAAGGGACTCTCAAGAGTCAAAGCAGCAACAAATTGGTTTATATGCACAAGATTAAAAATGGCAGAAATAATCCATTCCAAATTACTTTTTCAAATACATTGCCATAAGTGGCCATCAGTTTCACTCACATTTTTGCTATCTGTTGAAAAAACAAATATGTCCTGCCTGACCAGGTTACATGACTTCACATCACTAAGGGCCAGTTCAACACCAAATAGCAATAATCAAAGACTCAGCAATTCCTAGGAACCAAGCTCCAATTTTGTCTCTTCCAATCTAAGACAGCAGAGACTTAATGGAATGAGCACATTTAAGACCTGAGTTCTGGAGCCAGTTCAGCCCCAAACTCCTGGATAATCTTGGGAAGATATTCTTTCCCCTCTCAGACTGAGTTTTCACATCTGACAAGTGAAAGAACTGCCCTAGAAAACCTTAAAACTCTTTTCTAGTTCTGCTGCTCAAAGACTTTGTGATTAAAACATGAAGAAAGGCTTGGGCAGGAAAGTGGAAAGCAAACAAGTTTGGCTGCCATTTCCATCATGGGAGACCAATTGTTTAAGATGGCATTTTGTTCTCAGTACTACGTTTACCTCAGGTTAGCGACAGGCAATAACTACTCCCTCTCCACAGAATGGATTGGGAACCTCAGGTAGAATAAAACACAGAGAGATCTAGTAAAAAATTTCCAGGCTTAGGATCCTCAATGAATAGAATTTATTTCACCTATTCTGATTTGACTTTACCAGTCTAGGTGAAGCAATGTAGGCAAAGCTTGAAAACAGAGGCTTTGTTTATATTATACAGAAGCGTATAAGGTAATATACATAGGAAAGTTTTTTTAAAAAAAGCAACCATTTTGAAATTAATTTCAAAGAAAAATCATGAAATAATAAAATAATGAATTCAAAATAGATGAGGCAATCTAGCCCAATCTCTAATAAATAGAACCTTCTAAAATCAACAAGAGCCCTAGATATAAAAAATGGAGCCTAGCTCTACAATTTTATCAACTATGTGATTAATAATCACATAGTTGAATAATCACATATTATTGAATAATTATTGAATAATACCCTTTACTTTGGGTAGTTTACCACTTGGTATAATTGCAATACCATCTGTTCTATCTAACTCAGAGAGCTACAATAAGAACAGTCTTTTGAGAATTAAATAACAATGAATACGGAAGTGCTAGAAAAATTATAATGGATTGTACAAACAAAAGGAATTCTACTAAAATGATCATGTGTAATTTGTACCCTATGGATTCACTTTTTTAAAACTCTTATATAAATAATATTTTTAAAAGAAATCTCAGAAATTGGAGAAAGTCAACTCCAGACCACAAGATAACTCCAACTTTACAAACCTACAAACTTTACAAATCTTTCTGTATTATAATCTATTGTAATAAGAAACACAAAATATTATCACAGTTCATTCAGCCAAATTATTGAGAAAGAATTTCCAATTGCCAGAGTTAAAATAGTAAGAAATTTTCAAAATCATTTCATAAAACAATGTATTAATAAAAGAAAACAGATCATTTTCTTTGGTATCTACCAAGGATAGAAAAGGCAAGATTTATACCCTGTTCTGCCATCAAAGTCTAAGGCTTTGGGAAATTTTTGCAAATTGGAAGCAGAGAGAGCCCAGATTACAAGATAAAGAACACTACTGCTAGTACTTTAAAGACCAAAAGAAAAATCATGTCACCTTATTCCCTCACCAGTCTAGAAGAGAAGGTAAAGAGATAAAACCACACATACATACCAAAATCATTCCATAAAAAAATACACAGACACTTAACATAGTAAAATTTGCAAGAAGACAAAACAATAAAAAATATACATGGGCTCATAAGTATATAGTACAAGACACAGAAAGGCATTTGGAAATGCAGGGGCATTCCAAGACACACAAGCTGTTGGAAAAAAAAAAGAAATCAATGATAAATGAGAACAATGGTAGCAAAATCACAAAACCCTAAGGCCTAAAGAGCTATTAACTGGGAAAAAAAGTACGCCCCACTTTTAACTGTGCCAAAGCCCTTCAGAGAAAGTTATTAGTGGAATACCTTATAAAAGAAAATTATAACATATGGTATCACATAAATATAAATTGATGTGGAAAACATGTGGGTACTTTTTCAACTTTCACAGTCAGAATTTAAAAATGAGAAAGCAAACCCCAGAGATTACAGACATAAGACCAGGGTGAGAAATGTAATCAGTAACTAACTTCAAGGTAGCAGTGGTTAAACAAATCCTAGGTTACCAAGCTCAAGGAAAGGGGAGAGGAAGTAAAAATAACCCATATAGAACCATAAACCCTGAAAAGTATTTGAGAAGCCTGAATATGAACCTGGATAAGCAGGTTCACAGTGCTGTAGCTTAACTATCACTGCAAACATCACTGAGTACCTACTGTGGGTCAGGTGTCCTTCTGGATGCTGTTGGGAGTAAAGGCATGAGTAAGGCAGCCCCACCTCCAAAAGGTCTGAATCTACCAAAGGAGACAGGCCCACATACAAGTAAATCTATTAGAAGGACAGTTGTGCAAAGGATTGTATGAGATGCATAGGGGTTACAGTACAGGGAAAGAGTCCTCGCTAGAATATAATACAAGGTCCTGATAACTCTGGACTCAGGCAAAGGGGACTTGAGGTCTAGCACCAACTTGATGACAAGCAGGTCATCCATCTTCAAACAAATCACTTACACTCTCTGCACTGCAGTTTTTCATCTTGCCACCAGCAAAAGGTGGGCTATGATTTCTGTTAGTTTTACACTGTCTTCATGGCTGAGGTTCTTGGAAGTCAGACTCTGAATTAAGCTATGAATGCTAAGGCTTTATGAGCAAAAAATGGAGGGTCAGGATATATAGAGGCAAAGGATAGCGTGAGCTGAGCTAACAAGACCTTGGCATCATCAACTCACCCTATAAATGAAAACTGTGTTACCTACTACCTGGGGATTTCACTAATGGTACAGAACATTCTAAATGGACCAAAAAAGAAAAAGAAAATGCATATAAACTTTAGAAAATGTATTAAAAATTAAACAAAAGTAACATGAATTATAAAAATGTTGAGGGCAACAGAAGATGCACTAACATTTAAATTAAATATAAAGGAAAGTAAATCTTACACTTCTAACAAATATCGTGTCATAAGATACAGCAGATGAAGAGACGGAGCTACATTTTAAAAAGTCTGAATATCCATGAACCTTTATCCATGTTTGTCTTTAAAATGCATATATGCAAGAGAAATCTCTTCCTTTACGTATTCAAAAAAGGTTATATTAAAAAGAAAGAGAGACTGGCAGAATTGCAAGAAAGACTCAAGACTTCAGAAATTCAATGAGACTGAGTTGCTTCGAGAGAGGATGCCACGTTCCAAACTGTTTATTGCGAGAGAATTACTGAGCAGTGCACTCACCCATCCAGCCATCCGCCATCCATCCAAATATATATACACATAAGAAGATATAGACATACATTTGACCACACACAACCATTCCCACTAAAAACACAGTAGCATAATAAGAGCCAAGAGGAACATAAGGATGAGTGAGAAACCATATCTTGTTGCTTAAATGGGGAAACAAAGCTTACATTCTTATAAGGAAGTGAGGAGGTGTCACCATCATATGGGGCCCGAGTGCCACATATGCCAGGCAAAGGGGGACGAGCAGCAGAGCAGGCTGGGTGAGGACGATAGCCTCACTTCAGAACCACAGAGAGTGTCACCTCTCATCTCTAGGTTCCCATTTTTTGATGTGAAAAAGCACTGGGTTCATAGAGTTACAGGATAAGGCAACAGAACGACAATGAACAAGGAGACTGCCTCACACAGACCATCTGGTCAACAGCAGCAGATTAAGGACCGCAGGAGAGCAACCAAAGAAGGAGGAATTTGACAGTCAGAATACAATGCATGCGGAAACGCAGGGGGAGATTACTTCCGATTACCTCCAATCCAGGGCGTGCCCAGACCCTGGAGAAGGTGACACAAGCAGGGTTGCGACAGGGAACAAAAGGGTGGTGAGGCGGCATGGTAAGAAAGAGCAGAGTGGAGCAAAGAGCTGCAGAGGGTCAGAGATGGAGCCAGTGTCCCTAGAGAACCAGCTGGGCAGTGAGAGGACCCCGCAAAGTATGGTGACAAGGATGGGGCATCTCAACACAGAAAGACTCGGCCGAGGGTCCAACTCACTAGAATTCTCAGCACTCCGAGTGAAGACGTCTGAAGCGCAACCATCACCTGTTTTACCCCTCCCTCTCACACATGCCAACATGATACAGAACCTGCCCCATCCTGACCCTCAAGTGTGCACTGACTGTCCTAACTACTAAGCCCTCCACACAGCTCTGCCCCATTCCCAGTAAGAGGGACTGTCTTTATTCTCTTCATATTAGAGGGAAATCCATCCTACCTCTCCCCCAAAATGAAGAGGCAAAATAACAATCTAGACAAAATAACTAGAGAAGGGAAAAAATGTCTAAGTGCCTTATTGGGGTCACTTCAAACGGACACACCATCAGATCACTGCTTGGTAGCACGTGGGACACTTGTCCGATGGCAAGAGGGAGGGGACATGGGTGGGAGGCACATTTCTACAAGACGACGGGATGGGGGTGGAGGATACTGCAACAGAAGGACACTGAGCTATGAATGAAGGGAGGAGGGCTCTAGTTTTAGCTCTGGCCAAAACCACAGTCAGATAACCCCTAACAGATTTCAATCTGTATGCCCCAAAGAAGAGCTGCCTAGGTGGTTACTAGGTGTTCTTCAACATTTGACAGTCTCTGTACTATGATAACCATACTACAAAATTATTTTCCCAATGCAACACTGTCCTACAAATCACTTTTATTACAGTGAACTCTCCTGTTGTAGGCAGCCACCTCGGCAATGCCCACACTCACCTTCACCACCAGGTTGCTTGTATGGATTGTACTTGGGCTTTGGCGCAACAACTGGGGCAAACTTCTTGGGTGGTTGCTGTGTGGACACTGAAATGCTGGGGGTCCCAAAGGAATGGGTGGTCTCCATCCGTGCAGACACATGGCCAAGAGGCTCAGCAGTACTTTTTGGTGGCAGCCAAGATGGGTGAGACATTGTTGAATCTAGAAGTAAAAAGAAACAGTTGCTTTTAAAGAAACACAAAAATGAAAGCAGTATAGTTCACTTAATTATTGTTTCTTCTTAATCTATACCTAATGAAATTTTGAAAACAGACTCTGAGATGATGAAAGAAGGAAGGAAGGAAGAAGGAGGAGGAGGTGGAGAGTTATGAAAAAAACTACCTTGACTGAAGGAGGAGAAAAATTGAACACTCCCCTCAACCCATCTTGAATACCTCTCTTCCAACAGTTACCTATTTTAGCGCCTAGCATTCTTGAGGTAATAGATATGAACAAGAAATGGTTCCTAGCCTTAAGACGTTTCTATGCTAGGAGAACCTTATATCAGTAAGGTTGGAAAAAAAGCTTCAATTTCATCAACAATCTATTAAAATGATTACCACATCAATTAAATGATGATATTATCTAAGTGAGGCTTCCCTGGTGGCTCAGACAGTAAACAATCTGCCCTCAGTGTGGAAGACCCACGTTCGATCCTTGGGTCAGGAAGATCCCATGGAGAAAGGAATGGCTGGCTACCCATTCCACTGTTCTTGTCTGGAGAATCTCATGGACAGAGGAGCCTGGGCTACAGCCCATGGGATCACAAAGAGTCAGACATGACTGAGCAATCAGCACATACATACATACCTATATTATCTAAGTGAGGTAAAAAATAAAGTGCTACTAGAATGCAGAAAAGGGTAAAATTACTTCTTGCAGGGAGCAGAACTAAGTCCTTATTAATGAGGTGACCTTCAGATTGAGCTCTGAATGCTGAGTAGAGGTCAGGCCTGAACAACACAGGCAACGATTCGCGGGTAGGAAAAGTACACAGAACTTCAATTTCATGTGGCTAGAGGGGGAAAACGGAAAAGTAGCTAACAAAGTAACTAAAAATGTGGGATGGAACCAAAGCACGGAAAGCTTTGTGTGCAAACTTGAGGACTTTGGATTTATTCTGCAGGCATTAAGGAATCATTCAAGGTTTATTCTTGAAACAAGGACATGACTAGTGCACGGCAGGACACTTTAAGATGATGCCTCTGGCAGAAGCAGTGCTGCTGCTCACCAAGGGGTACTTGGAAATGGGAAAGGGGCAGTGTTTGCCACAATGCCTGCGAAAGGTACTGCTGCATAATGGCCAGGGGCTACAATATTCAGCCCCTATAAGCACAGGGAAGCCCCCCATAACACCCATCAGGAACTCTGCCCATCAGTGAGCTCAAACCATACTGGATCTTCAGGAAAAATTCAATTAGGAAGGGGATACGACAGCCAGCCCAGGGACGGCCCTACTCAGACTAAAATATGCTCTGTGAGAAAAGAAAAAACGATGTCTTGGTGTCAGGATAAACCAACCACCCCTCCAGGCAGCATGCAGGCTGGGGCTGAAGCTCACATTCTCTCCCTGAGGAGGGCTCTCCAAGTCTGATTGCAAGAGCTCTCCAGCAAGGGGAGGCCCGGAAGCTTTCCTCACCCTCTCCAGCCCCAAATCCACCCTGTAATTTATTACTGGGGCTGAATTAATTGAGAGGGCTCCATGATTACCTCCAGATGTCTGTAACAACAAAGAACACTGGTGTGTGTGTGTGTGTGTGCGTGTGTATGGGTGGGTGGGTGGGTGGGTGGGTGGGTGTGTGTGTATGTGCGCGTATGTGTGCGCAGTTGCTCAGTCGTGTCCAACTCTGTACGACCCCATGGATTGTAGCCTGCCAGGCTTCTCTGTTCACGGGATTTTTCAGGCAAGAATATGGAGTGGGCTGCCATTTCCTCCTCTGGGGGATCTTCCCGACCCAGGGATTGAACCCTCGTTTCCTGTGTCTTCTGCATTGACAGGCAGTTTCTTTAGCACTGAGCCACTAGGGAAGCAAAGAACACTGAAAACTCAGGAGAAAATGCAGGGTCAGAATGTGGTATGGCCGTGGAGAGATGAGGGTGACGGGGGGAAATGGGGCCCAGTGTGACCTGGGTGGCATTAGACTACACCAGGAGGGGTGACATGGCCTTGAGAAGCTCTGCTTCCCTCATCTGGAGTCCCAGGTACCCTTGCTCCCTGCTCTCAAAGAGTTTCATGGCAACCGTGAGATAACAGTGTTCAAGTGTTTTATATACTGTTAAATGCTATGCAAAGTGAAGAGAGGAAAATTGTTGGAGATGTAGCTCTCTGATCAAAGAGGATGACATGAGCCAATGAGGAAGCCTCAAACATAGGAATAATGAGTCTGCTGTTACTTAAGCCTATGGTGGTGACACCGACTTTCCACTCTGGTTGCAGGGCCTTCTTTTCTTTTCCTCACCTGTCCCTTGTGCATATGCTGTGTACACAGTTAAGTTCCTCAGAAGAGTGGGGACCATATTTTATATACCCTGAAACAATCATTAAACCCCAGCACAAAACCGATACAGAAAAACAACTATGAATTTGGTTTATTCCTGGTTCTTAACACTGGCTGCACATTTCAAAGTCTATGATTTTTTTTTCTTTTAATGTCAAAACCAAGCTCATGTCTCAGGGTTGAGAAACATTAATTTTGGCTTTATTTGTTTAACTGAGCCTCAGTGTTTTACTAAAAGGGGTTAAAGTGTCTGTTCTACTTTCAGTCAGACTAAAATGAATACAAGTGGGGAACAAGTAGGATAAAATAAAGATTTGAAGATTTTAATGCATCACACACATTTGTAATATAAATGTTATTTGTAGCTTTTTTTTAAATGGCTTAATATTATCCTTGCAAATTTTCTATAAATCTCAAGCTATTCCAAAATAGGAAATATCAAAATGGGTTAATATAGGATACAGTGATTTCTAAAGCAAAGAGGCACATTTCCAAAGCAATTGCACATTGCCAATTGACTGAAGAATCCTGGCCTTTTCAGAAATTCTGTAGATATAAAGGAATAGGCAACTTCTGGGAGACTATGAAAAATGAAAATGTAAGCATCCATATGCAAACCATGCCCCCCACCATATTTTCTGTTATCCCCAGCACCATATATTACCCTAACACTGTACTCCCCATGGAGGCAACCCCAGGGACCTCAAAGGAGTGCCAGGGTCTGGCTAAGTATCTGTTTGCATAAGACCTTAACAGCATCTTCCCAAACCATTCTTCCGTATGTTAACAATGCCCCAGTAACACCATTCTCAGGATTTATAATGAAATTTAATGACCCTGAAGACTTGCTCATGCTATGTACACCGTCTACAATGCTATATAACTCCCATTATTAAGAGAGTTAATTCTTAGGTAGATTGATAAGAAGTCTGGGGTCTGTGAGGAGGAGAAAGAGGTCTGGGGCTCTTGAGGAGGAGAAAAGCACAATTTTTTTTTTCTACACTCCTGTATCTTTGTCACATAATACATTTGTGTGTGTGTGAGTGTGTGTGTGTGTTTTTCTTTAAGCCCAGAGCTAATGATTATAGAACAAAACAACTCATCTTACTTTTCCTTAAACTCTGTACCAATGATTATAGAACAACAATATATCTTGCTTGAGGACATGTTGCTTTTTCTTAACAGGAAACTTCTGACTAATCTTAAGACTTATGTTGTAGGAGTGGGTCTGGTAAGACCTTTCTATTGTTAGTGCTAATCTTGTTAATTTAAGATGTATGTTGTGAGAGTGGGTCTGGTAAAAGTATATAAAGCCTTGATAAAACTCAGTGGGGCACTCTTCGTCCCCCTTCTGATGTCCATGTCAGAAGCTTTCTCTGTCCTTTTTATACTTTAATGGAACTCTGCTACACAAAACCTCTTGAGTGGTCAAGACCCGTTCCTGGTCCCAAAGCGAAACCATCTTCTTTGGAGATCACAAATGCAACATCAATCACCATAAGCCATCATTACTTTCTACCAAATCTTCCACCAACCTTTTTTCTGTTTGGTTTTTTTCATCTTGCCCCAGCTGCAACGTCTTTGATGCTGTGAACATTTCCCTGCTGCTGCTGCTGCTAAGTCGCTTCAGTCGTGTCCGACTCTGTGTGACCCCATAGACGGCAGCCCACCAGGCTCCGCAGTCCCTGGGATTCTCCAGGCAAGAACACTGGAGTGGGTTGCCATTTCCTTCTCCAATGCATGAAAGTGAAAAGTGAAAGTGAAGTCGCTCAGTCATGTCCGAACGTTTCCCTAACTCCATCCAAAAAGAGTAGCTTAATTCCTGGGCTCTTCTGATATTTGTTTCATACTTATAACAGTCACATATACGATATTTTATCACCTGCCTATCTGCCCCAACAATGCCTGGCCAGGAAGCCCTTAGAAAAATATGCTATGCATGAATGGGTGAATGAATAAATGTTGATCTCCTTGGTTACTCATCCCTTTCTAGGATCTCTGCATCTCCCTTCTTAGCATACACTAATGTGATCATCTCTTTTTCCCCTCCCTTAACTTATAAATGTAATTAATTGTGTTGATGGATGTCTTAGATTTCCAGATATTGAGCCAAACTTTGCTGTCCTAGGAAAAAATCCTATTCAGTCACAGTCACGATGTTTTGGTATACTGATGAATTAAATATGCTATTTTACAAAGAATTTTTGTACATAAAATCATAAATATTCTCTTATGTTTTTCCCCTACTTGTTTTCAGTTCAGTTCAGTTCAGTCGCTCTTTACGACCCCATGAACCGCAGCAAGCCAGGCCTCTCTGTCCATCACCAGCTCCCGGAGTTTACCCAAACTCATGTCCATCGAGTCGGTGATGCCATCCAGCCATCTCATCCTCTGCTGTCCCCTTCTCCTCCTACCCCCAATCCCTCCCAGCATCAGGGTCATTTCCAATGAGTCAAATCTTCACACAAGGTGGCCAAAGGATTGGAGTTTCAGCTTCAGCATGAGTCTTTCCAATGAACACCCAGGACTGATCTTCTTTAGGATGGACTGGTTGGATATCCTTGCAGTCCAAGGGACTCTCAAGAGTCTTCTCCAACACCACAGTTCAAAAGCATCAATTCTTTAGTGCTCAGCCTTCCTCACAGTCCAACTCTCACATCCATACATGACCACTGGAAAAACCATAGCCTTGACTACACGGACCTTTGTTGGCAAAGTAATGTCTCTGCTTCTTAATATGTTATCTAGGGTGGTCATAACTTTCCTTCCAAGGAGTAAGTGACTTTTAATTTTCTGGCTGCAGTCACCATCTGCAGTGATTCTGGAGCCCAAAAAAATAAAGTTTGCCACTGTTTCCACTGTTTCCCCATCTATTTCCCATGAAGTGATGGGACCAGTTGCCATGATCTTCATTTTCTGAATGTTGAGCTTTAAGCCAACTTTTTCACTCTCCTCTTTCACTTTCATCAAGAGGCTTTTTAGATCCTCTTCACTTTCTGCCATAAGGGTGGTGTCATCTGCATATCTGAGGTTATTGGTATTTCTGCCGGTAATCTTGATTCCAGCTTGTGCTTCTTCCAGTCCAGCGTTTCTCATGATGGACTCCACATATAAGTTAAATAAGCAGAGTGACAATATACAGCCTTGATGTACTCCTTTTCCTATTTGGAACCAGTCTGTTGTTCCATGTCCAGTTCTAACTGTTGCTTCCTGACCTGCATACAGATTTCTCAAGAGGCAGGTCCGGTGCTCTGGAATTCCCATGTCTTGAAGAATTTTCCACAGTTTATTGTGATCCACACAGTCAAAGGATTTGATATAGTCAATAAAGCAGAAATGGATGTTTTCTGGAACTCTCTTGCTTTTTTGATGATCCAGCCCTTGTTGGCAATTTGATCTCTGGTTCCTCTGCCTTTTCTCAAACCAGCTTGAACATCTGGAAGTTCACAGTTCACATATTGCTGAAGCCTGGCTTGGAGAATTTTGAGCATTATTTTACTAGCATGTGAGATGACTGCGATTGTGTGGTAGTTTGAGCATTCTTTGGCATTGCCTTTCTTTGGGGTTGGAATGAAAACTGACCTTTTCCAGTCCTGTGGCCACTGCTGAGTTTTCCAAATTTGCTGGTATATTGAACGCAGCACTTTCACAGCATCATCTTTCAGGATTTGAAATAGCTCAACTGGAATTCCATCACCTCCACTAGCTTTGTTCATAGTGATGCTTTCTAAGGCCCACTTGACTTCACATTCCAGGATGTCTGGCTCTAGGTGAGTGATCACACCATCATGATTATCTTGGTCATGAAGATCTTTTTTGTACAGTTCTTCTGTGTATTCTTGCCACCTCTTCTTAATATCTTCTGCTTCTGTTAGGTCCATACCATTTCTGTCCTTTATCGAGCCCATCTTTGCATGAAATGTTCCCCTGGTATCTCTAATTTTCTTGAAGAGATCTCTAGTCTTTCCCATTCTGTTCTTTTCCTCTATTTCTTTGCATTGATCGCTGAGGAAGGCTTTCTTATCTCTCCTTGCTATTCTTTGGAACACTGCATTCAGATGCTTATATCTTTCCTTTTCTCCTCTGGTTTTCACTTCTCTTCTTTTCACAGCTATTAGTAAGGCCTCCTACACAGCCATTTTGCTTTTTTGCTTTTCTTTTCCATGGGGAGGGTCTTGATCCCTGTCTCCTGTACAGGAAATTCTATCCATAGTTCATCAGGCACTTGTTTTACTTATCTACTTGTTTTACTTATCATTATTTGGCTTAGACATGGGAGTTCTGTATCCTCTTCTTCTGTCTGGATTAGTTTAATGGTAAGATTAAGACTATCTGATCTTCAAAGGTTTATCAGAATTCAGTGTAAATTCATCTAGATATGATACTTTCTTTAATAATAAAGCTTAATTATCTTTCCAAGAACTTCTACAATAATTGTAAAAAATTTGTACTTCTTTTGAGGTCATTTTGCAGTATTTACATTCTGCTGGAAATTCATCAATTTCTTCTAGGTTTTACATTTGTTCCCTTTCATCCAAGATACCTCTTGATTAAAACTGATATCTCAACTACTATGTATCATTTAGATTCTGAGCATGACTTCCTACTAGTCCTTTAGGACATAATTCACATTCTCCAACCTCCAGCTGAAGCTATGTCCCCTTTCACAACAATTCCACGGCACCTGGAATACTGTCGTCGCCACACACATCACTTGTCAGTCTTCCTCTCTGCTTGCCTGTATCACAAACTAAACTCTTGAATCCTTGAGAGCAGAAGTAATTATCATTCTCTAACCTCAGGGCCTAAAATATGATAGGCACTCAATAAAAATGTCTGTTAATTTAATGAATGAATAAATTTAAATTTGAGTTCCAGATAAAACGACATCTCATCCTATACTCGTATCATTCAGATTATCATTCCACTTTCAAGGAGTTTAAAAACTACCTGAGGAAGATATATATTTTATATGTGAAAACAGAAAAAGAGCAACATCAAGATATGCAAAAAGAAACGAAACATGCAAACAAACAAACCAACTGGCATATGTCCCAAGATCCAGCACAGAAGTAGCCATGAGCAGGGACTCTGAAAGCTAGGTGGCTCCAAAAGATAAATGAAACAAACCAAAGGACAATGCCAGAAAATTCTGTGAGCTGGAGGAAGAAGTAAAGCATTCCTGTAGGAAGCGAGCAGACCAGCTGAACTGAAATGAGGGGCTTAGAAGATGCGGGGAGAAGATTGGCAAGGTTAAATGAGCTTTGCTTTTCAAAGGTCTTATATAGAGAAAGAAAAGGCTAGAACATTCATCTTTGAACAGGAATCTTACAGGAGCGAAAACCTGATATATATATATATATATATATCCATGCAGAATGGGTCCAAGGAAGGAGAAAAATACAATAGTATAGACAAAGAGTCCCTGTGACCCCAGTTCTAGTCTCAGCTTTGCCAGTGTGACCTTTAACGAGAAAGGATGCTCATTTGCAGAATGAATGTCTGTAAAGTCCCAATTAGCTCTAACATTCTAGAGTGCTTTCCTTTTCTGAAATCTTAATTACAGCCCTTCATTTTGATAAATGAGTTTGAGAAAACCTCACAAGTTTAGTGAACGGGCAAACTAGAACTTTTCCCTGGGGTTTCTCAGCTTCTCAGAAAGAGACCCATGGTAAACACAAAGATAAGCACTGGTGAGAGCTGGTTTTGCTGGACCAAAACTTACCCTGCTCTTACTTCCTCTGGTTCTAGATTGGTTTCACTCTAAGTATATAATCATCATGAAAGCAAGAAGTGAAAAGGAAGACCTACACAGAGGCCCTGAAAATACACAAACAACATCAGAAAAGAGGAAAACAAGAGAAGTGGCCCTCAACTAAGCAAGATGCCTCTGCTGATGGGAGTTAAAGAGCTGGGGCTCCCTACGCACTAGATGTTCAGGAACTGTCATCAAATGCAAAGCAGTTAAGAAGAACCTAGATAGGTTCACTTATTGCCACTCTGTTGTTCTTGTTCTTACTCCTCGTAACTGTTCAGAGGTTATAAGAAAGCTACAGACTGGCAATAAATAGCAGGTGTTTATTTAGGATATGCTTGTGCTCAGTCACTATGTTGTGTCCAACTCATTGTGACCTCACGGACAGTGGCCCACCAGGCTCATCTGTCCAAGGAATTTTCCAGGCAAGAATATTGGAGTGGGTTGCCATTTCCTTCTCCAGGGCATTTTCTGGACCCAGAGATCAAACCTGCATCTCCTGAGTCTCCTGCATTGGCAGACAGATTCTTCACCACTGTGCCACCAAAGAAGACCCTCATTGAGGATGTACTATATGCCAAATTCCTACTTGCAACATATTCATCCTGACGATTATATGTGGTGGGGTTACCATTCTCCATATTTAGCAGATTAAGAAAGTAAGGCTTTACGAGTTAAATAACTTGCTCAAGGATACATAGCTAACAAATAGCCAAGCTGAAGCCTGGACACAAGTCTTGGACCCAAAATCTATGAACTTCACACCATGGTACTACCTGTCTGTTTGGAGGGAAAAGAAATCCAAAGGAAATCATCACTTAGAAACAGGAGACTTTGCTTTATATCCATTTCTAGTTCCTGCATCCTACTTGCCAAAATGTCTTCTCCATTCTGTTCTGCCAAACCTAACTTCCATGAGCCATAGGATTACAAACTGAAAGTTTGGCCAAACTGATTAGACATAATGAAACGCGAAACACGAACAACTGCAAAAGGCCACGTGATAACCAAGACCCTTCCTCTATGGGTGGGAACACTTAGGGCTACAGGTAAAGTGACACTCGATACTAAAAAAGTTACCAAGCCTCTCTAAAATGAATGACATGTGAATGACAACTCATGGTCATCCACAAAAATAGACTGAACTAGTGTTTGCTCAAGTTTTGCTTCTTTTCTAACATCAATAGTGTACTCTTCGTCAAACCTTTACATAGCTCACCAAAATTTAAAAAACAACCGTCACTTGTTGCATGGTATCTCTAATATCAAATGCTACAAGCTCAAAGAAGTGGCTTTCAAAACTGCACACTAGACTTATCTGGGAATCTTTACGTATGTATTCTGATTCAAGGGTTGGAAACAATTGACTGAGAGCATTTATATTCATCTTTAAATCATGGTGCATTTACTAAATCTTCCTTGGCAATTAACCCAAGGCCTGGCTCTTGGTCAATGTTTGCTGAATAAATGAATGACACTGAAGGAAGAGACAGGTATGAACATCACTATTTTATTGGTGGAAGAATTGAGAGACTGAAGAATTGAGAGACTGCTTTGTGACCTAAACATCAGAAGCAGTTGAGGGCTGACTTAAGTTTAGGATTCGGGTACTTAGCAACATTTTCTCCACTTAAGTGATTTAAGATTTAAATAACACTTTCCTATACCTTTGGAGATTTTTAACCATCTTCCCTCTTTGTATAAAAGTCAGTGCCTTCCTAGAACTTCAAAACTGCTTTCTTTTTTAACTTTTTATTTTGTATTGAGGTATAGCCAATTGACAATGTTGTGAGAGTTTCAAGTGACCAAGGAAGGGACTCAGATATACATATACATGTATCTATTCTCCCTCAAGCTCCCCTCCCAGCCAGGCTGCCACACTGAGCAGAGTTCTAGAACTATTAAAGTGGTACACTGTGCATCCTTCCCTAGACTACAGATAAATATCCCTTTCTACACCTTAATCCTCAGCTGGAAGACAGCTGATCTTCTGAATTCAGACCCAGGTCCCAGTCTCAGCTATGCCACAAGCTCATAGTGCAATCTTTGCTTTCTATGGGATCACAGTGGCTGCCTCTAAAAATGATTTGATTGGACTATTTTGTGCGGTTGTCATTTACTCACTAAGTCAGGTTCAACTCTTTGTGACTCTACTGTAGCCCACCAGACTCCTCTGTCCATGAGATTTCCAAGGCAAGAATACTGCAGTGGGTTGCATTTCTCCTCCAGGGGATCCTCCCGACCCAAGGTTCAAACCCAAATCTCCTGCATTGCAAGCAGATTCTTTACCCGCTGAGCCAGCGAGGAGGCCCAACTGGACTGGATTATTAGATGAATACAAATGACAACTCTACTCACAAACTCAAGTCTAGGGAAGATCCTGACTGTAGAACTAACCAGAAACAAGTAAAAGTCAGGCATGGAGATTCCTAATCATCCATAATCCTCCTCTTAGCTCATCAATGAGGAATCACAGCCCTCTTTTGTTTTTCCTTCTTTCTTTTGTCACCCATTTCCTGACTCTTCAATCCTCCCCATTGTGGGAGGGAACCTTAGATTGATCTCAGAGATTACCAAGGTATCAATCAAGATTTATTATGCACAAGCAAATAAGTACTTTAGGCAAACCTTTCCCAAACGGTGTAGGTAAGTCCCTACCAGTGTAATTACTAAGCAGATAGATATGCCATGGCATGTGATAGAAGCGTGGGAAGACAACGTTAAAGAACAAGGCAGGCTGAAAATTGCACACAATTGTTAGTTGAACAGCAAATGTAATCACTCTTCCTCTGATGAGAGCTAGAAGGGCAAACAGGATCTGCCATGGGCTGAAAATGTCAACGCGTTCACTCCACTTCTCTTTACAGGCAGCTCTGGCCCTGCACTGGCTAAGTGCCCCACTCTCTGCATGGACAGCTGGCATTACTCGGAAGGGGTGACAAGAGAACATCTCTACAGAAATGCCAAACCTTTATATAGACTATCTGAGAGACAGTTGGAAATACAGGAAAAAACACGGGACTGAGATGCAGAGGACTCGGGTAGAATTTCTGGCTCAGTCACTAATTGGCTCTGTGACTTTAGTAACCTGACCTCTTTGAACCTCAGTGTGTCTCCTTATCTTTAAACTGAAGATGAGATGCCTGCCATCATTCCTTCTAACCCTCATGGTCTATGACTCCTCCTAGCAAGTCCGCCAGTTGAGTGAGCAGAGGTTTCTTACAAAACCAACTTCTCTCCCGTGAGTCCTCATGAGTAGGGATGGTGGAGTTAAGAGGTAGACTAGGAATCAACAGGTTAAGTGCCAACCTGCCTGGCACAGAGTTAGTGTGAATACAAATCAGTGCTAAAGGTATAATCCCTAGGGCTGGCAATACAGATGATGGCGGGGAAAATCCATCTATGAATACATTTGCAGATGCCAGTAAACTAAGAAGCAGGAAGATGGAGAAGCATCAATCCATTCAAGTAAACATCCATCTCTGATAAAGAAGTGAGGCAGAATAGAACATACCCCACCTCACACTGTCACTCCAGATTCAGAACGTCACACAAAAAGGGAACAATCCACCCTGACAGGGAAACAATAGCACTGGACGACCAGGCCTCGCAGCAAAAGGTAAAGGAGAGAATGGAACCACACCAGTTGCTAGCTCCTTGGTTTTTATTTGCCACAACCAGGTGACCACAGTCAAGACAGGCTATTCAGTGGCTAAGAGGTCACAGCAAGTCCCAGCTGGGAGATATCTTAGGGACCAATTTGTCCCTTCTAATTTGACAACCAAGATTTTTAAAAGCTGAGATGGCTCATGCAATGTAACACAGCAGTTAGTGCATATCAGAGATTGGATACACACCCAGTCACTCTGTTTCCAGAAAGGTTTGTAGTGGAAAAGTTTCATTAAACAATCGAGAAACTCTATTGACTTTTGGATAGTAACTAGAAAGAGTGAGTAAAAGGGAAAGAAATAGACACAGGAGCAAAGAATTTCTCTTCCAAAAGGGCACGCACGCCACTGGAAATTAGCCCTGAACTCATGACCCCAACATTGCACTTCAGATCACATTTAGTGACAATGGTTATACTTGGCTAAGTGAACAAGAAAATATGTACCCTGTCTGGACCTCAAATTCTCCAGCTCTAAAATAATAAGCATTAAGAAGATGATCTCCAAAATTCCCTCTTTCAAATTCAGAAAGATGATGCTGAAGAATATATTTGCAGGGCAGCAATGGAGAAAGAGACATAGAGAACAAACTTATGGACACAGGGAGAGGGGAGCAGAGGGTGAGATGTATGGAGAGAGTAACATGGAAACTTACATTGTGATATGTAAAATAGATAGCCAATGGGAATTTGCTGTATGTTTCAGGGAACTTAAACAGGGGCTCTGTATCAACCTAAGGGATGGGATGGGGAGGGAGATGGGAGGGAAGCTCAGAGAGAGGGAATATATGTTTACCTATGGCTGATTTACGTTGAGATTTGACAGAAAACAACAAAATACTGTAAAGCAATTATCCTTCAATCAAAAAAATAAATAACTTTTTTAAAAAATTCCCTCGCTCAACAACATGCTATCTTCTATCATGGTATGGCTAGTCTGTAGAGTGTGCTGTGCTTATTTTTAAAATGTGCTCTTAAGGAGATTTAAGTCTCATTCTAACAGACTTTTTTCTGTACAAGACCAAGAAAAGGGGACAATAAATACCTTGAGCTCTTTGAATTCAGTAAGTCTATTCCTAAAAGTGGAAATCTGGCTTTACAAAGATGAGATTCTCATTGCTTGATTCATAAGCATTTAAAATCCTGATATATATCTTGTACCTTCACCAGGATGAAAAAATGACTAAGGGAAAAATCACCAACAGCATCTCTAATGAGGCCTAGCAATCCCCTTGGTGGTTATCTGGCTGGAATCTTCTCATCCTAAACCCACTGCCAAGTGGGTAGGTCCATAAGTTAATTGCTGCTCATTGTCTGCATTCCCCTGACAGCTTGTTCAAACTTGTATTAAAACACACAAACACCACATTTTAGCTATCTGTTTACAGGTCTGTTGTACCCATTAGATAGGTCAGAGACTATTACTAGCTCTTGAGGGATGTTTTCATTGATTTTGATTTTTTTAAATAATTTTGTGTTCTTCTTTATTATAAATTCACATTGATATTCCCAAAGAAAAGTATATTAAATAAGAGAGAGAAAATTCTATTTAGATATCATTTAAAGAACAGAAAAAGTTCACTTTGTCCTCAATGAATATAAACCCTCTATTGACAAATCTCAGGCCATGTTCACATGACACTACTCTTTGTGACTCTGAAGCAATGTTTGCTCAGACCACATAACCTGCCAAGAGTAAGCATAGCAACAAGACACAGAGTTAACCGTTATCCTCCAGCCTTCCAAACATTATATTGCT
The DNA here is from genome assembly GCF_023091745.1 of Budorcas taxicolor. Taxonomy (NCBI): domain Eukaryota; kingdom Metazoa; phylum Chordata; class Mammalia; order Artiodactyla; family Bovidae; genus Budorcas; species Budorcas taxicolor. Next base: position 143,423,990 of record NC_068910.1, read on the forward strand.
CACAAAGCTGTCACCTGTCAACTGTACTGTTCGCACCGTACTATCACATTACTGCTTGTAAACTAGTTCAGAGCTTTTGCATAGAGTCTGAAGGCTATAATATGAATTAACATTATTGAATTTAGATAATATTATTACAAATTAAGGTTTCCAAGTTAATCTTTGTTTATCTGATAATTAATTTCCATCTTAAATTTCTATTAAACCCAAGATCTACTTCATCTTAGGGTTAAAATACAAGGATATTGCTAAATTCAGTTAAGTTGCTCAGTCACTGGAAAAATAAAGGGAGGAAGAAGAGGTACAACTTTTCCTCTTCAAGAACCATAAGATACAGTTTTAAAAAACAAAGAAACTCAATACATTACAGCTCTGAAATTATAGTTTCTGGTTAACACCAATCCAAGAGCCTGGAGAAGCATCTCAGCAATTAAAATGGCATAAAAAACAGACAGGCTTCTCTTTAGAATGTATTATAAATTCAAGTTATGTAAGAGGCTAGTTTTGCAATTTCACATTTAATAGCAAAACAATTGAAACCATTTTCAACCAGTGACCTTTTTCTTAAGTCATGTTGGAAGTTGTTCCACTTTTATTTCAAGATTTTGAAACAGAGACAAAATCTGTAGAAGCATCGACCAATAGCCGCTGAGTAAAAACGAGCCAGGCTGTTTCGGATCAGTTTCAGAATGACAGAGGTGGATGTTATTCCTTTTCAAATTTCTCTCGATGAGAGTGCTGGTGTTGTGCCTTCTGTATTTTTATCAATTACTGACTACCCCGCAAAAAAAAGACAATGCCGTGTGTCAAAAATGTTCTAAGTTGGCTAATATTCTGGGGAAATAAAACACACACACACACTTTAAACATATGTAAGGCAGTATCCAAGAAGCATGGAATTGTTAATGAAGTTATTTCTTCTAACGCAGAGCTGAAGCTGAAACTGAACCACCCTCTGTGAGTCTGCTTATCCACACCAATGACAAGGAACTTACTACTTCACAAGGCAGCCCCTTTCATGGCAGAAAAGTTGTAACTACTAGAAAGTTATGTTAAGGCTGAAACCGGTATTCCCCTAAGAACCACCGATCAGTCCTGCCTTTGCCTTGGAATCATAAGCTTTCTTCTACGTGGCAGCCCTCCAGATACTTAAAATATCTTTTTAGTTTCCTATTTATTTTTTTCTGTGTCCCAAGTTTAGATAGTCCAATTCTTCTTTTTTTCTCCAACTAGACTTACAGCTTGAGAACAATAACATAGAATTTGAAAATCTCAAACCAGCAGTTTTCAAACTTATCATTAAGAAAAATGGGTTTCTTCACACCAAATCTTTAAGAAACCCCAAAAATAAAATAGACAAATTGATAAAGTGATTCCTCGGATTTATTTAAATCTTTGTCTTTTGACAGAATACACTTCAGTTGTATGGGGGGTGGGGGGCGGTGGGGTGTTGGGTGGAGTGAGGAGGAAGAAGTATAAACCTAATTACCTCCAACAAGAACTCTGCACTGAGCCAGGTTGACAACCCTCTGCTTTAGAATATTACAGTGATTGTAGCAAATAAAGAACACAGATGGTGTCTTCCTTTATTTTCCTAGTGCCTAGTACAGAACCTGTCCCATCATCGGGGTCAGCACGTGATTATTATATAAAAGAGAAGGGAAAGATTTGGGAAGATGA